>NC_083337.1:29983086-31183086 GCF_019175385.1 Lycium barbarum
TAGCAACAGCAACCCAACAACATTAACAAAGTCACAATATAGCATAATATAGGGCAAGTAGTCCTACTTTTCGACATAATGCGATAACGCTCATTCGGACTTCACACTTCCAACTAAGCTTAATATTTTCATATTCATCATTAATCAAAGTCATCACCGTATAATTTAGAAACATTTCATATCGTTCTCACAAAATATTAACACGATATACAAAATATATAATCTTCCACCAAGATCATATTCCCTCCAAAACTTCTACGAATTCAACAAAGCTTCCCAAACCACATTGTCTTCCTTCCAAATTCATTACGACAACATTAGTTCCCATTCTAGCATCTTACTTTCACACTTACACAAAAATCATATAAAATTCATATAATTTCTCATAATCACATACAAACAAATTCAATGCCAATTCAATTCATTAAACCTTCATCTACATTATAGGGTTTACAACAACACAACTAACATGTTAAACAAAATAACTCCATCATTATTTCACCATAGCCTAACTCACGGCCAACATGGGAATTTTCCAACTTCATCCAATTTCATTCCACTTTCATTTCCAATATACATTCCATGCTATACACAACTAGAATATAACACATATTCAATTCACCACAAACACACATTGTATACACACACACGGCCCTAAACTATATTCCACACCCACTTTGAAATCTTCCATTTTTCCATACTCTCAACTCATTTCTACATACTACAACACAAACAAACCTTTATAACATAATAATATGGAGTGAATTCTTACCTTTTCTCTTCAACTTCTTCACTCAAATATGTTGTCCCATTGAAGAAACTAGTGCCCTTTCTTCCCAAATAATTGCACCATGTTGTAGAGGGACCTTGAATTGGTATAAATACCACAAGAAAATAATTTTGGATGCAAGATTTTTGGGGTGCAAATTGAGAGGGGCTGGCCGAAACTCCCCTCTCTTGCTCTTCATCTTTTGCTTTGTTTTGCTTCTTGATCTTTCTAATGGATAAGTGTATATATAATATGCTTGTCTTGATCTAGTAATCACATGCAATTCACATGACCTATTTATTGGTTTTGGGCCATGGTTTGGCCGGCCACCCTTGGATTTGGGCCTTAATTTTTTTTCCAATTTTTCTCTTGGCCCAATTCGTTGAAAGCTCGTTTTGCAATTCCCGAAACTAATTTTCAAAATTCCGATTTTTGCCCTTGGCCTTCCTCCGTGTTTCCACACCACTATTTTTCATGAACAACACACCCATTTGTGAATTCAAGTCAACATATGGCCTTATTCTTTACAAGTCACAATCATTCCCAATTTTTCCGAATATGCGAAAACGCGGGATATAACACCTGTGGCCAGGTTGGGCACTTGATGAGAGATTGCCCGTCAATGAGTGGTAGAGTTGGGATTCAGCCCACAGGATCAGCGGCCGGTTCTTCTTCAGTGCGCCCGGTCGGGAAGACTTCTCAGATTCTAGCAGGTCGAGGTAGAGGTAGAGGGGGAACATCTACTTCAGGTGCCACTCAGCCCCGCATGTATGCTTTTGCTGGACGACAGGACCTCGAGTCCTCCCCGGATGTGGTTACAAGTATATTGTCCATATTCTCCCATGATGTATATGCATTGATAGATCCGGGTTCTACTTTTTCTTACATTACTCCATATGTTGCTGGGCGTATTGGGGTGAAACCTGAGCCAATCAAACCTTTTGAGGTATCCACTCCGGTTGGTGATCCCATGATAGCGAGACAAGTGTATAAAAATTGTGTACTTGTGATATGTGAGCGCCAAACTAAAGCTGATTTAGTTGAGCTGGACATGTTAGATTTCGATGTAATTATGGGTATGGATTGGTTGGCCTCGTGCTATGCTAATGTTGATTGCCGATTGATAGTAGTTCGATTCCAATTTCTGGGAGAGCCCGTGCTTGAATGGAAGGGTAATGCAGCATCTCCGAAAGGTAGGTTTATTTCCTACCTTAAGGCAAGAAAGATGATAGCCGAGGGCTATATTTATCACACAGTCCGAGTTCATGATACCGAAGCAAAGTCGCCGACTTTCCAATCAGTTCTGGTAGTGAATGAATTTCCAGATGTATTCCTAGATGAACTTCCAGGTCTTCCTCCAGAAAGAGAAATTGACTTCGCCATTGATGTGTTGCCGGACACCACACCTATTTCTATTCCTCCGTATCGAATGGCTCTGGCAGAATTGAAAGAGCTAAAGACGCAGTTGAAAGATTTTCTTGAAAAATGGTTTATTAGGCCAAGTTCATCACCGTGGGGAGCACCAGTCTTGTTTGTGAGAAATAAAGATGGTTCCCTACGAATGTGCATCGATTATAGGCAGTTGAACAAGGTGACGATAAAGAACAAATATCCTCTCCCAAGGATTGACGATTTATTTGATCAACTACAGGGTGCCAAGTGGTTCTCCAAAATAGACCTGAGGTCCGGTTATCATCAAGTGAGAGTTAGAGAAGCAGATATTCCTAAAACAACTTTCAGAACGAGATATGGCCACTATAAGTTCCGAGTAATGTCGTTTGGGTTGACTAATGCTCCGGTAGTGTTTATGAATTTGATGAATAATGTATTCAGGCCTCTCTTGGATCTATTTGTGATAGTATTTATTGATGATATTCTGGTGTATTCTTGCACAGAATCAGAACACGCTGATCATTTACGTATTGTCCTTTGAATTCTTCGAGCCCGAGAATTGTATGCAAGATTTTCAAAATGCGAGTTTTGGCTGAATTCTGTAACATTTCTGGGCCATGTTATTTCAAATGATGGCATTCGAGTCAACACTCAGAAAATTGAAGCTGTGAAGACTTGGCCAAGGCCTACGACGCCTACAGCAGTCCGTAGTTTTCTGGGTTTGGCAGGCTACTATAGAAGATTCGTAGAGGGATTTTCCTCTATTTCAGCCCCATTGACGAAGCTAACCCAGAAGTCAGTTAAATTTCAATGGAATGATGCTTGTGAACATAGCTTCCAAGAGTTGAAAGACAGATTAACGTCAGCTCCAGTCTTAATACTTCCAGAAGGGTCAGATGGTTACATGGTGTACTCTGATGCTTCCAGTGTAGGGTTAGGATGCATGTTAATGTAGCACGGTAGAGTTATTGCATATGCTTCGAGACAGTTACGGAAACATGAAAAGAACTATCCAACTCGTTATCTCGAATTGGCTGCGGTTATTCATGCACTGAAAATGTGGAGACATTACTTGTATAAAGTGCATGTCGATATTTATATAGATCACAAGAGTCTTCAGTACATTTTCAAACAGAAGGAGTTAAATCTACGGCAGAGGCGGTGGTTAGAGTTATTGAAAGATTATGATGTGAATATTTTATACCACCCCGCAAAGGCAAATGTAGTAGCTGATGCGCTTAGCCGCCGATCAATGGGCAGCTTATGCGAAGTCCCTCCGGAAAAGAAAGAGATGACTCATGAGCTTCACCAGCTAGCTAATTTTGGAGTACGTGTAATTGATTTGGGTAATGCAGGGATTAGTATTAACGATCCCACAGTTTCGTCCTTGGATATGGAAGTGAAAGAGCGACAATATAAAGATCCTCAGTTGAGCCATTACAGAGACATATCTTCTGAAAAAGAGAAGTCTCCATTTGATGTTTCCACGGATGGAATTCTTAGATACCGAGGCAGGCTATGTGTGCCGAATGTCGCAGAATTGCGCCGACAAATTCTAGAAGAAGCCCATTATTCTCGGTATTCTATCCACCCAGGTGCAACCAAGACGTATCATGATCTCAAATTGATATATTGGTGGGATGACATGAAGAGAGACATAGCAGGGTTTGTAGCCCAATGTCCGAATTGCCAACAAGTAAAGATCGAACATCAGAAGCCAGGAGGATTATTGCAAGCAATAGAAATTCCAACTTGGAAATAGGAAGTGATCAACATGGACTTTATTTTGGGGTTACCTCGTTCCAGAGGCAAGTATGATTCTATATGGCTGATCGTGGATAGACTCACGAAAGCAACCCATTTTCTTCCAGTCAGAACCACATACTCAGCAGAAGATTATGCGAGGCTGTATCTCAAAGAAATTGTGCGACTTCTTGGTATTCCAATATCCATTATCACAGATAGAGGAGCACAGTTTACGGCCAAGTTCTGGAAGTCTTTTCAAGAAGGTCTAGGTACTCAAGTGAAGCTTAGCACGACATTCCATCCGCAAACTGATGGGCAAGCCGAGCGTACTATTCAGACCTTGGAAGATATGCTCCGAGCATGTGTGCTGGATTTCGGTGGCAGTTGGGATGATCACTTACCCCTTATTGAGTTTGCATACAACAATAGCTACCATTCCAGTATTCAAATGGCTCCGTATGAAGCTTTATATGGAAGGAAATGCAGGTCCCCGATTGGATGGTTTGAAATAGGAGAGGTACAGCTAATAGGTCCTGAATTGATTCAGCAAGCGGTGGAAAAAGTCAAGGTGATCCGAGATCGATTGTTGGGTATTTCAAGTTGATGATTGGGTATTTTTTAAAGTGTCGCCCATGAAAGGGGTGATGAGATTTGGCAAGAAAGGGAAATTGAGTCCTAGATATATTGGACCCTATAAAATTATCTGCAAGGTGGGTCATGTAGCTTCATGTCTCAATGCTCCGAAAGTGTGTTGGAGATCCTACAAGGATTGTTCCGATCTATGATGTCCAAGTGACAGAAAAGCTAGCATATGAAGAAGTGCCTATTGCCATCCTAGACAGGCAAGTGCGAAGACTTCGAAATAAGGAAGTAGCTTCAGTCATAGTCTTGTAGCGAAACAACAACTGGGAAGAAATGACTTGGGAAGCGGAAGAGAAGATGAAATCCACCTATCCGCACTTATTTCAATCCTAGAAGAGATTCGAGATGAAACAATAGCACTATGAGGTATGTACGCTTACTTTTTATGCTTTTGGTCGTGTGTGGCCATAGATATGTTGCTATTATGTTGTGGCCCTATGAGGCAATGATATTATGGGTTGTTGTGACAGGATGGTAGTGCCATATTACAGGGGAAACTCTGGCGAAATTTCGTAGGATTCCCGAGTGTTTAACATTCGAGGACGAATGTTCCAAAAGAGGGGAAAAATGTTACACCTTGGAAAATTCCCCGTTAATGTACAGTGAATAGGATAGGGAATAGCACGACGTATACGATGAGTTGATAAGTAAGAGATAGCATTTGATGATCCTAATCGAGATTGAAAGACATTTGACCAAAAGGAAGAAGTTTGACAAAGAAAGTAAAGAATATGTTATGTGTCGGGTAGGAATTTTAAGCGACACGTTAATGATGGCATAATAACATCTTAGAGAAGAGTAATAACGTCCCGTATATTGGTATTGAGTTGTTGAACAAGTTCCAAGAAGGTTCCATAAGGATCGGAGATCAAACGAGTCAACGAGAACAAGTCTCGGATAGCTGGACATTATACGGCCAGACATACTGCCCGTATAAAATACACGGACCGTATGTCCAGCCGTAGGTTCAGTCCAGAATGGTACACTTCACTTGACCAAACATACGGTCCAGAAATAGGGCCAATGAAAAATATACGGACCATATGTTGGTCCGTATAAGTTGATCGGGACAGCTTTGATGATTTAATATAACGGATCCTTTCTCATTTCATTTCATTTCATTTTCACTCCACAAGTAAAGAAACCTCTAGAACACTCTATAACATTCATCCACAAGAAAATCAAAGGAAATCCATGATCAACTACTTAAATCCATGGAAACAAGTGTATGAAACCTAGTGAAAGTCATCCAAGCTAAGAAATCCCAAGAGAAGTGAAATAGGGTTTTGGTGCTAGAAGAGTATTTCCATTCAAGGCTTGTTCATCCATCATCTAAGGTAAGTTTCATGACTATACCATGTTGTTTAAGGTACTTGAAGGCTAAGACACTTGAATTGTAGAAAGACATAGAAAATGGGTCATAAATGAGTAAATAGTGTCATTGTTGAATAGTGGTTGGGATGAATCATGAATGTTGATATGTTGTTATTGTGAATATGTTATAAGTGATATTTAGACCATGTAATAAGTATTATATATGAGAAAATGCGATAATGAGCTATAACCATAATTGTGGAGAAATTGAAGAGAAATGGTGAATTGTGGTAAATGTAGATAAATGATGATTGTTGTTTGCAATATTGTGAATGTTGTTGTGAGCGTTTGGGAGTTCATATAGAATGTTGGGAAAGTAGTAGAAACAAAGGAAATGCTGCCCAAATGTTCCCTAATAAATAGTAACGCGTTCTTATAATTGATTAACTAACGCTAATGTGAATTCTCTTGAAGGTAGAAACGTGGGCATCGAAGGAGAACGAGCGAGCAATAGATTAGTTAAACATAAAAGGTATGTGAGGCTAGTCCTTTCTTTCTATGGCATGAATCCAATGGTATGATTCTCCTTTATCTTCATGAATTCTCTATATATCCCGGACAGTCAAGAGTCTATGATCATGAATAGTTATATGAGATAAGAGATATGTTATGAATCCAATGATGATGATGATAAGCTTAAGTCTAAAGACTCTAGAGTTCATGATATGATGTTCCTATAACGCTAATGATGTCATGTATTGTATACACTCGCCTCATGTATTGTCCCTTCAAGGTGAGGCAGAGAACCATAAAGTCGATGATGTTATGCATTGTAAACACTCACCTTATATACTACTTCCTTCAAGGTGAGGCAGAATGCTTGTGAATGCTTCATAATGAAATCGGGGGATCACGACCTTACGTCACCCCGATAAAGATAGTTGTCCTGGAGTCTTCATGCATGTATTATGGTGAGCATATTATGATAAGCATATAATGACAAGCATACCATGATGAGCACACTATGATGAGCATATTATAATGAGCATATGATGATGATATTACACCGTACCTATACGGTCGGGCAGATATACACACCACTATAGTGGGCAGCTTATACCCCGGACACGGGAGTCCTGGACGCAAGTTACTTACTATTACACCGTACCTACATGGACGGGTGATGTGGCGTGAATTTACACCATAATCGATGCTTTTTAACTATAAGTTTTACTTGTTTTTAAGCAAGTCTGTATTATTTTACGTGGTTTTTGTCATGTTTCAGGTTATACGAGGTCCCTAGAGCCTAAGTGTGGAAAACAAGCAAAAAAGTTGCAAAACTGGGGATAACTGGAAGTTCTGGAAATTTTCGCAAAATATTGCTCTTCGCGATCGCGCGGCAAGATCACGCGCTCGCGGTGACGCGCGTCCGTGACACTGCGCGAACACGCAGTTAGTTCACGCGGTCGCGGTCGCGGTCACGCGCGTCCGTGACCCTGCGCGATCGCGGTTCCTCTTCGCGCGTTCGCGATTCGTAAACGAAGCAATTACACGCGATCGCGCAGTGACGTGGCGCGATCGCGTTGAAGGATTTTTCAGCGTTTTCGACCAGAACTCGGATTTTGACGATGCCTTCCATCCCAGTTCATATAAATAGAAAACTAGGGCAAAATATCAGATTATCTTTTGCAGCTCCCACAAGTTGGAGGCTAGGGTTCCTACAAAAATGTTCTCTCTTCTTTTTAATCCTTGTTGATGGAAATCTCTTGGTGACAATTAAGATTGATACTCTTGTTGTGCTTATTTATTCATTTGCATTGTTCTTAATCAAGTAAGTTTTTGCTATTTTAATTATTCTTGTTCTTGAATGTTTTCATTGGATTAGCTAACCTTTGAACTCGCCCATTTACTTTGTTTGAAACTCGGAAGAGAAAGAACGGAGTTGGGATAGAATAATTAACATGAATTTGGGGCGTTAACCCTCATCTAATGGAAGTTGACCTAGGAATAGGCAATACCACTTGTAGCCATATTCGGGTGTTCTTAATGCTCCTAATTGCTTGAGGGATCTTCAATTGGGTAGTCTAGTTAATCTTCGGAAGAAGTTAATTTAGAGTCATTATCCGAGGCTAAATAACATAAACTTGCTATTATTTACAATTCGTGAAATAGATTGGATCGTTACTTGAGAAGTAGTTTCCCTTCTTCCATTCTTGTTGCCATTGATCAATTTAATTGCTTTGTAGATTAGAATTTATATTTCCATATTTTATAAAAACCTTATCAAAAACAACCATTGATGCGTTCGGGCATAGCTATTGTTAGTGATAATTCCTAATCTGCTTAAATCACCTACATATTGTTCTCTGTGGGATTCGACCCCGACTCATAGTTGGGTAAATTATATTTGCATACGACCGTGCCCATTCTAATTAATAGGGTGGATTTGGCCTGTACTGGCGCGATCGCGCTGGAGGAATACCGCAAATGAAGCGATCGCGACGCCTTGTCACGCGATCGCGCTAGAGGAAAACAGCAAAATGCCGCGATCGCGCTGCCTTGTCACGCGATCGCGCTGAACGAAAAGTCCCAGTTGACAGACAGAATGCTCGCACAGAGCTGTTCCAAACTTGGGTGCCCAAATGTCCTTAACCCAACTCCTCATTATACATCATTATAGGTGTTCATATGCATTGTGTTTGCTTTGTAGGTACTTAAACTCCAAAAATGGCTTCATCATCCAGTGCTGCCCAAGTACCATTGATTGAATATTATGACACCACCACCTTCCAGTCAGCAAAATGTTCAAAGCTATATGATAGACTGCTGGGAAAGAGCTTCATTGAAGAGAGGGGCTTTGTAACAGAAAATCTGGAAGAAAAGATGCCCGAGTTCTATGGAAGGTTGGTGACAAGCGGCTGGATACGCTTTGCAGATGAACCAATCAGGGCAAATCATACCCTGGTGCGGGAATTCTACGCAAATGCTGCAGAGGCAGACATTACACATAGGGAAATTGTCAAAGTCAGAGGTGTGGATGTCCTGTGCAATGCCTCAAGAATCAATGCCTATTATAATCTGCAGGATGGTGACAACAGCGAGATGGCACAGATGTACGAAAACCTGCGGCAACAATGGTTTGTGACCCACCTTCACGGTGGGGAACAACCAAAGTGGCTAAACACAATGCAGAAAAGGATTGACTCTGCAGAGTTCACCGCTGAAGCCAAAACTTGGCTTGATATTGTCACATCCAGGGTGCTGCCTTCAAAACATTATTCAGAGGTGCCGCTTGAGAGGGCTAAAGTAATTTGTGCTGTGATGGAAGGATTGCCTGTTGACGTGGGGAGACTCATTATGCAGGAAATCCGGGAGGTGGTGCTTGAACGGACCAAGAGCTTATTCTTCCCATCATTGATCACTTACTTGTGCTCCACTGATGGAGTGCCCACGAGACCAGGCGACAGAGAAAAAGGGCCTGCTGGACCGATTTATCCGTTGAAAAAGAGAGGGCCTGGTAATGTACAGAAGAAGAGGAAGATTGATATAGCAACATCATCATTTGAGCAGTTCACATCTACTGCATCAGATTCTATTGGTGGGGCATCAACCCCTCCCATGGCTATACCAATCTTGCCACCACTGCAAGAAGCCGTCAGGCCTTTCCAATATATCTCCACCCAGGTCCATGGGGTGGACAATCAGATCCAGCAGCTAGTAGCTAGTCTCCCTGCGGGCCTACATGGCGAAGGCACATCTATATCTCCCTCTGTTCCTATTGGTCCGACATTAGCAGGTGTGGTGGAGGACATGAAGCATATCAAAGAAAAGCAAGGAAAAATAGAGAGGAGGCAGAAAAAGGCAAGGGAGCATGCCAAGAAGCAAAGCAAATTCCTGAACAAAATGATGAGCATTCTGAGGAGTGTATGCGGAGCACAGCACGACGAGGAGGAAAATGAAGACGATTTTGTCCTGCCAGAGCCCAGCAGCTCCAGTTCAGAGAGTGAGCAGAGATGACCATAGCACGCAGTGCTAGGAGGTATGAAAAAAAAAAAATTCTGTGTTGATGTACTGTAGTGAGGACACTGCAAGTTGTTTGGTTAGGGGTAGGAACCTCCTCGGCTTTTCTTTGCCAGAGTTCTTTTCCTGAGGGGAGTTTTATTTTGTTGAAACTGCATGTTTAGGATGTTGCTTAGGTTGAATAGAATAATTTTGTTTTATTTGGTACTACTTGATAACTAATGGCATGTATTGTGTTTGTTGAAATTTTTGGACCCCTCGATTGTTGAAACTGGCATGTTTAGGATGTTGCTTAGGTTGAATAGAATAATTTTATTTTATTTGGTACTACTTGATAACTAATGGCATGTATTGTGTTTGTTGAAATTTTTGGACCCCTCGAAAAATTGAAAAATGCATACTTAGAACAATTATTGTCTGACATGATTGATTCTTTATATGACATTGTGATTATTGGGGTGTTGTGTGTGATGAATTACTACTTAGGAGGTCACAAGTGTAAAAATTATTGTCCTTATGCCGATGTGTGTGTGAAGTGTTAGTTTGATTCTGTTTATGCATGTATAATCTAGAACTTGCCCGGTTGGTCTTGTTTGAAATACGAAAGTTAGTTTGGTTGTGAAATGATCTTAGGCTTTCTTTGGGTAAATAAGTCACTGTGCCTAAATAAGCCTCTCCAAAAGCTGAAAATACCCCTAGTTTCCCCTTTTGAGCCTTTTTGACCTTTTTCTTGGCTAGCTAATTATGAAACCTTACCCTTTGTGAAATTAATTCATCTTCACACCCGTTCCCTCATTGATGCTATTAATTAGATGAGGCAAAATGTCTAAATTGGAGGTGAATTAAATGTGGAGTACATGTTCAAAACATAAGTTGGGGGTGGTGGAGTTTGCTAGTGAAGATTCGATGTGGTAGCTGCATATATATATATATATAAAAAAAAAAAAATCAGAAAACTGTAACGCAAAAAGAATTCTAGGTTGGTTAGAAGTAAAACCACATCGAGGTTGAAAACTGAAAGAAAATAAAGGGGTGGAAAGAAAAGAGGCGAACTAAGGTGAAAGGATGTTGTAGTGTTCAAGGAGGGTGAGTCACTAATATCCAAAAAGTATCCGACCCGTCCCTAAACCTACATTACAAGCCGAAACAAGTCCTAATGAGATCACAACCGAACAATCCTTGGATGAGAACATAGAAAATAAGGGCAAGCCTATGGTAT
The DNA here is from genome assembly GCF_019175385.1 of Lycium barbarum. NCBI lineage: Eukaryota > Viridiplantae > Streptophyta > Magnoliopsida > Solanales > Solanaceae > Lycium > Lycium barbarum. The sequence goes on from NC_083337.1 coordinate 29,994,189, forward strand.
TTGCATGTGTAAATATGAATTTTCTTTGTGAGTGTGAGTGTTTTTCTCTTCTCTTTCGTCTTCGTCCCATTCTTGTCGTATATATGTGTGTTGGGACATTCTTTGGTCTATGTGAGGGCATAAGGATGAAATTGAACAAAATAAAGTGACCGCCTAAAGTAGAGTTTGTGTGCACCATAATATGTTCGATAATATGATGTCATTCATTGAAGCTTCATGGTTAGTCGTAGTGTTCTTGAGTTGTGTATGTTGCTTTAAAACAGAAATTAGGGTGGTCCTTGGAAGAAAAACATGCATGCTGGTAGTTCAGAGTCAAAACCAATATAGACATTGTTATTCTATGATATCTAGGTATTAGATTGAGTCGTGGTTTGTATGGCTTGCTTGAGGACAAGCAAATACTTTAAGTTGGGGGTGTTGATGTGGCGTGAATTTACACCATAATCGATGCTTTTTAACTATAAGTTTTACTTGTTTTTAAGCAAGTCTGTATTATTTTACGTGGTTTTTGTCATGTTTCAGGTTATACGAGGTCCCTAGAGCCTAAGTGTGGAAAACAAGCAAAAAAGTTGCAAAACTGGGGATAACTGGAAGTTCTGGAAATTTTCGCGAAATATTGCTCTTCGCGATCGCGCGGCAAGATCACGCGCTCGCGGTGACGCGCGTCCGTGACACTGCGCGAACGCGCAGTTAGTTCACGCGGTCGCGGTCACGCGCGTCCGTGACCCTGCGCGATCGCGGTTCCTCTTCGCGCGTTCGCGATTCGTAAACGAAGCAATTACACGCGATCGCGCAGTGACGTGGCGCGATCGCATTAAAGGATTTTTCAGCGTTTTCGACCAGAACTCGGATTTTGACGATGCCTTCCATCCCAGTTCATATAAATAGAAAACTAGGGCAAAATATCAGATTATCTTTGGCAGCTCCCACAAATTGGAGGCTAGGGTTCCTACAAAAATGTTCTCTCTTCTTTTTAATCCTTGTTGATGGAAATCTCTTGGTGACAATTAAGATTGATACTCTTGTTGTGCTTATTTATTCATTTGCATTGTTCTTAATCAAGTAAGTTTTTGCTATTTTAATTATTCTTGTTCTTGAATGTTTTCATTGGATTAGCTAACCTTTGAACTCGCCCATTTACTTTGTTTGAAACTCGGAAGAGGAAGAACGGAGTTGGGATAGAATAATTAACATGAATTTGGGGCGTTAACCCTCATCTAATGGAAGTTGACCTAGGAATAGGCAATACCACTTGTAGCCATATTCGGGTGTTCTTAATGCTCCTAATTGCTTGAGGGATCTTCAATTGGGTAGTCTAGTTAATCTTCGGAAGAAGTTAATTTAGAGTCATTATCCGAGGCTAAATAACATAAACTTGCTATTATTTACAATTCGTGAAATAGATTGGATCGTTACTTGAGAAGTAGTTTCCCTTCTTCCATTCTTGTTGCCATTGATCAATTTACTTGCTTTGTAGATTAGAATTTATATTTCCATATTTTATAAAAACCTTATCAAAAACAACCATTGATGCGTTCGGGCATAGCTATTGTTAGTGATAATTCCTAATCTGCTTAAATCACCTACATATTGTTCTCTGTGGGATTCGATCCCGACTCATAGTTGGGTAAATTATATTTGCATAGGACCGTGCCCATTCTAATTAATAGGGTTAATTTGGACGTTATCAACGGGCAGCATATACTTATACATTATCACACCGTACCTATATGGACGGGCAGCTTATGCTTATACTTATCCATTTATGCATATATCATATGATGACGAGTATGAGTAAGATAGCATGATTTATTTATTTTATGATTCATAGTCAGTTACAGATTCCTCCTTATTTCATTGATATTTCATTATTGTTTATGCCTCTCATACTCAGTACAATGTTCGTACTGACGTTCGTTTTCTTTGGATGCTATGTTCATGCCCACAGGTAGACAGGGAGGTGACCTTGATCCAGACTCGTAGGAGCCAGTAGCTTATTAGAGAGCACTCCATTGTTCCGGAGGTGCTTATGATTATTCATTTGCGTATATTCATGTATATGTATTTTGGGCATGACGGGGTCTTGTCCCGTCCTTATGTCTAGTACTCCAGTAGAGGCTCGCAGATACGCAGTGTGGGTTATATGGTCTCACGAGATTGCTACTATGTATATGTATTATTTTGATGGCCGAGAGGCATATGTATATGAAAGTATGTATGTTTTCAAATGAAAGATGTTTTTATTATAATTTGAGTATGAATTTGATAAAAGAGCGTTTAATGAGCATGATAAGTAGTAGAACGAGTGGTGCTCGGTTGTTAGCCCCGGGTACCCGTCACGACCCCTAGTCGGTTCGTGACAAACATGCTCTGACTTTGAGCAAGAGTAACCCCAACATCGCCTAGGAACACTGTTACAAATAGGTTTCGAAGGAGTCTAAACACACTTACTCATCAAGCCCATACTACTACTGGGGCCTTAGTCGGTCCAAATCACGTTGCTCAAATCTTTAGATAACCTACCTGATCCTGAAAGTCATCTTTGGAACGCCTTTCCACTGACCTTTATTTGGGAATAACTTGAGCCCATGTTAAACTTTAAGGAAGCATTCTGTGCTAGCAGAACAAATCATCAACCCTTAATCATACTTGCTCATCCTTAGCTATCACCCTATTTAGCTGCTTACAATCACTTGTACATATGCAAGGAGCTATCCTACTTCCTTATAACCCGAACTGATTCAACTTATCCTTCAAATACTCTTAATTTTCCTCAACTTCGCAGGGATCATTTGTATAAGGCGAAGTAAATATTGGTTGCGTACTTTACAATACTTTTGTTTAGCAAGACTACTCCTTTACTTAGAGAATGTCTTGGGGTTTCCCTCGGACATCCCTAAAACTTATGAACCATAAAGGTAAACTGGGAGGTTGAAAACTTGACTTTCATAATATGGACTCCGATCATACGGTATGCATACTTGTTTCTGATTCACCTTCCCGATCTTAGGACAAGAGATAAACTTATTCCTTGCTACTTATACAATAACTTTGCATGACTTGACTGCCTTTGAAGGTCTGCACCCAATTTCTTTCGTAGATTACATCATTCCGGCCCATATACCTTGGGAAGCATACTAAATAGTTTATAGGATACTCACAGACATTCATATAACATCTCGCTTCATATCTTATTCGCTGTCCCCATATTAGATGTCACGACCCAGCTAGGGGCTGCGACGGGTACCCGGGGCTAACCACCGAGCACCGCTCGCTCTATTACTCACTTTACTCGATTAATGCCCTTTTTATTTCTTTTAACTCAAAGCATTGAAAAGTCATAGTTTATAGGGAAACATAAATACTTTTACATATATAGGGATCTTTAGTATATCAAAATAATACGTACACATATACATGAAAAATGTGAGACCATACTACCCACACTGCACATCTACGAGCCTCTACTGACATGCTGTACATATAGATGGAACAAGACTCTGTCGTGCCCAAAATGTATATATACCAAAGGAATAATCATAAGCACCTCCGAATAATGGAGTGCTTTCAGTCCGCTGACAGCTCCTAAGAATCTGGATCAAGCTCGCCTCCCTGTCTACCTGTGGGCACGAACACGGCATCCAAAGAAATGGATGTCAGTACGAATATTGTACCGAGTATGAGAGGCATAAACAATGAAGAAGGACGACAATAATATAATAAGAGCATAAATATGAACATCTGATTCTGAACGATAGTCATGAAAGAAGTGATACAGGCTGTCTTACTCATACTCATCATCAAATCATGTATGTATGACATGCAAGCTGCCCGTCCTTACCGGAACGGTGTGATAATCAATAATATAAGCCCGAATCCAGGCCTCCCGCGTCCGGGGTACCATCTCATGCCACCAACTAGTGGTGTCTGCCCACGCCCGAAGGTCGTGGTGTATCCGTATAGCTGCCCGCCGTAGCGGTGACTGCCCGACCAACTAGGCGCGGTGTGATGCAATCATGACATGCTCCTTATAAAATACTTATAATAATATGATTATCAAAATATGCTTATCTTAACATAATACATGCATAAGGCTCAAGATCATACATACTCTATCGGGGTGACGTAAGGTCGTGATCCCCCGATTTCATTATGGAGCAATTATTGACATTCTGCCTCACCTTGAAGGAATTAGTACATAAGGTGAGTGTAAGCAATCCAGGACATCATTGTCAATATGGCATCATCATATCATATCTCTTATCTTATATAGATATGTATGAATATAGACTTTTAGCTTCTCGGGATACATGAACTCATGAAGAGGAAAGAACTTATACCATAGGATTCATGCCATTGGAAAGAAAGGACTAGCCTCACATACCTTTTTCGTTTAGCTACATTATAGCTCACTTGTCTTCCTTCGAAGTCACGATGTTACCTTCACGAGAGAATCGTATTAACATTAGTTAACCGACTATAAAAACGCATCGCTATCTCTAAAGAAAATTAAGCGGCATTTCCTTTGTTTCTACTACCTTTTTCCCCATTCTATTCCAACTCCTAAACATTTACAACAACACTCATAATATTGCAAGCAACAATCATCATTCATATACCTTAAGCAAAATCCACCACCTTCCTCCAATTTCTCCACATTTAATGGTTTTTTGCTTATCATCGTAATTTTGCTTACTTCCCACCTATTCCATGTCCTATATGTCATTTATAACGTATTTATAATCATAACATATCAACTTTCATGATTCCATTCAACTATCATTCCATAGTGACACTATTCACTCAGTAATGGTCCATTTTCTATGTCTTACCACAATTCAAGTGTCTTAGTCTTCTAATGCTTTAAACAACATGATAAAGTCATGAAACTTACCTTAGATGATGGTTGAACAAGATTTGAATGGGAATACTCCTCTAGCACTAAAACCCTTCTTCACCTCTTTTTGAATTTCTTGAAGAAGACGACCTCCAACTAGGTTTCATACACTTTATTGCTTGGATTTGGTGTTGATGATCTTAGTTTTCCTTTGATTCACTCGAATTTCTAGGGATAAAGTATTGAGAGAGTTCTAGAGTGTTCTTGAATGGTATGGATGAGTAATGAAATAAAATGAGGCTTGGGTCCCTTTTTAATAACTCAAAACCTGATTTTTAATGAACAATTGTCGGGGGTGAACAGTGGTCATAAACCATAGTTTACGAACCGTAAACCAGTTTACGGACCATATAGTGTGGTCGTATTTATGCATGTCCAAAACAGAAAGGTTGGCTAGTGATCATGGTAGTTTACGATCGAGGTTTACGGTCCGTAAACCAGTTTACGGTCCGTAAACCAGTTTACGGGCTGTATACCAAGTCGTATTTAATGATTTTCCACACTTAACAGAAAGTTGAGATTTTGAAAGGCTGGAGGACGATGGTGATTTACGGTCCGTAAATCGCTTTACGGGCCGTAAATCACTTTACGACCACTGGGCTGGATAAAATTCTACCACTTTCTTATTTCCAAAAATTCATGAATCATCACCCCTTACTTAGTAAAACACCACACACTCATACCCTTCGTTGGTCTATTCCTTGTACATGTACGGGGACTTTTTCGAGATGTAACATTCTTCCCCCCTTTTGGAACATTCATCCTCGAATGTTAAAATACCTAGGAATCTTAGAAAAATTTCGCCAGGGTTTCCTTTGTAATTTGACACTACCTACCTGCCACAACAACCCATAATATCTTCGCCTCACAGAGCTACATCACAATAGCAACATATCTATGGCTACACACGACCAAAACATGAAGATAAAGCAAACATACCTTACGACCTCGGCGTGTCACCATGAACCCCTTTCTGGAGATTGGAATAAATGGGGGTACTTGGCTTTCATCTTCTCTTCCGCTTCCCAAGTCATTTCTTCCCTGTTGTTGTTTCGCCATCGAACTTTGACTGAAGCGACTTCTTTATTCCGAAGTCTTCGCACTTGTCTGTCTAAAATAGCAATAGGTATTTCTTCATACGTCAGCTTTTCTGTCACCTGCACATCATCAACCGGAACTATTCTCGTTAGATCTCTGATACACTTGCGGAGCATTGAAACATGAAAAACTGGGTGTACGAACTCGAGCTCTGAAGGCAAATCCAGCTTATAGGCTACTCGACCCACTTTACGGATGATTCGATAAGGTCCAATGTATCTTGGACTCAACTTCCCCTTTTTACAAAATCTCATTACTCCCTTCTTAGGCGAGACTTTCAAAAATACCCAATCATTAGCTTGAAATTCCAAGTTTCTGGGCTGTTAACAATCGGTCTCGGATGATCTTGAATTTTTCGACTGCTTGTTGAACCAAATCGGGGCCTATTAATTGTGCTTCTCCAGTCTCAAACCATCCAACTGTAGATTTGCATTTCCTTCCACACAAAGCTTCATATGGAGCCATTTGAATACCGGAATTGTAGCTATTGTTATAAGGAAATTCAATGAGGGGTAAATGCTCATCCCAACTACCACCAAAATCCAACATGCACGCTCGTAGCATATCTTCCAAGGTATGAATAATACGCTCGGCTTGCCCGTCAGTTTGTGGGTGAAATGCCGTGCTGAACTTAACTTGGATACCCAGCCCTTCTTGGAAGGACTTCCAAAACTTAGCTGTAAACTGTGCTCCCCTGTCAGTGATAATAGACAATGGAATACCATGGAGTCGCACAATTTCTTTAAGATACAGCCTTGCATAATCCTCTGCTGCGTACGTGGTTTTAACTGGGAGGAAATGAGCTACCTTCGTGAGTCTGTCCACGATCACCCATATAGAATTGTATTTGCCTCGCGAGCGAGGTAATCCTACAATGAAATCCATATTAATTTCTTCCTATTTCCATGTAGGAATTTCCATTGCTTGCAATAAGCCTCCTGGCTTTTGATGTTCGGCTTTCACTTGTTGGCAATTTGGGCATTGTGCCACGAATGCGGCTATGTCTCGTTTCATGCCATCCCACCAATACAACAATTTGAGATCACGATGCATCTTGGTTGCACCTGGATGAATGGAATACCGAGAATGGTGTGCTTCCTCTAGAATCCGTCGGTGTAATCCTGCCACATCCGGCACACACAGTCTGTCTCGGCATCTAAGAACTCCGTCTATGGAAACTTCAAATGGAGACTTCTCTTTTCCACAGGATTCATCCCTGTGATGATGTATTTGTGGATCTTCATACTGGCGTTCTTTTATCTCCGCATTCAAGGGCGAAACTGTAGGATCACTAACACTAATTCCTACCTTACCCGAATCAATTACACGTACCCCAAGATTTGCTAGTTGATAGAGCTCACGAACCATTTCTTTCTTTTCTGAAGGGACTTCACTTAAACTGCCCATTGATCGACGGCTAAGCGCGTCTGCTACTACATTCGCTTTCCCGGGGTGGTATAAAATATCCACATCATAATCCTTTAACAATTCTAACCACCGCCTCTGCCGTAGATTCAACTCCTTCTGCTTGAAAATATGTTGGAGACTCTTGTGATCTGTATAGATATCGACGTGCACACCATACAAATAATGTATCCATATCTTCAACGCATGAATAACCGCGGCTAATTCGAAATCATGAGTTGGATAGTTCTGTTCATGTTTCCTCAATTGTCTTGAGGCATATGCAATAACCTTCTAGTGCTGCATCAATACACATCCTAGTCCCACACTGGAAGCATCACAATACACCACATAACCATCCGGCCCTTCTGGAAGCGTTAACACTGGAGCTGAGGTCAATCTGTCTTTTAGCTCTTGGAAACTACGCTCACAAGCATCATTCCACTAAAATTTCGTCGAATTCTGGGTTAGCTTCGTTAATGGGGCTGAAATAGATAAAAATCCCTCTACGAATCTTCGATAATAACCTGCCAAACCCAGAAAACTACGAACTTCTGTAGGCGTCATAGGCCTTGGCCAAGTCTTCACAGCTTCTATTTTCTGAGTGTCGACTCGGATGCCATCATCTTAATTAACATAGCCTAGAAATGCCACAGAATTTAGCCAAAACTCGCACTTTGAGAACTTCGCATAAAATTCTCGGGCTCGGAGAACGCCAAGAACAATTCTTAGGTGGTCTGCATGTTCTGATTCTGTGAGAGAATATACCAGAATATCGTCGATAAATACTATCACGAAGAGATCCAAGAATGGCCTGAACACATTATTCATTAAATTCATGAACACCGCCGGGGCATTTGTCAACACAAACGACATCACTCGGAACTCGTAGTGACCATATCTTGTCCTGAAGGCAGTCTTAGGGATATCCGCTTCTCTAACCCTCACTTGATGGTAACCCGATCACAAATCTATTTTTGAGAACCATTTGGCACCCTGCAGCTGATCAAATAAATCATCGATTCTGGGAAGAGGGTATTTATTCTTTATTGTCACCTTATTCAGCTGCCTGTAGTCGATGCACATTCGTAGATATCCGTCTTTCTTCTTTACGAACAGGACTGGTGCTCCCCACGATGAACAACTAGGCCTTATAAACCCCTTCTCAAGCAAATCTTTTAACTGTGCCTTTAGCTCTTTCAATTCTGCTGGAGCCATTCGATACGGAGGAATAGAAATAGGCTCGGTGTCTAGTAATACGTCAATAGCAAAATTGATTTCCCTTTCTGGAGGAAGACCCGGAAGTTCATCTGGAAATACATCTGGGAATTCATTTACCACCGGGACAGAATGGAAAACTGGTGGCCTTGCCTCCGTGTCGTGAACTCGAACTAGATGGTAAATGTATCCCTTGGCTATCATCTTCCTCGCCTTGAGATAGGAAATAAACCTACCCTTTGGGGATGCTGTATTACCCTTCCATTCAAGTACGGGCTCTCTCGGAAACTGGAATCGAACCATTTTCGTTCGGCAATCAACATTTGTGTAACACGATGCTAACCAATCCATACCCATTATTACGTCGAAGTCTATCATTTCCAGTTTATTCAAATCGGCCCTTGTCTGTCGGTCACATATAACGACTACACAATTCTTATATACTTGCCTCGCTATTACGGGATCACCAACCGGAGTGAACACCTCGAAAGGTTTAATTGGCTCGGGTCTCACCCCAATACAATCAACAATATACTGAGTAATATATGAGAAAGTAAAACCCAGATCAATCAAAGCATATACGTCACGGGAAAATATAGTCAAGGTACCTGTGACAACATCTGGGGAGGACTCAAGATCCTGTCGCCCTGCCAAAGCATATACGCGGGGCGGAACAGCACCTGAAGTAGATGCTCCCCCTCTGCCTCTGCCTCTACCTGCGGTGGTCTGAGAAGTTTGTGCTGTCGGGCGTACTGAGGAAGACCCAACTGCTGATCCCGTAGGCTGGGTCCCGACTCTACCTCCCACTGAAGGGCAATCTCTCATCATGTGGCCAACTTGCCCGCAGGCATAACATGCATCTGAACCCTGACGGCACTGCCCGGAATGCAATCTACCGCACTGGCAACACCGTGGCACTAGAGGTATCCGCTGACTATAATCTCCTCTAGACTAAAAATCTGAGGCCCTCGAACTCTGGCCCTGTCCTGACTGAAAGGAACGATCAGCCCTCCTATCTGAGAATTTGGAAGGCGCACTTGTTGCTGACTGGCCTGAGTGCCTAGAATACATCTGCCTCGATCCCCCTCTATATTCACTACTCGCTCCCATACATCTAGTCCTCTTACCTTGCCTTCTGTCATTATCACGATCACTTCTTTGCTGCTGTTGTCGCTCCTCAAGATTTTGAGCGTGTGCTTGTATTCGGGAAATATCCATCCCGTCTTGCACGGAGGCCGTCAGACAATCTCTAAACAAATGTGACCCCAAACCACTCACGAACCTGTGTACACGATCGCCTATGTCAGTCACCATAGCCGGGGCATACCTGGCCATAGAATTAAACTGCATACTATACTCCCGAGCACTCATACTTCCTTGCTTCAGATTCAAAAACCTGTCCACTCTAGCTCGGTGGACCTCGGGCGGTAAATAATGACGAACAAAGGCATCCACGAATTCCTGCCAAACCGGAGGAGGTGCATTCTCTCCCCTTGAGGCCATCCAATGGTTGTACCATAATACCGCCACATCGTGGAGTCTATAAGAGGCCAGCTCTACCGACTCAGTCTTAGAAGCATGCATAAGTTTCAGCGTCCTCAGCATCTCATCAATAAAGCCTTGCGGGTCCTCATTCAGCTTTGACCCGAAAAATTTCGGAGGGTTCAAAGTCAGAAAATCATGGACTCTCGTACTGGCTGAACGATCACTCGGGCCCGCACTATGCTGCTGTGCTTGGGCAGTAACCAATTGCGTCAACAAATGAATAGCTTCGGTCACTTGTTGGCCCGAAGTAACTGGTGGAGGAATTGGGACTGAGGCTCCCCCTTGCTCTTCCACCTGGGGCGAGGCCTCATTTTTTGATTCGCCCTCCTTTACATTCAGCGGAGGCTCTCTTTCTACCCGCCTTTTTGTCATAGCTTTGCCCTTCTGGGCAGCGGTAGCTTTTCTCTTTGGCGGCATATTCTGAAATCATAACACACTTTTAGGAGGGATATAATCTTAGACATGGCTCTATCACACGATCTCATAAGAAGAAAGACGGTCATTTTCCTAAATGCCCTGTAGCTTCTGATTTATTAGCGTGGCGCGCTACACACCATAAACAAGACTCTACTAGACACGACTCGTAGACACTTCCTAGCACGAACTGCTCTGATACCACTTTTGTCACGACCCAGCTAAGAGCCGCGACGGGTACCCGGGGCTAACCACCGAGCACCGCTCGCTCTATTACTCACTTTACTCGATTAATGCCCTTTTTATTTCTTTTAACTCAAAGCATGGAAAAGTCATAGTTTATAGGGAAACATAAATACTTTTACATATATAGGGATCTTTAGTATATCAAAATAATACGTACACATATACATGAAAAATGTGAGACCATACTACCCACATTGAGCATCTACGAGCCTCTACTGACATGCTGTACATATAGACGGAACAAGACTGCGTCGTGCCCAAAATGTATATATACCAAAGGAATAATCATAAGCACCTCCGAACAATCGAGTGCTTTCAGTCCGCTAACAACTCCTAAGAATCTGGATCAAGCTCGCCTCCCTGTCTACCTGTGGGCATGAACACAGCGTCCAAAGAAAAGGATGTCAGTACGAATATTGTATCGAGTATGAGAGGCATAAACAATGAAGAAGGACAATAATAATATAATGAGAGCATCAATATGAACATCTGATTCTGAACGATAGTCATGAAAGAAGTGATACAGGCTGTCTTACTCATACTCATCATCAAATCATGTATGCATGACATGCAAGCTGCCCGTCCTTACCGGAACGGTGTGATAATCAATAATATAAGCCCGCATCCAGGCCTCCCGCGTCCGAGGTACCATCTCATGCCGCTAACTAGTGGTGTCTGCCCACGTCCGAAGGTCGTGGTGTATCCGTATAGCTGCCCGCCGTAGCGGTGACTGCCCGACCAACTAGGCGCGGTGCGATGCAATCATGACATGCTCATTATAAAATACTTATAATAATATGATTATCAAAATATGCTTATCTTGACATAATACATGCATAAGGCTCAAGATCATACATACTCTATCGGGGTGACGTAAGGTCGTGATCCCCCGATTTCATTATGGAGCAATTATTGACATTCTGCCTCACCTTGAAGGAATTAGTACATAAGGTGAGTGTAAGCAATCCAGGACATCATTGTCAATATGGCATCATCATATCATATCTCTTATCTTATATAGATATATAGGAATATAGACTTTTAGCTTCTCGGGATACATGAACTCATGAAGAGGAAAGAACTTATACCATAGGATTCATGCCATTGGAAAGAAAGGACTAGCCTCACATACCTTAGTCGTTTAGCTACATTATCGCTCACTTGTCTTCCTTCGAAGTCACGACGTTACATTCACGAGAGAATCGTATTAACATTAGTTAACCGACTATAAAAACGCATCGCTATCTCTAAAGAAAATTAAGCCGCATTTCCTTTGTTTCTACTACCTTTTTCCCCGTTCTATTCCAACTCCTAAACATTTACAACAACACTCATAATATAGCAAGCAACAATCATCATTCATATACCTTAAGCAAAATCCACCACCTTCCTCCAATTTCTCCACATTTAATGGTTTTTCGCTTATCATCGTAATTTTGCTTACTTCGCACCTATTCCATGGCCTATACATCATTTATAACGTATTTATAATCATAACATATCAACTTTCGTGATTCCATTCAACTATCATTCCATAGTGACACTATTCTCTCAGTAATGGTCCATTTTCTATGTCCTACCACAATTCAAGAGTCTTAGTTTTCTAATGCTTTAAACAACATGATAAAGTCAAAACTTACCTTAGATGATGGTTGAACAAGCTTTGAATGGGAATACTCCTCTAGCACTAAAACCCTTCTTCACCTCTTTTGGAATTTCTTGAAGAAGATGACCTCCAACTAAGTTTCATACACTTTGTTGCTTGGATTTGGTGTTGATGATCTTAGTTTTCCTTTGATTCACTCGAATTTCTAGGGATGAAGTGTTGAGAGAGTTATAGAGTGTTCTTGAATGGTATGGATGAGTAATGAAATAAAATGAGGCTTGGGTTCCTTTTTAATAACTCAAAACCTAATTTTTAATGAACAATTGTCGGGGTGAACAATGGTCGTAAACCACAGTTTACGAACCGTAAACCAGTTTACAGACCGTATAGTGTGGTCATATTTAAGCATGTCCAAAACAGAAAGGTTGGCTAGTGATCATGGTAGTTTACGATCGAGGTTTACGGTCCGTAAACCAGTTTACGGGCCGTATACCAAGTCATATTTAACGATTTTCCACACTTAACAGAAAGTTGAGATTTTGGAAGGCTGGAGGACGATGGTGATTTACGGTCCGTAAATCGCTTTACGGGCCGTAAATCACTTTACGACTACTGGGCTGGATAAAATTCTACCACTTTCTTATTTCCAAAAATTCATGAATCATCACCCCTTACTTAGTAAAACACCACACACTCATACCCTTCGTTGGTCTATTCCTTGTACATGTATGGGGACCTTTCCGAGGTGTAACATTAGAACATATCCTTTGGCAGAACACATAATTCGCTCCTTGACTTTCAATGGCTTGGTTCTTTACATATCACAAAACTCGCAATCCTTCAAGACGTTGAACTTAACAATTACTCCCACAAGCTACCTTATAACCATCTTGAAATCCTTATTCAAAATTATATATATTCTATAATCTAGTCCTTGCCAAGGGCCTCAAATTCACTGATTAACTCACTTTCTTGTTCTGCTCCTTACTTTCCGGTCTATGAAGCCTTGATTTACATACACTATTAATACAAATCATCCAGTATCCTTTTCTTTGGTCACATACTGCACTCCTTTTCCATAGGTATTTGTAAATCTCATCTACTCGTATCTACTACACCTTCTAACATTGGTGCCTTATTCCTTTATTCGACTTCTTTTCTGTTTCTTTCCTCTTAAAAGCCAATATACTATAAGCCCAGGGTGCTTCAATCTAATACTGCTAATAAGTGTAAGGGATGAAATATCACCTCATCTGCTTAGTTCTACTACAACTTCTGTATCCATCCCTGAGAAATCCCTCTGAGAGCACATAAACTTATATGACTTAAAATCTCAATTCTGACTTCAAAATCCATGTCCATAATAAGGATGTCCTGATTATAATTATTCGTAAAAACAATCCACTATCAAACTTTCCGAAGCCCCAGAGTAACGAATGATTGATGATGTCCTGAGATTAGGTTATATACATATAAAACACAATTGGTTCTGGTGGAAAGAGCCATATACTTGTAAATAAGATACTGGAGAACTTAGGTCGGATTATCTGGAAATAAACCCCCTTTGTCCGTATTAAAAGCACTGCTCCTTAACTGACTCTCTTCTTCCTCTATCTCGTACTCCCCGCGATCTGTGGGTAACTCCTGGTTAACTAAATCCCATGATAGAGAACTAGGTACCTTTGTGATACTAACATCAGAAGCTGGCCTAACATAATGTTAAAACATAGGGAAAATATGGATGTGCAAAGCTCTGTACTTCCTTAATTGCGTCTTCGTCCACAGGAGTCTCGTGAACCCTTAAACGGGTCTTTGTCAAATGATTTCTCAGTCTGGTCTCCTCCTACTGGAGCCACATCCTCCGATGGGTCCGTCTCAATGGAATAGCTGATGCTTTTTCTTATACCTCTTGGCATCCTCGATCCTGAGTCGACGGGTGGTACAGGTCACATGTCCACCTTCGAAGCCTTACTTACGCTTCCATTAACTGAACTTGTCCTCTTCATCAATACAATCCTGCAATTTAGCGGAAATTGTACCAAGAACGAACTTTCCTATCATTGGCTCTACTGCACGATCTATGATCAGAAATAAAGATGACCATCCTAAATATTCAACAGCCTCCTGCCCATAAGTGTGGTGCACAACACACCCATAGACAAGACTCTGCTAGATACGGCTCATAGACAACCCTTTTGTCATGACCCAACCCCGTGGCCCATGACTAGTGCCCGACCTGGACACTCATATACGTACCTGTTAGATATAGTCAAACTAAAGCTAAAATCAATGTGGAAACTTGCAAAAGAACTCCAAAGGTTCATAACACCATCATATATACATATATCCAAATAACCGGTCTCCTGGAGAGTCACAACTGATCAGAACATAATATGATACGCAAGCCGACAAGGCTGCCAATACATATTGTCACCATACGCAAGCCGACAAGGCTGCCATTACAGAAGGGCATATCCAAAGCACATCGTATAGACACAGCTGAACAAACTTATACACAACTCTCACATATGTCTACAGACCTCTAAGAGTACCGATAGCGAAATCTGACGGGACAGGGCCCCGCCGTACTCCTGGATAAACATATATATATATACATCATAAGATCTGTACCAAAAGTCTAGGCTCCGGAACAATGGAGCTCTCCAAGATAGCTGAGTAGATGTTCTATGCTGAAGGATCACCAAACCAACTATCTGTACCGGCGGGCATGAAACGCAGCCCCCCGAAGAAAAAGGGGTCAGTACGAGATATGTACCGAGTATATAAAGCATGAAATACAATAAAGAGGATCATGACTGAAATAGGGATTACAGGAGACAAGTATAATATCCAGAATACCAAAACACTTGCCTTATGAAACATAAATCATGCATGTCAATATCATATATCATACCCGGCCCATTACGGGACTCGGTGAATCAAGTCATCATATGCCATTCTTGGCGCCATAATCACATCATCATGTCATCATATCATATATATATATATATATATATATATATATATATATATATATATATATATACCGTACCTGACCCTCTAGTGAGGTACACGGTGAACAATGCAGTGAAACTGTGCACGATAACATACCCGGCCCAGGACTCGGTGAAAGACATATTAAGGCATGCACGAGCAGAGTAGTGAGAAACCATATGCAAACTAAGTCATATCTGAGACTCAATAGAATAATCAAAATGAACCATCATTTTATAATCAAGACAATAATCATATCAAGTACCCTTCGAATGTCACTATGGATTATATCAAAATAGAACTTCTGGAATCATAGACACGTATCAAGACATAATGAAATAGCTTCTGGAAATCAAGAACATTAGCCATCCTAGTGGCTCTAAGAATATGAACTTCTTTGGAATCATATACACGTCGTCTGTTTGTTTCATAAAGATCATGCCAAAAAGAAAGAAGGGTTAGCTTTACATACCTGTTATAGGTTAACCGTAACTAAGTTCGCTTCGTCGCCCCTTTAGCCTATTTAATATGAAAGTAACGCTATCGTTAGTAAACTATACTTTCTAGTTTATAAATCTACAACCAATCACTTATAGGAATCATTCTTTAGTTCATACTTTCTTGATTAGGATTTTGTTAGTTAAGAACTTAACAGAAATCGGGCAACATTTCCTCTATATAACTCGCCTAACCCGAACTTCCAATTAATCTCCTGTTATTACAGCAATACCAACAACAACAGTAATAGAAATATTCATATCAAATCCTTAAAATCCAGCTTATAAACAACTCAAACAACCCAATAACCTTTCTTAATCCTTTTCCAACCCAAATCATTAACATTTAAGATTATACACCAAACAGACCAACATACGCTTTGTATACGATACGTTATACACTTCTTTCTTCCAAATTTCGAAGCCATATCAACGACAACACGAACAACAACATATGAACATAAACCACACTTTTAATCTTTCAACTCAACAACTCCATATAACAACCACAACTCCTAATATTATCGAATTCATGCAATTTCTTACTTCCAATTTCATCTAATACAATTTTAATCTTTCCATTACAACACCATTAATCCAATTATACCATAAAATGTGAAAATCTTACCTTAATTTAATCGGATCAAATTCTATACCCACTTGCACCAATTGCACTATTTCTTCTTCCTCACTTCAATACCCAATGTTGCTATCTCCTCCTTGGACTTTAAAATATCTTTAAAACTTAATCAAAGCAAGAAAACATTTTTTTTTTAACAACCATGGCTGGCCGAGAGCTTGGCAGCCATGGCAATGCTTCTTTTTCTTTTTCTTAAGCTTTCAATTTGTAGAATGAAAATGATAACCTAAGTTGATCATTAACCTAAGATTATATATGGTGTCCCTCCCTTGGACACGTGCTCCCTCCCCCCCCCCCCCCTTAATGACTCATCAATTTGTTTTGTTTTATTTTGTATTTTTTTTAAAAAAAATAAAGAATCGGGTGGGGCCCACCTCAATTATATAATTAGCTAACTTAATTAATTTTAATCCCCGCTTAATAATCTAATCATGGTTAGTTAATCCCTAATCTCCATTAATATTTCTATACTAATTGAAATTTATAACAAATCGTGCACTAATTAAAATCGAGGATTAAAAGCACTTTATTTCACATCCCAAAATAGTCTCGTCCTTAACTTATGTCGATTAGCTTACTAATAATTCGACGTACAAAATACGGGGTATAACATTCTTCCCCCCTTTGGAACATTCATCCTCGAATGTTAAACTAATCATGCACTCCCAATACTTCCTTAATCATTGTTCACTGAATGATACTCTTCACATGACTCTTTCATCGGTCGATTCCCTTCAATTTGTTATAATGCATTCCAGATCCCCAAGTAACCATTTCCGTAATTTTTCCTCTTTTTGTTGCTTCCCGAGGTAGTAATTCCACGTCGTTGTCTTTATGGTTGACAGTTGTATTGTCAGCTCTTCTGCTGAAATGTTACTGTCTCTCTTGTCTGCATACTGCTCAGTTGTACTGGCACTGATTGATTCTGACTTGTATTCATGGTGCTCTTAGTCATAACTTGGCTCTCTTTCTTCTCCTATAGTTACTCCCTTAAGATGTATCGTTCATTTCATCTTACCTCTTAATCTTTAAATAAGTTTTTATAATGCGCAGACGTTCCTCGTCGATTTATTAGTGTTACACCTCGGAAATCTCCCCGTAAACGTACAGTGAAAAGTTGCAGGTTTGCACTTTGGCCCAGTTGGTCGTAAAGTGGATTACGGCCCGTAAAGTAGTTTATAAAAATCAGATTTTGTGATTAATATAAGGGACCCTTTTCGTTCATTTTCATTTCATTTCTCATCTACACCACTCAAGAACTCTCTAGAAAATTCTGCAAACACTTAAACCATAAGAATAACAAGGAAATCAATGATCAACAACATTAAATCCATGAAACAAAGTGTGTGAAAGTCAAGTGAAGTTCATCCAAACCAAGAAGTTCCAAGAAAGGTGAAGTAGGGTTTTGGTGCAAAAGGAAGGATTCCACCCTAGGCTTGTTCCACCATCATCTAAGGTAAGTTTCATGACTCTATCATGTTGTTTAAGGTATTGGAAAGCTAAGATGCTTGAATGGTAGGAAAACATAGAAGATGGGTCTTAAAATGGATGGATAGTGTCACAATTGAATGGTAGTTGAATGGAATCATAAATGTTGATGTGCTATGATTATGAATATGTTGAAAAGGATGGTTAGACCATGAAATAAGTATTATATAGGAGGAAACGCGATAATGAGTTATAAGTATAAATGTGGAAAAATTAGAGAGAAATGGTGGAATGTGGTTAGTGCATGTAAATGATGATTGTTGATTTCAATATTGCGAGCGTTTGGGAGTTAATATAGAATACGGGAAAAGTAGTATAAACAAAGGAAGTGCCGCCCAATTTTCCTAGAAATAGTAGCGCGCGTTCTTATAGTCGATTAACTAACGTAAATGTGAATTCCCTTTCGAAGGTAAAAATGCGATATCGAAGGAGAACAAGCGAACGATAGCTTAGTTAAACGTCAAAGGTATGTGAGGCTAGTCCCTTCTTTCTAATGGCATGAATCCTATAGTGTAACTTATTTCTTATCCATTAGCCTATGTCTATAATTAGCTACACAAGGTAATGAGTTAAAGTATAGAAAGTCTAATGATGTTATTTATCGCTTACACTCACCTTATATCCTAATTCCTTCAAGGTGAGGCAGAATGTCCATGATTGTTCCATAATGCAATCGGGGGATCACGACCTTACGTCACCCCGATAGAGTATGGTTGATCTTGAGCCTTATGTAAGTATTATGATAAGCTAAGCATATTGTGATGAGCATATGACGATATTACTATTACACCGCGCCTATTTGGTCGGGCAGTCACCGCCAAGGCGGGCAGCTATGCGATACACCATGGCCAGATGGCATGGGCAGATACCACTAGTGGGCGGTATGAGATGTTACCCCGGACGCGGGAGGCCTGGACGCAGGCTAATGTTATGATTATCACACCGATCCGATACGGACGGGCAGTTTATACATGATGCATATATGATATGATGATAAGCATGAGTAAGACAGCATGACTTGTTTTCCTTATACTTGACAGTCAGATTCAGATGTTCTATACTGATATCTTTTTTATATCATTGTCTTATTTAGTTGTTTATGCCTCTCATACTCAGTACAATATTCGTACTGACGTCCAGTTTCTTTTGACGTTGTGTTCATGCCCACAGGTAGACAGGGGGGGAGAGCTAGACCCAGATCCGTAGTAGCTGTCAGCTGATTGGAAGCCCTCCATTGTCCCGGAGGTGCTTATGATTATTCTTTTGTGTATATATAGCCATGTATTTTTGGGCACGACGGGGTCTTGTCCCGTCCCTATGTTCAGAGGCTCGTAGATACGCAGTGCGGGTTAGATAGTCTCACGAGGTCGCCACTGTATATATATATATATGTATGTATTATTTTGATAGCCTAAAGGCACATGTATATGAAAGTATTTTATGTTTTCATATGAAATACGATTTTCCTACGCTAAGAGTACAAAGACGATAAAAAGAGCATTAAATGAGTAAAACGAGCGACAGAACGAGCGGTGCTCGGCGGTTAGCCTCGGGTACCCGTCGCGGCCCCTAGTTGAGTCGTGACAATTACTCTTTACAATCCTTGGAGTATTTAATGCCTCTGGTAACCTGTAAACCCTTCGCAGACTCTACGAATAAAACGAAATTTCTCAAGGTATAATATTATTTCATTTCAATAACCTTATATTGTTCTGCTGTTACAATCCATATCCTGGAATCTTCAGCATCATGTATCACTTCTCGACTTTCTTTTTAACTGTCATTTTGCTTTTAGCTCTTAATCTCGATCTTTAGAGCTGGTTATCAAGTAGCGCTGAAGTTTCCCCATATTATAACTTCACATAGCTGCTCTGTAATCTGTCTATTATTAACTTGTATAATTTTGAAAGAGTTTCTTGATCTGACATATAAATTCCCCGTCTTCTAGTAACCCGCTCGTTCTGATCGTCTCACTAATCTTTATGCAAACCTTACATGCTTCGCTTGTATCCTTTGTTTGATATCGGGGCTCAACTATGGTTCTTGCCCTCAGTACTAGTCCTATCTCGGTACTTTGGTTCAAACCATCTCACACCTTTCCTTAATATATCCAAAATATCGCAACCGCATTGTTATTACTGAATTCTTGCTCTTCTTATCAAGTACTCACTTAGTCTCATTCTTAGCATACAAATATTCGTAGGTTGTATAACTATTATTGTACAACTTGTATAAAATATATCCAATCTTAGCCCTAGCTTTTCGTCCTCCTGGTTCATTCTGCTTTACATATCTCATCCGTATCAAAACTCGTTCGTAGTCTATCTTATCTTACTCATTTCCTTCCTTTATTCACCCCTTTGATTTTCTCATATCCTACTGTAGGAGATTTTCTATCCCCTCCTTTTGCTACTTATAAGTTGCAATATCATTAGCGCACAACTCTATTGCCAAATCTTAGCCTCTAATCTAGTATAGCATTGCTATCCTTCGTAATATCGCTTAAATTACTCATTGACATTCTCTTATCGTGCTCTTTATTTTCATAGCACCTACCTTTTAATGTCATATCATTCAAGATCTTTATAAATAATTCTCAGCACTGTCTCAAATACCATTTTGACTACCATCCGTTTCTCGCTAACTTTCAGATCTTACCAACTTGTTTCAGCATGGGATCTCACTTGAAGTTTGAGTATCCATATTAAATAAATTGTAGTGTCAATTGTTTCCATCTATACTTGCTTTGCTTTCACCCGCTTCCCCCCTTTGGGGTTGTACTTATACCATTATCTGTTTATATTTTGCTCTATGTCCCTATTTCCAATCTCAAATTCACCCGATCCCTCTTCCAATTCACTCGGTATACTATACCATACTCATGTCTTTCTTTATAATATATAACTTTGATTATCCACGAAACCTTAACAAAATCGTGAAGCGATGAGAACCTTTCCATATATAGTATAAAATCTTATGTGATAATTCGTACTCGAGTAATCCAACCAATGTAGCAACTCATCCAAGGCCACATTCCACTTACTCCAAACAATAATTATTTAGTACTTGTAGTCGTTCTAAATTCTCAATCAGGTAGCACTTATATTCTGATGATAAGTGTCCCAAGCCCTCTTATAACAGTATATTTATCCCAACGGATATCATCTGCTTCCTCTAATAAATTTACAATACATCAATTGCTTCGTAAATCTACAATCCTCGTCCTTTAAGGATTTCACTATTTTCGAGGTGAAGTCATATATACGCAGCACTCCTTTATGCCTTATGCTCTTTCACCCTTGTCGTGTACCCAACGCTAACTTATAACTTACTCAAAATCATATCAAATTCGTCTTAATAATGGCCTTATCTTACCACCTTGTCGTCTTGCTGCACCTTTAAATTTGTAGCTATATATTTCCCTTTTATCGTATACTCATACTCAATTAATTACGTCTATCTTAGATGGTTCCTTTAGTATTTCCTTCTTTTCTTGTGCTCGCTTTCATTCTCGTTATCACATAATCTTTATTCTGAACTTTCCCTATGGAAGAACTTTATAAGTCTTTCTTATTCATTCTATAGCTCGCCTTAATACTTTAATCATATAGATCACGTCATATCTTTTAGTCACTTCCTCTCTAGGCTTTACTCATTTTCATAACAATCCTTATGATTTTGACATTACATCATGTTCGTAATCAATCCTGTAGCGTAACACTTCTTAACCTTATTCACGATTCTTACTATGATTTAATTACACTCTGTGGAGTTGGCGTACTTAACATTTCACCCTTTCTGATCAATCTTATCCTTAATATCTCACAAGCTATCTTATCAATACCTTTTTTTTATTCATAATTCTTCCTCCTCCGTACTTTTATCTCAATCATACTATTACCCCTTTTAACCGTAACTCGTCGTAATTTATCCCTACTTATCAGTTCACTCGATACCTCAATAAAACGTTCTGTTAAGATTTTCCACCTCTTTCTACATCATCCCTTAGTGTCACAAGCTCTTCCCAATTTATCCAAGCATTTCATCAACAATGCATGAAACACATGATCTAAGACAGCCCATAAGTTTGAGTTTTCCTTCTACAAATTCCATCTTCAATTAGTTGATTAAGAACTAATAAACTCAAGGACATAAAGATATGATGAAATGTTATCTCAAGAACACAAGAACGCTCCAACTCCAAAATTACGTCACCATGAAGCATCTCCCAAAACCACCACAAGAAGAAGAACTAGAATCCGACAAGCACCATGGGACTTTCTAATGCTTGATTCACATAGCTTACCTCCAGATTTGTTCTTGGGTCGTGAACGAACTATTTAGTTCATAGTCTACTTGTTGTATGCTTTGTATTCTTCAAATAAAAGCGAAACTTAATTGCTGGACATTTTTTCTCTTCCACATGAGCTTTTTCTAAGGTAAAATTGTGACTGGAAAGTATTCTGGTCCGTTCACATGAATTCCAAACTCTGCTGCTCATATTTACTTCTTTGAAATCAAGTTTCCCAAATAAGAGTGATATCTCTTACGGATGACATGGAGGGTATCTCTTAAAGCTTTAATCCAACATGATAAATTTACCCTATCGATCTTGATCTCATAATTACCATTACTATTAATTCAACCGTTAACTTTATTTCTCGAAGTCAGACGTACTTGCAACTTAGTCAAATCTTATCATTACTGTTGACACGACCTTTCAAGAATATCACGAACTAATATCTCATTCTCTTTTTATTTCTAGGAAAATTTTGTCAGAGTTTCCTCTGTATTTCTTACTTATCCCAAAACCTACACGCAGGAAATACCAACAATGCCTCATAGGGCCAACATATACAAATGTATTATATCATATCATAGCCGCACAGGGCTCCCCATATTAATAACAGTATGAAAATGACGAACTTACCTCGTATGTCCAACTCAAACTGTACCTGTTACACGTTCCTGTTTATTTTCCCTTTCAACCTTTAACTACATTTCAATCATAACTGCAATATTCACACTATATCTGACATATATTCTGCTTACCGTTACTGATTCCTTTAGCTTCTTCTGTGCGCACCTTATAACAGAACTTATCAACAACATATACACATTCAATCCATTTTCTTACTATACTTACAATAACGTACCTTGATGATAGCCAGTTCGCCATTCTGTATATATAATTTCTGCTAACGTAACCTCGATGAAATATCTTACCTCTGTAACTCCCAGTAGCATTATTTACCTTCTCTTGTCGACACCGCTCTCCTGCTGAAATCAAAGGTCAGTATATAAGGGATATCATTTCCTATCTCTTGGATGTATCGCACGATCTTAGATATGAAAGAAAGGTAACATCCTAAATGTCCTGTAACTTCCTGTTTATAGATGTGGTGCACAACACACCGATAAACAAGACTCTACTAGACACGGTCTGTAGACACTCCGAGGACGAACTGCTCTGATACCACTTTTGTCACGACCCAACCCCGTGGGCCATGACTAGTGCCCGACCTGGACACTCGTATACGTACCTGTTAGATATAGTCAAACTAAAGCTAAAATCAATGTGGAAACTTGCAAAAGAACTCCAAAGTTTCATAACACCATCATATATACATATATCCAAATAACCGGTCTCCTGGAGAGTCACAACTGATCAGAACATAATATGATACGCAAGCCGACAAGGCTGCCAATACATATTGTCACCATACGCAAGCCGACAAGGCAGCCATTACAGAAGGGCATATCCATAGCACATCGTATAGACACAGCTGAACAAACTTATACACAACCCTCACATATGTCTACAGACCTCTAAGAGTACCGATAGCGAAATATGACGGGACAGGGCCCCGCCGTACTCCTGGATAAACCTATATATATATACATCATAAGATCTGTACCAAAAGTCTAGGCTCCGGAACAATGGAGCTCTCCAAGATAGCTGAGTAGATGTTCTATGCTGAAGGATCACCAAACCGACTATCTGTACCGGCGGGCATGAAACGCAGCCCCCCGAAGAAAAAGGGGTCAGTACGAGATATGTACCGAGTATATAAAGCATGAAATACAATAAAGAGGATCATGACTGAAATAGGGATTACAGGAGACAAGTATAATATCCAGAATACCAAAACACTTGCCTTATGAAACATAAATCATGCATGTCAATATCATATATCATACCCGGCCCATTATGGGACTCGGTGAATCAAGTCATCATATGCCATTCTTGGCGCCATAATCACATCATCATGTCATCATATCATCATATCATATATATATATATATATACCGTACCCGGCCCTCTAGTGTGGGACTCGGTGAACAATGCAGTGAAACTGTGCATGATAACATACCCGGCCCGGAACTCGGTGAAAGACATATTGAGGCATGCATGAGCAGAGTAGTGAGAAACCATATACAAACTAAGTCATATCTGAGACTCAATAGAATAATCAAAATGAACCATCATTTGATAATCAAGACAATAATCATATCATGTACCCTTCGAATGTCACTATGGATTATATCAAAATAGAACTTCTGGAATCTTAGACACGTATCAAGACATAATAAAATAGCTTCTGGAAATCAAGAACATTAGCCATCCTAGTGGCTCTAAGAATATGAACTTCTTTGGAATTATATACATGTCGTCTGTTTGTTTCATAAAGATCATGCCAAAAAGAAAGAAGGGTTAGCTTTACATACTTGTTATAGGTTAACTGTAACCAAGTTCACTTCGTTGCCCCTTTAGCCTATTTAATATGAAAGTAACGCTATCAGTAGTAAACTATACTTTCTAGTTTATAAATTTACAACCAATCACTTATAGGAATCATTCTTTAGTTCATACTTTCTTGATTAGGATTTTGTTAGTTAAGAACTTAACAGAAATTGGGCAGCATTTCCTCTATATAACTCGCCTAACCCGAACTTCCAATTAATCTCCTGTTATGACAGCAATACCAACAACAACAGTAATAGAAATATTCATATGAAATCCATAAAATCCAGCCCATAAACAACTCAAACAACCCAATAACCTTTCTTAATCCTTTTCCAACCCAAATCATTAACATTTAAGATTATACACCAAACAGACCAACATACGCTTTGTATATGATACGTTATACACTTCTTTCTTCCAAATTTAGAAGCCATATCAACGACAACACGACAATAACACGAACAACAACATATGAACATAAACCACACTTTTAATCTTTCAACTCAACAATTCCATATAACAACCACAACTCCTAATATCAACGAATTCATGCAATTTCTTACTTCCAATTTCATCTAATACAATTTTAATCTTTCCATTACAACACCATTAATCCAATTATATCATAAAATGAGAAAATCTTACCTTAATTTAATCAGAGCAAATTCTATACCCACTTGCACCAATTGCACTATTTCTTCTTCCTCAATTCAATACCCAATGTTGCTATCACCTCCTTGGACTTCAAAATCTCCTTAAAACTTAATCAAAGCAAGAAAACATTTTTTTTTAACAACCATGGCTGGCTGAGAGCTTGGCAGCCATGGCAATGCTTCTTTTTCTTTTTCTTAATATTTCAATTTGTAGAATGAAAATGATAACCTAAGTTGATCATTAACCTAAGCTTATATATGGTGTCCCTCCCTTGGACACGTGCCCCCCCCCCCCCTAATGACTCACCAATTTGTTTTGTTTTATTTTGTATTTTAAAAAAAAAATTAAAGAATCGGGTTGGGCCCAGCTTAATTATATAATTAGCTAACTTAATTAATCTTAATCCTCGCTTAATAATCTAATCATGGTTAGTTAATCCCTAATCTCCATTAATATTTCTATACTAATTGAAATTTATAACAAATCATGCACTAATTAAAATCGAGGATTAAAAGCACTTTATTTCACACCCCAAAATAGTATCGTCCTTAACTTATGTCGATTAGCTTGCGAATAATTCGACGTACAAAATACGGGGTATAACACCTAGCACGAACTGCTCTGATACTATTTTTGTCACAGCCCAACCGGAGGACTATGACGGACTCCCAGAAGCTGACCCCCTAGATGCCACTAAACGTACATGACATATCTGCTCATGCTCATTCTGGGCCACCTGAGGCCACTCACAACATGATCTGCTGACTGATAGATGTCATAAACTGGAGGGTCCCAACACTCAAAAGATATATATATATATATATATATATATGTATATATATATATATATATATATATATATATATATATGTATCACTAAACTGAACCGGAGTACAAGCCGACAAGGCTACCTGATAAAACTATGTAACCAAACATGTGCTGAGCGGCCCACACTGTCTGAGTGAATATAAATGTCTATGAGCCTCTACTGACATACTGGACATGCTATGGACGGGACAGGGCCCCTGCCCTACCCATATACATCAAAACATATACCCGATCTAGACGGAAACTCCGACAAGAGAGGAGTTCTCCGCTACCCAGCTGAAGAAGCAGCCTAAGGATGCGATCTGTCTTCCTTACTATCTGAACCTGCGGGCATGAACGCAGCCCCCCTGAATAATAGGGGATTCAGTACAGATAATGTATTGAGTATGTAAGGTAGAAGAGTAACATACACAAGAGTCATGAAGAAAATCTGAAAATCATAAACTAAACTGACTGACTGAATACATCTGTATGAATGCATCTGCATGTCAGACTATCTGAACATGTCTGTATGAATGCATCTATATGTCTTGCTATCTGAACATATCTGTGTAACTCTGCTTACTAAAAATGCCTCTAAGGGCGTATGATATGCAATGCATAGTTCATAGTGCCGAGGAACGTACGGCCCGATCTATATCCCATATAGGCCCCTTCGGGCATAATAGCATAATGGCCCCTTCGGGCATAATAATATAATGGCCCCTTCGGGCTTCCCCTTCGGGCATAATAATCATCATCACTATGCACCAGCTGATCAGGTGGTAATGCGTATATAACGCCTCGCCCTTTTCTTATACCCTAAACATATATATATATATATATATATATATATATATATATATATATATATATATATATATATATATATATATATATATATATATATATATAATATACATAATATACGCGTATATAACGCCTTCTGGTCACGGGTCAATATGCATGTATGCAAATGAATGTAATGCATAAACATAAACTAACTTTATCATGATACAATATTTAGGACCCATGAACAGAAGGAATAATCATAATAGAGGGGTACAGGATCATCAATAACTGAGATGCTCAAAATACTTCTAAGAGTAGAGTAATATGGAAACTCGATTACTCGTTGTTCGCTCGTATCATAGGATCATGCCAAAAAGAAAGAAAGAAAGGGAAAGCCATAACATACCAATCGGTAGCCTTAGCCACTTAACGTTTATCCTTCCAAGCTCATAAATCTACACGTAAACCATCCATATTATCATTAGGCTAAATATCATACACTTGTCTCAAGCATCCAAATGAAATCTTTGTAGAATCAGCCAAGAGTCTGGCAGAGTAATAAGAAACCAAAGTCCTTGTATTTCTTCATCAAACTTGACACCCATTCCAGACAGCTGATTAGGGACACCTTGAAAATCATTTATATGATCAGAAATAGGACTACCCTCTTTGTATCTAATGTTCGTCAATTGTTTCAGCACGAATAACTTGTTATTGCCAGTCTTCGAAGCATAAAGTGTCTCGAGTTTTTCCCACAAGCTTCTAGCATTTGTCTCATTCACAATATGATTTTGAATATTATCTTCAACTCATTGCCTAATATTTCCATAAACTAGTAAGTGCTTAAATTCCCAATCCTCATCTTCAATAGACTTGGATTTTTAGAAGCAAACACATGTAAATGCAATTTCTTGACAAATAGAAGATCTTTCATCTTGCTTTTCAAAATATGGTAATTACTGCCATTTAAACAAATCATCTTGCTCATAGTTGCCTCCATCATTCAAATAGACAAGCAATATAACCAAAGAAAACACCAAGCTCTGATACCACTTTGTTGGGAAGAAACAAGCGATAACCAAATTGCACGACGAGGTAACAGCGGAAGAAATATCCAAGTCAAAACTTCTCACACTATTTGAGCCAAGAGAGGACAATAAACACTAGCACAAATGGAAATCCGGACAGCACCTACACCAACAACAAAATATCAAAGCAAGCAAAAGTAAATCAATGCAAGAGACACCAAATTTATGTGGTAAAACCCCTTCAAGGTGAAGAGGAAACATCCACGGGACCTCCGGCCCACAAAAGCTCCACTATAGTCAACAAGAGTTACAATAATATTCTCTAAATGGCTACAACAACAAATCCAAGCACGGAGCAACAATACATAAAAGATAGCACCAAAACTAGTGAAGAAAGGAGAGAAATCAACCCCAAAAATGAGCTACTATTCATACTCGAAATCTGAAGCTACAAACCACAAAGTCCAATCTCCACCGTTCACATAGAAGAACAAGATGTTTAGAACCCCCAGTTCAAATTTCAGCACGATCCAATGGTTAACGAATAAGAGAACGTTGTTTGAAGCGGACTGTTGTAGCTGATTTTCAATGTGCGAAAATCAACACTTCTCTGTCAATTTTTCTCTCTATATGGCTGCTATGAATTCACCCTTTTGTTGTGAAAATAAGACCTAAGTTGATCCTTTATATAGAGGATTTTAGGGTAAAAGTGGCCTGGTCCAAATTGGATTGGGTTTTATTAATCCAATTTCACATAGGAAGGGAAAACCCTGTCACGACCCAACCGATGAGTCGTGACAAGTATCTGACCTCTATTGACCAATAACCCCTATACTCGTACTTGAACATCACTGAATAACTGGGTAGCCTACATGACTTATAACTGAACCATGCTGGCGCATACAAGAACAACATCAAGAACTATGCATCAAGAACTATCAACCATCTGTGCATATATACATATACTGAAAAGAACAGTGCAAGCCGACTAGGCCGCTACATATGTTGTAGACAAAAGACTGGGAGACGACAAGGATACATCACATGTCATCTATGTATGACTGTCTACAGACCTCTATTGGAATGTAAAGCTGTAGAAAAGATGGGACAGGGCCCCATCATACCCATATACATACACATCCCAAAAGAGTAGCATACCAAAATAGACTGCAGCTCTGGATCAAGTGGAGCACACTAACCACCGCTGGATGGGAGTCCTACTGAGCTAGACCGTCTGTCTATCTACTTGAACCTGCGGGCATGAACACAGCCCCCCGAGCAATAGGGAAGTCAATACGGATAATGTATTGAGTATGTAAGGCCTAAGAGTAAAATATACATAAAAATCATGAAAGGTATTTGAAACTCATAAGCTAACTGACTGTCTGAATGCATCTACATGACTGAATGTCTGAAACATCTGTGTAATTCTGTATAACTGAAAGTGCCTCTGCGGTGTACATCTACATATATAGTGAACTACCCGACCATATAGGTATGGTGTTATTATCAAATGAATAGTATACTGCCCGGCCATATAGGCACGGTGTTATCATCATCATCATTATCCTGCGTCCAGGCATCCCGCATTTGGGATGATATCATAAGTTGCCCACTGCAGTGGTGTGCGCATCTACGCGCCTGCCCTGCCGACTATAGTGCGGCACAGTGTGAGAAAATAGCTATACATATATATATAAATGCATGAAGGACTCATGAAAAGTATACTCTGGGCTACTCTGGCAACATAAGATCTCTGGAAGCCATAGACATAAAACATAGGAAATTAAGAACACAATGAATCCTTTACAATCTAAGAGTAGAGTCTTTGGAACTCGTTGGCTTACCATGTTCGTTCAGATAATAAGGATGTCACGACCCAACCGGAGGGCCATGAGGGCACTCGGAGATAACACACCGAGCACCTCTAAACATAAATCTCATAACCATTTTTGGATAGACCATAAAGATAGCTCATGGATATCATAATCTATAATGACATATATCACAACATAACGGCACATCTCTATATAATCTTCAACAATTATGCCCATCATCACCAGCCGACAAGGCTACTAAAATGTTATACAACGATATGAACCTGTAGGGTTATGAAACGTCTAACTATATACACACATGTCTATGAGCCTCTATATAGAATAAAATTGACCATGAAGACCAATACCAATAGACTGCAGCTGAGAATCCGCTGATAAAGCACCTACGGATTTGATCCATCTCCCTGCGTACCTGCGGGCATAAGGGCAACGTCCACAAACAAAAGGACGTCAGTACGAATAATGTACTGAGTATGTAAGGCATGAATAACAACATAACAAGAAATACAGAACATAACATGAGATAAAGATAACCTGTACATCTGAGTGCCTCATAAGGCGGATACCATGCATGCTAATTTTAAATTTTTAAATCAACATTATATATATATATATATAAAAACTGCCCGACCATATAGGTACTGTGTTATGCTGCCCAGCCATATAGGCACGGTGTTATTATTATTAGCCCGCGTCCGGGGTAATCATCTCATGCCGCCCACTAGTGCTGTCTGACCAGCCGTGTAGGCACGGTGTTATGTTGCTCGGCTATTGATGCGCGGTAATATAGATATAGTATCTTGCCGGGCCATTAAGGCGCGGTGTGAAAGAAAATACTTACATATATATAAAGCATGCATGAGAGCCCAATTAAAAGCCACAACTCTATCGGAGTGACGCAAGGTCGGTAGCCTCTGATTATATTATGAAGCAATCATCATTGATATATCTCACCTTGAAGGGACAACTATCATAAGGTGAGATCAACAACAATGAATAAAATTAAAGAAATCATGAAATAAGCTCAATAATCTCATAATAGCATCAAATCCAGAAGCTTTGGAGTCTCCAAAAATGGAATCATCATCATTATCATCAGAGAACATACTTATCTTGAGCATCATAAGAGACTCTACTAATCATAGACTTCTAGCTTTCTGGGAATAAGGATATTATGGAAGTCATGTATGGATTCGTAAGAAGAGAATCATGCCTTTAGAAAGAAAGGGTTTAGCCTTAACATACCTTTTTGGTCTTCTACTACTTAACGCTTATCCTAGAAGCTCGTAAATCTATATTCAAGAGAATTCATATTACTTTTAGGCTTACCGTCATAAGCTTATCTTAAGTCTTCAAATTAAACCCCTTTAGAATATGCCAAAATTCGGGCAGCATCTCCCCTGGTTATATCCCTAGCCCGAAATCACAATACCAACAACCAACACAATAACAAGAACACTAACACCAACAGCATCATCATCAATACCAAAATATTACATAAAACATCCCACACGATGTTTATCAACATACAATAACAATATACAGTTCCTTTCTTCCCAATCAATGAGCATAATCTCATCAACACACCAAAAACATTAGATACCATCCATACACATGGAAATTAGCCCAACAACACGGCTGCAACATGTTCAAAACAGTCCATAAACTCAACAACTACAACACAACACTTTATGACTTTTTCTCCATAACTATTTTCACTTTTAAGACTTGCTAAACCTTCAAATCAGCTCAACATAAGAGATAGGATGAAGAACATACCTTATACTTGAAGAAATTTAGCCACACGAACTTTCTTCATGACCAAACTCATCACCAC
Source organism: Lycium barbarum (assembly GCF_019175385.1). NCBI lineage: Eukaryota > Viridiplantae > Streptophyta > Magnoliopsida > Solanales > Solanaceae > Lycium > Lycium barbarum. Next base: position 30,025,940 of record NC_083337.1, read on the forward strand.
ATCAAGTAGAAACAAGAACAATCACTTTTCATGAACTAGTTTGGTGTAATCTTGTTGAATTCTTGATTTAAGGGGCTATAAGTGTTTAAAAGAAGTGTATGGATGTTTCTAGAGCTCACATGAAGTGTGAATGATGCAAAAAGGGGAATAATAGGGTATTTATACCCTATGAAAGTCGGTTCCACCGAATTTTCGAGTGGGGCCCGCGGGGAGCCATTTGGCAGCCTGGAGGCTTATCTTGAAATGCCCATAACTCCCTACTCCGATGTTGTTTTGATGAACTATTTGTTGCGTTGGAAACTAGACTTCCTGAACTTCAATTTAGGCTTTTGTTTCACTTCAAAACTCCTGATTACTAGGAGATATACCTCTCTAAAATTGACCCAAAATTTTTGTCCAAAATTCTGCCAACTTTTTCCAAATTTTAACAAACATATTTTCTTCAATTTTCTTGATCCCGGAATCTTCCGAAACTCTCCAAACATGATATTTATCATTAATTATACTTGATAAGGGTCATGTCCTTTGGTTCCAAGGTTTTCCTTCCCGGTTACGACTTATGAGATCGTAATTCATCCTTTACTTCATTGTTACGTACTTCTCATGGCTTGTACCTTCCAAAACTTCATGGGACGTCTGCGATACTCTATTAGTATGGTGAAATACGTGGCGTGATCATGTTCTGAAAGTGAGAGGTGTAATATCCTTCCCCCTTAGAAACATTCGTCCTCGAATGTTGGAGCTTGCAAGATTACGATGCTATCATTAATTTCTTGAAATTGTTGTCCTCCTTTTGTTCCTGATCTACATGCTCTTATACTATGGGCTCATTTGTCTTCTTTCATATTCTCCCAATTCTTTTGTCGAACTCGTTCATTAGTTCCATATCCTCATGTTCTTATGTATGTACCAGTGGTCAACTGATATTTAGCTACCGTCCTGGGACCTGGGACTATTAAGATGGTCTTAACTTATGATTTCTACGGCTCCCTGCCGATCTGTGAGCACTCTTAATTGTTGTACTCTTTTGCCTTGTTCCTTATTTCTCTACTAGTAAACAAATTCTCTTGTTCGGATATGGCTCCTTTCCTTGCTTGCTTCTTTAGTGCTATTTTAGATTATTCCTTTTTTGTACTGGTCGACCTTATATACATACCATATTATCTCCTTTTAATTCCTTGGTCGGACCCCTTAATTCCTTACAATATCATCATATTAATATTTGAACTTCTCCTCCAATTTCCTCTTCTTAATTTTAACATAATTACAAAATAAACACATGAACATGGAACTAAGATAAAATCCAACATAATCATAATTTCCTTTCAATACAAGTGTGCTTCCCTCCTTAAGTCGTTGGCTCTCTTATACCGGTGACTAATTGAGACTTAAGCTAACCTTTATTCTTCTTCAGCTCCTTATTGTCGTCCTTGCACCATTCTGTTAGCCATTTCATGATGGCGATTGTTACTATGGTTCTATGTCATACACTCTCACAATTGATATAACTGGCAACTTGGAATTTCATGACTTACTAAGTACTCCCTAATCTCAAGCAGTACTGCTGTCTTGCTATCCATAGGCACACTATCTTCCTTTCTTTTGAAGATTATTGAAATTCCTATAAATGTTCCTCTTTTAAAGCTTCCATCTCTTCTAGTGCTACAAGTTCTTTTTAGCAGTCCCGAGTGTCCCTTATACTTATCCCTGGTCACATGCGCCCTTTCTTACTCCTTCTGTCACCCCTTGGAGTACTTTACTGCATATCTAAATGTACCTAAAATTTCTTCGACGCGAGTGATTCGAGTCATAGTCTGAAATACAACGTATCATTTTGACGAGACTTATTCTCTTTGATTCGCTAAACCTTCATCATCTTGTCATGCCTCCTTTTTCACATTTGTCTCCTAATATACTTGCATTTAGTCCATTCTCACTTTTCTTTAGTGCATTCTTGATATATTGGTTCATCTCAAATTTTGGCTCTTTCAAGCCAGTACCTTTCCCTCTTTTGAACTTGGGAATATTGTAGTTCATCTTAGAACTAAATTTGTTCTTCGCCCCTTTTAAAGGATGTTCTCTTATATCAGTAACCTTCGAGTATTAACCGTCTTTGATAGTCATCTGGCCGTCCTTAGCGATCCTTCAACTCCTCTATTCCATATAATGTAAGAGTTCTTTTCATCGCATGGTTTAACTTATTTCCTTTTTGCTAGTTGAGTTCTTGTATCAAATCAAAATGCTTATACATATCAGATACAATTCTGATCCCTTCTTTATTATCTTTTCACTTCTACCTTTCATAACTAGTAGTCCCCTAGGCTAATGAATTAATGGGGATACCGAAATTCATTAGGCCCCTTATGGAGTGTCCGACTATACCACGCTCCTTTAGCCCTAGTCTTTCTCCATGATTATCTTCTTCATATCCTTGAAATTCTCGTTTTTCTAGGTTCCTAATTCCGATTTATGTGTATACTATACCATTAAAAGTTAGTATTCCACACCATCCATTCTCACAACATGTCCTTTCATTAGCTTAGCTCTTTTTGTCTTGTAATTCTTATTAACTACTTGTTTGCATCACAGCTATGCATCATAGTCCTTTTAGTGTTCTGTCGGTTGTTGTTCTTATCATGCAATCCTCACAAAGTACACCCTTTCCTTTTTTCTTTCGTCGAGTCTTCATCTTCCTTTATGATACTACAACTTGTACACACACACACACACATATATATATATATATATCTCGAATTTTGTCGATTTTGTTCATGATCGTATCTTTGCATCTTTCACACAACCATTGTCTTATAATTTTAATTTGTTTTCCTCTAGACAAGCCTACTGACTCATTAACCTTCTCTTTGTTGTCAACGGCCACCTAATTCCCTTTAACCATTTCGTTGACACCTCCTCCTTCCTTTAGTCCTCATAGTTTCTTTTGCTTTCCTTTACTCGTAAAATGCCTGTTTCCATTAGGCATCCTTTACTCTTGGATTAGGATACTTTGGAGTATTTCGTTATGTGTGCGCATCCCTTTTGACTCTGAAAATCTCTTCTTGGGGTACTTTCTTCCCTTAAATAGGCGTACCAATCATGGGTTCACATCCATTCTCCTGGTTAAATCTCAGGAGTTTAAAATTTCCTTGTCGCTCTCATTAGACCTGTTTATTTCTTCTCAAGGATGCACCTTTGTCCATTATTTCCAACCTTCTTGGTTCTGGTTATAAAGTCGTATAGGTTGGTTCCGGGGTCCTCACGTTCATCCTTTGTCACGTACAACATTACTCTATCTCCCGTTGATTTATTTAAATTTGATCCTATCGTTTGCTTTCCTACTTTCGTCCTAAACTTTTCCTCAAATATATTACCTGATCCTCAATAGGTATACGTTTTCCTTGTCCAAGTTTCTCTCCCCTTCATAATATCATGACCTTCTTTTTCTTAATGCTCGTGCTTACATATTTGGTCGCGTTACCGCTATCTACCTTTAATTCCCGCGAAAGCCAAATCCTGATTCTCTTTGTAGCGCTTGTTACCTCAATTTTGACATACAACACAATCAATACTTTTAACATGTCGTAACATAAATCATAAGGGTATACATAATACTCGATGTAGCCACTCGTGGCTTATCCTGAATCTGTGGCTTTAATACATCTCCCCTCTCTTTTCGCCAAACTAGCCACACTGATACCTCGCGATCCTTTCGAAATCCTAATTGTAAATCTCATATGCTCCTAATTTCCCTCGACTATTCTGGTTTCTCATAATATTTTTCATATGTCTAAATATATAGGTCTTGCTAGCATATCTTTCTATGTCCTAACTGTGAATCCCGGCGATATAACTTTACTTAAAAATCTTTACTCGTACTTGTACTCTGTCTCTTTGTCTAAGATAATCAACCTCGCATCCTTTACTTCTCTGTAGCAGCCGAATCGATCCTTGCGATATTTTGTCTTCCCTTGTACACCTACTCTCTTCTCTCCTTACACATAAATTGACATCACACCTAATTTCTCTATCGCCAATAACATTCACAACACCCGTCTGAAAAAATTGAGGTAAAGCCTTCTTATAAGGATTAGCTAGAAATAAACCACATATTCCTAAGGTTGATACAATCTCTACTTCCTTCGTCGGCCAAGCAACATAACATTTAGAAGTTATATAAAAAATCCAGAAGCCAATCATAATTGCAAACCAACTTACCTAACCATTTCTCATTCTTGAGTTCATGGTCATCATTGATACCCGAAATAACTCGGCCATAATAATTCTCAGAATAGTACCAACTATCAAATACTCAGAATCCCCTTGAAGTCGAATGACAGTGACTTCTAAATCCCAATGTAAACCCACATCATATAGGAAAGCATGATAAAATGAGTTTGTGTGCCTGTCATCAACCCGTCCTGATCGTATGTATATGTATACACTTCTAGAGTAAACCTTTCCCCTACTCGTTAACTTCCTTTCCCATATCATTATCTTTTTGTTATCTCTTACTTACTAATCTACAAATCGTAATACTGTAATTAAATTCTTAGTGTCAACTTTCCATATATCTTCAATAAACCTCAATTCTTCGAAAACTCGAATGCACTCATTCCAACTCCTTTAATTACTAATCATTTTCCCTCCAGGGTTCTTCCCTTAAATCAAATTAAAATCATTCTAAAACATCTCTTTGAAAGCGTCTCATAATTGTTCATTCAATCAAAACTTACCAAACATCCGATTGTCACATTTTCCCTTCATTCTTTCTCTATAGCATAGACATTTAAACAATTCAATTTGTAAAAATTTCGGCAGAGTTTTCTCTGTATTTTTACTGCCTCATTCCTGCACACAGCCCAGAAAACACATTCAATGCCTCACAGGGCGATCACAAATACCTGTAACATCTAGCTCAAGTTCTTATATCAAGGTTTATCAATATTAATAAGGCAGGAACATACCTTTTGGAGTATCAACTTTAGTTCTCATCAATCACCTCATAGAGGCATAATCAACTACTTATCCACAATCAAAACATTTAGGGTTAGAATCAGGGACATCACATCCTATAATTTAGCTCTACGACAAGATCTAAGATGAGAAGAAAGGGTCAATAGTTCCTAAATGCCCTGCAGCCTCTTGTTTATAAGTATGGCGCGCTTCACACCCATAAACAAGACTCTACTGGACACGGCTAGTAGACACTCCCTAGGACGAACGACTCTGATACCACTTTTATCACTACCCAACCGGAGGGCCATGACGGGCACCCAGAGCTAACACATCGAGCACCTCTAAACATACATCTCATAATCATTTCTGGGTGGACCATAAAGATAGCTCATGGATATCATAATCTATAAGGACATATCTCACAACATAATGGCACATCTCTATATAATCTTCAACAATTATGCCCATCTTCACCAGTCGACAAGGCTACTAAAATGTTATATAACGATATGAACCGGTAGGGTTATGAAACGTCTAATTGTACACACACATGTCTACGAGCCTCTACATAGAATACAAGTGACCATGAAGACCAATACCAATAGACTGCAGCTCCGAAGTAAGTGGAGTGCTCCTGAGAATCCGCTGATAAAGCACCTACGGATCTGATCCATCTCTCTGCCTACCTGCGGGCATGAGCGCAGCATCCACAAACAAAAGGACGTCAGTACGAATAATGTAGTAAGTATGTAAGGCATGAATAACAACATAACAAGAAAGACGGAACATAACATGATATAAAGATAACCTGTACATCTAATTGCCTCATAAGGCGGATACCATCCATGCTAACTTTAACTTTTTAAATCAACATTATATATATATATATATATAAACTACCCGACCATATAGGAACGGTGTTATGCTGTCCGGCTATATAGGCACGGTGTTATAATCATTAGCCTGCGTCCAGGCCTCCCGCGTCTGGGGTAATCATCACATGCCGCCCACTAGTGGTGTCTGCCCGGCCATGTAGGCACGGTGTTCTCTTGCCCGACCATGTAGGAACGGTGTTATGTTGCTCGGCAATTGATGCACGGTAATATAGATATAGTATCTTGCCGGGCCATTAAGGCGCGGTGTAAAGAAAATACTTACATATATATAAAGCATGCATCAGAGCCCAATTAAAAGCCACAACTCTATCGGAGTGACGTAAGGTCGGTAGCCTCCGGTTATATTATAGAACAATCATCATCGCTATATCTCACCTTGAAGGGACAACTATCATAAGGTGAGCTCAACAACAATGAATAAAATTAAGGAAATCGTGAAATAAGCTCAATAATCTCATAATGGCATCAAATCCATAAGCTTTGGAATCTCCAAAAATGGAATCATCATCATCATCATTATCATCATGGAACATACTTATCTTTAGCAACATAAGACTCTAAGAATCACATACTTCTAGCTTTATGGGAATCAGAATTTTATGGAAGTCATGTATGGATTCATAAGAAGAGAATCGTGCCTTTAGAAATAAAGGGTTTAGCCTTAACATACCTTTTGGGTCTTCTACTACTTAACGCGTATCCTTCCAAGCTCGTAAATCTACATTCAAGAGAATTCATATTACTATTAGGCTTATCGTCATATGCTTATCTTAAGTCTTCAAATTAAACCCCTTTAGAATCAGCCAAAATTCGGGCAGCATGTCCCCTGTTTATATCCCTATCCCGAAATTACAATACCAACAACCAACACAACAACAACATTAACACCACCAGCATCATCATCAATACCAAAATATTTCATAAAACATCCCACACGATGTTTATCAACATACAATAACAATATACACTTCCTTTCTTCCAAATCAAGGAGCATAAACACCAACAACATTAGATACCATCCATATATATGGAAATTAGCCCAACAACACAGGTACAACATGTTCAAAACAGTTCATAAACTCAACAAATACAACACAACACTTTATGACCTTTTCTCCATAACTATTTTCACTTTTAAGACTTGTTAAACCTTCAAATCAACTCAACATATGAGATAGCACGAAGAACATATCTTATACTTGATGAACTTTAGCCACGCCAACTTTCTTCAAGACCAAACTCACCACCACATCAAGTAGAAACAAGAACAATCACTTTTTATGAGCTATTTTGGTGTAATCTTGTTGAATCTTGATTTAAGGGGCTATAAGTGTTTAAGAGAAGTGTATGGATGTTTCTAGAGCTCACAAGAAGTGTAAATGATGAAAAAAGGAGAATAATTGCTATTTATACCCTATGAAAGTCGGTTCCACCGACTTTCCAAGTGGGGCCTGCGGAGAGCCATTTGGCAGCTTGGAGGCTTATCTTGAAATGCTAAAACTCCCTACTCCGATATCGTTTTGATGAACAATTTGTTGTGCTGGAAACTAGACTTCTTGAATTTCAATTTAGGCTTTTGTTTCACTTCAAAACTCCTGATTACTAGGAGACATACCCCTTCTAAAGTTGACCCAAAATTTCTGTCCAAAATTCTGCCAACTTTTTCCAAATTTTAACAAACTTATTTTCTTCAATTTTCTTAATCCCGAAATATTCCAAAACTCTCCATACATGCTATTTATCATTAATTATACTTGATAAGGGTCATGTCCTTTGGTTCCAAGGTTGTCCTTCCCAGTTACGACTTACGAGATCGTAATTCATCCTTTACTTCATTGTTACGTACTTCCCATGGCTTGTACCTTCCAAAACTTCATGGGACATCTCTGATACTGCATTAGTATGGTGAAATACATGGCGTGCTCATGCTCTGAAGGTGCTAGGTGTAACAAAGGATCATGCACAAAGAATAAAAAAGGACAGCCTTATCATAGCTTGGAGCGTATCTAATCATCCAACGTCTACTTGTCGAATTCGTAAGTCTACAAAAAAGATAACATAGGCCACCATTAGACCATTTACATCTCTTAGTATCTAATTTAAGTACGAAAGGAGCTTAACAAATTGCGTATAATATCTCCCTTGGAAACTTAGAAATCCTTCAACTTCCAATTCAATCCAACATCAACAACAATACCAATAACAACAATATCAATACTTACATACCAAAATATTATCAAATCTATCCCAAATCACCCCTCAAAACAACCCTTAACCCTAACTTTACCCTTATTTAACCTACAACTTCCATAACTATATCTCATTTACTTAAAACCGTCGAAACTCTTGATAATTAACTTAAACACAATAGTAGAAATCATATACATACCTTGAAGCGACAAAAATACCAAGCATCAACTTAAACTAAAGCTTCCAAGCTTCACAACTTCAATGATACCCTAAGAACAACCTTCTTCCTCACTATCTCGGGGTTACGAGGCTCGGATCTTGCTAGAATTCCTCCAACATGATGGAAGATGTTGGGAGAGAATATTTTAGGGTTTGCTTTGGTTTGGAGTTAAGAAAAGGAGGAATAAAATAGTGGAGCTAAACATATATAGATTGTTCAAGAAAGTTCCAGTGATGCGGGTTGACGGTGGGTCGACGGCTCGTCGACGTGCTCCATCGACCTGCGACCTGCAAATTCAGAGGCGGCGTAGCATGGAAGGTGCACCACGATGGTTCGTCGACAAGTCGACGGCCTATTAAAGGTGACTGGTTTCTACAGACTCCCTTGAGTCCGTTTCAACTCGCGTCGATTCGATTCGTTTAGCTTCTAATCCTATAGTATTACAAAGAACGTATACTTATACTTTGGTAGATGCGAGGTAAAGCACTTAATATCTCAAAAACTCGGGTGTGGATTTCTCTACTAAAGGTATAAACCACCAATAAGCCAAAGGCTTTCTTGTGACGAAAACGGGAGGTGTAAAAAACCTAAAAACCCAACAGCTTCCATGAGGTTATAATATTCCTCAGCTATTATAAACCTCATGAAAGCCTCCACAGGAAGGAAATGTGTCGATAGTACCAGTTGTTCACTTTATCAGTTAAAACTATCTTTAACGGAGCTCAAAAACCCAAATTTCCATTTCTTCATAACTGAAATTCCTTTCACAGCGAGTCCTCAAATATAAGAACTGACTCCGCTTGAGTTTCCTAATTTTGATTATAACCACACCTCTGAAGGCGATCGATCAGTTATATGAATATCACCATAAATAACATAATCCTTCAGATGTAGCCACAAACTGTCATGCCCCAAACCATGGCCTGGGCGAAACACGGCACTCGGTACCCTACTGCACGTGACCGAGCAAACTACATAGCTTGCTGAATCATCATAAGGCATAACATGAGCGAAATATAATGTCAAATGTGATGAGCTTTTATAAAACATAAGATAACATAATAATTTAATAAAATACTTGTTAAAATCATGAATGCGAAAATATCATAAATTGAGCCAAAGATGGCTACATAACTTTGAGTATCTGACATAACTAACTGACTAGTCTATCAAACCTCTAACATGAACATGAGTCTGCTAAACAAAACTGCTAGGACAAAGCCCCCATCATACCTTTAAAGCATAACTAATAGGTAATAAATAACTGACTAAACCCCGAAAGAGATGGGGCTCACCCACAAGCCGATACGTGTAGAGTCCTACTAAGCAGATGCGTCGTCCTGTAAATTTGTACCTACATCATGAAATGCAGGCCCCGGGCAATAAAAGGGGACGTCAGCACATTGAATGTACAGGTATGTAAAGCAACTGAACGAAATAACATGGGATATAAAAATAACATAATAGAGGCTGAACTGAAACATGATCATGAACATGAGTACATAAACATATATAACATGTGTAAAGTATCGTGAGTAGGGAGAGCAGTAAATATAACCAACAACATGGTCTGGTACTTGAGTCCTACCAGCAGAACACGCATACCTTTCCAGGGACATGAGATTTAATAATATTATAAAAGGATCCAGTCATTATGAGAGATCGTCCTAAGCATGGGTGGTGCGATCCTCATCCTACGGTGGCTATGAAGTTTCAGGCTGCTTGAAGCCTTCTCGGTAATTAATGCAACTCCCAAAAATATGAACATGAAAAATAAGTGGCGCTTGTGGCCCATGGCTTTTCATGAATCATAACTTGCATGTACATGGATATCATCCATATTATAATTGAATGAACTTATAAAACATATATAGATTTTCTTGAAAATATCATAATAGTTCATAAACTTGCATGTAAGAACCCATGGAATTCAAGGTATGGGTTTTCATGGATTACGGACAGATTCTCACTAATCATAATGATGTACCAAGAACACAATGAAGAATTTATAACAATTAATTACATAATATAACATGGGGCATGGACCTAGGGCTATCATGAACATGGTTAAAAACCCTCATTTTCGTAAAGCTTCATATTTTATGAAAGAAGAAGCGTGGGGAAGAACAATGATGTTCCCACACGTAGATAGCAACCCTACATACCTGGTAATGCTCCAAACTTGTATTAAAAATCTGTTCTTGGAAGAAGAATCCAAAAGCCTAGTCTTGAATTCCCTTTAATTGGGTTTTCTTGAAAACCCTAGATTAAGAACAATGATTTCATGCTTAGATTTCATAAACATATGTTAGAATTGATTTGGAAGGGCTTGTATTGACTTACCTAGATGTTTTGGTGATAAAAATTAGAACTGAAACTAGGTGTTTATAGTTTATGGTGCGAAGTGGGAAATACGGTCCGTATTTTGAATTACGGCCCGTAAACCTGGACCGTAATTAAGCATGTTCAACAAGATAGAAACACTGTAGCACCTCCTTCCCAAATGCGACCATCAAATATGGGCCGTATTTCAAAATACGGTCCGTATTTAACAATATGTATTCCCCAAGCCAAATTCCAGAGTGCACAGTGATTTAGATGCCAAATTACGATTTGAAATACGGGTCGTATACTGAAATACGGTCCGTATTTTGGGGCGTAAATCCCTATTCGACAACTGAAGAGAAATTTCCAATTCCCACATTCTTTATCTGGTTTTCTAAGTCTAGAATCATGGTCAAAGCTTTAGTTAAAGGTCTGAGGTGCTATAATATCTCCCCCTTCGGATCATTCATCCTCAAATGATGGCTCATGACCAAGAATGAGACTGGGCATGGCTTGAATACATGAACGTGAAAGAAACATGACATAAAACATAAGAGCTTGACATGGTTACGTTGGAACATGGTCATGGATCATGAGAACTGAATACGAGATTACATAGAAACATGTACACGGGAACATGAAACTGAGTAGTACCTACATGAATGAGAATCGTGAAACATTTGTCCTCGATTTATGACTAGTGGTTAAGAATCGCGACTAACTCTGGAATCTAAAAAATTTAATTATGGCAGGACTTCCTTCATAATTCAGACCCTCATGACATTTCTCAAAAGCCTACCAGCTAACTAAAGTACCAACACACAACTCACATGGTATCTTAATACGCATGAGGTGACATAACGTGATTACTGAATCTTGAATGTGGCTAACATGAATATTGATCTGGCCTAAACACATGGATATTGGATGAACGATTACATGATTACTATACATGGGGTTTGGAAGAGAATCTGTAGGCAAGAACATGACATGATTACTTGGGCGTGAGGTGCATGACGTGGGTCATAAATACATAAAGACTGGCTGACATGAATACATGAGTGCTAAACTGTCATGAGATGCGAATACGTTTGAACATGGATATCATAACATGGGATCTGAATGTCGAAAACATGATTGTCACAACATGAGGGCTGAATACTAAGTGTGGGTAGGATTTGGACACTTAGATACTTGATCATAGATGTTCGTATGTCACCACGGTAATATGAGATAGGAGTATGAGTTAGGCTTTGAATGTAAGCGCAACTCGGTGTGAATGCGACAGAAATGAGTCATATAACAAGAATATGATCCTAACATAGGCATTCATAAAGCTTTAGCATAGGAATGACATGACTACGTCAAATCTAAGTATAATACTCTTGAGATAAGCACCATAGAGTGCAGGAAAGGAACTCTTGTTTTCTCTAAAACATAGATAGGAATACCTTGGCATATCTTGCTTATTATCGTGAGCGGATCATAAAGGATTGAGAGAAAGTAATCATTCATGCGAATCATAGGAGACACTTCGTCTTAGAACATAAACGTGGCATGTGTACATCAAACGGAAGGACGTAACATGGAACATACATGGAAACGGGATTAATATGGCATAAAACATGAATACATGAGTAGCATGACATGGGAAATGGGTACATGAAAAATGTGGCGTTTACATGAGTACCTGCATACCATAGCGTATGGACTTGAGTTCATGAGCATTAAAGTAAGACTAAGGCATAAGTGTGACTTGCATGGAGCATAATTTGTAGGCTTCACTCTTGAGTCAGAGACATAGGTCATGGATATAACATTACCTTTAGAATTTAGATATATCGAAAGAATAGTACATTGTTCAACATAGCTTACTCTTATCACCGTGAGTAAAGGCCCTTGTTATAAATAAGGCTCATGAAAGAATGGATTAGAGGCATGAATAATTCGTTCCTCGAGCATCTAAGACATGGGTAGAAAGTCACCTTGAACATAACATGGCATAGATACTTAGAAAAAGAAAAAGGAATCATTTTATCATGATTGTAAAACATTAGCTAGAGGAACATAAGCATGAGTTACATAGAATTGTGGATAGGACATCCATCTTGAATTATTCTCATTATTACCTACCAATATCATTATTATGCTATTTCTAAGGTGGATGCTCGAATAAATCTATCGTGGACATGAGTACGTGAAAACGTAGGTAGTATACCATTAATGTCGAAATAAGTCATTTACCCAAGGTGCATTCTCCTCTTGTTCAAGGAATAGGTCTGCGTTCCATAGGATTCTTAGGCTTTAAACTATTATGTTACCTTCCCTTCGATCCTTATCAACATCAACATCATAATAAGAAATCACTTAGAAGCTAGAACGTGGACATGGGTATAAAAGCACGATAAATACGTGGAACATGAATGCAATTTTTAACTTTAGACGTGAGCACAACCTGATGTGGAGAAACATAAAAGGACATTCCCTTGCATAGCTTACTCTCGTATATAGTCTTAATTCTTGTACCTTAAACGTGGAGTGTAAAGCTCTAACATGGGCATGATATAGGTCTGAAAGGCACGAGTTGTTACACCCTAGAAATTTTCCCATTAAGCGTATATTGAATAGGATAACAAGGATATAGTGTATACGATGTTGTGGAGACGAGTGGTAACGTTCATTTGATTGGTATCGAGGTGTTGAACAATTGTTAAGAAGGTCCTGTAAGGATCGGAAATTAAACGAAGTGACAAAATAAGACTCAGTGAACTGGCGAATTATACGGTAGGTTATACGGACCGTATAATGGTTTTACGGCCGTATAATGAACCGTTAAAGTGTCACAGAAAGAAGTTGAGGAAAAATGGGTTTTACGGTAGATTATACGGACTGTATAAAATTATACGGCCCGTCAAATGAACCGTCAAGTTGACACAGAAAGGGGTGATCACTGAGTTAGTTTTACGGTCAATTATACGGACCATATAAATTTATACGGACCATATAATGGACCGTATAATGGCATCAGGTCTGGTTTTGTATTTATAAAAATATGATCCAAGTTCATTTTTATTATTTCTCCTTCTCACTACACGACCCAATCTCTCTCTAGAAACTTCCAAACACTTCCAAACCAAGAATTCAAGTGAAAATTTAGATCAATAACACCCAAATTCATGAAATCAAGAGTGTGAAACTCCTCATAGTTCATCCAAGTTAAGGAATTCCAAAGAAGGTGGAACTAGGGTTTTGTCTAAGTGAAGTATTTCAACTCAAGACTTGTTCAACCATCATCCAAGGTAAGTTTCGTGATCATTTCATGTTCTTTAAGGTATGGGAGGGCTTAGATACTTGAAATGTAGAAGAACATAGAAAGTAAGTCATTACTGAGTGAATAGTGACATAATTGAATGATAGTGGAATTGAATCATGAAAGTTGAAGAGTTGTGATTATGAATACGTTATAATGATGTTTATATCATGAAACAAGTATTAAATGTGTGAAAACACAAAGATGAGTTATAAGGAGAAATATGGGAAAATTTGAGGAAAATGGTGGATTTTGCTAAATATACATAAATGATGATTGTTGAATGTGATATTGTGAGTAGTATTGTGAATGTTGGGAGTTGATATAGAACATGGGAAAAGTAGTATAAACAAAGGAAGTGCTGCCCAATTTTTCCTAGAATTAACGATGCGTTCTTGTAGTCAATTAACTAATGTTAATTCGAATTCTCCCATGAAGGTAACGACGTGATATCGAAGGAGAATAAGTGAGCGATAGCTTAGTTAAACGACCAAGGTATGTGAGGCTAGTCCTTTCTTTCTAATGGCAAGAATCCTATAGCATGAATTCCTTTCCTCTTCATGAGTTCCCATATTCCGGAAAGTTAAGAGCCTATATTCATAAATGTCTATATAAGATAAGAGATACGGTATGATGATGCTATATTGATAATCATGTTATTTATTGCCTACACTCACCTTATGTGCTAGTTCCTTCAAGGTGAGGCAGAATGCCAGTAATGGCTACATAATAGGATCGAGGGATCACGACCTTATGTCATCCCGATAGAGTAAAGCTGATTTGAGCCTTATGCACGTACTATGATAAGATAAGCATATGATGATAAGAATATTACTATAAGTATTTTATGATGAGCATGACATGAGAATTTGACACCGTGCCTAGTTGGCCGGGCAGTCACCGCCAAGGCGGGCAGCTATACGGATACACCATGACCTTTTGTCATGGGCAGACACCACTAGTGGGAGGCATGAGATGGTACCCTGGACGCGGGAGGCCTGAACGCGGGCTAATGTTATTGATTATTACACCGTTCCGACATGGACGGGCAGCTTGCATATTATGCATATATGACATGATGATGAGTATGAGTAAGACAACAAGCATTACTTCCCTTATGATTGTCATTCAAACCGAGATGTTTCATATTGATGTTCTCATTATATTATTGATGTCTTTCTTCATTGTTTATGCCTCTCATACTCAGTACAATATTCGTACTGACGTCCGTTTTCTTTTGTCACGACCCGACCAGGGGCCGTGACGAGTACCCGATACTTGTACCGAGCACCCCTTAGCTATCCTGTACAAACAGTGCCATATTTTTTTTTCTAAACATTAACATTTGCAGTAAACTTTCTAATATCGCGTTACACCAGAACGCGGACCATTCGGAATAAAATACATTAAACTGTACATAGCTGACTGTGTATATCTGTCTACGAGCCTCTAGACATAGTATATTTATACAGAGAAAGGGCCGAGTACTATCGCGCCCGAAAATACATACACAAAATAGTACCGATGTAATAAGGCTCCGGAACAACTGGAGCGCTGTCGAATGCTGCTGATAGGGCACTAGGAATCTGGTCCGTATACCTGCTGACCTGCGCGGCATGAAACGCAGCGTCCACAAGAAGGGACGTCAGTACGAATAATGTACCGAGTATGTAAGGCATGGAAAACAATACAAGCAGTAACATGAAGTACGATCAATAATAATATCACGGAGCCATAGGGCGTATAACGAGGCAAGAACGTAACCTGTACATAGGAAGGCCCCTCTTTAGGCCTGCTGTCATGTAGGCTTGTCTTTTCGTCTTTGAAACGTTTCTTTTCATAGGCATAGGAATCACCTCTTTATATTACTTATTCTCGTGTACAGAAATAAAACAGTACGTTTCAGTAACGGTATCATTTGCTCACGTTTACGGACACCGAATACAATCGGCTCTCCCAACCCCCCCTCGGTGTCCCTTATTCATGTATACAGAAAACAGTACAATTCAGTAGACGGTATCTTTCATTTACATTTACAGACGCCGAATACAATCGGCTCTCCCAACCCCCTCCCCAACGATGACCCAACATAGTACATCACATATGTATCACACATTATATATATATATATATATACAGACGCCGCGTACGGCTCATCCCATATCCCGCGTCCGGGCATCCCGCGTCCAGGATGGAATCCAGCTGAATCAGGTGGTGATATAACAGTGGCCCTTCCCTTTTTCCCCACATACACATACATATACATTTACTCATCTTTTATGCATATACATGTCTTATATACATTTACTTTACCATATATATATACATACCCATACACGTATACCCGTTTTATGTACCTATATCATATAAGCACACAAGAGAGCCAAGGAAAATCATGTATCCATCGGAGTGACATAAGGTCGGTGACCTCCGATTACGTTACGGGATGCTAGTGATAGCTTTGTCTCACCTTGAAGGAACAAGTATTTTAAGGCGAAACTATCAACGGAAAATAGTGTTACAGTAACCGAAAATGAAATCTTAGGTATTTTAGAAAATAAAGTTATAACTAGAAAATATAAACATGATTCAACAATTAGTTTATCGCTTTCATGTTTATATGAAGTACTTGGCTCAGTCGTAGAGTCGTTCCGGTCGTACTTATCATAGCTACATTCTCTTGTCCGACATTGTCATTATCATTATCATCATAGAAACACTCCCGCTGGAGTAGTCATAGTACTTATCACTTGGTGACGAAATCGGGATCAAAGGCCCCCTTTTGATTCACTTCAAGTACGTTAACCAAGATTATAGGAAAATCCGAGAGTAACGGGCCCACCTCGGGCCGGACGAGGTAGCGTATATAATTTACCCATAGTACGTGTCATAACGTTACTTGTATGAGTCTTAGGGTAATCGGGTCCCACTTAGGCAAGTTATAGAGGTCTAGAAGGTCTTTTCATCGTTTTGCACACTTTCTACTTCAATTCAATTGAACGAAAAGTTGAAAACTTTAGGTGCGGATTCCGGGGATTAGGGTTATCCCCGAGACTCGTACCCGACTTCGTTTAGTTAAGACATGCCATAGAAAGAAAGGTGAAGCCTTACATACCTCTTTCCGCTCCTTTAGCTACTCCAAATTCGAGTCACAATCTCGTCAAAATCTGCGATTTGGTCATTTTTACCAAAACTCTCATTAGCATACTTAGAGTTAACACCTTAAGGAAACAATTGGCTACCGAAATTTCGGCAGCATTTCCTCTGTAAATACACCATCCTCGACATTCAATATAACCAAATTCTTGACAAACACAATCCGGGAATTCAAACCCGGCCAAACTATTATCATAGCTCAATAATCACACTAGTGATTCACACATTTAGTTCAAGACACATGATATCAATTTGCTACTTTCTTCAAAACTTTCCAACTTCAATAAACACAATAGCAACCTTGTAATATATATTTCCTCAACATTATACTAATACCATTACTTACTATCCATGCAAGAACATTGTCCTCCAATATACATAATCTCCCACTTACCAATACTTCACCAAGGTCACCAAACCTTTATTTGCGATATGAAATCTACGACACAACAACTACAACATTGAATATAACTTGCTCATTATTCTTCATTCTTCAACACATATACATTGCCATACATACAATATACACGGCCATGTACACATAATAAAATTACTATACCTCACGGCCATACACAACATCAATATTCTCCAACTCATTCAACTTTCATTTTCTACACATTACTTACAAACATAACAACCAAATACTAGTTAACACAATTGAAGCATGGCTTCTACACATACATATAGGTACACGGCCACATATCATATTTCTCTCCTTCATGAATTTCATCCATTTTAGCATACTACAACACATATAAACCATATATAACACATAAAACAAGATTAGAATTTACCTATCTTCTTCAACTTCTTATTTGCCTAACTCTTGGCAACTTGTATGATTTTGAACCTTTCTTGCTCCAACAACAACTCCACCTTGTTAAGCACCCTTCACTTGGTAGAAAATGATTTTTGGAGGAATTTTGCAAATTTTTCTTGGGAATTCTTGTTATGGCCGAATGGCCTAGGTTATTTTCTCCTTCTTTCTTTTCTCCTCAAGTCTTGAAATTTCTAGAGGTTAGCAAGATAAGGATGACTTACTCATCCTATTTATTGACAAATTTTTGTTCAATATGGGCTTGGACCCAAGTCCTTGGCCGGTTGGGCCTAGAAATTTCCCAAATATTTACTTTCAAGCCCACTTGTATTTTTTTGCTAGTTTATGTAACCAAAATTGCCCTTCATCTTCTTCCATATTTTCACGAGTCATATTGCGAATTTCCCTTTATGCCCTTGACCTTCCTTATTAATTCCACTTCTAAGTTTTTCATAAGCAACTCATATGTCAAACAAAATAAGATATGGCCTTGTTTGTTATCTTCCCGCGATTGCCTTGAATTATCCGAATGTGAAAAATGCGGGATATAACATCCTCCCCCCCTTCAGAACATTCGTCCTCGAATGTTAAACTTGCCTCATAGCGTAGTATAATATTTCGGGGAGGTCTCCTTTGTAAATACCTCCTGTCGCTTAGCATATTCATCTTAGAAGCTTAGGTTGCCCTTTTTACGATCCTACGGTTGAAATTCCTTCTTCATGGCGTCCGCTGCGTCTATCCCCTCACTAGACATGTTCCCGTATACCGCCATATTAGGTATTCCTTGCCTTAGCTAGTGTGGACTCAATATTGGCCTCACCCTGAAATTTGTACTTTTCTCCTTCGTTCCCAAAGCTTTCCGTTGTCACGACTTCCCTTTTTCTGTTAGTCTAGTACGGCTCGGCCTATGTGACCCGTGTGGGGTTTCTAACCACTTCCCACACCCTAATTTATTCTGGGCTACCTACTTTTACACTCGTCTCTTGTTTCCGCATCTATGAAATTTTCAGCATATTTCCCAGGGGGTCACCCATCATGGGATTACTCCCACCTGAGCACGCTTAACCTTGAAGCTTTAATGCATTTCAATGTCTCGGTGTCAATATTTTTACTTCCGCTTCCTCGTACTACTTATGCCGCATAATATGGAACGAGTTGGGGTCTCGGCAGTTTTCGAAACGTCCGCGTAACACGTCTTTTCCTTTATTTACAGTTCTAACCTTCGCAATTTTCGGGTGTTCGCCTTTTACCTATGCGTATGGCCACTTCCGTCCAAATTTCCAAATTCTCAATGTGTTCAGTAATACAGAGGACAGTATAGGGAAAAAAATAAATTTCGAATTAATTAACACATGTCTATCACAGAGGATACTGAAAAAGTACCTGTGGCCGCGTCTGCGGAAGCCTCAGGGTCCTGTCGTCCTGTCAGTGCATATAGGCGGTGCGGAGGACCGGCTGAACTAGGTGCTCCTCCCCTACCTCGGCCGCGGCCTGCTGGAGCCTGAGAAGTCTGTCCACGAGGGCGCACGGTCGACGACGAACCGATCGCTGATCCGGCTGGCTGAGTTTGGCCTCCTCCATCCTTTAGTGGGCAATCACGTACAAAATGGTCAGTCCGACCACAGGCAAAACAACCACCGGTGTCTAGGTAGCACTGCCCAGAGTGTGGCTTGCCACACCGAGCACATCGTGGTGGGGGAAGCCCCGTCCTGCTAGAATCGGCTCTGTACTGGAGTCTTGAAGCCTTAGAGCCTTGTCCTGTTCCTGAATTGGTAGGTCGGTCAAATCCCCATTCCGCTAATCGAGGAGGTGCACTGGCCGCTGGTTGGCCCGAATACCCAGATTGCTCTTGTGCCTGCCCCCCTCTATACTCGCTCCTACCCCTAGAAAATCTGCCTCTTTTTCTGGAACCCCTATCTGGATAGCTCTCCTCTCTCCGTGTCTGATACTGCTCCTCCAGATTTTGGGCGTGGGCCTGGATGCGAGTAATAGTCATCCCGTCTTGGAGTGAGGCCGTCAAACACTCCTTAACCAAATGTGGCCCTAGCCCGCTTACAAATCGGTGCACATGGTCTCCCCTATCTGCTATCAGGGCGGGGGCATACCTGGCGAGCGAGTTGAAACGAAGGCTGTATTCCCGAACGCTCATATTTCCCTGTCTCAAGTTCAAGAACATATCGGCTCGAGCCCGTCGAACCTCTGGCGGTAGAAAATGTCGTAGGAAAGCCTCAGTGAACTCCTGCCAAACCGGAGGGGGTGCATTTGCTCCCCTCGATGATATCCAGTTACCGTACCACAGAACTGCCACATCCCGCAGCCTGTATGAAGCCAACTCTACGGACTCCGTATCCGAAGCATGTATGATCCTCAGAGTCCTCAGCATCTCGTCTATAAAACCCTGCGGGTCCTCCTCTGGTTTCGATCCATAGAACTCTGGCGGCTTCAGGGTAATAAAGTCTCGGGCCCTTGCGCTTACCGCCCTGTCGCCTGTGTCCACATCTTGCCGCTGAGCTTGCGCGGCGACTAGCTGGGTCAATAACTGGATGGCCTCTGCCATCTGCTGGCCCGGAGCTGCTGGCGGTGGAACTGGAGGTGCGGGGGCTGGAGCTGGAGCTCTTCCCTGCTCTGCCGGTGCAGGGGGTGCAGGAACAGTCTGAGGGGGAGCTTCATTGTGAGATTCTTCTTCGTCTAGCTCCTGTTCAACTCTGCGGGCCGCCGCCCCCTTGGCTTTCTCGGCCGTCGTAGCCTTTCTCTTCGGCGGCATTACTGAAACCATAACATCGGTTTTAGAAAAGGAGCATGGAAGCCTGGTAACATAGCTCTATCGCACGATTTCAGAATACAAAGAAGGTCACATTTCCTAAATGCCCTGTAGCCTCCTGTCTATAAGTATGGCGCGCTACACACCCATAGACAAGACTCTACTGGACACGGCTCGTAGACAAACCCTAGGACCGAACTGCTCTGATACCACTTCTGTCACGACCCGACCAGGGGCCGTGACGAGTACCCGATACTTGTACCGAGCACCCCTTAGCTATCCTGTACAAACAGTGCCATATTTTTTTTTCTAAACATTAACATTTGCAGTAAACTTTCTAATATCGCGTTACACCAGAACGCGGACCATTCGGAATAAAATACATTAAACTGTACATAGCTGACTGTGTATATCTGTCTACGAGCCTCTAGACATAGTATATTTATACAGAGAAAGGGCCGAGTACTATCGCGCCCGAAAATACATACACAAAATAGTACCGATGTAATAAGGCTCCGGAACAACTGGAGCGCTGTCGAATGCTGCTGATAGGGCACTAGGAATCTGGTCCGTATACCTGCTGACCTGCGCGGCATGAAACGCAGCGTCCACAAGAAGGGACGTCAGTACGAATAATGTACCGAGTATGTAAGGCATGGAAAACAATACAAGCAGTAACATGAAGTACGATCAATAATAATATCACGGAGCCATAGGGCGTATAACGAGGCAAGAACGTAACCTGTACATAGGAAGGCCCCTCTTTAGGCCTGCTGTCATGTAGGCTTGTCTTTTCGTCTTTGAAACGTTTCTTTTCATAGGCATAGGAATCACCTCTTTATATTACTTATTCTCGTGTACAGAAATAAAACAGTACGTTTCAGTAACGGTATCATTTGCTCACGTTTACGGACACCGAATACAATCGGCTCTCCCAACCCCCCCTCGGTGTCCCTTATTCATGTATACAGAAAACAGTACAATTCAGTAGACGGTATCTTTCATTTACATTTACAGACGCCGAATACAATCGGCTCTCCCAACCCCCTCCCCAACGATGACCCAACATAGTACATCACATATGTATCACACATTATATATATATATATATATACAGACGCCGCGTACGGCTCATCCCATATCCCGCGTCCGGGCATCCCGCGTCCAGGATGGAATCCAGCTGAATCAGGTGGTGATATAACAGTGGCCCTTCCCTTTTTCCCCACATACACATACATATACATTTACTCATCTTTTATGCATATACATGTCTTATATACATTTACTTTACCATATATATATACATACCCATACACGTATACCCGTTTTATGTACCTATATCATATAAGCACACAAGAGAGCCAAGGAAAATCATGTATCCATCGGAGTGACATAAGGTCGGTGACCTCCGATTACGTTACGGGATGCTAGTGATAGCTTTGTCTCACCTTGAAGGAACAAGTATTTTAAGGCGAAACTATCAACGGAAAATAGTGTTACAGTAACCGAAAATGAAATCTTAGGTATTTTAGAAAATAAAGTTATAACTAGAAAATATAAACATGATTCAACAATTAGTTTATCGCTTTCATGTTTATATGAAGTACTTGGCTCAGTCGTAGAGTCGTTCCGGTCGTACTTATCATAGCTACATTCTCTTGTCCGACATTGTCATTATCATTATCATCATAGAAACACTCCCGCTGGAGTAGTCATAGTACTTATCACTTGGTGACGAAATCGGGATCAAAGGCCCCCTTTTGATTCACTTCAAGTACGTTAACCAAGATTATAGGAAAATCCGAGAGTAACGGGCCCACCTCGGGCCGGACGAGGTAGCGTATATAATTTACCCATAGTACGTGTCATAACGTTACTTGTATGAGTCTTAGGGTAATCGGGTCCCACTTAGGCAAGTTATAGAGGTCTAGAAGGTCTTTTCATCGTTTTGCACACTTTCTACTTCAATTCAATTGAACGAAAAGTTGAAAACTTTAGGTGCGGATTCCGGGGATTAGGGTTATCCCCGAGACTCGTACCCGACTTCGTTTAGTTAAGACATGCCATAGAAAGAAAGGTGAAGCCTTACATACCTCTTTCCGCTCCTTTAGCTACTCCAAATTCGAGTCACAATCTCGTCAAAATCTGCGATTTGGTCATTTTTACCAAAACTCTCATTAGCATACTTAGAGTTAACACCTTAAGGAAACAATTGGCTACCGAAATTTCGGCAGCATTTCCTCTGTAAATACACCATCCTCGACATTCAATATAACCAAATTCTTGACAAACACAATCCGGGAATTCAAACCCGGCCAAACTATTATCATAGCTCAATAATCACACTAGTGATTCACACATTTAGTTCAAGACACATGATATCAATTTGCTACTTTCTTCAAAACTTTCCAACTTCAATAAACACAATAGCAACCTTGTAATATATATTTCCTCAACATTATACTAATACCATTACTTACTATCCATGCAAGAACATTGTCCTCCAATATACATAATCTCCCACTTACCAATACTTCACCAAGGTCACCAAACCTTTATTTGCGATATGAAATCTACGACACAACAACTACAACATTGAATATAACTTGCTCATTATTCTTCATTCTTCAACACATATACATTGCCATACATACAATATACACGGCCATGTACACATAATAAAATTACTATACCTCACGGCCATACACAACATCAATATTCTCCAACTCATTCAACTTTCATTTTCTACACATTACTTACAAACATAACAACCAAATACTAGTTAACACAATTGAAGCATGGCTTCTACACATACATATAGGTACACGGCCACATATCATATTTCTCTCCTTCATGAATTTCATCCATTTTAGCATACTACAACACATATAAACCATATATAACACATAAAACAAGATTAGAATTTACCTATCTTCTTCAACTTCTTATTTGCCTAACTCTTGGCAACTTGTATGATTTTGAACCTTTCTTGCTCCAACAACAACTCCACCTTGTTAAGCACCCTTCACTTGGTAGAAAATGATTTTTGGAGGAATTTTGCAAATTTTTCTTGGGAATTCTTGTTATGGCCGAATGGCCTAGGTTATTTTCTCCTTCTTTCTTTTCTCCTCAAGTCTTGAAATTTCTAGAGGTTAGCAAGATAAGGATGACTTACTCATCCTATTTATTGACAAATTTTTGTTCAATATGGGCTTGGACCCAAGTCCTTGGCCGGTTGGGCCTAGAAATTTCCCAAATATTTACTTTCAAGCCCACTTGTATTTTTTTGCTAGTTTATGTAACCAAAATTGCCCTTCATCTTCTTCCATATTTTCACGAGTCATATTGCGAATTTCCCTTTATGCCCTTGACCTTCCTTATTAATTCCACTTCTAAGTTTTTCATAAGCAACTCATATGTCAAACAAAATAAGATATGGCCTTGTTTGTTATCTTCCCGCGATTGCCTTGAATTATCCGAATGTGAAAAATGCGGGATATAACATCTTTGGACGCTGTGTTCATGCCCATAGGTAGACAGGGTGGTGAGCTTGGCCCAGATCCTCAGTAGCTGTCAGCTGATAGAGAGCACTCCATTGTTCGGAGGTGCTTATGGTCATTCTTTTGGTACATATGCATATTTTGGGCACGACGGAGTCTTGTTCCGTCTATATATACAGTATGTCAGTAGAGGCTCGTAGATACGCAGTGTGGGTTAGATGGTCTCACAAGATGTTATTACATATATATATATATATATATATTATTTTGATGACCGAGAGGCAAATGAATATAAAGCATTTATGTTTCTATACAAAAAATGTTTTCTTATACTTTCATGTATAAAATTTGCAAAAGAGCATTAAATGAGTGAGATGAGTAGTAGAGCGAGCAGTGCTCGGAAGCTAGCTCCGGGTACCCGTCGCAGCCCCTAGTTGGGTCGTGACACGAGTAGAGTACGTCTGTGCATTAGTGCCACATAGTGCATGAATTACTCTGGAATTGGAACCGTTACGCCCTTAAAACCCGCTATTCGATCTAGAACTTTATCTCATAACATAATTACCTAGTACTTGATCTCAACGGGCATGACAAAAATCACATTCTACGCACCTTATCTTGGCTACATGAAACTGTGATCCTCTGACATAATCTCCTTAAAACCTATCAACTTACGAAACACATAATCTATATCTGCACCTTATCACACGATCTCCCCCTTAATTTAAAAGCTGACGTTTAAAGCCTGTGGATCCCTCGAGTTAGCGATAAGTGGTCATCTAGTGGTTCCGCTAATTTCCTCTAAAATACTGACGACTCATTTCTTTGGCTTACTTCAAGCAAGTCTTACTTACTGGAAAAACTATATTACTTAAATGAACAGGTTTCTAATGTACATAACTGGCATACTAGCTTTGTCAGTCTTGTGGAAAACTCTTTTCTGATAACTCTTAAAGGCTCTTCTTTTGTAGCTTGCTCTCTTACTGCTTAGATGGTTTTCTTCTTTCACCAATTTCTATAGCTCGAATTTAACTTAAATCCTTTGGGTTCTAACACGCCTTCAGTGTATTCAGATGGTTACCCAATCACTAGTGTTAACTTGACTAAGTAACTCAAATCGTACTTCTACTAACTCTGCTGAAAATTTCTAATTCACTGTATCTACTCAAACT
Organism: Lycium barbarum; assembly: GCF_019175385.1. NCBI lineage: Eukaryota > Viridiplantae > Streptophyta > Magnoliopsida > Solanales > Solanaceae > Lycium > Lycium barbarum. The sequence continues at coordinate 30,051,243 of NC_083337.1, forward strand.
TACTTACTATGCTTCTTTTAACCACTTGCTAGTATCCTATTCTCTAAGTCTTCTCTGAGTACTAAAGTGAAGCATAAGGTTATTTCTAACTTTTCCTCCTCATCTGACTCTATACTGGGGTTGTATACTATCTTTCTAAACTATAGACATAGATCACACTTAGGGAAATTTCATTTGTCTCAAACGAGAAATTGGAACAACTAACCCCAAACTCCCTATACACTTTCAAAATTATATCATACTATACACATCGGGGATAAATACTTAATCACATAACCTAAGAGGGAATTGTCATATCTTTTATCTCATAGTAATATCTGCTTCTTGTAGTGACTTACTAACGTCATACTCTTTAGGTCTGATCTGAATAAGCTTAAATAATTTAAAACTATCCCTAAAAATTCAATATCGCCTGCTCGAGGTTTTCTTATAGTACTCAGTACCTTCTTAGTCATGTGCACAGATCATATGGCAAAAAAAAATATCCTTGAAAAAATCGTGACTTTCTAGTATTACAGGTGGTTTGCTCTTTTCCTATTTCCTGCTCAAAACTACCGTGGACCATTTACACCTGCTGCGGTTAACTTCATCACATGTTACATCGTGGGGTCTTAGATCTGAACCATCATGCTTATACTATAGCTCAATAGTCAAAGAGTCCAAAAAAACTTATTCTATAGGGTATGTAACCTATGTGTACTACCATACCGAAACTTGTCTTTCAAATGGTACTATCACCTAATAAACACACCACGCACTATTTGGCAAGTCTTCGGTCTCGAAATTCCTTCTCTCCGCTTGCGCATTCGATACGCTCAGAATTCGATGGAAAAAGATTGTTACTTACTGCTCTAAGCTTCATGGCACGAGTTAGAATAATTCTTGATGACTCCATTTGAAAGAAACACATCGATAATGATTAGATTTACATCTTCCTCATCCATTAAGACGAGGCACATTTGGTAGAACGGGAAACAACACACGAGTCTGAGTTATTTCTTAGAACATAGCTCTATTGGAAGATCTAGAGTTGAAAGAATTGAGACAATCATAAATGTCTTGGTGGTCAACTGTTTATATGTGTGGGCGCCACACACATATAAAAGTGACCCACTGGACATGGTTTCATAGACTCCCTATGACACTTAAACCTAGGGCTCTGATACCAAGCTTTGTCATGCCCCGAACCATGGCCTGGGCGAAACACGGCACTCGGTGCCTTACTACAGGTGACCGAACGAACCACATGGCTAGCTGAATCATCATGAGGCATAACATGAGCGAAATATAACATGAAATGTGATGAGCTTTCATAAAACATGAGATGTGATAATAATTTAATGAAATACTTGTTGAAATCATGAATGCGAAAATATCATAAATTGAGTCAAAGATAGCTACATGACTCTGAGTATCTGACATAACTGACTGACTAGTCTATGAAACCTCTAACTTGAACATGAGTCTACTAAACAAAACTGCTGGAATAAGGCCCCCAACATACCTTTAATGCATACCTAATAGGTAATATATAACTGACTAAACCCCGAAAGAGATGGGGCTACCCACAAGCTGATACGTGTAGAGTCCTACTAAGCAGATGCGTCGTCCTGTAAATCTATGCCTGCATCGTGAAATGCAAGCCCCCGGGCGATAAAATGGGATGTTAGTATATTTAAAATATTGGTATGTAAAGCAACTGAACGAAATAATATGGGACATGGAAATAACATAATAGAGACTGAACTGAAACATGATCATGAACATGAGTACATATATATATATATATATATATATATATATATATAACATGCGTAAAGTATCATGAATAGGGAAAGCAGTAAATATAACCGACAACATGGTCTGGTACTAGCATCCTACCAGCAGAAGACCCATACCTTGCCAGGGACATAAGATTTAATAATATTATGAAAGGATCCAATAATTATGAGAGATCATCCTAAGCATGGGTGGAGCGATCCTCATCCAACGGTGGCTATGTAGTTTCAGGCTGTTTGAAGCCTTCTCGGTAATTAATGCTACTCCTAAAAACATGAACATTGAAAACAAGTTGCACTTGTTGTCCATGGATTTTCATGAATCATAACTTGTATGTACATGGATATCATTCGTATTATTCTTGCATGAACTTATAAAACATATATATCTTTTCTTGAAATTATCATAATAGTTCATAAACATGCATGTAAGAACCCATGGAATGCAAGGTACGGGTCTTCATGAATTACGGACAGATTCTCAATAAACATAATGATGTATCAAGAACACAATGAAGAATTTATAACAATTTAATACATAATATAACATGGGGCATGGACCTAGGGTTATTATTGTCACGACCCACATCGATGAGTCGTGACGAAGTGCCTGACCTCTATTGACCAAGCACCCCTATATCCGTATCTGAAGCTTACTAAAAGATAGGGTGGCCCATTCAAGACTCATAATTGAACCATGCTGACTCATACAACAACAACATCATGAAATACATCAAGAACTATCAACCATCTGTGCATATATATATATATATATATATATATATATATATATATACTGAAAAGAAAAGTGCAAGCCGACCAGGCTACTACATATGTTGTACAGAAAAGAATGGGAGCCGACAGGGCTACATCACATACCAACTACATACAACTATCTACAGACCTCTAATGCAATTGAAAGTTGTAGAAAAGACGGGACAGGGCCCCGCCATACCCATATATATACATCTCAAAATGACATACCAAAACAGACTGCAGCTCCGGATCAAGTGGAGTGCACCGACCATCGCTGAGTGGAAGTCCTACTGAGCTGGACCACCTGTCTGTCTACCTGAACCTGTGGGCATGAACACATCCCCCTGAGCAATAGGGGAGTCAGTACGGATAATGTACTGAGTATACAAGGCATAAGAACAACATACACATAACAATCATGAAACATATCTGAAACACAAAAGCTAAACTCAATATTTGGAAGTGCCTCTGCGGCGGATGCTATGCATGCACTTCTTTAAAAAAAATGTCTTATTCATACATATATATAGTACACTGCCCAGCCATATAGGTGCGGAGTTATCATCATCTCATCATCATCCCGCGTTTGAGGTAATCTCATAATCTGCCCACTACAGTGGTGTGCACATCTGCGTGCCTGCCCGGCAGACTATAGCGCGGCGCAATGTAAGAAAATAGTTGTACATATATATATATATATATATATATATATATATATATATATATATATATATATATATATATATATATATATATATAGATATATATATAAAGACTCGGAAAAGGATTCTCTGGATTACTCTGAGCAACACAAGATCTCTGGAAGCCATAGATATAAAACATAAGAGGTCAAGGATACGCTAAATCCTATACCATCTAGGCGTGGAGTCTTTGGAACTCGCTTGCTTACTCTGTTCGTTCACAAGATAAGGATCCTGCCAAAAAGAACATAAAGGACAACCTTATCATACCTTGAAGCATATCTAGTCATCCAACTTCTACTTCCCGAACTCGTAAGTCTACAATCAAGATAACATAGACCACAATTAGCCCCTTTACAACACGTACTATACAATTCAAGTACGGAAAGAACTTAACGAATTGCGGGTAGCATTTCCTTCAACTCCCAATCAGCTCAAACATCAACGACAACATCAACAATAGAAGTATCAATTCTTTCATATCAAAATATAATCAATTCTACTCCAAATTCTCTCCCAAAATAGCCCCTTGTCTCACCGTAACCCTTATTCAACTCATCACTTTCATAACTATATTTCTTTAACTTAAAACCACTAAAATTCTTGATAAATAACTCAAACACAGAGGTAGGAATCATATACATACCTTGAGGAGTCTAGAATTCAAAGAACCAAACGTCAACTCCAATTCCACAACTTAACAACTTCAATAGAACCCTAGGAACAACCTTTTTCTTCACTTGCTCGGGTTTTACGGGCTCGGATCTTACTAAAACTCCTCCAATATGATGGAAAATGTTGAGAGGAATATTCTAGGACTTTCTTTGATTTGGGGAATGAAAATAATGAGAATAAAACGTGAGCGCTAAATATATATAGATGGAACTAGAAAGTTCCAGCGAGGCTGATCGACGGACGAGTCGACGGCTTGGCGATGTGCTCCGTCAACCTGCCACCATAAAGTTCATAGGTGGCGAAGCATGGACGGTGCACCATTAAGGCTCATCAACATGTCGACAGCCTGTTGGTGGTGACTGGTTTCTGCAGACTCTCCTGAGTCGCTCCGGCTCGCGTCGATTCGACTCATTTAACTTCTAATCCTGTCGTACTACAAGAAACATGTACTTATAATTTGGTACATGCGAGGTAAAGCACTTAATCTCCTAAAGACTAGGGTACGGATATCCGTCCTTAGGGTATAGACCACTCATAAGCCAAGGACTTTCTTGCGACAAAAATGAGAGGTGTAACACTCATGAAGATGGTTAACAATCCTAGTTTTCATAAAGCTTCATACTTTATGGAAGAAGAAGCGTGGGGAAGAAAAATGATGTTCTCACACGTAGATAGAAACTCTACATACCCGGTAATGCTCCAAACTTGTATTAAAAATCTGTTCTTGGAAGAAGAATCCCAAAGCCTAGTCTTGAATTCCCTTTAATTGGGTTTTCTTGAAAACCCTAGATTAGGAACAATGATTTCATGCTTAGATTTCATAAACATATGTTAGAATTGATTTGGAAGGGCTTGGATTGACTTACCTTGATTTTTTGGTGATGGAGGAGAGGAACGGGTCGTTCTAGGGCTTAAGGACTTGTAAAAATAAAAATTAGAACTAAAACCAGGTATTTATAGTTTCTGGTGCGAAGTGGGAAATACGTACCAAAATATGGTCCGCAAACCCGGATCGTAATTAAGCATGTTCAACAGGACAGAAACACTATAGCACCTCCTTCCCTAATACGACCATCAAGTATAGGCCGTATTTAACAATATATGTTCCCCTAGCTAAATTCCAGAATGCACAGTGATTTAAATGCCAAATTACGATTTGAATTACGAGCCCGTATACTAAAATACTGTCTGTATTCTGAGGCGTAAATCCCCATCTGCCAACTAAAGTAAAATTTTCAATTCCAACATTCTTTATCTGGTTTTCTTAGTCTAGAATCATGGTCAAAGCTTAAGTTAAAGGTCTGGGGTGTTACACAAACCATTGTGCACTCTGTACCGGTAAAAATATTATGGTCATACTAATCTTTCTTTCAGACCTTCCAAGGCCATCCTTCGCACCAAGATTCCTTAGAAACCTAAAAACTCACGCCACAAGCCCAATCATGACTTCCTTTTGCCAGAAAAGAATCTTTCCTTTATCTCAGAAAATTCTAAGCAATTCCATCAAAACTGATCTTATCCTAAGCCAATCATGCTAATTCTAGATCCTTGGTTTCGTTTCATCGAGTTGAAGCTACTAAGCCGACTCCCAATCATCCCATCGCCCTAGTGATTACATTGCCATGCCAAATCTGTAGAAGATCAAATGATCATCCCCAATGACTTCCCATAAGTATTTGTACCTCCTCAATACATCACCAAGTACCAACGTAGACTATTTGAGATGTCCGAATAGTGGCCCTCAGTAAAATAATCACCAAGTCCACTTGCGAACTTTGATAAAGCTCGATAAACCTGTCATACCTCCATTCTCAGCTGAAATATATCGAATATTCAAAAATAGATAACTAAAATAACCATAAATCCTTATGGCCATATAAACATTAGCCGACCAGATTGAATTAACATTTTTGACCAGACATATAATGTACAACACTCTGAATCACCAATGATCTCCCGAGCTGATTCAAAATCTTTTATAAAATTAACAGTAAGTCTTCCATAAGTCTATGGACCCATTCTAATTCGTTGTTCCTGAATACTCACCCTCGTGCTGTCGTTACCAACCTCAAAAGCTTAAATTTCCCCGAGTCATCAACCGAGCACTGATGAACTATACTTTATGAGTTTAAATCTTCTTGATCCTCAACTCGCACTAGTCACCCAAATTTCGGAGGTTCTATTTGGTTTATTCTTTTGTGTGTGTGTGTGTGTGTGTGTGTGTGTGTGTGTATATATATATATATATATATATATATATATATATATATATATATGTATGTATTTTGGGCACGACGGGGTCTTGTCCTGTCCATATGTCTAGTACTCTAGTAGAGGCTCGTAGATACGTATGTGTGGGTAGTATGGTCTCACTATGTCCTTATTATATATATATTATTTTGATAGCCGGAGGGCTTATGTATATAAAAGTAATTATGTTTCCAAATGAAAAATGGTTGTCCTATGATTATGAGCACATGAATAGTAAAGAAGTATATAATGAGTATGACGCGTAACAGAATGAGTGGTGCTCGGTGATCAGCCCCGGGTACCCGTCATGGCCCTTAGTCGGGTCGTGACAAAAGTGGTATCAGAGCAGTTCAGTCCTAGGAAGTGTCTACGAGCCTTGTCTAGTAGAGTCTTGTTTATGGTGTGTTGCGCGACACACTAATAAACAGGAGGCTACAGGGCATTTAGGAAAAATGACCATCTTTCATCTTATGAGATCGTGCAATAGAGTTGTGTTATAAGATTATCTCCTCCTTAATAGTGTGTTATGATTTCAGAAATGCCGCCAAAGGGAAAAGCTACAGCCGCCCAGAAGGGCAAGACTATGATGAAAAGGCGGGTAGAAAGAGAGTCTCCAATGAATGTAGAAGAGGGCGAGTCATATAATGAGGCCCCATCTAATACTTCTCCCACTCCACCTATTATAGAAGAACAAGAAGGGGCTTCGGTTCCAGCTCCTATGCCTCCAGTTCCTCCACCGGCTACTTTGGGTCAACAAGTGACCGAGGCTATTCATCTATTGATGCAGTTCGTTGCCGCCCAGGCACAGCAGCAAAATGCGGGTCCAAGTGATCGGGCAGCTAGTACCAGAGCCCGTGATTTCATGAGTTTGAACCCTCCGGAGGTTTTCGGGTCAAAGCTGGATGAAGACCCGTAAAGTTTTATTGATGAAATGTTGAGAACGTTGAAGATTATTCATGCCTCCGAAACAGAATCTGTGGAGATGGCATCTTATAGACTCCGAGATGTGGCGGTATTATGGTACAATAATTGGCTATCATCAAGAAAAGAGAATGCACCTCCTCCCGTTTGGCAAGAATTTGTAGATGCCTTCATCCGTCACTATTTTCCACCCGAGGTCCGCGGAGCTAGAGCGGATAGATTTTTAAATTTGAAATAAGTAAATATGAGTGCTCGGGAGTATAGCCTTCAGTTCAATTCATTGGCTAGATATGCCCCGACTATGGTGGCCGATATGGGAGATAGAGTGCATAGATTTGTGAGTGGCTTAGGGCCACATTTGTTCAATGACTGCTTGACGGCCTCGTTGCAAGATGGGATGGATATTTCCCGCATTCAAGCTCATGCCCAGAATTTAGAAGGACAACAACATCCGCAAAGGGGTGATCGTGATATTAATAGAGAGAAAAGTAAGAGGGCCAGATCGATGGGGGTAGGAAGTGATTATAGAGGGGGATCAAGGCAGACATATCCCAGACATTCAGGCTAGTCGGCGACTAGTGCGCCTCCTTGATTTGCAGGTAGGAGATTTGATCGCTCCTTTCGTTCAGGACAGGGTCAGAATTCGAGGGCCTCAGATTCTCAGTTTGGGGGAGATTATAGCCAGAGGAGACCCCCAATACCGCGATGTAGCCAATGCAGCAGATTACATTCCGGACAGTGTCGCTAAGGTTCAGATGCTTCCTATACCTGTGGCCAGGTTGGGCACATGATGCGAGATTGCCCGTCGATGAGTAGTAGAGTTGGGGTTCAGCCCACAGGATCAGCGGCTGGTTCCTCTTTAGTGCGCCCGGTAGGGCAGACTTCCCAGATTCCAATAGGACGAGGTAGAGGCAGAGACAGAGGGGGAGCATCTACTTCAAGTGCCACTTAACCCCGTATGTATGCTTTAGCCGGACGACAGGATCTTGAGTCCTCCCCAGATGTGGTTACAGGTACACTATCCGTATTTTTCTAAGATGTGTATGCATTGATAGATCTGGGTTCTACCCTATCTTACATTACTCCGTATGTTGCTAGTCTTATTGGGGTGAAACCCGAGCCAATTAAACCTTTTGAGGTATCTACGCCGGTTGGTGATCCCATGGTAGCTAGACAAGTGTATAAAAAATTTGTAATTGTGATATGCGATCGCTAGACTAAAGCTGATTTAGTTGAGCTGGAAATGTTAGATTTCGATATGATTATGGGTATGGATTGGTTGGCCTCATGTTATGCTACTGTTGATTGCCGAATGAAAGTAGTTCGATTTTAATTCCCAGGAGACCCCGTGGTTGAATGGAAGGGTAATACAGCATCTCCAAGAGGTAGGTTTATTTCCTACCTTAAGGCAAGAAGGATGGTAGCTAAGGGCTACATTTATCACTTAGTCCGAGTACGTGACACCGAAGAAAAGTCGCTAACTTTCCAATCCGTTCCGGTAGTGAATGAATTTCCAGATGTATTTCCAGATGAACTTCCAGGTCTTCCCCCGGAAAGAGAGATTGATTTTTCCATTGATGTGTTGCCGAACACCAAGCCTATTTCTATTCCTCCTTACTGAATGGCTCCGGCAGAATTGAAAGAGTTAAAGGTACAGTTGAAGGATTTGCTTGAGAAGGGGTTTATTAGACCCGGTTCATCACCGTGGGGAGCACCAGTCCTATTCGTGAGAAAGAAAGATGGTTCCCTATGAATGTGCATCGATTATAGGCAGCTGAATAAGGTGACGATAAAGAACAAATACCCTCTTCCAAGAATTGATGATTTATTTGATCAACAGCAGGGTGCCAAGTGATTTTCCAAAATAGACTTGAGGTCAGGTTATCACCAAGTGAGAGTTAAAGAAGAAGATATTCCCAAAACAACTTTTAGAACGAGATATGGTCATTATGAGTTCCGGGTGATGTCATTTGGGTTAACCAATGCTCCGGCATTGTTCATGAATTTGATGAATAATGTATTCAGGCCTCTCTTGGACCTATTCGTAATAGTATTCATTGACGATATTCTGGTATACTCTAGCACAGAATCAGAACATGCAGATCATTTACGCATTGTTCTTGGAATTCTTAGAGCTCGAGAATTGTATGCAAAATTCTCAAAGTGCGAGTTTTGGCTGAATTCTGTGACATTTCTGGGTCATGTTATTTCAGATGATGTCATTCGAGTTGACACTCAGAAAATCGAAGCTGTGAAGACTTGGCCAAGGCCTACGACGCCTACAGAAGTCCGTAGTTTTCTGGGATTGGCAGGGTACTACAGAAGGTTCGTAGAAGGATTTTCCTCTATTCAACCCCATTGACGAAGCTAACCCACAAGTCAGCTATGTTTCAGTGGAGTGATGCTTGTGAACACAGTTTCTAAGAGTTGAAGGATAGATTGACCTCAACCCCAATCTTGACACTCCCAGAATGGCCAGATGGCTATATTGTATACTGTGATGCTTCCGATGCTGGGTTGGGATATGTGTTAATGCAGCACGGTAAAGTCATTGCTTATGCTTCGAGACAGTTGTGGAAACATGAAAAGAACTACCCAACTCATGATCTTGAATTGGCTGCAGTTGTTCATGCATTCAAAATGTGGAGACATTACTTGTATGGTGTGCATGTTGATATCTATACAGATCGCAAGAGTTTTCAGTACATTTTCAAACAGAAGGAGTTGAATCTGCGGCAGAGGCGGTGGTTAGAATTGTTGAAAGATTATGATGTGAGTATTTTATACCACCCCGGAAAGGCAAATGTAGTAGCTGATGCGCTTAGCCGCCGATCAATGGGCAGCCTATGTGAAGTTCCTCCGAACAAGAAAGAGTTGATTCATGAGCTACACCAATTAGCCAATCTTGGAGTACGTCTAATTTATTCAGGTAGTGCAGGAATTGGTATTAATGATCCCACAGTTTCGTCCCTGAATATGGAAGTAAAAGAGCGTTAATATGAAGATCCTCAGTTGATCCATTACAGAGACACACTTCGTGGAATAGAGAAGTCTCCATTTGAAACTTCTATGGATGGAATTCTTAGATACCGAGGCAGGCTATGTGTTCCGAATGTTGTAGAATTGCGTCGTTGAATTCTAGAAGAAGCTCATTATTCTAGGTATTCTATTCACCCAGGTGCAACAAAGATGTATCATGATATCAAGTTGATATATTGGTGGGATGGCATGAAGAGAGACATAGCTGAATTTGTAGCCCAATGTCCAAATGGCCAGCAGGTGAAAATCGAACATCAAAAGCCAGGAGGATTATTGCAAGCAATGGAAATCCCTACTTGGAAATAGGAAGTGATCAACATGGATTTTGTTTTGGGGTTACCCCGTTCCCGAGGAAAGTATGATTCTATATGGGTGATTGTGGATAGATTGACGAAAGCAGCTCATTTTCTTCGAGTCAGAACCACATACTCAGCAGAAGAATATGCAAGGTTGTACCTTAAAGAAATTATGCAACTCCATGGTATTCCGATATCCATTATCACAGATAGAGGAGCGCAATTTACAGCCAAGCTCTGGAAATCCTTCCAAGAAGGTCTAGGTACTCAAGTGAAGCTTAGCACAGCATTTCATCCATAGACTGATGACAAGCTGAACGTACCATTCAGACCTTGGAAGATATGTTAAGAGCATGTGTTCTAGATTTTGGTGGTAGTTGGGATGACCACTTACCTCTTATTGAGTTTGCATACAACAATAGCTACCATTCCAGTATCCAAATGGCTCCGTATAAAGCTTTATATGGAAGAAAGTGTAGACCCCCAATTGGATGGTTTGAAATAGGAGAAGTACAGCTAATAGGCCATGAGTTGATTCAGCAAGCAGTGAAAAAAGTCAAGGTGATCCGAGACCGATTATTAACAGCCCAAAGTCGCAAAAAATCTTATGTGGACAATTGCCAGCGAGACTTCGAATTTCAAGTTGATGATTGGGTATTCTTAAAGGTCTCACCAATGAAAGGTGTGATGAGATTTGGCAAGAAAGGGAAGTTAAGTCCTCGATACATTGGACCCTATAAGATTATCCGCAAGGTGGGTCAAGTAGCTTATGAATTGGACTTGCCTCCAGAACTTGAATTGGTCCATCCAGTTTTCCATGTTTCAATGCTCTGCTAGTGTGTTGGAGATCCTACAAGGATTTTCCCAATAGATGATGTCCAAGTGACAGAAAAACTAGTCTATGAAGAAGTGCCCATTGCCATATTAGACAGGCAAGTACGGAGACTTCAAAATAAGGAAGTGGCCTCCGTTAATGTCTTATGGCGGAATGACAACTGAGAGGAAATGACTTGGGAAGCAGAAGAGAGTATAGAGTCCAGGTACCCGCACTTATTCCAACCCCCAAAAGAGATCCAAGATGAAACACCGAGATTCTAAGGTATGTAGGTTTTGTTTTTATGCATATGGGTCGTGTGTGGCAAACTTATATTGCTATTGTGTTGTGGCCCTGTGAGGCAATGTTATTGTGGGCTATTGTGACAGGATGATAATGCCATATTACAGGGGAAACTCTGGCGAAATTTTTGTAGAATTCCCGAGTGCTTAACATTCGAGGACGAATGTTCCAAAAGGGGGGAAGAGTGTTACACCTTGGAAATTTCATGTCATCGTGTAGTGAATGAACCATTTCAAGCTTAAGGGAAACAAGAATTTCGTAAGACTATAATACGGATATTTAGTGGTCTTATAATGCATACGTTAAGATTTTGAAGTTATATGAATTGATAAAATAAGGATTGATAAGGACAAGTGGAGTATAAGAAGGGTTTAGGAAAAGTTTCGTAAATTATTGTGTGAAGGATTGTTTGGTAAGGACTTGAGGACAAGTTATAAGAATGTTTAGATTATTAATGAAGTATTAAACAAGTGTTAAGAAGGTTGTATAAGGATTGGAGACCAAACGAAACGACGAGGACAACTTCGGAAAAACTATGAGTTACACGACCACATTACTGACCGTGGAACTTTATACGGACCATATAAGGGTCCATAACCCAACAGCAAGAATGTTTTCCATGGTGGTGAACCACGGACACTTATACGAGCCGTACAATGTTATACGAACCGTATAAGTGGTCCGTATAATGCCCGATGGACTGATTAAGTTGCAACTATAAATACATGTTCCCACTTTTATTTTCTCATTCTTTCTACTTCTCCACTTCTCTCTAAACTTCTAGACTATTCCATACACTACTTCAACATAAAATCAAGGGAAACTAAAGATCAAACAACAAAATCCAAGTGGAATCAAGCATATGGAAGCTTACTAGGGTTATGGAAGTTAGAAATTTCCTTTGGAATTGAAGCAAGGGTTTTCTTCAAGTGAAGTAGTGCCAACCAAAACCTGTTCCTACACATTCAAAGGTGAGTTTTATGATTATTCCATGTTGTTTAAGGTGTTGAAAAGTTGAAACACTTGGATTATGGAAGAAGATGGAAAAAGGTGTAACAAAATATGGAATTTGTGGTAATTGTAAATAGTAGATTAATATGAATCATGAATATTGATATGATTGTGTTTGTAAGTACGTTATGAATGATGTTAAGAGTATGAGAGACACATAAGATGAGAATGAATGTAACGTTGTATTATAATTATGATTATGGATGACCTTGAGAGGAAATTGTAGGGATTGGATAATGATGAATTTGACTAAAGTCATTTATGATGGTATTATGAATGTTATTATTGACGTTTAGGAGTTGATATATGATATGGAGAAAGTGGTAGAAGCAAAGGAAATGCTGCTCAATTTTCTATAGCTGTAATTCATATACGCTTATGTTATAGATTATCTAATATGAGTATAAACTCTCTTGAAGGTAGAAACGTTAATATTGGAGAGGAACGTTCAAGCGATAGAGTAGCTAAACGAAAAGGTATGTAAGGCTAGTCCCTTCTTTCTAAGGCATGATTCTTATGACACGATATTCCCTATCTCTTCATGACTTTCCGACATCCCGAAAATTATGAGTCAATCTTAGTAAAGAGCTTCACATGAGATAAGATAAGAGATATGTTACGAGCATGATAATGATGATGATGAGTCTAAGTCTAAAGAGTCTAAGGCCATGATATTATGTTTCTACAAGCTAATGATTCTTATTATGATCCACTGATGTTGCTCATCATATACACTCACCTTATATGCTAATTCCTTCAAGGTGAGGCAGAATGCTTATGAATACTCCATAATGAAATCGGGAGTTCACGACCTTACGTCACCCGATAGATGTATAGTCTGTCTTGAGTTTTATGCATGATTCATGATAAGCATATGATGATGATATTACACCGTGCCTACATGGCCAGGCAGACACCGCTAAGGCGGGCAGCGTATTACACCATGTCTAGATGGCATGGGCAGACACCACTAGTGGGCGGCATGAGATGGTACCCCGGACGCGGGAGGCCTGGACTCAGGCTAATTATTATCACACCGTACCTATATGGTCGGGCAGCTTATACATATATGCATACATGATATGATGATGATTATGAAGTAACTTAGCATGCATTATTTCAGTTTTAAGTGACAGTCAGTTACAGATCGCTCTTCACTCGATGTCTCCGTATTTCATTGATATATCGTTATTGTTTATGCTTTACATACTCAGTAAAATGCTCATACTGACGTCCTTTCTTCTTGGACGCTGTGTTCATGCCCACAGGTAGACAGGGAGACGGTGCAGATCCATAGGAGCTACCAGCAGATTTACAGGAGCGCTCTATTATTCCGGAGGCGCTATTTGGTTTATTCTTTTGTGTGTATATATATATATGAAGTAACTTAGCATGCATTATTTCAGTTTTAAGTGACAGTCAGTTACAGATCGCTCTTCACTCGATGTCTCTGTATTTCATTGATATATCGTTATTGTTTATGCTTTACATACTCAGTAAAATGTTCATACTGACGTCCTTTCTTCTTGGACGCTGTGTTCATGCCCACAGGTAGACAGGGAGACGGTGCAGATCCATAGGAGCTACCAGCAGATTTACAGGAGCGCTCTATTATTCCGGAGGCGCTATTTGGTTTATTCTTTTGTGTGTATATATATATATATATATATATGTATGTATGTATTTTGGGCATGATGGGGTCTTGTCCCATCCATATGTCTAGTACTCTAGTAGAGGCTCGTAGATACGTATGTGTGGGTAGTATGGTCTCACTATGTCCTCATTATATATATATATATATTATTTTGATAGCCGGAGGTCTTATGTATATAAAAGTAATTATGTTTCCAAATGAAAAATGGTTTTCCTATGATTATGAGCACATGAATAGTAAAGAAGTATATGACGAGTAACAGAATGAGTGGTGCTCGGTGGTTAGCCCCGGGTACCCGTCATGGCCCTTAGTCGGGTAGTGACATATAATCCCTTATGACCTTGACGACATCCTCGCCCTTTTAAATCTGTGTAAACCAACTTTCAGCGAAATTCTATGTACAAAAGTACGGGGTGTCACATCCTTCCACCCTTAGGAACATTAGTCCTCGAATGCTTGCATTTCCCAATACTTCCTCAATTGTTCTCTTATTGAATTATTCCCTTCACATGCCTCTTTCATTGGTCGATTCCCTTCAATTTACTATAAGGCGTTTCAGATCTCTAAGTAACCATTCCCGTAATATTTCCTCTTGCACTTGCCTCTCGCGGTAATAATTCCACGCCGTTGTCTTTACTCTCTTCTTTTCGCTTTTCTCCATTTACTTTTTGTGCTTCTTATTCCTTTAACAACTTAAGTCCTATTCTTGGCTCCTCATCGTCCATTTTTCACCGTTCATCATAAATCACAACCCTCTCGGATCTTAGTTTCTCCCCAAAACGATCTCATAAATTCTCAAAGTAGCCTAACAAGTATCTTAGTACCATCTCATTTATTTTCGCAGTTTACCTTGTGTTCTTTCACTCTTATCATATAATCGACATTGGAATAACCTTAGACCCAATCATGTCTACGTTCTACCTTCTCTTGAGAATTATTTTACCTTGACGCTCCAGCTTATGTTTCCTCGCAGTTTCTTTTAATTAGTCTACTACACCATAGACGCACAATTTCCCCTTATCAGAACCTTTAATATTCACCATTCTTACTCAAAGATTTCCTTTTCTTACAAAAGCGTAGCTTTCACCTCTTCATCATGTCCCTTTTATATGACTGCCATTTACCTCTTTGTTGTTTCTTTTGCCTACCTTGTCACACACTTCCCTCTATTTTTCAATTGACCCCAAGTCGACACATTATTCTCTAACCGATTCCAGATTCTTTCATGTTAGTCGGAATAAGCCTCCTTCTTTCACTCAATTAATAACACCTTACCTATCCCATTGTTTTCTCCCTAAATCTCCTATGGGGTTTGTTTCTGTAAACCCTTAGATGTAACTCATTCTTGAATCCCTCGAACCACTAGTCATCCTCTCCGTAGAAACCATCCTTTAGAATTAATCTAAAACCATTTTAAGATTCCTTTGAACGCAACTCATAGCTAACAACTCAACATATTCAACCTATAATCTTGTGTGACACTCCGTAAATCCGAGTTAAGTGTGAAAGTGTCTTGGAAAATTTGACTTCACTGTTTTTGGGTAATGTAAAATACGGCCACAGAATACGGCCCATATTTTGAAATACGACTCGTATTCCTTGGGAGTATTTCACCTTCCTAGGTTGCTCACCGTTTTTCTATCATAAAATACGGCCAGAGTTTACGGCCTGTATTTTGAAATACGGTTCGTATTTCTGGGCGTATTTCACTCGTTCCCTACACTTCTTACTGTTTTGTTAATCGTTAAAAACGGTCGCAGAATACGGTTCATATTTCTGGCCATATTTCACCCGCCGCCAGCTGTGTATATAAATAGCGGGATTCAGTTAATTTTATGACTTATTCTCATTCCCATAAACCCTAAGGATGAAAATCTTGTCTCTACGTCTCCAAACACAATGGTAAGAACATCTTTAACATTATTAATCAATCCTAGCATTAAACCCATTACTCTTAACATGATTCTTGAATGAAAAACCTAGGATTTGCAAAGTAATCCTTCTCAAGGTGACTCAAGCTAGGATTTTGGGTGCTCTTCGTTGCAAACTAAATTGTTGAGTTACGTAAGGCTTAATTAAGGTATGTCTCTCTTTTATAAACCTTATTATGGATGTATGTCTTCTTATCAAAAGTTCTTACTGAATAAAAAGGTGAACTTCTCATACAAAACCCTAATTCATGTTTTGATTGTGGTTGGTGTGCGTGAGGGGGCAAGCCAACATTAAACCTTGATTGTATTATCCTCTATATACGTACATGAAATCATAATCGTTTCCTTCTATAAGAGTTTGTCATTAATGAGGGTTAATTGTTGGCATGGATGTTTTAAAAAGGAACTATGACAATGGAATCGTGTTGAAAGAAGTGGAAACATTTTCAAGATTATCTATGAAATTATGGATCTTTGTAATGGCACAATGAACCTTAATGTTAATTGCTGGTGTGACATACTTTGAGACAAATTGTGAATCGGCTTCTATGCGATGAACTTTGTTGTTGTGTTTGGCCTAGCTACTCGGAAGGAAGGGTAGCCACTATAGATCCTAGTGTGGTAATTGCCTAGCCATTCGGGAGGAAGAGTGGTCACTACCGGGTTCGCTACCTGGAGTGCGATTTATGCCTAGCTATTCAGGAGGAAGGATAGCCACCGAGAATTACATATTCCGGTGTGGTGCGTTGTGATTAGGGAACCACTACGGTCATCCCTTCGATGTGTTTGATTCTTGGGCCTATATTGGCATGTGTGATATTCTTATTCTCTCATGTAACTGTTGTTGATAATCATGATCAATTGAAAGACATATTTGAAGTTGTAACTTGACAAGAGGCTTTATAATCGGTTTTGATAATTCTTATTGAGATACACAAGTTGAATAACTGTTTTTACATTGGTTTCACATGATTTTCAGGACTGATTTCTTCATGTATTATTTTACTGTATTTTCGTATTACTTATTGTCCCCGAGGCACTCACTGAGAACGAAGTACTCAGGCATACCATTGTTTTTTTTATGGTATGTTAGGTAACGGAGAAGAGCAGGTTCTTGATACTCCAGGCGCTTAGGAAGGACTTGTCGTTGCTGCTGACTTGTGATTAGAATTATGAGGTGTAGTTGTATGCATACTGTGGCGATTCGGGATGGATTTCTATTAGGTTGATTGTTGTTGATGGTGGCTCGTTGCCCTATTATTGTGATTAGAATTATTACCTTAATTATCGTGTTGTACTCAATTCTCTCTTATTGTGACACATATCATCGGAGAAAGGAAGGATACTAAGTTTAGACCTGAATTGTGATTTATATATTTATGATAGTATGTAGATGAACACTTGATGTATGATTTACTGTTGATGATAATATATGAAAAAGTGGAGCTTATTGGTGATACAAGACTTCCTATATGTGGAAGTAAACACGGACATAAACTATTCTGTTGGATGAGACGGTTTGTATGATTCATTTCATGGGTAAGTTGATCCAAGTCTTGATATGACTTGTGGCTTTGTGACTTGTACCTTCAGTGTTGCTTTATTGGTTTGCATTGATTTGCCATGTTTACACTCATTTATGCATTCATGCACTTATACATGATGGAAATGGTTTGGAAGACTTGTGGCATGATGCCTTGTGTTTGACATTGGTATTGCCAATTGTTCATAGTCCATACATACTAGTGAACTGGAATACGTCGAGACATACATTGTGATGTGAAATTAGTGAAGAAGTTAATATAATCTTCTTGTTGAAATTGTGATACTATTTGATACATGGTACCTGATGAATTGATCATTGAGAGTTATGTGACAGTGTTACTATACATATGAAAAGGCACATTTGATCAGGGGTGAGGATGTGGCCTAGTTGTGAGCTCGTGGTCAAAGGTTCATTCCGAAAGCGAGAGGTACATTAATATGGCCCACGTCCGAGGCTCGTTCTGGAGCGGAGGTTTATGCTCCGGTTTGAGGAGTTAATCCGGAACAAGTGGTACATGGACACCATGGGTCCCCAGCAGGTCATGACTAATGAGCAATGACATCAGTTAGCATGTGTGTACATTGTGTATTTGGCCAGTGCATTGCATTACATTGAAGCTAGTTTTCTTGATCAGATCCGAGGGTGAGCTTCTACCCATGCCATGCCACCTGAAGATCTCTCTTTCAAGATATCTATTTCATTCTAGACATTAGTTGTTATTATATTTGAGATATACTTCATTCTTTAGACATTGTTGGTTGGAGTCCTTGTTCGATGACTTTCAGATTTTGGGGGTGTAATAATTAGACTTCCACACTTATATTATCTATTAATTATGACTTGTTTTATTTATCCATTCATTCACTTGTCTATAGACTGTTAATAAATGATTTAAAAAGTTGAAGTTGGCTAATGATTAATGGGTTAATGGGTAAGGGTTCGCCTACTAGTGATAATAAGGTAGGTGCCCGCACGACCGGTAATTAGGGTCGTGACAGTTGGTATCAGAGCTTAGGTTCGTAAATCTTGTTGTATAAGGACGTGTCTAGTAGAGTCTTGCGGATCAGTACGAAGAGCTCCGTACCTATCTGCGAGAGGCTATGGGATATTTAGGAAACTTCCAATTATTTCATTCTTTCGTGCTACTTCATTCAAATTAGTATCTAGATGATTATAATTGGTATCTGCACTTCCTTGTCTTATTCTTCCATGAATGGTGGAAACCTCTTTCCTAAACTCTTACGCGAGCGGTTTATGTTATGGCATGACCTGGTATGGTACTAAATGCGTCTTCCTGGTTCGGACGCATGATCCAAGTTCAGTTTCCAGTTGTGACTTGAGGTTTAGTTGTATGGGTTGTAATTTAGATCCGGTTATTTTGTTTGCATAATCTTGTAAAGAAGAGAGCATCTGATAGATTAATCTCCACTATTAGGAAAGGAATAATTGGTATCTGACATGCTTGACAGATGTATGGTGCAAGTTGTACTAAATTGAAATGCGTATAAGTTGGACCTCCGTCGGGAATTCTAAGGTCATGGGTCAGTTTTTAGCATGTTTGTACATTGATCTGCATGTTTAGTTGTGGTTGTAAGGCCTTGGATAAATAGTTAGGATGTGGAGTGGAAACTGAGTAGGACATCAAGTGATTAATTAATGATGAGGTTTGAATTAGCTCGAGTTCTAGAGAGAATTTAGGGTAACTTGAAGAGTTCTTGAATTTGTTTCTTCTAGGGGTGTGTTCCCTAGCCTTATATTATGATTATCTATCATCTTAGGCTTGACTTAATGGTGCAAATGTATGGGGACTAGTTGGAGAAGACGAGTTTCTACCTTAGCATTGAGAATTAAATAATAGGCTTTAAATATTAGTTAAATTGGTAAGTCTTGCCTATAGTAAAGATGGGATTTCATGAAGTAGTAAATCATAAGCTTGAATCTCTAATCTAGACTAAGATTGATTAAGGATAAAAAGGGGGATCGTTCGAAACAAGAGCTAATGATTTGAGAGTTATGTTGAGGTTGTACAATATGAAGTCGACTCGTGGGTTATGTATTAATTGGTAAGTTCTAGTATGTCATAGGCTATAGGGGACATTGGTTGGATAACAGAAACGAAGACTCTAGTGGTTATTGTGTCACTTGAGGTAGGTGACAGATGATATTATTTATTGTACTATATTTTCGTATTTACCTATGTGGTTATTGAGTATACTTATATGTTTGTTGGTTGGTGTTCCCAAGTTGTACGTCATCTTGCTAAGATAGGGTTTATTTTTTAGATCTCTGAGTTAAGTTCCATCGTATTAAAGTAATTGTGATCCTAGTTAAATTAGTTGTCTAAGTCCGAAAAGGGTTAAGTATGAACTTAGTGAAGCAGGTGTCTGAGTCTTGGTTTGTTAAGATAGATATGAGGAATAAGTAATAAATTGCTGGTAGTTGAGATTTGTCTAAGAGTTGATATACTGTTGTGAGTTCTTGATAAATAGAAAATTTGTCATATTGTGAGAAATATAGGGATGTTAAACAGTTCCGATAGGACTAGATATTATGAAGAGTGTCTGAATGAATTAGTCTCGAGGAAATAGGGTAAATGTGTTGGTGGAATAGATAAGGCCGTTGGGTTTCACATGGTCCTTTTGGATTATTAAGTAAGTGATAGAAACAGAAAGGTTTGGGTAAATCCGTGATAAACTATTACTTGGCTTGAATGGTCAATAGGTAAAATGTTGACATAGATTGTATTAAAAAAATGTGTTGAGATATGAATTCTTAGTTTACTGATATAAGAACGATTTGTTGATTGCTTTGGTGACCATAAGGGTCTAGAGAAGTTGTAATCATTGGAGGAATAATTTGGGATTAGTATGATCAATTTCGATATATTAGATAACGCATATGCGTTATAGCGATTCCTATGTTAGGTTCGAGTACAAAAATATGGAAATTGGTTCGTGTAGCTAAGCTATAAGAAGTTTTGACTAGTAAGAAGAACAGATAGTGGTTGGGGCGCACTTGGTACCTGGAGGCTTTCGTCCGGTTATAATGCATGTCCTTGGGTTGTCGTCAGCCTTCTTACTCCCCTTCGTTGTTCGAGGATGAACTATTGGTAAATTCGTATCTGGTGTAATGACCCTTCCAGTTGTTATGGGAAATATAGGATCACCTTACTGAATAGAACCTTTTCAAGGGTAGAACGAGCTAATAAAAAATCGATTGTGTAAATCTAAGAGCAGAAACTTGACTTGTTTGTGGTTATTTTTTGATTTTATCGAATCCGTAGGGGGGTACGTAGAGAATTAGAACTCTGTTGGGAATTCCGAGGCCACGGGTGAATTCGTATGATGTCTTTATGTATATGTGCATGTTTTGATTATGTTTTTGAGGCCTAGGGTGAAATATTGGGTGATAGGGGGATTAACTGGACAAAAAGTCAAGCTCACTGCCCAAATAGGACCGATGTGGCGGTGGGAGTACCACTGCGACTGTACCGCTATAGCGGTGGATGGACCGTTGCTAGCGGCTATCCATTTTCTCGGTGGCCGTTGTGGCGAGCGATTGGCCGCTACGGCGATACTGCCAAAGCGGTGATGCGGATTCCCTTGGTCCGCTGTAGCAGTCACTTGACCGCCATAGCGGGACCGCTGCAGCGGTGAAACGACTGCTATAGCGGTCGATGGAAAATAGTAGCCCGATTTTATAACACTTAGTCTCCCATTCTTAATTCATAAAATACCAACACAGTTCCCAACAAGCACCTAGGGCGAAATTCCAAGCTAAGGAAAGAAACTCTTGAGAGGTAAGTCTCATCTATCCCTTTCTATCATTCCGTTTCTCCTTCATGATTGTCATCCCCTTTGTGGGTCTTTAATGGTGGAATTGTAATAGAAACCTTAGAAATTTATAAACCTTCAAAACTTGATGGGTTATGGTAGTTATCACTTACTTATCCTCTAATGGCTTGGATTAACTCCTCCTAATCATGAATTGAGTTCTTAGAACCATATGCCAAGTGAATTGAGACTTAGGGTTCTAATAAAATGGAAGCTTTGTCCTAAAATTTGTTGGAAAGGGAAAAATTGATTAGGAGCCCATGAATTGAAGGTTAATGATTGTAGAGATAGAAGTTATGATAAATTCATCATTAAAGAATGGTTTCATCCATTGAAGAGCGTAGAAGTAAGTGGGTCTTCTTCCCCAAATTGTTGTTCTTGTTAAATACATGGTTTGTTGCTTACTTAGCATCATATTAATAGACTTTGACCATTATGAGGCGCTTCAGAAAAGAAGGCTCGTGCGGAGTAGTTCGTGGCTCCTGTTCTGCATTCGAGATAGGTTATGACTTACTTTAGTTAGACTTTGATTAGCGAAAAGTATGTATTGTGTAGAGTTGACGGGAGAAAGCATGATTAGGTCTTCAGACTTGGTATTTTGGTTGGATATTTGCTAAGTTGGTCTGACTTCTGATTTTGTGGGCTCGTCGCTATTACTTTATGTACTGAAATATGAGGAGTAGTTGTATTCATACTGTGGCGATTCGGGATGGATTTCTATTAGGTTGATTGTTGTTGATGGTGGCTCGTTTCCCTATTATTGTGATTAGAATTATTACCTAAATTGTCGTGTTATACTCAATTCTCTCTTATTGTGACACATATCATCGGAGAAAGAAAGGATACTAAGTTTAGACCTGAATTGTGATTTATATATTTATGATAGTACGTAGAAGAAACCTGATGTATGATTTACTGTGATGATAATATATAGAAAAGTTGAGCTTATTAGAGATACAAGACTTAGTTGTGAGGCGTACTTTCTATATGTAGAAGTAAAGAGGGACATAGACTATTCTGTTGGTTGAGACGGATCGTATGATTTATTTCATGGCTGAGTTGATCCAAGTCTTAATATGACTTGTGTCTTTGTGACTTGTACCTTCACTGTTGCTTTATTGGTTTGCATTGATTTACCACGTTTACACTCATTCATACATTCATGCACTTATACATGATGGAAATGGTTTGGAAGACTTGTGTTATGATACCTTGTGTTTGACATTGACATTGCTAATTTTTCATAGTCCATACATACTGCTGAACTGGAATACATCGAGACATACACTGTGATGTGAAATTAGTGAAGAAGTTAACATAATCTTCTCGTTGAATTTGTGATACTATTTGATACATGGTACCTGATGAATTGATCATTGAGAGTAATGTGATAGTGTTTCTATACATATGAAAAATCACATTTGATCGGGGGTGAGGATGTGGCCTAGTTGTGAGTTCGTGGTCCGAGGTTTATTCCGGAAGCGAGAGGTACATTGATATGGCCCGCGTCCGAGGTTTGTTCCGGAGCGGAGGTTTATGCTCGAGTCTGAGGAGTGAATCCGAAATGAGTGGTACATGGACACCATGGGTCCCCTGCAGGTCATGACTAATGAGCAATGACGTCAGTTAGTATGTGTGTATAGTGTGTATTTGGTCAGTGCATTGCATTGCACATCATCATATTTTTCATTGTACATTATTATATTTATTCTGCATTATTTTATGGCTCGTTTAGTTCTGAATTTGGTGTGGTTTGTTGAAACGACTGTTGTGGTAGTGATATGATCATTGACTGAGTTAAATTCTGAATTAGTGGCTCTACCTAGGGAAGGAACTTCGTCTTGTGAATATCAAGTGAGATTATTGAAACTTGACAGACTTGTGTTTTAGAAGCTTCATCTTAGGCTGACTCCGTTATGGGATATTCTGTGACTTGGATTTGAGTGTTAAGTGCCTATCTGTATACTTTGGTGATTTTATACTTATATGCGTGAACAGATCTTAGTCGGCCTATGATGCTTACCGGTACATAGTGTTTGTACTGATACTACCTTGCTGCACCCTTTTTTAGTGCAGATTGTGTTCCAGAGATATCATTCAGCTTACATCACTAGCTTGAAGCTAGTTTGCTCGATCAGATCCGAGGGTAAGCTTCTACCCATGCCATGCCACCTGAAGATCTCTCTTTCCAGATGTCTATTTCATTCTAGACATTAAGTGTTATTATATTTGAGATATACTTCATTCTTTAGACATTGTTGGTTAGAGTCCTTGTACGATGACTTTCAGATTTTGGGGGTGTAATAGTTAGACTTCCGCACTTATATTATCTATTAATTATGACTTGTTTTATTTATCCATTCATTCACTTGTCTATTGACTATTAATGTAACGAACCGTCCGGTCATTATTTAATATTTCGCGAAACCATGCCCAATCTAGGTCGAGGATTGTAAATAATAAGTTCCATGATGTGTTTTAAGAGTTAAGAGTGGGAAAAATCAATTTCGGAAGGATTTGGAAATTTTAACCCAGAAAATAAAGCGGACCGCTATATCGGTCAATGGACCTCCATAGCGGTACCGCTATAGCGGCTTAGCGACAGCCGCAGCGGTCCACGCGGAAGAGTAGCCTGAATTTTTGTACTTAGTCTATTTTTCTCTCCCTTTTCAACAAAATATTCTCAAGGGCTGATCCTGGGGTTCCTCATGAAAGAAAAACCATGGACCCCAAGAAAACGAAGCCCTTTTAATTTCTTTTCCACCCTTCCCTACAAACATTATCGCTCATGGAATCGGATAAAGGCTAAGCAGATGAGAAATTCTTGGAGAATCAAATATCTGCTCTTCAAAAAGGTAGGTTATGGTTTACTTTAGTTAGACTTTGATTAGCGAATTGTATATACACTTAGAGTTGACGGGAGAATGCATGCTTAGGTCTTCGGACACGGAGTTTGGATGGACGGACTTGTTAATATGACTAAAATATTGTATAATTATGGCTATAATAATATTGATTTAGTTTAATAGGAAGTGATGTTGTCGCTAAAAAGATACCTCGTGTTTACTTTTATGCAACCCTAGAAGGGGGTGAATTCCATCTATATGTCCTATTTTATTGAACGTTCATAAGGTTGTTTCCTTGAAAATAAGAGGTCGTATTTAAATAATTATATTGAGTTGGGTTGACATTATGCTCATCAATGGCTGGAATTATGATCGATTTGTCATGTAGTTTCATGCATTGCACTGCATGGTTTATGCGGAGATACAGGTAATAGGCAAGGCTGAGTATGGGCATTGTGTTATTTGGCCTTGTTGTCATTGAGCTGATTACATGAGTTACATATATGTATATGATTTGGATCCGCGATCGAGGTTCGTTCCGGGACGGAGGTTTGTGCTCAGGTCCGAGGAGTATTTCGGAACAAGTGGTACATGGACACCATGGGTCCCCTTCAGGTCATGGCTACTGAGCAAAGACATCAGATAGCGTGTATGTACAGTGTGTTTGGGCCCTGCATCGCATTTGCATTGCACTACATCTCATCATTTTATGTTATACATCTGTGTACTACTATCGTTAACATTGCTCATTTATTCCATGTGTGTTGTTAAGAGTCTGGTGGGGAGGGGGCTACACAAGGTAAGTGTAGTGTTGGTTGTCAGATAGTGATTTATTTCCTGGATACATTGTATTATAGTAGTAATGTGAGTAGGTGAACTCTTTTAATAACAAGGGTAAGAGTATAGCGTACGGCGAGTGGGAGAGCGAGAGTTACTAGGTTGGATGAAGGTAGGAAATGGTTATGATTTAGTAGAATACCTTATATTTTGGAAATAAAAGAAGTGAGCTTCGAGGGTAACAAGGCACGTGAGTTAATGTTGTAGTAATCTTTATTTAGAATTTTGAGGTTCATTGACTTAACTGCTTGTCTTATTGACTTTATATTGTGCTGCGTGAACTAATCTTAGTTGACCTATGATGCTTACAAGTACGTGTGGTGTACTGATACTACTCTTACTACGTCCTTTCCGGGTGTAGATTTGTTGCAGGTCTTAGCTGAAGTTTTGCCGAGTGGATCTATCGTATATTCTACTACAGCTTCGCCTATCTCACTTCCGGCGGAGGCTGTGTCATTTATTCTGTCTTCTTGTATTTTAGGAGCTCTTGTACCTGTCTAGACTACATCCCGGGGATTTATTTCGGATTTTATTGTATTGAAAAGAGTCTGTAAGAAGTGTCTATTTTAAATCTTGTAATTTTTAAAGATGGTTGTCACATATTTTTAAGTGTTGGGTTGTCGGTAAGAGTTCGCCTACTATAGGTTAGTAATACGGTAGGTGCCCGCACGACCCGCGGCTTTGGTCGTGACAGTTAATAAATGATTAAAAAAGTTAAATTTGGCTAATGATTAATGGGTTAACGGGTAAGGGTTCGCTTACTAGTAATAATAAGGTAGGTGCCGGCACGATCGGTAATTAGGGTCATGACAATTCTGTCCCAGTTTCCGTATGGGGTTATCTCTATCTTTCCTTTGCCAAAGCATTCCTGAGGTTTTCTTAAGGTTTATTGGGAATGTTGCTAGGAATGACCGAGCTCGAAAGAGCGCCTACATATCCCGTTTTAGGAATCAGGTCGAAGCGTAGTTCGAGGTAAATATCTTGGAATTTTTTGGTGAGACCAAACTCAAAAGAGAGCCTACGTATCCCAAAAGGGAATCAGGTCATAATGTAGTTCAAAATACATAATTTTGGATTTTTGGGTTAAAGCGACCGAGCTTGGAAAAGCGCCTACGTATCCCTTTAGAAGTATAGGGAATCAAGTCCTCGCGTAGTTCGTACATAATTTTGGATTTTGTTTTTTCTAAGAAAGAATGAAAAATTACAAGCAAAGGAAATGCAATTACAGCAACATAAACTATAAAAACTCTGAATCTTCGTAGTCGTCTTCTTCTTCACATGTAGTATCTCTTGATGGCATCTGAATTTACTGCTCTTGGCCACCCCTGACCATCCATTTCAACAAGTACCACGGCCCCTCCTGATAGTACCTTTCGCACCATATAGGGCCCTTGCCAGTTTGGTGCAAACTTTCCTTTGTATTATTCTTGATTTGGGAATATTCGATTGAGCACTAATTGCCCAATTTGAAAAACCCTAGTTCTTACATGCTTGATGAAACCTCGCGCCATTCTTTGTTGGTACAATTGACCATAGCAAACAGCAATCATTCGCTTTTCATCTATCAAAGCTAGTTGTTCATACCTCTTGCGGATCCATTTTGCATCGTCCAACTCAGCTTTTTGTATGATTCGAAGTGAAGGGATTTCTAATTCGGCTGGTATTACCGCCTCAGTGCCATAGACCAACAAGTATGGAGTGGCTCCAGTTGAAGTTTTGGCGGTTGTGCGATATCCCAGTAATGCATATGGAAGTTGTTCGTGCTAGTCTTTGTAGTTATCAATCAACTTTCTGAGGATCTTCTTGATGTTTTTATTGGCGGCTTCCACAGCCCCATTCATTTATGGCTGGTACGCGATCGAATTCTGGTGAGTGATTCGAAACTGCGCACACATTTCTTTCATCAAGTGGCTCTTCAAATTAGCCCCATTGTCTATTATGATTTATTCTAGGATGCCAAATCGGCATATGATGTTGTTGCACACAAAATCTACGACTACTTTCTTTGTTACTGATGTATGAGATGCTGCTTGCACCTACTTGGTGAAGTAGTCTATGGCGACCAAAATAAAGCAGTGTTTGTTTGACGCTGCTAGCTCAATTGGCCCAATGACGTCCATGCCCCAAGCGGCCAATGGCTAAGGCAATGTCATTGCGTTTAATTTTTTTGGAGGAACCTTTATCAAGTCTCCATGAATCTGACACTTGTGGCATATTTGAACGAATTTGCTACAATCATTCTCCATGGTCATCCAGTAATAACCTGTTCCTAAGATTTTCATTGCTAGCACGAACCCATTCATGTGAGGCCCACAGGTCCCAGCATGCACTTCTTCAATCAATCTTGCGGCTTCGACGGAGTCAACGCATCTAAGCAATCCGAAATCCGGGGTTCTTTTGTGCAGAACATTCTTGTTGAGGAAGAAACCATTTTCTAACTTCCTGATAGTCTTCTTCTAACTGATAGTGATTCCTTCAGGATATTCTCCTTTCTCCAAGTACATTTTATGTCAACGTATTAAGGTTTTCCATCAGTATCTACTTCTACAAAAGCACAGTGAGCCGGTTGATCTTTGATTTCAACTTTGACTAGATCAATGTACCTACTGTCAGGATGCTGAATCATGAATGCTATTGTTGCCAACACATCAGCAAACTCATTCTGGGTTCTTGGTATATGTCTGAATTTGACCTCTTGGAACCGATCGGCCAATCTTTTCACAAGTCCAGCATACGGTATGATCTTCTCGTTTTTGGTGGCCCATTCTCCTTGAACCTGATGAATCAACAAATCCAAGTCCCCAATTACCTGAAGGTTTCACACATCCATTTTAAGGGCTAGATGCAAACCCATGATTAAAGCCTCGTATTCAGCCATGTTGTTGGTACAACTGAAGTTCAACTTGGTAGCCACTGGATAACATTGACCTGAGCGTGAAACCAAGACTGCTCCAATTCTTGATCCTTTAAAGTTGACTGCTTCGTCAAAGTATACTTTCCAGCCTAATTCATCTTCATGTTCTTCACCCTTAATTGTCATTACTTCTTCATCCGGGAAGTAGGTCCACAAAGGTACGGGGTTGTCATCCACCGGGCTTCCTGCCAGTAAATCTGCTAATCCTTGCCCCTTAACTGTTTTCTGTGCGACATATTGGATGTCAAACTCACTCAATTGCATCTGCCATTTGTCCAGCTTCCCTATCGTCATAGGTTGGCGAAATATGTACCTTAGGAGGTCCATTCTCAAAATCAAATGAGTCGTGTATGCAGCCATATAATGTCTTAATTTCTGAGACACCCATGTCAGAGCGCAACCCGTCTTTTCCACTAAGGAATATCTGGATTCACAGGGTGTGAACTTCTTACTGATGTAATATATGGCTCTCTCTTCCTTGTCTATTTCGTCATTTTGTGCCAACATGCATCCTAAAGCTTTCTCTGATATTGACATGTACAACAGTAAAGGGCTTTCCGGCCTTGGCGGGACCAAAACGGGTGGATTTGACAAGTATCTTTTGATTGTGTCGAAGGATTTCTAACAGTCTTCTGTCCATTTAGTCAGAGCATCTTTCTTGAGGAGTTTGAAAATTAGTTCTACAATTAATTTGGCTTGAGCGATGAAGCGTCTAATGTAATTCAACCTTCGTAAGAAGCTCATGACCTATTTCTTTGTCGTTGGTGGTGGGAGTTCTTGAATTTCTTTGATCTTTATGGGATCCAACTCAATACCCCGGTGATGACTATAAAGCCTAACAACTTCCCAGCGGGTACTCCAAATGCGTATTTCGCAGGATTCAACTTCAAATCGTACTTGCGGAGTCTGTCGAAGAATTTTCTCAAATGTTCAAGGTAATCCTCACCCACTCGAGACTTGATGAAGACGTCGTCCACATATACCTCGATCTCTCTATGCATCATATCATGAAAGATGGCGATCATCGCCCTCATGTAAATAGCGCCGGCCTTCTTGAGCCCGAAAGGCATTACCCGGTAGTGATATACTCCCCATGGTGTGATAAATTCCATTTTCTGAGAATCTTCCTCGTCCATCAGTATTTGATGATAGCCCACGTAACAATCCACAAAAGATTGCACCTTATGCTTGACACAATTGTTAATATGTATGTGAATGTTAAGGGGTGGGAAATTATCCTCTGGACTAGAGAGATTAAGATCACGATAGTCCACACAGATTCTTATTTTCCTATCTTTATTTAGTACTGGGACTATGTTTGCTAACCATGTCGGGTATGGTGTTACTTCCATAACTCCCGACTGAATCTGCTTTTCCACTTCTTCTTTAATTTGGATGCTAACATCAGGCTTAGGCTGCCTGATTCTCTATTTTACCGGGGCGAATCCCTCTAAGATTGGAAACCTATGGGCAATAATGTTCGTACTCAAACCCGGCATATCGGCATATGACCAAGCGAAAACATCCTCATACTCTTTCAACAAGCTCTGATACCCTTCTTTCTCAATCTCTGTCAGATGTACACTTATTCTGGTTTCCCGAATCAATCCCCCATTTCCTAGATTAACTGTCTTTGTTTCCTCTAGGTTTGGTGTCGGTCTATTTTCATATTCCTCTTCGACATCTATCAATCCTTCCGGTTCAGCTATCTCTTCTTCTTGATCATTGTTTTGTCCATCGTCATTTTTACTTGTTTCATAACATGTCATGACGTTATTTGTCGCCTCTGTATTATTACTGTAAAACAAGATAACATGGTTATTAGTCATGTAAAAGCAATCTCAATTTTATATATATATATATATATATATATATATATATATATATATATATATATATATATATATATATATATATATATATATATATATATATAGGTAAAGTAAAATAATTTTGTCTTATTACAAACTTTGAGGCGTTTTCATTGAAAATTTAAAAAAGAGTGATACAAATTGCGGTCCTGGCTCGGAATGGAACATCGAGCCACTTCCATTATTAAACAACACGTAGTAAGGAAATGAAAGAACGATAAGCCGGGCCTCAAATCCAACTTTCACTGTTTTTCTGAAAGTGAGCATTCTTTCTACCGCAGAGTGAACAACGGGGTAGAAGTCTATCTACTTGTTGTTTCCTCTGGCTCAACACGACGAATCTCCAATGCTTCAAAGCATTCTTTAATGATGGTTGCGCACTCCTCTTCCCAAAACAACGTCCTATAACCCTCTTCTGGATCTTTGTTGTTGTGACTCAATGGGCATGCTGTGAAGGACTGGTATAGATGAGGGAATGGCTTTCTCATTTCAATGGGACCTCTTGGTCCAAGCTCCTATTTTTCTTCTTCTGCTTCAGATGGCTCGTATCTAACCCCAAATCGATACTTCTCATTTTTTATACTCACTAGTTCTTTAATTCCTTGTAAGTTCTTTCCCAGACCTTTCCCGAGCTCAAACCCACTTCTTATCATAGTCGTAACAACCATTTTGTAGACCGGTGGCATAGGGATATCTTTATCATCTCCCCTGCGATCTATCATGGCTAATTTGACGGTGTCAAAATCAGCACCAACTGTCGACTTCTCTATAACCGCTACATAATTGTCCGGATAGTTGTGGACACTTCTTTTACCATAAATCACGACTTCTTGATCATCCCATATAAATTTGAGAGACTAGTGCAACGAAGATGCCACAACTCCAGCGGCGTGCAACCGTGGTCGTCCCAATAATAAGTTGTAGCACGTTTTGATATCCATGATGACGAACTCCACTACGAACTCTACGGGACCCATTTGTATGTGTAGATCTATTTCTCCAATTGGGTCGCTGGTTGCGCCATCATGAACTTTTACATTGGTTCGACTCTGACGGATATTTCCAACATCATATGCAACCTGTTTCAAAGTCGTCACAGGGCATACATTCAACCCAGCCCCTCCATCAATCAGCACTTGAGGGATAATCTTGTCGCGGCATTTGACTATTATATGCAAGGCCTTGTTGTGGGTCCTACTATTACACCTCGTAGTTTTGTACGTTGAAATTCGTTAGGTGCTGGTTGTTTTAATTGTGGACACTGGAGTACGTTCTAGGATATATGAGATTATATGCGCCTATCATATGGTTATGAGGGTTTAAGCTCATATAGTAAGCTATGGAAGGATTAGAGGACAAGTGAATTAAGGAAATTAAGTTTGTTGGAACATTGGAGAAAAGATGAGGGACAATTTTGGTCCAAATTGAGGAAGGAATATATCCTAATATACTAGGAGTTTTGAAGTGAAACAAAAGCCTAAATTGAAGTTCAGGAAGTCTAGTTTCCAACACAACAAACCGCGCGTCGATCCGACATCAGAATCAAACGTTAAGAGCATTTTAAGACAGACTACCAGGGCAGGGAATTAACATTACGCGAATGCGCCTGGAGGTGGCCCGAACGCCCAGAGGTGCCAACCGACTTCAATTCACTATATAAGGGTCAAAAACCCTCATCTATCCCCCAAAATATTCTAGAAAACTCAGCAAACATAGAGAGACATATATGTACCATAAAATTAAGGAATTTGAGTGATTTCAAGTGGCAAAGAACTAATTGAGGCTCGGGTAAAATATAGTTGTGATTATAATATCGTTTTGCGGTGGATTTTGGCTTGGATTCAAAGTAGATATTGAAGATGTTGTTGTTCTATTAAAACCAAGGTATGAATATCTCTTTATTATATTGATTTAGGTTTATTTACAAAGATAGAGTTATTAAATCATCGTGTAAAGGATTAGTTGGTTGAGAAATTGGATAACCATCGTGTGGGACGTTTTGTGGAGTATACTGGTATTGATGATGATGTTGTTGATGTTAGTACTATTGTTGTTGTTGTAGTTGGTTGTTGGTATTGGGATTTCGGGTTAGGGATATAAACAGGGGAGATGCTGCCCGAATTTCGACAGATTCTAAAAGGATTTAATTTGAACGTTTAAGACAAGTATGTGATGATTAGCCTAACAATAATATAGATGGCTATATATGTAGATTACGAGACTACGAACAATCATATATAGATTGCAAGACAGGAGGTAGGTTGGAAAGTCGGGAAGTGAGCTTCTAGGTATGTTACGGCTAAACTCTTCTTTCTTAAGGAATGATTCATTGTTGTGAACCTATACATGATATCTTCAATAGCCCTGTTTCTAAAGATGCCAAAGCTTATAGTTTCTGATGTTCTTATTATATCATTGAGCTTGTTTTATGATTATAGATGTTATTCATTATTGTCGATCTCACCTTATGATTTTGTTCTTTCAAGGTGAAATATAACGAGGATGATTGGTCCATAAGATAAACGGAGGTTTACCGAACTTACGTCACTCCGATGAGTTTAGGAAAGTGTACTTAAGTAATATTTTGAAGGACATGAATAGTATGCTAGTTATGAGATCCCTAATGAGATATGTATTTACCACCATGCTATGGTTGGTTGGATAGTTATTACCATCGAACTACGGCCGGTTAGGCAGTTACCACTGATCAGTCTGGCAGTTGCGCTCTACCGTCGATAGATAATCGGACAGGCAGTTACCAGCATGCTACAGCCAGTTGGGCAGTTACCACTGATCAATCGGGCAGTTGCGCTCTACTGTCGGGCGATAATAGGATGAGCAGTTACCACCGCGCTACGACCGGTTGGGCAGTTACCACTGATCAGTTGGATAGATAGCACCAGGATGATATACGATACGTAGATCAGGATCACAGTATTAGATATAGCTGTAGTTAAAGATATGAGGGTATAAAGAGACATATGTACTAGATTATCATTAGCAAGTCAGATGTGCCAAGCTGATTCTTATCCTTCTTCTTTGCAGTATGTATTTATTATGTTACATTTCTTCCTTACATACTCGCTACACTACTCGTACTGACTTCCTTTCTTGTGGATGCTACGTTCTTGCCCACAGGTATAGACAGATGAGATGAAGACCTTCCACAGTATGCTGCCTCCAGGTACTCCTCTTGATTGGTGGGCTCCACTTCTTTCTAGAGCAATGCCGAGTGTAGGCTCGTATATGTATTTTTGTGTGTTACGGGTATGTCGGGGGCCCTGTCCCGACTTGTATACTTCAGTCATGTTTATAGAGGCTCTGCAGATAGTTTCTGGTATATAGCTTGGTTATGTTTCGTCAGTAGTTATGTTAGCATCATGGGTCCGTCATGCATAACATTACGTTCATAGTTAACCTTCTTGGACTTATTTTTCCATTTGAGACATAGAAGACGCAAGTTACAACTTGGTTTGCTCGGCCCCACTAAGGTTTCGAGTGCTAGTTACGCCTTAAAAAGTTTAGGGCGTGACAAAGTAGTATCAGAGCAGGTCTGTCCTAAGGTTGTCTACAAGCCTTGTCTAGCAGAGTCTTGTTTATGGTGTGCAGTGTGCCACACTTATAAACAGGAGGCTGCAAGTCATTTAGAAAGATATCCTTTCTTTCCTGTCCTAGATCGTGCGATAGAACCATGTTATGAGGATTCTCTTTTCCTGAGCATATGTTGTGATTTCAGCAGTGCCTATGAAGTGGAAAACAATAGCATCCCAGAAGGGAAAGTCAGTGGCCGGAAGGAGGACTGAGTGAGAACCGCCGGTAGATATAGAGGAAGGTGAGTCCTATAATAAAGTCCCATCTCGGACTTCTTATACCCCAAATGCTCCCAAGGAGCATACAGGAACTCCAGCACCCCCGGTTCCCCCACATGATGCCTTGGGTCAGGAGATACCAGAGGTCATTCGATTATTCACTCAGTTAGTAGCCGCTCAGTCCTAGTGGCAGGTTACAAGTCTTGGTGACAGAGCTATTAGTGCCAGAGTTCGAGACTTTATTACTTTGGACACACTAGAGTTCTTTATGTCAAATCCAGATGAGGACCCGCAGAATTTTATAGATGGAATGCTGAGAACGTTGCGAGTGATGCACTCTTTAGACACCGAGTCAGTAGATTTAGCTTTCTACATATTACAGGATGTGGTTGTATATTGGTATAATGCTTGGATGTCTTCTATAGGGGCTAATGCACCCCCAGCCGTGTGGAAGGAGGTCATAGATGCCTTTCTTCGACATTACTTGCCACTAGAGATTCGTTGGGCGAGAGTAGATAGATTTTTTACTCTTAGGCAAGGAAACAGAAGTGTGCGGGAGTATAGTCTCTAGTTTAACTCTTTGGCCATGTATGCTCCCACCATTGTAGTAGAAATGGAAGATCGAGTGCATCGGTTTGTGGCGGGACTCGAGCCACATCCAATTAATGAGTGTTCCACAGCTGCTTTACTTGACGGTATGGATATCTCTCGTATCCAGGCATATGCTCAGAATCTAGAATATCAAAAGAGACAACAGTCTGAGTACTTGATTGAAGGTCAGCCTAAGAGGGATAGATCCTCTAATCAGTTAGAGGACGCCAGGGGTAGTTTTAGGCCCCCACTTTTAGCTACCAGTATTCCTTCACCATCGTGGAGGCCGGCTTATTTTGAGTCAGCTCGGGATTCGAGGGTTTCGAGCTTTCAGTACCGGAGAGATTCAGCACGAATGAGGATGCCCCCTCCACGATGCAGTTAGTGTGGTAGAGCCTATTTTTGACGATGTCGTCAGGGCTCTGATGTATACTATACATGTGGGGCTTCAGGTCACTATATGAGGAATTTCCCGATGGGCAATAGACGTAATATAGCTCGGCCCACTAGATCAGTAGCAGTTTCATCTCCTTCGATACATTTCCCAGAACGGGGCCCTCAGACATCGGCCAGTAGAGAGAGGTGGAGGTGGAGCGTCTAGCTCCACCGGTGGTCAGAACCGCATATACGCTTTGACTAGGCACCAGGATCAGGAGCAGCTACCCTATGGTGATACAAGTATATTTACTATTTATGTGTGGCTAAAAAGTTACTATTATTTGTGGTGGCCCGGTGTGGCGTTGTATGTTTTGGATTGCTGTGTCAACAGGTCGGTAGTTGTATAGTTACAGAGGAAACTCTGCTAAGATTTCCATAAGATCTCTGAGAGTTTAACATTCGAAGATGAATGTTTTTAAAGGGGGGGGGGGGGGGGGGAGAATGTTACACCTCGTAGTTTTGTACGTTGAAATTCGCTAGGTGTTGGTTGTTTTAATTGTGGACACTGGAGTTACCATCTAGGATATATGAGATTATATGCGCCTATCATATGGTTATGAGGGTTTAAGTTCATATAGTAAGCTATGGAAGGATTGGAGAACAAGTAAATTAAGGAAATTAAGTTTGTTGGAACTTTGGAGAAAAGATGAGGGAATATTTTTGTCCAAATTTAGGAAGGAATATCTCCTAATATACAAGGAGTTTTGAAGTGAAACAAAAGCCTCAATTTAGTTCAGGAACTCTAGTTTCCAACGCAACAAACTGCACGTCAATCCGACATCAGAATCAAACGTTATGAGCATTTTAAGACGGATTACCAGAGCAGGGAATTAGCCTTGCACGAACGCGCCTGGAGGTGGCGCGAACACGCAGAGGAGCACTGAGAAACTCTGCGTGAACGCGCCACAAGGCTACGCAAACGCACAGAGTAATTTTTAAGTCGGTGCCAACCGACTTCAATTCACTATATAAGGGTCAAAACCCTCATCTATCCCCCAAAATATTCTAGACAACTCAGCAAATATAGAGAGACATATATGTACCATAAAATTAAGGAATTTGAGTGATTTCAAGTGGCAGAGTACTAATTGAGGCTCGGGTAACGTATAGTTGTGATTATAATATCATTTTGCAGTGAATTTTGGTTTGGATTCAAAGTAGATATTGAAGATATTGATGTTCTATTAAGAACAAGGTATGAATCTCTCTTTATTAATATTGATTTAAGTTTATTTACAAAGATAGAGTTATTAAGTCATCGTGTAGAGGATCAGTTGTTTGAGAAATTGGATAAACATCGTGTGGGGAGGTTTGTGGAGTATATTGGTATTGATGATGATGTTGTTGATGTTAGTACTCCTATTATTGTTGTTGGTTGTTGGTATTGTGATTTCGGGATAGGGATATAAATAGGGGAGATGCTGCCCCAATTTCGACAGATTCTAAAAGGATTTAATTTGAAAACCTAAGATAAGTATGTGATGACAAGCCTAACAATAATATGGATGGATTTATATGTAGATTACGAGACTACGAACGATCTTAAGTAGATTGCGAGACCCGAGGTAGGTTGAAAAGTCGGGAAGTGAGCTTCCAGGTATGTTAAGGCTAAACCCTTCTTTCTTAAGGCATGATTCCTTGTTGTGAACCAATACATGATATCTTCAATAGCCCTATTTCTAAAGATGTCAAATCTTATAGTTTCCGATGTTCTTATCATATCATTGAGCTTGTTTCATGACTATAGATGTTATTCGTTATTATCGATCTCACCTTATGATTTTTTTCCTCCAAGGTGAGATATAGCGATGATGATTGTTCCATAAGATAAACGGAGGTTTACCAAACTTACATCACTCCGATGAATTTAGGAAGGTGTACTTAAGCAATATTTTGAAGGACATGAATAGTATGCTAGTTATGAGATCCCTAATGAGATATGTATTTACCACCATGCGACGCCTTAGTTAGGCAGTTACCACTTATCAGTCGGGCAGTTGCGCTCTATCGTCAGGCGATAATCGGACGGGCAATTACCACCATGCTACTATCGGTTGGGCAGTTACCACTGATCAGTCGGGCAGTTACGCTCTACCGTCGGGCGATAATTGGATGGGCAGTTACCACCGTGCTACGGTCGGTTGGGCATTTATCACTGATCAGTTAGGCAAATAGCACCAGGATGATATACGATATGTAGATCTGGATCACAGTATTATATATAGGTGTAGTTAAAGATATGAGGGTATAGAAAGACATACGTACTAGATTCTCATTAGCAAGTCAGATGTGCCAAGTTGATTCTTTTCCTTCTTCTTTGCAGCATGTATTTATTATGTTACATTTCTGCCTTACATACTCGGTACACTACTCATACTGACGTCCTTTCTTCTGGACGCTGCGTTTATGCCCACAGGTATAAACAGACAAGACGAGGACCTTCCACAGTAGGCTACCTACAGGTGCTAGTCATGATTGGTGGGCTCCACTTCTTTCTGGAGCATTGCCGAGTTTGGGCTCGTATATGTATTTTTGTGTGTTACGGGTATGTCAGGGGCCCTGTCCTGACTTGTATACTTCATTCATGTTCATAAAGGCTCTGCGGACAGTTTCTTGTATATAGCTTGGTTATGTTTCATCAATAGTTATGTTGGCATCGTGGGCCCATTGTACATATACATATGCATAACATTACATTCATAGTTAACCTTCTTGGACTTATTTTTCCATTTGAGACATAGAAGACGCAAGTTACAACTTGGTTCGCTCGGCCCCAGTAAGGTGCCGGTTACACCTTACCAAGGTTGGGGCGTGACACTTACCCTCTCTTGGTAATTCGTCATCAGAAAATGATAGCCTATGCGCTCATACAACATACTTTCAATCTCGGCCAATGTTTCACTTGTAGTGTCGGCAGGTACTTGGACTTCAACCAAAGCTTTTATTAAGGCTAAGCGATGTTGAGACGAACTGAGTAATAATGACATTACTAATATCCTGGCAGGAGTCTTGTGCAGGTGCTCAACAATTGAAAAATCCTTGACTAGCATTTGCCTCCAAAAGAAGAAAGAAAAGGGAATTTTCCTAGTGTCCGGCAGCCTCCCGAAGATAAGTACAGACGTCTCTGTACCGATCTACAAGACTCTGCTAGACATGTCCTGGTACGATGAGATCGACGAACCTAAGGCTCTGATACCAACTTTGTCACGACCCAACCCGCCATGACCGGCACCCAACTAAATCCTAGTGGGCGAACCAACACACAAGATCTCTATTCATTCATGTCTGAATTTTAGATTCAACAAGTCAAACGATTATACTCATTCACGCATCAAATAAACTAGTTAAGTCATGCCAAAAAATACTAAAACAAATGCGGAAGTTTAACTATTACAATTTTCCCAAAATTCGAAAGTCATCGTACAGGACTCTAAGCCAAAACACGTCTAAGATACATCATAAGTAGAAAATCCTCGAGCGGTCTGGCATGAGAAGGAGCTCACCCCAAAATCTATCAGCAAATGTCCTCCACGCTAGATGTGAGGACGAGTAGCGGTCTCTATATCAAAATATGCACACAAAGAATGCAACAAGGTAGTATCAGTATAAACACTATGTACCGGTAAGCATCATAGGCCGACTAAGATTAGTATCATGCATATCTTATGAAATCAATAAAATAACCAAGCCAGTCAATCATACACGAATATCAATGCATCACAACAAGTCAACCACATACAAACATAAGAAATCCCCAGATTTCCAAGAATCACAAACACGTTCACTACCACGGAGATAAAAGTACACTATACCCCTACTCACTGTACACACATGCTATCAGATGTCATAGCTCAGTAGTCATGACCTGCAGGGGATCCATGGTGTCCATGTACCACTCGTTCCGGAACACTCCTCGGTCCCGAGCACAACCTCCGCTCCGGAACAAACCTCGAATGCGGGATATACAATAGACCTCTCGTTTCCAGAACTAACCTCAGGCCACGAGCTCATCATCTAGGCCACATATGTGCCCTGTCATACCTCTCACAGAACAGTTTTTCTTACCTACTCAATATCCATATTCAATTCGTCATTTCATGTCACAATACCCTCAAGAAGACTATATTAACTTCTCGTCACAACACAACCACTACAAATTAAATCACACAGGAATAATGGCATGAAGCCTACACCACATTCAATCACAACCACATAGGAGCTTAACCACACAATATCATGTAATGAATACTAGACATGCTTTCTTCTAATGAAATAATAAACATATATTCAACTAAACAAATTCTAACTCAAGTAAATCGTAACCTACCTCAAAGCAGGGCAGGAACAATGCAAGTCACTCCGCTACAGCCTTTCCTTTCCTCAAAGCCTCAGAATGCTTAAAGTCTAGAAATAGGGGACCCAATGAGTTATAATACTCAACCACAAGTTCCAACGCAAGAAAACCCTTCCCTTACCCCATTCCAAGGGTTGGATGATTTTCTAGGTGATAACCAACCTATTTAGACCCTTAGTACTCATTAATCATTAATTTATAACAACATTCTATCAATATTCCCTTACAAGCAGTTTTCCATGGCAAACACGCCATTTTTATAAAACCTTAGGTCTCCAATCACTTAGTTTATGTCTCTAAATGTTCAATTTATGATCAAGAACAACTAACCAACACATTTAGATGATAACTAAGCGATAATAATCATAACCCAATAAGCTTAGAAGTTCCACTAATATTCTAGGGTTTTCTAATTCAATTTCACCATTAAAGACCCATGAGGACAATTATAATCATGGAGGGAAAAGGAATGGAAGCAAGGGAAGTGTGTTGGGGTGTTATGAATGAGAAAATAAAACTAAGGCATTTAAAACCCGGCTACTGCCTCCCATCGACCGTTGCGGCGGTCACTATGCCGCTGCAGTGGTCTCGCTATAGCGGTCCCCCATTTTATCGACTGACCGCTATGGCGGTCGATTCACCGCTATAGCGGTACTGCCATAGCGGTCAAACTTCCGCCACAGCGACCACCAAAGAAATGGTTGGCCGCTGGAAGCGGTCGAGGCACCGCTACAACGGTGCCGCCGCAGCGGTAAACCCACCGCTGTAGCGGTCCATTTTGGGCAGTGTGGTCGTTTTCTGTCTAGTTTTTCCCCCCATCACCCCACATTTCACCCAAGGCCTTAACACACAAAATGAAACATGCATACATACAAAAGGACGCCCTACGAATCCACCCGCTGCCTCGAAATTCCCAATGGAGTCCTAAATTTCCACAATGATCAGAAGGGTCATTACAATTAGCAGGTTAGCGACCTCTTCCAAAGGCGTTCCAGCTATGTCAGTTGTTGGGTGGTTGAGTCTCAAGCATATTTTCTTCTTGAGGGTTTAAGGACGCTGTAGCAGCTTTTGATCAAGTAACTGGTGCCAGCGAATCGACCCCTGTCTATAAGACAAAAACAACTCAAAGGCTCCCAAGTTAGTGTTAGACTTAACCACGAAACACAAGATATCACGTTATTTGCAGTTTATAGCACATAGATTTATATATTTTATTTCAACTATTGATTGATTTACATTCCGGGGGTATTTTGGTCTTTTTGAGTTCTTAGGAATATTGATTTTTGGTAAGTGGTCTTCATGGTTGATTTGCTTCTACCCACCATGTACTAAGGGGAATTTTATTTTTTATTATAAAAAGACCGAGTCTTAAATAGACTGCCTACATATCCGGCCAAAAGGAATTCAGGTCCATCCGTAATTCAGGCATACACAGAAAAGGTTTTTTCCTATGCTACCCGAAACTTAGTTTTCTACCCTGACCAGGCCTTATGTAGGCTTCTCACGTATCTCCAATGGGACATCAAGTAGGCGTGGTTCCATTTACATAAAAAGGGAAAGGAATATTCTATCTTATTGAAAGTAGTAGAAGGGATACTTATATTTTTCTGCCCAACCATACTAAGCACGTCTTCATTGTCTTCTTCATCTTTATCTTCTAACCTTGTCTTCCTGTGACAATCCAAACAAGTCCTTCATTCACGAGGCATTCCAATTCAAGCTTGAAATCCACACATTCCTCAATGTCTTGGCTAGGGCGACCCTGATAGGTTTGTGGCACTGCTCTTATCTTCTTCACACTACACAATAGGGAGTGAATCCTGGCATATGACTCCTCGAATTTGGATAAGTCGCTCCTCCAGAACCTAACCCTTGATATCTTTTCTGCATGATTTTTCCCTTGGTCATGGGTTAGGAAATAGTGGGGGCCCCATAGTTGGCTAATTCTCTCTTCGTTAATCCATTGGATTAACTTCCTTTCCAGCGCTCCACACTCATTGGCTGTATGACCAGACTGACTTCGGTGGTAGCGGCATTTTCTGTAAATCATAGAAGGAGCACACGGCAGCAACAGATT
Organism: Lycium barbarum; assembly: GCF_019175385.1. Classification (NCBI taxonomy): domain Eukaryota; kingdom Viridiplantae; phylum Streptophyta; class Magnoliopsida; order Solanales; family Solanaceae; genus Lycium; species Lycium barbarum. Next base: position 30,092,488 of record NC_083337.1, read on the forward strand.
TAGGCTTTACGCGTACACTCCAAAACTCCCCAAAGTCTCTAACAGTTCTTGTTTGGACATTTCTACTGGCTTACCCCAATTGTGCGATCTTGTGCCCTTGAGGACAATTGTGCATGAAACCGGAGGCTCTTCGAGCTGAGATTCTTGCGGGTCTCCATAGATTTTTAAGTTGGGGATAAGTAGTTCGTCATCTACATAAGGTATGGGGTCAATCCTTTCTTGTTGACTGAGTGAGACATAACTCCCAAGTAGTACTTCAGGTGTCTTTCCCCGTTTTGCCCGTTTGGCAAGGTCTTGCTTAATTAGTTCCTCAACATAAACTAGGAGAGTTTCAGCTTCTTTCATCTTCTCATTGGCCGCCTTAGTGGTTTGGACAACTTCTTTCATTCGAGTAATATCCAAGGTCGTACTATCGTCCCACTGTCGGTCTTTCTTACTTGTCGCTTCCATGTTCTCATCATCACTGACTAGGTTGACATAAGGGGAAGTTGCACTCATGTTGTTTGGAGTCTCCATTTCCTATTAGCAAATCAACCTTTTAAAAGTGGAGCTAAATTTTGTTTTAGGGGTTGTTTTCTTGGTTTTACTATTGGGTAGTGCCCGAAATGTGGACCAATCAAGAGTTTTAATAATATATATTATTTTCACACAAAGTTGTTATATCAGATAAGCATTTAGATAGTATATAATTCATTTTCCTATACCTCATTACTCCAAGGCTACTAATGTATGAAGCAAACTTGTGCCATATCTAAAACAAATTTGTTATTCCCCAAAAATAAAAATCCCAACGTTTTCATTAATAATATCTTCCCAAGTGGGATTACAAGGATTTTAAAATGAATGCATGCAAAACATCAAAAGAAATCCACTTCTCCGATCGAAATCTGCTCTCTCTCAGCCCGTGCCTTCTTGGCCCTTTAAAGGGCTGTCTGAATGGCTACATGGGTTGGCATCAATGCTGTCCCAATCCACTGACCCCTCTAATCGTCAGTCAACGACATCCATGTATCTATGGCTCCCTTAACAAAAGTGTCAAACCATTCTAAGCTCTTCAATGAGGCATCCGCCTCGTCTGTTAAACTCTTAATTATCTCTTGGTCATATTTTGTTTTTGCTTGATGATCTGTTTCATTCTTTTAACCTAAATTGCATTCACAGCTTCCCTATCTATAGGAAATTTGTACAGATACGGTCCTGGAGTAACAGTACCAGCTAGCTCAGCCTTAAGCCACTTATAGTAGTCTTCATCATGACTAGGATTGTTTGGATCCTCATCCAACTTATCTTCCCTTATCATAATCTTCCAATCTTTCTGGGCATCATTTATACCCTCGATATGACCGTCTTTGTAACCCTGGAAGTAATAATAGTGGTTGCGGTACTTTCCTAAATCTCGGTATACATCTGATAGGATAATAGGGATGATACCAAAATATTTGGTAAGCCCATTCATTGTAACTCCCCTAAGAACAACATGGGCAACAAAGACAACTCGAGTGTCGATGGCTAGGGAGGCGTTTAATGGAAATACCATGGTTCCTAATAGGCAAGTGATAAAGGATAGTGTTTGGCTAGCTTCCCAGGACTGGAGTGAAGAAAACTCAAGAATGTGGTTTTCGTACCCCTGTTTGGTTGAGTACCTCCCATATAACGCTCTAAAGGCTATAGTGGGTCCCTGTGCCCAATCAGCTTTGTTGACAGTAAACATGTCTTTAATTTCTTTTGGGGTAGGTTTGTAAGAAATGAGGATATTTTGGGCTAACTTCTTGTTGGACCTGTTAGCGCTTCCCATGCTTTCCAAGACCTCTCTAATTTCTTCTAAAGTGGGAGTCATCTTTGTTTCTCCAAATCTGAACACCATTATGTCATTATCCCAATAATGAGTAATAATCTCTGGCAAACCCGGATCCTCAGTCATATTCATCAACGAAGGTAGATGCCCAATACAACCTTTTATCTCTTTCTTCTAATCATTAGTCAAACCTTTCCACCATATCACTAAACCAGGTGGTGGACCCACAATCATATCAAACTGCACATCAGGAGACATCTGCAAGACAGAACACTGTTAGTTCCCCATCCCCAGGAACAATAATTATTTTCACACAAGGCACAATAATGCTTCTAGTTGGCAAATAGCGAGATGCAGTGTCTTCAGGTTTGTACACCGTCTGAAAACAGTAAGGTGTCTATCCTGTCTGATTCAGTTAGGTCTGAGATACCCAAACCGGTCTATGGTCAGCATGCGCTATATCAGTAATGATTTGGCTTCGCTCTACACTAGTTATTCAAGAGTGGCTTTTCAAGCAAATGACACAGGTTACCCAAGCGGACAAGCTGCGGGTGGGTTCCCTGAGGCTGTGGGATGACTGCGTGCCCTTTCCACCTTCAGAGACTGCCAAAGAAAAATAGCAAAAGGGTTTTTTAGTGAAGGTATGATCGCAGCTCATCCCGCGTCGTCACCCTTGGAAAAAAGCGTAAAATAAATGCTAGGAGTGGCAGAGTATGCATGCATGAATGACAGTTATTTTGCGGGAATTTAAACACATAAGCAGTTTATATCACTTAAACAATTTATATCACACAAAATAAACAAATTATTGGATCCTTAAATTTTCCCCAGCGGAGTCGCCATCTGTAGCGGCTCGTATTTTTTTCGATTCGTATTTGCACTTGCCTCATTTAAAAAGGAAAGTGTCCCGGGAAATTATGGTTGTCAATCGTACCGGAAAAAAGGAAAAAGGAAATAAACTTTTACGTGGGTAGTGCTCTCAATGGACATTGTTTTAGAGTCGCCACCTAACTTATAAGTAAGTTAGGTAAACCAGTTCGAAAGGGTTCATTTAAAACGGTTAAATTTTAAAAGAAACCAATCTATACCAAAGTATGAGTAAAGGTTCTGGTGTTCCCTCGAGGAAGGTGTTAGGCACCCCGGTATTAAGGATCTATATAATACAGTTAGCCTATGGGTTCTAATAGTATGCCTTGTAGATATAAATTGTTTTTGATAAAAACTGCTTTTGTTTTAGATTCCCGTAACAAAAAATTAGTCATTCATGCAAAATACGACACTTTTGAGAAATAAAAGTGGTAGAGTTTTGCCCAAAATTGGGCATTTTGGATTTTGGACTAGAACACTTAGGTTAAAACCCGATGGCGTTAACCTAAGTAGAACACACGTAAGCCCACCTGAGTTTAGAAAAAGGTTTTAAGTTTTATAAAATCATTTTGTCATACTATTATTATCCATATTTTAACCATCATATTATATGTTTTTTAGATTTTTAGCCAATTTTAGTCCAAAATAGTCCATAGGTTCATATCAGTCCACAGATTTCAAAAATGTTCAAATCAGTCCCATAATTTATGAAATTAATCATTTTTAGTCCAAATTATACTAAATCAATCTGTTTGAAGTCCCAAGTTATATTAAAGTTTCCAAAATTAGTTTTGCACAGTTTTACAAATCGGGTTTAGGCAACTTTAAATGTGAGATAACCTTAAGGGTTCCAATTTATAAATAAATACACAAGTATAGAATTTAAATGCATAAATAAAGAGATAAGGATATTGAGCCGACCAAGCCCAATAAGAAATATGTTATGTATTTGGGTAATCCTCGGGTCCAAAACGTATGCTCCATTTTTACTCCAAGTTGGGTTGACTCGATCTAGATACGTTGGTGGGCCTCGTTGGGGCCCACCAACTGGTTTAGGTGGACAAGGATGCAAATGGGTATACATGATATTAGTACACATTCGTTAATTAAATTAAGTACAAAATTAAGGCTACAATAATTATTACAAAGCAAAAAATGAATTACAATTCATTGGGCCTAGCCCACTTAATAATCAACGATGTCAAATAACCAAAATGGCCCAGATATGGAATAGGCCCAAAAATAATAGTAATAATAAGTCAAGTATGGAAACACAGGTGACAGGCCCAAGCAACAAGCCCAAGCGCTTCTCTTCTAAAAACAATTGTTAAGTGTTAAGAGGTGGTATACATGATATACCACTGGTATACTCCCCCATTTTTTCTCAAATTTTCCTAAGTGTCAGAATTCTAATATACGTGATATACGGCCAGTATACCACTCAATCTCCTCTCAAATTTCTAAGTGTAAAGACTATGTATAAGAGATACACCTACCAAGACAAAGAGCAAAACCCCCATGAAGGGCATACCCTTTATCCACCTAATGGAAAGGTAAGTCAACATTTCTTGTATACCCTCAAATATAACTACTTATTCTCAATTAATCCTTACTTCAAGAAGAACCAAAATTGTGACCAAAATCCCTCACAACTCTTTTTTTTAGCTAATCTAAAACTTCTACTTGATTTTACAAGACACAAAAGACTCTAAAGAACCAACAAAAACAAAACAGTGGTCCAACAACACTTACAGGAACTAATGCAGCTTACCTAACTTAGAGGAACTAATGCAGCTTACCTAATCTCAAATCAAGAGCCTTACTGCTAATCACAGAAACAATCAGGGTCCAACAGAATCCAAACAATGCAAGGATAGGTAATGGAAGGCACAAAAGTGTCAAAATGACTCAGAAACAGCCATAGCACAGTCAAAAGGGCATGACAAACTTCGGGATGGCCAAGCAAGTAACAACAATAATTGAAGGGTAAGGAACAAGAGGGTACAAAACTAAAGAGTAAGGAAGAAAAGAAAGAAGGAAAAGTCCACAATCAACATACTCATAGTCTTAGTTTCTAATCAAGAACCATAAGCTGGAGGGATACACAAACAAACTACCAAACATACCATCATATTTCTATTTCCAGTTTTAAGGAGTCAGTAATCAAAAGGGGTATAACTACAGGTTAAATGACTTAGAAACCACACTTGTCCAGTCATGAACCAATCCAAATGCCTAAAAACCATTTTTTTTTCAAGTCTGTTTGTTATCAATCAAAAATGTCACAAGAGCAAATTTACAAGTCTATGATCATTTTAGCTTAGTTTTAATCCCAGCAATTCCAAAGACAGCAAGATAGGCAAGTTACAGGTTCATTAAAACATTTTCATATTTTTACCAACTCTCCACCTAGACAGTCTCAAATCTATAAAACAGGTTTATGAAAGATCACTTTTATCTTCATATGCCTAGCAAAGTTCAGAAATAAGAAGACAAGGCAAATGGGCAAACAAACAAGTGACTAGTCTAGTCTCAATCAAAGCAAATAATGTCAAATGGTTTCCAGAAATTCATCTTTAGATTAGATCATTCTTAAGTTAACTAAATGGAAAAGAATCATTTTTAGTTTCATTCATGTCATAACAAAGTGTCACAGAATCAAGTAGCAAGCCTAAACTTTTTTCTTCTAAACCAATGTTAATTTAAGCAAGTCTAGGTCATATCACAGGTTTTGTTGCTATTTTCCAGGCTTCTAAGTTCTGATTTTAGTCCATTCTTAAGTTGCAAAGAGTTATTCAGAATTTTCACACTGAAATCCAAAGCAAGGAGTAGGAGTCACACAAGGGTCTTATTAGGTTATAAAAAGTGATTTAAGACAAAATCGAACGAGTTCACAATAACCAAGGAGAATAAAAGATTGTCTTAGGTGCAAACATATGTCAAATAGGGTCATAGTAAGTCATAGGTAATAGGAAAACTCACATAGAAACACTTATGAGTCCAAAGGAAACTAAACTGTGGCCATAAAAGGGTCATGATTCTATCCTAGGTCACAGAGATATTACACTTGGAATAATCTACACAAGAAGGGTAGAATCAATACACACACAGGTCTGAAACTTATAAACAAGAGAAAGTATAGGCAAATAAGTACTCTATTAGTTAATAAAACAACCTCTGGTCTGTGTTTTTAGGATGATGCTAGATCAACAAAGTTCAAATCCTAATCAACTCATAGCACAGTTTCAGAAAGAGAAATTTAGCTAATGATCAAGTCTTAAAGAAGTCAAACACACAGAAGAAAGAAGAAAAACTTATAAAAAAAAAAAAAAAAAAAGCCAATCATCCTGATGCTGTTGGATTTTATTAAAATAAATAAAGGGATTTACAGAACAAAAAGAGATAAAATGAAAAGAAATGAAAGAAAGATGTAAAAATCTATACTACTCTATCCTAGGAGATGAAAATAAAGTCTAAGCCTTGTTTGAACAGCCAAGAGAAACAATGAAAAACTGCAAACAAGAACACTCCTTCTTTGGATTGATGCCATTATCAGTCACCTCAAGCTCTCACCAGGTGCTATGGTATCTAATCTCACTTAAAATCTTTCAAAAAGAAGTGTGGTATGAAGCTCCTCATGGTTGTTGTCCTTTGCTGTCCAATGTCTCTGATCAATCTTACACATGAAATCATGTTGAATGTTTGTAGCTGGACTAGGTAACTAAGGAGATCCTGTTAATAGGCTGAACATTTCTGTTAATACCACACACTAACAAGGATAACCTTAGTCATCCAACCAGGACTACAACAATCCTATGAAACTGTTATCATGAACCTTTACTGCCTTGTGTAACTGAATCTTGTGTCATCACTTGTGGGCATGTATATAGAGATCAGATGCATATGATCAGTCTGGTTCTCTATTTCTGTAGATCTTGCTTCTGAAATTAGGAATCATCATCTTATCAGCATTGAGAATCTTCTTTGCACCTACTGGTAACTCAGCAAATGAATGAAAATGAACTGTACCTGCAAAATCAAAAACCAGGTTAGCTAAAAAATCAGCAAGTGCATTGCCTAAGCTGCTACTAAGTCATTTTTTTAACCCTCCGTATTCAGTTTTAACCCTTTTTGTAGTTCTACTTATCCTAACAACAAGAATATATGAAATCTACACTCAAATTTCAAGCAGAGACATGAACAGTTTTCATAGTAAACTAGGTGAGGGACCAGCAAAGAAGAGAAGACAATCCATTACAAGCTAATGCTTATACTCAATAGTTTAGGGAAAAAACAACTCCTTTCTCTTCCTTTTTAGACAGTTTCAATTAATCAACATACATAGGTTTAGGAATGAGCTTCTAGATTTCAAAACTCTACTCAGCAAGAAAGTTTTAGGGAACTAAAACTACCTTTTCCAAAAATATCAGACTGCTTAAGGTGATTCATGAACAATAAGAGACATAGGATCAGTTTCACTTTCTATAGACTTAAGTTTGGCAAATTTCTGAAAAATTCAAGTTCTTTATAGTGAAACCAAGTTGGAAGCCATGTATTAGATTTTAGAAAATCATTTAGATCAAGAACAATGCCAAACAAGCAACTAAAAAAAATTGATTCAGTCTGAAATAAACAAGGAAAGATCATCTTCATAGCATAATGAGCAGAAATTAGTGAAAACAAAGCTAAGTATCTAAATTTCTAATGAAACAGTACCAAGTTCTAACAAAAATAAACATAACAGGGCCAGGATCTTAAACAACCTACTATAACAAGACCAAATTCACAATGCAATTAATCATGTCTTATCCTTTAGTTTTCGGAATTCCAGAAAAAACAAAGAGAACCTCAAACATGATTTAGACCAACTCAGTGACATTATAGCAACTTAAACATTATCAAAACTATATTACCAACTAGACTAAGGCAATAATGTGATCAAATCAACTAAACAAAGTCTCAAAGCACATATTTAAACAATAAGTGCTAAAGTTAAATAAATAAGAGAATAGTGATATTACTTTTTTGTAGGGCAATAGAGAAGATATTGGTTAAGTGGTATAGGGGTTCAAAATTCACCTTGAGATTCCAAGTTCAAATCCCAAGCACTACAATATTTTTAACATAGAAATTATATTAACTCCCCTTACCTTTTTGTAGGGAAACCAAAAGATCAAAAGGGGGGTTGAATCACAAAGTTCAAACACCAACACCCAAAAGAAACCTTAAACAACCCCCTTATTCTTGAATTTTGTAAAAGTAGTAATAGTATGTTGGTATAATATAAGTGCAGTAGTGTAATAATAGTAGATTTTTAGGCAGTATAGTAGTAATATAACAGTAGGATGGGAAGATCAATGTGACAATCGAACCCTAGCTATTCATGAGAGAATTTTGGATCAAAAATCAGCCCCCTCCAATGTTACAATCCTATTCTATTTATAGCATGATAATATCAACCCTAGGGACAAAAATGACCAAAAGTGAAAATCAGATTTCCTCCCCAATTCCACAAACAAATACGAATTTCAGTAAAGGACAACAAAATTTTCAGTAAATTTGTACCAGTGGTACCTTATCCAACAAAATTTTACGCAAATCACATAATACAACTAAGAATCTAACTAATTGTACCCAAAAAAATACAAATAAAATCATAAAATATTAGGATAGTACGCCTTGTCATCAATAAAACAAATTTATTAGATTCTAACGATGCAATAATACTAACGTCATACCAACCAAGATAGAATCCCCCAAAAATGGTACTCAAATCAAAAGAATTCTTTGAGAAATTACCCTAAGTCCCTCATTTAACGTACATAGCACACAAGTTAGCTAAGGGCTTAATTTAATGTACATAGTGCACAAGTTGGCTAAGGGCTTAAGGCCCAGCCTATGGCCACTATGCACATGAGAAAATCGAGCAACATCCCCAAAATAATTCAAATTCGAGACCAACTATTGAAAATTATATGAAATTAAACCTGAAAATGGTGAGAACTCGTGACAGGGAACGAAGCCCCTCAACAATCCGGAGAAGAACAGTCGTGGATTGGCCTAAATTGGCCATCGATAGCGGAACCCTAGGACAAAAATAAATCGCATGAGAAAGAGGGGAGAAGGGGTCGGGTGAAATGAAATGAAATGTGGGGTGTGAAGTTTGTTTTAAGAAACTTCAGACCCCTTCTTTTTTAAAAACATTAACCCCCTCCCCCCCCCCCCCCCCCCCAGTTTAAAAATAATAAATAAAAACCCCTTCCCTAATTTAAATCATATTAAACCATATATTAAAAATACTCATTTTACTAAGTAAAATAATTATTTAGGCAAATTAAAATTCAAAATTCGCAAATTTAAAAGATTAGCTTTAAAACAAGCCCAATATTGACATAGTTCTGGGGGATATTTAAAAATGTGAAAAATGCGGTCAAAATGAGCCGTAATTAATATGTTGTTTAAATTAAAAAATTTCCCGGACTAGACGGAGCGGGATGAAAGTAAATAACTCATATTTCTTATATTTGTCAGTTTTTTCAGGAAATGATAATTAAAAGTCATTTTTGCAATTTTCTCGGGATTTTTAAAATTTTAAAATCGAAAGGAAGTATCCTTACTCAGTCTTTGACTCGGAAAATTTGAAAATTAAAATACGCATCTCATGAGGTGAAAATTAGGTATCAACACATATCAGGTGGAGAGTACCTGATTTTCATTCCAAGACTATTTATGTTAAGAGTCGTAGGCGTCCCTATTTACCGCTTATGGGCATTAGGGTGATCAGACCTTACGCACCATTGAGAGTACTTAGACAGTTTGGTATGAGACAGGTTATCCCAAATGTGGGAGATATGGGAGAGTTTGTGAGATATTACGAAGAAAAATGTATAGAGGGTATTCAGGATGCTAGAAAGGATTGGCAGAATGTAATGAGAGAAGATAAGTTGGATGAGAATCCAAATAATCCTAGTCATGACGAAGACTACTATGAGTAGCTTAGGGCTGAGTTAGCCAGTACTGCCACTCCAGGACCATACATTTATTAGTTTTCTGAGGATAGAGAAGCCGCGAATGCGATTCAAGTTAGAAGGATGAAACGACGAGCAGAAAAAAGGGCAGCAAACTATCAGGCAAAGACATAATACGACCAAAATGTGATAGAGTGTTTGACAAGCAAGGCGGATGCCTCATTGACAAGTTTGGAGTGGCTCGACACCTTTATTAGAGGAGTCATAGATACAGTGACGTCATTGACAGATGTTCAGAGGGGCCAATGGGTCGGGACAGCATTGATGCCAGCCCACGTATTCATTCAGACCGCCCTCCGAAGGGCTAAGAAGGCACAGATTGATAGAGAGCAGATTTCGATCCGAGGAGTGGACTTCTTCTGATTATTGCATTTTTATTTATATTGAAACCCTTGTAATCCCACTTGGGAAGATATTATTAATAAAAAGCATTGGGATTTTTATTTTTGGGAAACAATAATGTTGTTTCACATATGGCACAATTTTGCTTCATATGCTAGTAGCCTCGGAGCAATGAGGTATAGGAAAACGAATTATATACTATCTAAATGCTTATCTGATATAACTGCTTTGCGTGAAAATCAAATATATTAATAAACTCTTGATTGGTCGCATTTTGAACACTGCCTAAAAGAAAAACCAAGAAGACAACCCACAAAACTAACTTAGCTCCACTTTCAAAAGGCTGATTTGCTAATAGGAAATGGAGACTTCGGACAGCATGAGTGCAACTTCTCCTTACATCAATCTGGTCAGTGACGATAAGGACAGGGAAGCAACAAGTTGGGAAAACTGACAGTGGGGCGACAGTGTCACGACCCAAACCGATGAGTCGTGACGAGTGTCTGACCTCTAGAGACCAAACACCCCTATACTCATATATGAATCTTACTGAACATCAAGGGCCCATAAAATGACTTAGACTGATCTCATAATTAGGTGACATCATGAACCCGAACAATCTGCATATATATACATAAACATGCTGAAGAACAGTGCAAGCCAGCTAGGCTGCCACATATACTATACACAAAAGAATAGAAGCCGACAAGGCTACATCATCTGACTAACACATACAACTGTCTACAGACCTCTACTTGAATAAAAGCTGTAGAAGAACGGGACAACGCCCCGTCATACCCATCTACGTACATCTTAAAAGAATGGTATACCAAAATAGACTGCAACTCCGGATCAAATGGAGTGTACTGATCGCTGCTAGATAAAAGTCCTACTAAGCTGGACCACCTGCCTGTCTACCTGTATCTGCGGGCATGAACGCAGTCCCCCGAGCAACGGGGAGTCAGTAAGGATAATGTACTGAGTATATAAGGCATAAGAACAACATATATACATATAAGAATCATGAATAAGATCTGAACTCATAAGTTGAAATGACTATCTGTATGTACTTGTATGAACTAGTATCTGCATGTATCTACATAAATCTGTATAACTGACAATGCCTCTGTGGGTGCCTAATCTGCATGCTTATGACTATCAATGTAGGACATACGTATATATGTGCGTATATAACGCCTGTCAAGCCTTTATGGCATCCCATCATATCATATCGGCCTCTCTGCGGCCATCATCATATACATTGCTGCGGTACATGCAGCATCATCATAGTGCACCAGCTGATCAGGTAGTATTGCGTATATATATATATCGCCTATCCCTCTTCTCATACCCCACATGTATCTAATATTCACGTATAAAACGCCTTCTGGATATGGGTTAATGTACACAGATATATAATGAATGTGATGCATGAATGAACTGTATACACAGAACTGGATACAAAAAACTAGACCCATGAACAGAAGGAATTATCATAAATGGGGTACATGAACATCAAAGACTGAAGTACTCCTAATGCTTCTAAGAGTAGAGTAATATGGAAGCTCGCTTACTCGCTTATTGGCTCGTATCATAGGGTCATGCCGAAAGAAAGACAAGATAGCCTTAACATACCTCAAACTGTATCTAATCGTCCAACTTCAAATCCTTGAGCTCGTAAGTCTACAATTAAGATAACGTAGGCCTTAATTAGACTATTTACCTCGCCTACTAGTCATTTTGGATTCGAATAAAGCTTAACAAATTATGGGCAACATTTCCCTTATAAGCTCAACAATCCTTCCACTTCCCATTCAATCCAACATCAACCACAACAACAATAACAACACTTATAAATATATATAGAAATATACTCAAATCTATTCCCAATCATCTCTTAAAATAGCCCCAAATTGCTATCTTAACCTTCATCAACTTACCACTTCCACAAATACCCTCTCTTTGCTTAAAACCACTAAAATCCTTGATAAATAACTTCAATACAAGGGTAGGAATCATTTGCATACCTTGAGGGGTCTAAGATTCCAAGGATCAATTTCAACTCCAACTCCCTAAGCTTTTCAACTTGAAGAAACCCTAGAAACAAACTTCTTCTTGACAAGCACGGGTCCACGGGGCTCGAATCTTACCAAATCTCCACTAATAATGAAGAAAAATGTTGGGAGATAAAATACTAGGGTTTCTATGATTTTGAATGGAGGAAAATGAGAAATAAAGTCGTGGATGAGCGGTACGGTTCGATGAGCAGGTCGACGGTCCGTCGACTTGCTCTGTGGACATGCGCCTGCAGATTCAAGGCTGCAGAACCCTGTTGATGCCGCACAATTACGGTCTGTCTACCATGTCAACGACCCGTCGATGATGACTGGTGTCTGCAGAGTTTCTCAGATTCAGCTCAGATCGCGTCGATTCGATTCGTTCAACTTCTAATCCCGAACATTGCTCGGAATACCTACTGGTACCCTTGTATACGGGGCAAGACACTTTCTACCTCCAAAACTCGAACTCGGGTCTCTATTCCAAAGGCATACCTGACTAGGAAACCATAGATTCTCCTACGACGGAAATGAGAGGTGTAACATTCTCCCCCCTTAAGAACATTCATCCTCGAATGTTCAAACAATCATGGGTTATAAAAATTTCGACGGAGTCTCTCCCGTAAATATACAACCCAAACTACACACAGCAACCCATAATACTGCCACACAGGGCCACATACTATAATATACAATAATATGGCCTCACACGAGCAATTACGATAACTGAAAATGAAATAATACCTGGGGGAGGTGATGCCTCAGACTGAACCTCCTATACTGTTGGAAACAAATGCGGGTACTTAATTTTCTTTACTTCTTCCGCTTCCCAAGTCACTTCCTCAACATTCTTTTTCCTCTTCAAAACTTTAACGGAAGCTACATCCTTGGTTCGCAACCGACAGACCTGTCTGTCCAAAATAGCCACTGGAACCTCTTTGTATGATAACTGCTCGGTCACCTGGATATCATCTACTGGTATAACTCTTGAAGGATATCCGATGCACTTACGAAGCATAGACACATGAAATACCGGATGTACGGACTCTAATTCAGAAGGCAATGCTAGCTCATAGGCCACTTTATCCACAGTACGAATGATATGATATGGCCCAATATATCGAGGGCTCAACTTACTCTTCTTCCCAAACCTCATCACTCCCTTCATAGGATTTTTGTCGACTCTATGCCGCTAGTAGCCTTTCTCGAATCATTTTCACCTTATCAACTGCTTGCTGAATTAAGTCTGGGCCAACTAACTAATTCTCTCCAACCTCAAACCATCCTATGGGCGATCTATACCTCCGCCCATATAAGGCCTCATACGGAGCCATCTGAATACTGGAATGATAACTGTTGTTATATGGAAACTCGATAAGAGGCAAATGATCATCCCAACTGCCTTGAAAGTCAAGTACACAAGATCGAAGCATATCTTCAAGGGTCTGTATAGTAAACTCCGCCTGTCCATCTGTCTACGGGTGAAATGCAGTACTAAGACTCACCTGAGTCCCCAATCCCTGCTGAAAAGACTTCCAAAATTTAGCTGTGAACTGTGCTCCCCTATCCGAAATAATGGCTGTAGGAACACCATGAAGTCATACAATATCCTTGAGATAAAGCTTCGCATAATCCTCGGCTACATAAGTAGTTCTGACAGGCAGAAAGTGGCCTGACTTTGTGAGCCTATCAACTACAACCCATATGGAATCATACTTCCGCAGTGTACGGGGAAAACTTGTAATGAAATCCATATTAACTACCTCCCACTTCCATGACGGAATCTCCATAGCCTGCAATAGACCTCCGGGCTTCTGGTGCTCTATCTTGACCTGTTGACAATTTGGACAATGGACAACAAATTCAGCTATATCTCTTTTCATACCATCCCACCAATAAACTTCCTTGAGATCACGGTACATCTTTGTTGAGCCTGGATGAATAAAATAGCGGGAGTAATATGCCTCCCCCATAACCTGCGGACGGAGTCCTACAACATTAAGAACATATAGTCTACCTCAATACCTGAGTACTCCATCACCTATAATCACAAAGGGTGTCTTTTCTTTATGAGGTGTTGTATCTCAGTAATGAACTAGGACAGGGTCATCGTACTGACGTTTCTTTATTTCTGCTACCAAAGAGGACACTGTGGTGTCTTGCACAATAACTCCTGCATCACCTGAATCTATCAATCGAACTCCGAGGCTAGCTAATCGATGAACTTCACGGACTATTTCTCTTCTCTCTGGCAGCACATGTGACAAGCTACCCATAGATTTACGACTAAGGGCATCAGCTACTACGTTAGCTTTCCCGGGATAGTACAGAATATCCACATCATAGTCTTTCAACCACTCTAACCATCGCCTCTGACGCAAATTCAAGTGCTTCTGCTTAAAGATGTACTGGACTTTCTTATGATAAGTATTGATATCAACGTGGACACCATATAAGTAGTGCCTCTATATTTTCAAAGCATGAATCACTGCCGCTAGCTCAAGATCATGGGTTGGGTAATTCTTCTCGTGCTTCTTTAGTTGTCTAGAAGCATAAGCGACAACCTTACCGTGCTGCATTAACACACAGCCCAATCCAATGCCTGAAGCATCACAATATACCACATAGCCATATGCTCCCTCTAGAAGAGTCAAAACAGGTGCTGAAGTCAGCTTATCCTTCAACATCTGAAAACTCTGCTCATAAGCATCTGTCCATTGGAACTTAGTTAATTTCTGAGTCAACTTAATCAATGGGGCTGAAAGAGAGGAAAATACTTCTACAAACCTTCTATAGCGCCCTGCTAGGCCCAAGAAACTACGTCTCTCTGTTGGGGTCATGAGCCTTGGCCAATTCTTCACAGCCTCGATCTTCTGGGCATCCACTCTAATGTCTTCCTCTGAAATAATGTGACCCAGAAAAGCAACAGAGTTCAACCAAAACTCACACTTAGATAACTTGGCATATAACTCTCTTTTTCGAAGAACTCTAAGCACTGCTCGTAGATGTTCTGCATGATAAGCTTCTGATGACGAATAAACTAGAATATCAGCTATAAACACAATCACGAACAAATCTAGGAAGGGCCTGAATACACGATTCATCATATCCATGAATACAGCTGGGGAATTTGTTAGCCCGAATGACATAACACGGAACTCATAGTGGCTATATCTAGTCCTGAATGCCGTCTTCGGAATGTCGTCTTCCTTCACCCTAACCTGGTGGTATCCTGATCTCAAGTCTATCTTCGAGAAATATTTAGCGGCTTGCAACTGGTCAAATAAATCATCGATCCTCGGGAGCGGATACTTATTCTTTACAGTCACTTTATTCAATTGCCTGTAATCAATACACATTCTCAAAGAGCCTTCCTTCTTTCTTACAAATAACACTGGTGCTCCCCATAGTGATGTGTTGGGCCTAATAAAGCCCTTCTCAAGCAAATCTTTCAACTGCTCCTTCAATTCTTTCAACTCCGCAAGTTCCATCCTATATGGAAGAATAGATATCGGCCGCAAGTTCAATCATATCTAAATCAATCAGGTGCACTAGGGTATGATGATTACAAACTATAACGACACATCCCTGGTATACTCGCCTAGCTATAACCAGATCCCCAACTGGGGTAGACACCTCAAACGGTCTCATCGACTCAGGCTCTATCCCAAACTTGCCAGCAACAAATGGTGTAATATATGATAAGGTGGAACCTGGATCAATCAGTGTATAAACATCATGGGAGGAAACTGATAATATACCTGTAACAACATCATGAGACATCTCGCAATCCTGCCAACCGGCCAATGCATACACGCGGTGCTGAGGACCGCTCGAGCAGGATGCTCCACTCCTCCCTCTACCGCACCCTGTTGGTGTTTGAAAAACTTTCCCTGAAGGGCGCACTGCAGAAGAAGAGCCAGCCACAGACCCTATAGGCTGAACCATACTGTACCAACCCTCATCGGGCACTCCTTCATCCTGTGGCCTGACTGCCCACAAACATAGCAACCATCTAACCCCAATCAACACTAGCCAATATGTAGCCTACCACACTGAGCACACTGCGGCAAGGATGGCCTCGACTGGCCTGACTCTGGTCAGTACGGAGAGCCTAATACCTTGGAACTCTAACCCGCTACGAAATAAGAAGATCGATCAAACCTTGGACCTAAAAATCATAGAGATGCACTCCCTGCTGAATGGAATGGATATCGGGGATATTGCTGTGTCTGTACTCCCATAGACTCATCCCCAATATCTAAAGATCTGGCCCTCTAGCCAGGGCCCCGGTCACGGTCTATCCTTCGCTGATGCTTGCGTTCCTCCAAATTCTGTGCATATGCCTGTATATGGGAGATGTCTATACCCGGCTATAATGCAGCACTCGTACAAGCATCTATTAAATGCGACCCTAGACCAGCCACAAAATGAGGAACACTGTCCTCCATCTCAGCCACCATGGCTGGGGTATATCTAACCACAGAATCAAAATATACACAGTACTTCTAGACATTCATACTTCCCAGCTCAATATACAGATACCTCTCTACTCGGGCTCGTCAGACCTCTGGTGGTAAATAATGGTGAATAAAAGCATCTAAAAACTCTCGCCAAACCGTTGGAGGGGCATTCTTTCCCCTAAATAGCTCCTAAGTCTGATGCCACTGTACTGTAATATCACGAAGCCTATACGAAGCCAGCTCCACGGACTCGACCTCATCTGCGTCCATAACCCTCAAGGTCCTCTGCATACCATCAATGAAATCCTGGGGTCCATATTTTACTTTATCATCGAGAACACTGGAGGACCTAACCCAAGGAAGGTATTAACCCTTGAACTACCGGCCTGTCTGCCTGGTCAACACCAACATCCTGCCATTGATCCTGGGCGGCTATTAATCTAGTCAATAACTGCTTAGCCTCCCACACATCCTGGCCCGGTATATCCGGTGGAGGAACTGGGGCAGGTGCTGAAGGCGGGGTATGCGATGTATCAGATGACCCCTCACTCTGAATCTTATCTTGGGCCCTCGAGGCCTGCCGAGTACAGCTAGTGGCCTCACTGGCCGCTCTCTTGCCCTTCTGGGCAGCTGTAGCTTTCTTGCGGGACAATGTTGAAATCAGAATAATTCATCAGAAAGTGAACGCTTAACACATGGCTCTATCGCACAATCTAAGAAGGAGAAAGAATGACAATTTCCAAATTATCCTCTAGCCTCCTATTTATAAGTGTGGTGCACAACATGCCCATAAATATGACTCAACTAGACACGGTCTGTAGACAACCCTAGGACGGAACTGCTCTGAAACCACTTCTGTCACGACCCAAATCGATGAGTCGTGATGAGTGTCTAACCTCTAGCGACCAAACATCCCTATACTCATAGCTGAATCTTACTGAACATCAAGGGCCCATAAAATGACTTTGACTGATCTCATAATGAGGCGACATGATGAACTCTGAACAATCTGCATATATATATACATAAACATGCTGAAGAACAGTGCAAGAATGCTAGGCTGCCACATATACTATACACAAAAGAATAGAAGCCGACAAGGCTACATCATCTGACTAATACATACAACTGTCTACAGACCTCTACTAGAATAAAATTTGTAGAAGAACGGGACAACGCCCCGTCATACCCATCTACGTACATCTCAAAAGAATGGTATCCCAAAATAGACTGCAACTCTGGATCAAATGGAGTGCACTGATCGCTGCTGGATAAAAGTCCTACTAAGCTGGACCACCTGCCTGTCTACTTGTATCCGCGGGTATGAACGCAGCCCCCCGAGCAATGGGGAGTCAGTACGGATAATGTACTGAGTATGTAAGGCATAAAAACAACATATAAATATATATAAGAATCATGAATAAGATCTGAACTCATAAGCTGAAATAACTATCTGCATGTACTTGTATGAACTAGTATCTGCATGTATCTGCATAAATCTGTATAACTGACAATGCCTCTGTGGGCGCCTAATCTGCATGCTCATGACTATCAATATAGGTCATACGTATATATGTGCGTATATAACTCCTGTCAAGCCTATATGGCATCCCAGCATACTATATCGGCCTCTCTGCGGCCATCGTCATATACATTGCCCGCAGTACGTACAGCCCGATCGTTATATCATCATAGTGCACCAGCTGATCACGTGGTATTGTGTGTGTGTGTGTGTGTGTATATATATATATAACGCCTATCCCTCTTCTCATACCCCACATATATCTAATATTTGTGTATATAACGCCTTCTGGACACGGGTCAATGTACATAGATATATAATGAATGTAATGCATGAATGAACTGTATCCACAGAATTGGATACACAAAACTGGACCCATGAACAGAATGAATTATCATAAACGGGGTACATGAACATCAAAGACTGAAGTACTCCTAATCCTTCTAAGAGTAGAGTAATGTGGAAGCTAGCTTACTCGCTTATTGGCTCATATCATTGGGTCATGCCGAAAGAAAGACAAGATAGCCTTAACATACCTCCAACTGTATCCAATCGTCCAACTTCAAATCCCTAAGCTCATAAGTCTACAATCAAGATAACGTAGGCCTTAATTAGACTATTTACATCACCTACTAATCATTTTAAATATGAATAGAGCTTAACAAATTATGGGCAACATTTCCCTTATAAGCTCAACAATCCTACCACTTCCCATTCAATCCAACATCAACCACAACAACAATAACAACACTTATATATATATATATATATATATATATATATATATATATATATATATATATATATATATATATATATATATACTCAAATCTATTCCCAATCATCTCTTAAAATAGCCCCGAATTACTATCTTAAACTTCATCAACTTACCACTTCCACAAATACCCTCTGTTTGCTTAAAACCATTAAAATCCTTGATAAATAACTTAAATACAAGGGTAGGAATCATTTGCATACCTTGAGGGGCCTAAGATTCCAAGGATCAACCTCAACTCTAACTCCCTTCTTCTTGACAAGCACGGGTACACGGGGCTCGGATCTTACCAAATCTCCACTAATAATGATGAAAAATGTTGGGAGAGAAAATACTAGAGTTTCTCTGATTTGGAATGAAGGAAAATGAGAAATAATGTCGTGGATCATATATTTATACTTGGAAATAAAAAGTCCCCAGCGGTACGGTTCGACGAGCGGGTCGGCGACCCGTCGACATGTCGACTTGCTCCGTCGACCTGTGCCTGCAGATTCAAGGTTGCGGAACCCTGTTGACGCAGCACAACGACGGTCTGTCGACCATGTCGACGACCCGTCGACGATGACTGGTGTCTGCAGATTTTCTCAGATTCAGCTCAGATCGCGTCGATTCGATTTGTTCAACTTCTAATCCTAGAAATTGCCAGGAATACCTACTGGTACCCTTGTACACGGGGCAAGACACTTTCTACATCCAAAACTCAGGCTCGGGTCTCTATTCCAAAGGCATACCCGACTAGGAAACCATAGGTTCTCCTATGATCGAAACGAGAGGTGTAACAGACAGCCTAGCCCTAGCTACTGCTAGAATGAAAGAAGTTGTCCAGACCACTAAGGCAGCCAATGAGAAGATGAAAGAAGCTAAAACTCTACTAGGTTGTGTTGAGGAACTTAATAAGTAACACCCTGCCAATCGGGTAAAACAGGGAAAAGTGCCGGAAGCACCACCTGGGAATTACATCCCACTCAGTCAACAAAAAGGGCTTGACCCCATACCCTATAGAGATGACGATTTGCTTATCCCCAATTTGAAGCAGGATGTTTATGGGGACCGGCATGAATCTCAGCTCCGGTTTCATGCACAATTGTTCTCAAGGGCACAAGATCGCACAATTGGGGTGCGCCAATAGAAATGTCCAAACGAAAAACTCTTAGAGACTTTGGGGACCTTTGGAGTGTCACGCAAATCCCAAATCTGTTGCCACCGTGTGCTCCTTCCATGATCCACAAGAAATGCCTCTACCACCGAAGTCAGTCAGGGCATATAGCCAATGAGTGGGGAGCGCTAGAAAGGAAGTTGGTCCAATGGATTGACCAAGGGAGAATTAGCCAACTATAGGGGCCCCACTCTTTCCTAACCCAGGACTAAGGGAGAAATCATCCAGAAAAGATATTGAGGGTTAGGTTCTGGAGATGTGACTTCTCCAAATTCGAAGAGTCATATGCCAGGATTCACTCCCTATTGTGTAGTGTGAAGAAGATAAGAGCAGCGCCATAAACCTATCAGAGTCGCCCAAGACCTCCAACAGAAAGGGTTAGCGTAATTAACCAAGGTCGACCTGGCCACGACATTGAAGAATGTGTGGATTTCAAGCTGGAATTAGAACACCTCGTGAATGAGTGTCACGTTTAGATTGTCGCGGGAAGGCAAGGATAGAAGATGAAGATGAGAAGACAATGAAAAGTTGCCTAGCATTGGTTTGGTAGAAAAATCTAAGTATCCCTTTACTACTTTCAATTAAGAAGAATATCCCTTTCCCTTTTATGTAAACGGAACTGCGCCGACCTGATGTCCTGTTGGGGATACCTGGGAAGCCTATATAAGGCCTGGTCAGGGTAGAAAACTAAGTTTCGGGTCGCATAGGAAAAAACCTTTTTTGTGTATTCCTGAACTACGGACGAACCTGATTTCCCTTTGGCGGGATACGTAGGCAGTTTATTATGACTCAGTCCTTTTATCATAAAAAATAAAAATCCCCCTTAATACAAGATGGGTAGAATAAAATCAACCATGAAGACCATTTACCGAAAAATCAATGTCCCTAAAAACACAAAACAACCAAAATATCTTTGGAATGTAAATCAATCAAGAGTTGAAATAAGATACATGAATCTATGTGCTATAAATTGCAAATAATGTGATATTTTTGTATTTTGTGCCTAAACTAACACTAAATTGGGAGCCTTTGAGTTGTTTTCTATTATAGACAGGGGTCAATTCGCTGGCACCAGTTACTCTATCAAAAGCTGCCGCAGCGTCCTTAAACCCTCCACAAGAAGAAAACATGTTTGAGACTCCGCCACTAAACAACAACTAGAATAGAACTACCTTAGTCGAGGGTACCCCAACAGCTGACATACCTGGAATGCCTTTGGAAGAGGTCGTTAACCTGCTAATAAGGCAATTGGCTGAAGCTAGAGAAGAAGCAGCCCGCCTGAGGGCTGCAAAAGAAAATGCTATTAATACTGAGGCTAAAAGGCCTGCACCCACTTTCCCAAATTTAAACTTACCAATCCCTGACCATTTCCCACAGACTCAAACTGGAGCTACTTTTTAAAATCCACTATGTATGTGGGGAATTCCACCCACCAAACACCAGCTTTCCAAATACATGCTCATGCTACAGCATCTCACAACCCAAACGCTTATCAAACTCCTCGGGTAGCGGGAACTCCTACAATCCGCCCCATGCAACCAAATGTTACTTTTCAAGACCATATCACCCATATTGACTCCTCACTAGAACTGGAGAATGTGAAAATGTTCTTTGAAGCTAGAATAGACTAAATCGAGAAGGAGATGGGGAAGAAAATCGTTGAACTAGAGCAGGGCTCCAAGAAGAAAAAAGGGTTGAGATACTCTGATTTGTGCATACATCCAGACTTGGGTTTACCAGAAGGTTTCAAAATTCCCAAATTTGACCATTTCAATGGGCGGGTTCAATCCCAGTGCCCACTTGAGAGCTTATTTCGACCAGTTGGTCGGGAGTGGCGGAAACAAAGCTTTGCTCATGAGATTATTTAGTCAAAGTCTATCAGGAACAGCTATGGAGTGGTTCATCTGGCAAGACATCAGTCGATGAAAGACATGGGAGGAGATGGCAAGTTCATTCATGGAGAGATTTTGCTTCAATGCGAAAAATGTGCCTAATCGCTTCTCATTGGAGAAAATCCATCAAAAATCGATCGAAACCTATAGAGAATGTGCCAGTCGCTGGAAAGACGAGGCAGCACGTGTGCTACCACCTATGACTGAAGCTAAGCTAGTGGATGCATTTATACGGTACCAAGAAGCTGATTATTTTGACAAAATGATAACTATGAAAGAGAGCTCCTTTGCATATTTAGTCGCTGTTGGGGAAGATATCGAAGATGGCCTCAAGACTGGTAGAATTGTCAGCGTACTAAAAAGAGTAGGTGCGTCTGGCACCATGAGTGGGAAAAAGAAGAAAGAAGATGTAGCTTATGTTTCTAGAGATACTAGCCCAAAAAGCCGAGGAAAAGAGTTAACCCACAAAAATCAAGACAACTACCAATCACTTTCACCATCCAGCTATATAACCACTTCACCCTAATATAGCCCGATGTCTGTGTGCTACGCACAACCTGGCTACCAAGCTTCACAACCAAATTACCAAATACCAGCACCTAACAACCAAGCTCCAAGATCAAATTATCAAATACCAGCACCCAATAACCAAGCTCCACAAAACCAGACTTTCCAAAACCAACCTCCACCAGCAAACTATGAGGCACCCCAAAAGAAACCTCCGAAAGTATTCACTCCTTTATCAGAATCAAGGGCTAGTTTGTTTGCCAAACTAAGAGACGCCGGTCGAATGAATTCTGTTCCACCAAAACCTCCTAACCCCAAGGATCGATGGTACAGGCCAAATTTCACTTTGGCCTTTCATTCTAACCAAGTTGGCCATACTATCGAATATTGCATAAACTTAAGGCACAAGCTACAAGATATGATTGATAATCATGAGCTTGTCCTAGAGCCAACACCTCCAAATGTGGACACAAATCCTCTTTCGGAGCATGGAGGGAATCAAATTCACATGATAGAAAGAGGTGATGAATGGAAAGAGAGCCCTGTGATCATTTGCCTAAATATTGAAGGATTGGAAATATGAGATGTCCCAGTCATCTGATGTAGCCAAGAAAGAGCCCTTCGTGCTCAAATATCCCTCAACAGTCGCTCGAATTCAGAACGAGCCGTTCGTACTCAAAACATCAGGGCCAGTTGAGAATGCACCTTTTGTGATCAAATCATCGCACTTGATGATGGTCAAAGGAAAAGAGATAGTCGTTGTGGTTCAGGGTATGACTAGGTCTGGAAGGTGTTATGCTATAGAACAGCCCGTACTCGAAGCGCCATATCGCGAAAATCCTCAGAAAACACCAATCACTGAAGGTGAAGCTGAAAACCTTTGGAGGCAAATGCTAGTCAAGGATTATTCGATTGTTGAGCACTTGCATAAGACTCCTGCCAGGATATCAGTAATGTCATTATTACTCAGTTCGTCTCAAAATCACTTATCCTTAATGAAAGCTTTGGATGAAGTCCAAGTACCCGCCGGCACTACAAGTGAAACATTGGCCAAAATTGTATGGTATGTTGTATGAGCGCATAGGCTATCATTTTTTGATGAAGAATTACCAAGAAAGGGTAAGACCCATAATAAGGCCTTACATATAATAGTCAAATGTTGTGATAACATTATCCCTCAAGTGTTGATTGATGGAGGGGCTGGGTTGAATATATGCCCTGTGACGACTTTGAAACAACTTGGATATGATGTTGGCAAAATCCGCTAGAGTCGAACAAATGTAAAAGCTTATGATGGAGCAACCAGTGATCCAATTGGAGAAATGGATCTGCACATACAAATGGGTCCCGCAGAGTTCGTTGTGGAGTTCACTATCATGGATATGAAAACAAGTTATAACTTATTGTTGGGACGACCTTGGTTACACGTCGCTAGGGTTATGGCGTCTTCATTTCATCAATCTCTCAAATTCATCTGGGATGATCAAGAAGTCATGATTCACAGTAAAGGAAGTATCCATAACTATCCGAATAATTCAGTACTGGTCATATAAAAATCGCCAAGCAATACTGATTTTCACACCGTTGATCGCAAGGGAGGTGATGAGGATATCCCTATGCCACCGCTCTACAAAATGGTTTCCACGACTATGATAAAAAACATATTCGAGCTCGGGAAAGGTCTGGGAAGGAACTTACAGGGAATTAGAAAACCAGTGACTATAGAAAATGGGAAATATCAATTTGGGGTCAGATACAAGCCATATGAGGCAGAAGAAGAAGAAGAAGAAGAAGAAGAAGAAGAAGAAGAAGAAGAAGAAGAAGAAGAAGAAGAAGAAGAAGAAGAAGAAGAAGAAGAAGAAGAAGAAGAAGAAGAAAAACATGGATCAAGAGGTCCTGTTTAAATAAGAAAGCCATTTCCTCGTCTATACCAGTCTTTCACAGCATGCCCATTGAGTCACGACAGCGAAGATCCAGAAGAGGGTTTAAGGACGTTGTTTTAGGAAGAGGAATGCCCAGCCATCACTGAAGAATGCTTTGAAACACTGGAGATTCGTCATGCTGATCTAGAAAAGATGTGGAGTGGATGGACTTCTATCTCGTTGTTCACCTGGCGGTAGAAAGAATGCTCACTTTCAGAAAAACGAAGAAAGTCAGCTTTAAGGCTCGGCTTATCGCCCTTTCATGCTTTTACACTTCCTTATTACGTGTTGTTTAATGATGAAAAGGGTGCGATGTTCCATTCCGAGTCAGGACCATAGTTTGTATCACTCTTTTTAAATTTCAATGAAAACGCCTCACTTTCAGAAAAACAGAGAAAGTCAACTTTGATTCCCGGCTTATCGCCCTTTTATGCTTTTACACTTCCTTATTACGTGTTGTTTAATAATGAAAATGGTGCGATGTTCCATTCCGAGTCAGGACCATAGTTTGTATCTCTTTTTAAATTTCAATGAAAATGTCTCAAAGTTTGCAATAAGACAAAATTGTTTTACTTTACCTATATATATATATATATATATAAATACTTAATTGAGATTGCTTTTATATGATTGATAATTGTGTTACTTTGCTTTACAGTAATAACACAGAAGCCACAAATAGTGTCATGACATGTTACGAAATAAGTAAGAACGATGACGAACAAAGCAAAGATCAATAAGAAGAGATAACTGAACCAGAGTGGTTGATAGATGTCGGAGAGGAATATGAAAATAGACCGACACCAAACCTAGAGGAAACAGAGGCAGTTAATCTAGGGAACGAGAAAATGGTTCGAGAAACCAGGATAAGTCTACATTTGACAGAGTTTAAGAAAGAAGGGTATCGAAGTCTGTTGAAAGAATATGAAGATGTTTTCGCCTGGTCTGATCACTGTTTGCCATGGTCCGTTATACCAACAAAGGATGGCGCGAGCCTTCAACATAAAAGTGAGAACCAAAATTTTCCAAATAGGGTAACTTGTGCTTAAACGGATAGTCCCAAATCAAGAAGAATACAAAGGAAAGTTTGCACCAAACTGGCAATGGCCCTATGTGGTGCGAAAGGTATTGTCAGGAGGAGCAGTTTTCCTCACTAAAATGGATGGTCATGAGTGGTCGAAAGCAATAAATTCAGATGCCATCAAGAGATACTATGTTTGAGAAAGGAGACGGCTACAGAGATTCGTAGCTTTTTGTATTTTTATGTTGGTTTTAATTGCATTTCCTTTACTTGTAATTTTGCATTTTAGAAAAAAAAATCCAAATTATGTACGAACTACGTGAGGGCCTGATTCCCTATACTTATAAGGGGATACGTAGGCGTTTTTCCAAGCTCGGTCGCTTTAACCCAAAAATCTAAAATCATGTATTTCGAACAACGTTATGACCTGATTCCTATTTGGGATACGTAGACACTCTTTGAGTTCGGTCTCACCATCAAATTCTGATATATTTACCCCGAACTATATTTCAACCTGATTCCCGAAACGAGATACCTAGGCACTCTTTCGAGCTCGGTCATCCCAAATAAAATCTTCGATAAACCCTAGGAAACCCCAGAGATACTTTAGCAAGAGAAAGATACAGGTAACCCCACTTGAAAACTGGTGCAGAATTTTTGACAGGACCTCAAAAATTTCTTTCAATATATCAGTTCAAAGGGACGAACTGATTAGAACTTCTACACTGGGGCAGAATTTTTGAGAAGGATCTCAAAAATTCCTTTGATGCCGTAAAATCCAGAATCAACAAGTACACTCTTACACTGGAGCAAAATTTTTGAAAGGGTCTAAAAAATTCCTTCGACATATTAAAATTTGAGTTAGTACAAAGACATGTATAAACTGGGGAAAAATTTTCAAAAGGGATCCGAAAATTTTAAGTAAGAGTCAAGATCAAGACGAAGAAGAAATGACAGAAGCTCCTGTTCAAAGTAACCAATGTCATGACATTAAAAGGTTGTGTATAAAATATACAATTTTCAAAATTACCATTACTGCAGATATATCTCTTACAAATATATATATATATATATATATATATATATATATATATATATATATATATATATATATTCAAAATCATCTCCCAAAAATCCCCTCTTTGCAAAAAATAAAAATATTTTCCAAAAAATTGAGCATTCTTTCCTGTCGAAGTGTGAACGGAAGAAGTCCATATGCAGGAAGAGCGGTCGACTACATAGGACACTAACAAATTTTTCTGTGGGTGCAGGAACAAAAGTTTTTACACTAACTTGTTTGCTACAGATGTTTGAAACAGGAACAACAATGACAAAACAAAAATTGAGAAGAAATCTCAAGAAAACGGCGAAGAAGAGCGTACAAAAGGGTAACGAAACTCTCCTTCAATAAAGTTGTTTCACACTGATGAGTTTGTTCGTTTTGTAGAGCACAAAAAATTTTATAAAAAGAAAATTTTAAGACTGCTAGAAGATATAACCGCGATTTACTGAAGTCCGGTCTCCACTAAACAGTATTGTATCAAGGTATTGAGACCCCAGCCTAGACGTCGCATGGCTTGCCTTGATACATTGACTGATTAGATGTCTTAAATTTGGTAAGCACATTTCTCGCTTGAATCAGGTGACATAATTCCAACATCAAATTTAAGATCGTCGACATGGAATGTTAGCAAAGATGAATTAATTCTGGCCCGAAGGGTGGTTACTGTCACGACCCGACTAGGGCTGGGACGGGTACCCGGGGCTAACCACCGAGCACCGCTCGTTCTATTACTCGTCATACTCATTTACGCTCTTTCATCAATTATATTCAAATCATAATCATTAGACAATCATTTTTCATTTGAAAACATAATTGATTTTATATGCATACGCCCTTCGGCTATCAAAATAACAACATACACACCATAGTAGTATGGTGAGACCATATTACCCACACGTACGTATCTACGAGCCTCTACTAGAGTACTAGACATATGGACGGGACAAGATGCCATCGTACCCACAATACATATATATATATATATATATATATATATATATATATATATATATATATATATACAAAAGTATAAGCCCGATTAGCACATCCGGAATAATGGAGTGCTCCTGAAAGTCTGCTGATAACTCCTATAGGTCTGCACCGTCTTCCTGTCTACCTGTAGGCATGAACACAGCGTCCAAAGAAAATGGACGTCAGTACGAATATTGTACTGAGTATGTAAGGCATGAATGAAATAAACATGATAGAGAATCATAAGTCATGAGGTGAAGGCAAACCTGCGCGACCTTTAAGGATGAATGCATTTCATAAATATACCACATATACATAATCATCGTACATGAATCATCGTAGTGTATACATCATCATGTCATATAATTCATCATCGTAATATCGTATCTGCTCATACACATATAACATTATCCATATTCGGCCACGTAGGGCTCGACAATATCCGTATTCGGCCACGTAGTGGCTCGACAGTATCCGTATTCGGCCATGTAGTGGCTCGACAAGTTCACATACACATCTTCCATATTCGGCCACGTAGTGGCTCGACCATATTACATACATCATAACATGGATCGGTATATCTCATCATTATCATTATCATCACATACATCTCATAAGTGTATCGTAACCTTTCATTAATGCACACATTTAAATTTAAAGACAATCTATGAGAATCACATCATATTCGTAGCACGAATCTCGTATAAGTATCGTATGATAGTCTTTATAATCTTTTCAGCTTAAGCTTATCATTACCATTATCGTTTCTATAGCATATCTCTCACCTTTATCTCATATGAAATCTTTTATGAACATAGACTCGTAATTTTGCGGAACATTGGTCATAAGACGTGCATTAAGGCTTATGGACAATCTATAACAATGTCGGGGTGACATGAGGTCGAGAACCCCCGAGTCCATTATGGAGCATTCATAAGCATTATACCTCACCTTGAAGGAATTAGCATATAAGGTGAGTGTAGTCAATGAACAATATCAATGGATCGTAATATGGATCGTTAACCTTGTAGAACCATGATATTATAGGCCTTAGTATCTTTAGACTTAGACTCATCATCATCATTACTACATTTGTAACATACCTCTTATCTTATCCCACATGGCTATTCGTGAACATAGGCTCTTAGTTTTTCGGAAAATAGGAAAGTCATGGAGAGGTAAGGAAAATACTATCATAGGAATCATATAAGGATCATTAACTTCGTAGGAATATCATATCATGAGCTTTATGACTTCTAGACTTAGATTCATTATCAACATCGTCATGCTCGTAACGTGTCTCTTTTCTTTATCTTGTGATGCTCTTTATAATCGTAGACTCATAGTTTTTGATACGTAGGAAAATCTTGAAGAAAGGAGGAATATCATATCATGAGATTCATGCCTTAGAAATAAGGGACTAGCCTTACATACCTTTATCGTTTACTAATATGCCGCTTGCATGTTCTCCTTTAATGCCCACGGTTCTACCTTCAAGAGAAGTCGCATTAACATTAGTTAATCGGCTATAAGAACGTGTTACTATTTCTAGGGAACATTAGGCAGCATTTCCTTTGTTTGTGCAACTTTTCCCATGTTCTATATCAACTTCCAAACGTTCATAACAACATTCACAATATCGTAGCCACAATCGTCATTTATCTACATTTATCACATTCCACCATTTTTCTCCAATTTCTCCACATTTATGGGTCTTAGCTCACCATCACATTTTCTCATACATCACGCCTATTTCATGGTCTACACATCATTTATAACATATTTATACTCCCAACTCATCAACATTCATAATTCAATCCAACTATCATTCAACTATGGCACTATTCACATTTTATGACCCATTTACTACACTCTTCTATAATCCAAGTGTTTCAACGTATAAATACTTCAATCATCATGAGAAAGTCATAAAACTTACCTTAGATATGGTAGGAACGATCCTTGAGTAGCAATACTCTTGAGTCGTGGAGGAGAAATGGGAATGAAAAAAAAGGACTTGGGTCTCTTATTAAAAGCTAAAAATCTGACCCATCGGCAATTCTACGCCAGTTTTTACGGGCCGTAAAAATTTCTACGGGCCGTCAAAATGGCCCGTAAAACTGCCCAGTCAAATATGGGTTTCTGTGACCGTTTTACGCTGGTCTTTGTCAATTTGACGGACCGTATAATTATTTTACGGTTCATCAAAATTTCTCCGGGCCGTCAAATGGTCCGTAGAACTTTTCTGCTCAGACAGTCTGTCGTAGAATGGCCATAACGTTTGATCCCGATATGATGTGAGGTCCCACAACCTATGGTTGGAAATCTCTTTCAATTATCTACAACTTTAATTCTTGGTGTTTTTCCAAATTCCAAACTTATAATAGCTTTTTGGCCCCTCCAAATCAGATCATCCGAAAATGTTCCCTTAAATCACCCTTTTGGATGGCTTATGCCCATATTTGGCTTATGGGTCCTTCTTAGGACTTACTCAACGTTCCATGTACTACTCATATATCTCTTCATATGTCCTTTATCAAACTCCGATGTGTGGGCCCCACTTAGCTTACAGCAACGAGGGCTTTTCGGTAAGTGACATATGGACCAATTCAACTCATATGGTCTCCAAATGTCATATGTATGCCATTATTACACTCTTGTAATATAACATTTCTCCTTAATCCTCGCATAACTTTGCTCTTCCTCAGGCCCATACTAAGCTGGCTACGACCTAGGTAGCACGAAATTTTCCAAGGTGTAACAGTTACAGTTTTCATCCTGATAATCTATGATTTGAAGACAAAGAGTTGATATCAGCATTGTAGTGTCGTATTCACTACGAAAGAGTCTAGTTCTTTTGGAAGATGTGAACTCTGTGGCGGGGCGGGTATTCTTCCCCGGAGTCAAAAAAAGAGTGTGTCAGTCTTGCCCCCAAGGTAAGCTTCATTCCTCAAAATGATGATTTGGGCGATACAACTTCATGCCGAAGAGGCTGTAGTCGTCGTCCATATATAGTCAAAAATAGGTAGCATAATTCCGAGGTTGATGTCCACAATCGTTGAAATACGAATGTGATTCCTACATCAAGACTTGTGGTCGCTACTGCAGTTTATCTCAAGTTAATGCAATTCTGGTTTAGGGATAGCGGTTGTCGTGAGAAAAGGCCCTGCACTTGAGTATGCAGTCGTTAACTTGAATATTCTGACTAAATATGGTAATTCTGGATACAGAGGTTAGTAGTCATCATGAAAGGAATATGATACTGCACTCTGGTGTGCAGTCTTCATTTGGGTATTTTTGACTATAAGTGATGTAGTCCCGAACTGGTATAAGGCAGACTTTGTATGAGGATAACAATGCAGTCGACACCAGATTTGCGACAGTCACCGCAGTATGTGAAAATGATGTGATCCCAAATCAGGGGTAGCGGATGTCATAAGAAACAAAAATGATCCCGCACTTGGAAACATGGTCTTCAGTAACAGCATCCTGCTTATGAAAACAAAAACCGGACTGGGGTGTGAAGGTTTCGCAAGAATGTGGTATAGCCCGACCCGGATCCCAATGGAATTTATCATTGAAAAAATGAAAACATCTGAAAATGACAAGAAAAGAACCAACTAAGGTATCAAGATTATTATCCAAAGTTGTCAAAATTATTTCCAATATATATATATATATATATATATATATATATATATATATATATAGACACACACACATACACACTCTTACAGGAAAAGAAGAAAGAAGACGAGTAAGCGTTCGCCAGGAGTCGAACAAATGACGGGAGTTGACAAAGTTAGCCCTTTAAAACAAATGGCAAAAATGCCGCACAGGTATGGCATTTATGATAAAGATAAAAATTTCAAATCACTAATACGCAGGACTCAGCATTTGGAGATGGCTAAAAGCTACCAAGATGGGAGCAAAAGAGCCAGACTCGAGACGTGCGGAGCAAACGTGGAACTCTTCTTGGGCAACCGAGTGTACGAGAGTCAAGCTTTCTACACCAAGATTGAAACATCACTTCAAGTAACTAAACTCTAAATCTTCCAAAAACTGTATCCGGTCGGATTTTTACCCAAAATAGTCAAAGGGGTCCCCACATAAAGGGATATTCCTTTTCAGGCTATCGAGTCGAACTATAATTGGCCTGATTCTAAAAACCAGGGATATGTAGGCTACTCAAATTTTGAGGCTCGGCCATATTCCTATGATTATCCAGGGATATCTCGAGATAATTTAAAAAATTACTTATTTTTAGTCCTCTTAGAGTCAGAACTTCAAACGGCCTAAATTCTCATGTAACCTGAGATATGTAGGAAGCCCAGAGATTAGGGTCCGGCCATACTTTTGAAATTTTGTGCAAAAAGAAAGCAGTAGTTTCTATTATTTAGTAAAAATTAGGTTTGTCAAAAGTAGTAGTTCAAGGATGGCCTCGCCATCCTCGAACTCCAAAGGGACAGTTGCTGACACCTAATTTTCACCTCATAAGATGTGTATTTAATTTTTAAATTTCCCGAGCCAAAGAAGGAGTAAGGATGCACCCTTTAAAAATTAAAATTTCAAAAATCCCGAGAAAATAGCAAGAATGACGTTTAATTATTATTTCCTGAAAAACAAACTGACAATTACAAAAAATACGAGTTATTTACTTTCATCCCTCTCCATCTAGTCCGCAAAAATTGTTAATTTAAACGATGTATGAATTACGGCACATTTTTTACCGCATATTTTCATATTTAAAGTATTGCTCGGAACTATGTCAATATTGGGCTTGTTTTAAAGCTAATATTTTAACTTTATGAGTTTTAATTTTTAATTAGCCTAAATAATTTTTGTACTAAGTAATATGTGTATTTATAATATATAGTTTATATTGATTAAATTAGAGAGGGGGGTCTTATGTGTTATTTTTAAAAAATAGAGGACAAATGTAAAAATGTAAACAAAAAAAAAGGGGGGGGGGGGGGGGGGGTGGTAAGTTTGTAAAAACAAACTTCACCCCCATCTCTTATTTCATTTGCTACCCGCACCCTTTACTCGACTGAACTTGGTGATTTGGGGTTTTTCCTCTAAGGTTTCTTTTGGCCGGATTTTTGATGGCTTTTTATGCCCAATCATGAGTACTCGTGATTTCCAGGTTCAATTTCATTGGAATTTTATATATTCGTCCCAAATTGAATCATGTTTAAGGATGTTACTCGGATTCCCTCATGTTTATGGTTTCCATGGGCAGGGCCTTGAGCCCTTAGCCAACTTGTGCACCATATGCACTAAATGAGGGAATCTAGGGGAAATTTCCTAGATGGTTCACGATTTGAGTACAAAATTGGGGATTTTATCTTCATTGTACCATTTTGGTACTATTGTACCATTAGAATGGTACAAAATTTTCTATACTTGTACTATCCTAGTATTTTCTGATTTTATTAGATTTTATGTGGATTTTAGGGTAAAATTGGTTGGTATTGTTTGTTGTCTTATATGATAAAATTTGAATTTTAAGGATAAGGTACAAAAATTGGGATTTGGGGGGGGGGGGGGGGGGGGGGGAGGGGGGAACTTTTAGGGCTAGGTGTCCTTGTTTCATTCCTAGGAATCCCTATAATGGAAAGTCTATAAATAGTAAGTAGAAGGGAGAAGAAAAAGATCTTTTTTTTTCAATAATTCAGAATATATACCTAAAAATCCAAGAAATATACTAAGCTATATACTATATGCATACACAGTCAAGAAAATTATTGCAAATATAGAAAATATACAATCAATATACAAGAAATATATAAGAAGGAAAAAATATAAAGAGAGGTGATTTTGAAGATCAAAAGGGTTTAGTGGTTTGAAGTTTGAAGATTCAATCCCATTTTGGTCTTTAGGTTGCCCCAATAAGAGGTAAATCCTTTTTCAATCTTTGTTTTATTTTTAGTTTTGATTATTTACTGTCTTAAGCTTGTTCAATATTTAGAATGCTATAAATAATTAGTATTTTTCTTTATGTTGTTATTCTATTCTGTTTTTGTTATTCAAGTCTATAAAATAAGTTAAGTTTAAATCATGTCATGTCAAGTATATACAATGCCTTGTTAGTTTAATAAAATGAGAAGAAATAGCTAAAATGGGGGTTTAAGGCTCTTAAGATTTAGTTTAAAGGTAGCAAGTTAGATGGTTATGATAAGCAGTCTTCGTTGGTGATAATCTATAGTTACGCTATAATCTTCTACTTCTCAGTTCTGTGTTTTGTGAAAATATTTGGTTCCTGAAATTATAACATATAGTTGTTGGAAAATTACTTTTCAAAGTCTGAAAATGACTTACTTTGGCTTATTTGGTCATCGGACCATACCTGGTTGTTAATTAGTTAAATATGATCACTATTAGTTACTTAAGTTCATTTTAGAGTAGTATACTTGCTTGATATGTTGAAAACTGTCTTAAGTTAGTAAGTTTTCCTTTAAAATGAGTTATGAAGCTGTTTGTTAAAACTTGAATGAAGTTTTCATAAAAACTAAATATCTTGAAATTGCTTTTGGTTTGATGTTTATGGTCTGTCACTCTCCCTATTGTCAAACTGCTAAAAATGATATACAATAGTGCTAAGTGCTTGATAACTTGATTTGTGATTGGTATACTTAGAGTTTTTTGTGAAACTGATCTTAAGTCATCACTAGAGTCTAGTTTATTAATTTGAAGCTTTGAAAACTGCTTAAGTGTCTATACTGTTTTGAAAGTGAAAACTGAATGGCTTTGATTGACTTTCTATCTTGTTTAAGTAGTTTAATGGAAATAAAAAATGGATTTAATGTCTGTCTTATAGAAATTTTGAAACCTTAAAGACCTGTATGCTTATGTTCATCCCTGAATTTTCAAAATCAACCAAATTTGAATTGAAAACCTGTCTGTGACATGAGTCTGTAGAAGCCTTGCAAAACTTGACATATGTGAATGAACTTGCCTAATTTTGGACTGAGTTTGTAGACCCTAGTATATTTTACTTGTCATCACCCTTGAATCCTATAAAAAGTAGGCTAAGTTTGAATTGGAAATCTTATTTGTGAACTGTGTTTGTGGAAACTGTGTATCAACCTCCTAAAACTGGAACTTTGAAAAACTTTATTTAACTAAGTGTTGCTTTTACTATTAGCCTGGATTGATCATGAACTTTAAGTGATAAATTGACTTCAAAAAATTTGTTTTCCTGCATTAAGTTCTGGACATAGTCTCTTATGCATTTGCCTTGGTCTAAAATGTTTGTTCTTTTCCTGTTCAGTGGCTGGAATACTATTTGATAAGCTTTACTTAAAACCTGTTATTTTAGACTACAACTTTAAGTCGGCTATATGCTTGATTGCTTCATAAAATCTAAATATTCTTGAACTTGGAAAATTTGGGCAATTTCTGGAAATTTTGAGTTTCTTTGGGTAGTTAAAGGAGGTATATGTAGAGCGAATA
The DNA here is from genome assembly GCF_019175385.1 of Lycium barbarum. Lineage (NCBI taxonomy): Eukaryota > Viridiplantae > Streptophyta > Magnoliopsida > Solanales > Solanaceae > Lycium > Lycium barbarum. Next base: position 30,127,325 of record NC_083337.1, read on the forward strand.
TAGAGAAGTTTAGTGTATAAGAGTTGTATATGGAGGGTATGCCTTTTAAAGGATTTTGCTCTCCATATGAGAGTATATCATTTAGTATACAATGTATACCATGTTTTGACACAGAGAAAATTTCATGCCTATTCTAATAGTTGGGCCAGTTGGGCCTGCTTGATGCTCCAGCCAATATATATTTTGAAAAATATCCCTTTTGCATAATTGTCCCTCTCCCCATTAGTTTAATAGTTATGGGCCTAGCCCAATTCTGTTGTAATTTAATTTTTGACCTTGTAACTAAATTTATGTCCTTAAATTAAATACTAATGCATTGTATACCCAGCTTATTATAACCCCCCCCCCCCAATCCGTTGGTAGGTCCAACGAGACCACTAACTTTCCTAGATCGAGTCGACTCAACCATGGATGGACTGAGCATTTGGAGCGGAAATAATTATATGCATTTTTATTCAGTTGGGCTTGGTAGGCCCAACTCCCTACCTCATATTATTTACTTGACAAATTGATGAAATATGCTTTATTGGAACCTTTAAAAATTGTCACGTATTAGAATTGCCAAAAAATCATTTTTTAAATACAAAACTGATTTTTGACAAATACTAGCATGCAAAAACGTTTTTGAGACTAAAATTGCTACTTATGAATAAAAATGGACATTTCCTTTAAATGAAAACATGATTTTTGGACAAAAAATGTACTTGACTAAATTTATAGACTTGAGACAAAACATGATTGTGGACCGTGTACATCTGGACATTTTGGACAAAATATGGACTTAGATTTTTTAATTAATTAGGACTAAAAGACTAAAAATCTATAAAAATAAAATATGGTTAAATTATGGATAATAATAGTATCCCAAAAATGATTTTATAAAACTTAAACTAAAAACCTTTTTCTAAACTCGGGTGGGCTTACGTAGTGTTCTACTTAGGTGTAATGACCTGTTTGGTCGTTATAGTCTTTTAGGCATTTTCGCCCTTTCTCGAGCATTGATTAGCTCATTTTTTACCCGAGGGGACCGTTGACATGCTTCCCGAGGTATCTAGATCGGATTCAGGCAACTTTTGTGAAATATAGGCTTAAAGAGAAAAAATGGTTGACCCAAAGTTGACTTTTGGGTAAACGGACCTTTTTCGAAATTTCATTGATTTCGAGAGGTCCGGATGGTCGATTAGAACTAATGAGTGTATTTGATTCGGTTCCCAATGCACTCGGATGCATTTTGGGATTTGGGTTGGGAAATTATAATTAAGGCATCAAGGGTTGACTCGATCAACGAGACCTCCATTGAAAATTCTGAGGCCACGGGCGCGTTCGTAGCATTTTTATGTGTGTCTATGTGTATGGTACGTGAGTAGATTGTTACACCTTGGAAAATTCCCCGTTAACATATAGTGAATAGGCTAGCAAGGAACACGATGTATACGGTGATTTGGATAAGTAAGAAATAGCATTTGATTACCCCAATCGAGATTCAAAGACATTTGACAAAAAGGAAGAAGTTTGGCAAAGAAAGTAAAAGATATGTTATGTGTCGGGTCGGAATTATGGACGACGAGTTAATGATGGCATAATGACGTCTTAGAGAAGAGTGATGATGTCGCTTATATTGGTATTAAGGTGTTAAACAAGTGTCAAGAAGGTTCCATAAGGATCGGAGATCAAACGAGTCGACGAGAACAAGTCCCGGATAGTTGGACATTATACGGCCAGACATACTGGCCGTATAAAATACACGGACCGTATGTCCAGCCGTAGGTTCAACCCATAATGGCACATCTTACTGGGCCAAACATACGGTCTAGACATACGGTCAGTAAAAAATATACGGACCGTATGTTGGTCCGTATGTTCTGGTCGGGACATATTGTGAATTAATATAAGGGACCTCTCTCATTTCATTTTCACTCCACAAGTCAAGAAACCTCTAGAAAATTATCTCCACTCTTCATGCACAAGAAATCAAAGGAAAACCAAGATGAACTACTTCAAATCCATGAAAACAAGTGTGTGAAACCTAGTAAAAGTTCATCTACCTCAAGAAAACCCAAGGGAAGTGAAGTAAGGTTTTGGTGCAAGAAGAGAAGTTACACTCAAGGGTTGTTCATCCACCATCTAAGGTAAGTTTTATGACCATTACATGTTGTTTGAGGTATTGGAAGGCTAAGACACTTGAATTGTAGAAAGACATAAAAAATGGGTTGTACATGAGTGAATAGTGTCATTGTTGAGTAGTGGTTGGGGTGAATTATGAATGTTGGCATGTTGTGATTGTGAATACGTTATAAATGACATTTAGAACATGGAATAAGTATTATATATGAGAAAACGTGATAATGAGCTATAACCATAATTGTGGAGAAATTGAAGGGAAATGGTGAATTGTGGTAAATGTAGATAAATGATGATTGTTGTTTGGGATATTGTGAATGTTGTTATGAACGTTTGGGAGTTGATATAGAATATGGGAAAGGTAGTATAAACAAAGGAAGTGTTGCCCAATTTTCCCTAGAAATAGTAATACGTTCTTATAGCCGATTGACTAACGTTAATGCGAATTCTCTTGAAGGTAGAAATGTGGCATTGAAGGAGAACAAACAAGCAATAGATTAGTTAAACGTAAAAGGTATGTGAGGCTAGTCCCCTTCTTTCTATGGCATGAATCCTATAGTAAGACTTTCATTCCTCTTCATGAATTTCTTACATTCCGGAAAAACTATGAGCCTATGTTTATAAATAGCCATATGAGATAAGAGACATGTTATGAGCCCAATAATGATGATGATAAGTTAAAGTATAGAGATTCTAAAGTTCATGAGATGATGACCCTATATCGTTAATGATGTCATTTATTGTTTACACTCACCTTATATGCTAATTCCTTTAAGGTGAGGCAGAATGTCAATGAACGCTCCATAATGAAACCGGGGGATCACGACCTTACGTCACCCCGATAAAGTACAGTTTTCCTTGAGTCTTTATGCATGTATTATGATGAGCATACTATGATAAGCATACTATGATGAGCATATTATGATGAGTACATGTTGATGACATTACACCGCGCCTATAAGGCCGGGCAGCACCGCTAAGGCGGGCGGCTTATAGATGATTACACCGTGTCTATATGGCACGGGCAGCACCACTAGTGGGCGGCATGAGATGATACCCCGGACGCGGGAGGCCTGGAGGCAGGCAAATGTTATTGATTATCACACCGATCCGATATGGACAGGCAGCTTATACATTTATGCATATATGATATGATGATGAGTATGAGTAAGACAGCATGATTTATTTCCTTTATATTTGACAGTCAAATACAGATGTTCCTTATTGATGCTTCCTTTATTTCATTGATGTATCATTATTGTTTATGCCTCTCATACTCAGTACAATGTTTGTACTGACGTCCATTTTCTTTGGACGATGTGTTCATGCCCACAGGTAGACAGGGAGGTGAGCTTGATCTAGACTCGTAGTAGCTGTCAGCTGATTTGAGAAGCACTCCATTTTTACGGAGGTGCTTATGATTATTCTTTTGTGTACATATATATATATATATATATTTTGGGCATGACGGGGTTTTGTCCTGTCCTTATGTCTAGCACTCCAGTAGAGGCTCGTAGATACGCAGTGTGGGTTATATGATCTCACGAAGTTGCTATCATGTATATATATTATTTTGATGGCTGAAAGGCTTATGTATATGAAAGTATTTATGTTTTCAAATGAAAGATGATTTTCTTATGAATTGAGCATAAATTTGATAAAAGAGCATTTAACGAGTATGATGAGTAATAGAACGAGCGGTGCTCGGTCGTTAGCCCCGGGTACCCGTCGCGGCCCATAGTCGGGTTGTGACACAGATGGCCTCAGGAACTAGTCAAAAAATCGGATCAAATGATGAAACTTGGGTAAGTTTCTGGTGTCTGGTGCCCGCTTTGGCGGTACCAGCACCACGGCAGCGGTACCACTAGAGCGGTAGCCCTGTCGCTAGAGCGGTCCAATGGTTTTTACCTTGACCGCTGAAGTGACACCGCTGGGGCGGTCTCAGTGCCGCTAAAGCGGGTGACGGGAAGTGTGTATTATTAATGATGTGTTAAAAGCCCTTAGACCCTAATTTATTTCCATTTCGAAGTTTGAGCTTAAGGGAACTGTTCTTAGAGATATTTGAAGGATATTCTTGGTGGAAAATCTTGCTAATTCCTTTACTCTTCCAGTCTTCCTTTAATCATAATCATCATAGATTCCCCATTTCCTTTAATAACCCCTTAGTAATGGAAGTTGGAAGAGGGTTTTGATTTTCTCTAGGCTTATTAATGACGAAATTGATGGGGTTTATGTTAGATTTTGATGAATCTAAGCTCGTTAATCATATATCTTTCATTTCTAGTGTTGAATTTCGAAATCAAAGAGGTAGGATTTATACCCAAATTGGGCGTTTTGCTTCAAATTCAAAATTGGGTAAATCTATGAGTTAATTTAACAATTAGTGATTGGGTTATGTCCACCTAGTGCTTAATTTGATATTTTGCTTCCGAATTTCACGTTTTTCCCCAATTTCTAGTGTTAGGATTGACCTAAGTAGAATGGTAGAAATATTAGTATCATTCCTCATGATTTCTAATCTAGATTTTGATTATGCTTAGACTACTTTAGTTACGAGGTTCAGCGGAAAGGCAAGGCAAAGGAACGGAAAAGCAAGGCAAAGGAATGAGTTGTTGGTGTTGCGGCTCGGCCATCCAGGTAGGTTATGGCTTACCCTTGGTGAGACTTCGTATAGAGAAGTGCATATTTAGATTATACTATCGGAGACAACATGTTAACCTTCGGGTATGAAGTTGGGTTGGATATTTATTATATCCCGTGTTTTTGCGCGTTTGAAAAACTTGGAATAATCTTGACTTGTAGGAAATGAGATCATGTTTTTACTTTATTTAAAATATGTGTAATATTCTTGGAAATTCTTGAAGCGAAAGTACGGAAGACGGCCAAGGGCAAAAATTGGAATTTCGGAAATTAGTTTCGGGAATTACAAACAAGATCCATAAATTATTGGGCTCTAAATAAAATGGGAAAAATCAAAGCCCAATAGAGAGGGGTGGCCGGCCATATGTGGCCCAAGCCCACAAAGAATTAATAAATTCCTATGTGCAAAATTTAATAAAAAGGGACCATGGATTCATCATTTATCCCTTAGAAGTTTCAAGAAAGTTAGAGAGAGAGAGAACAAAAGATGAAGAGCAAAATAAGCTAAGCCATTCGGCCAAGCATAGAAAGAAAAAAAAAGAAAAAATTTTAGCCCTTCAATCTTCATTCCAAAAATCTTGTTCTTCGTGGATTCTTACTAAGTTCAAGATTCTCTACGACGTGGTATAATTAGCTTAGCAAAAGGACGACGTTTGTGGCAAGAGATAATTTGAAGAAAAAGGTAAGAATTTTACCTCTTTTATTATGGAAGAAACATATGTGTTATAATGGTTAGTATTGCATGAAAAACCATGGAATTGTGATGTGGGTGTGCTTGGCCGTGTGGGTGTGCAAGTTGGGTGTGGCCGTGTGTGGTATGGGGCATGGGTATGGTGAATTAAATTTTATTTAGTTTGTTAGTTGTGTCGTTGTGACATTGATGACGTAAATAAAGGTTTAACGAGTTGAGTTGGCATTGAAATTGGTTGTAGGTTGTTATGGGAAATTATATGATTTTAGTATAAATTTTATATGATTAGGAAAGTGAGATCCTAAATGTGAATTATGGTTGTTGTTAGTGAACTTGGAATAAAACAATGTGAATTGGTAGTTTCGTTGCATTAATAGAAGTTTCGAATGGAATATGGAATTGGCGGAATGGCTTGAATCCTTGAATATTGTTTAAAATACTATTGAAATATGTTTGAGAAATCTGAGTTAGTTAATGAATATGGAAAATGTTGATATTAGTTGGATAGTGTGAAATTGGAATGGAAGTGTTACATTATGTAGAAAGGAAGAAAAATTATGTTAGAATGTGTTTTGTTGTGATTTTGATGATTGTTGTTATTGTTGTGGTTGTTGTTGTTGATATTATGGCCGTGCAAATTCTCAAGGATGTTGAATTTATAGGGGAGGTGCTGCCAAAATTTCGGTAGACAAGTATAGATTTAAACTTGAATTCTTAAAAAGCTTGAAATTCATATTTGGTAATTGTGACCAAATGTAGATTCCGGAGCAAACGAGACTTGAGTTTGGGCAACCGTAAGGAGAGCTAAAGGTATATAAAGTTATCCCTTTCCTTCTCTTGGCATGTCCTAGGTGTACTAGGTTCGGATTTGAGCCTCGTAGGTTATTCTGCTCATAGAAATTCAAGTCTGAGTTTTGGTACTATTCATTCAATATAATTGAATTATAACCCTTAAGTTTTGTTGGAAAACTGTTCAAACATCCATAACTTGTACATACGTGATAGAATCGCTTTGAAACCTTCATGGATGACTCCATGGAGTCCAATGTTTGTAATTTATGTCCGCCGCCTCGACTTGACCCGAGGCGGGCCCACTAGTCCCGAGACTTCCTTCGTTTGTCTTACTTGAGCTATTTTGGTATGATATAAAAAGAGACCTTCTGTCTATGAACTTAAGGCTCCGTTTGATTTACTCCATAAGCTACTTGAAAGCTCCTTACTGTGAATGACACTAAATTTTTAGAAAATGGCTTATGAGGTGTTTTTCGAAAGTTTTGTAAGTTTAAAGGCTCATATCTTCTGTATACTAATTCCGACAGACTCGATACTTACTTTGAGCTTCCTGATCTCAATATATATATATATATATATATATATATATATATATATATATATATATATATATGTGTGTGTGTGTGTGTGTGTGTGTGTGTGTGTGTGTGTGTGTGTGTGTGTGTGTGTGTGTATTTATTTGTCGAGTTATATGCATATGGTTTCCGCACTACTCTGCTCGTGCCTATTTCTATGACATCGTTCGCCGGTTCCCGGGCCGGTTTTGTGATCGTGCGCATTATGACCTATTCGGTAGTATGATGTGTTACGGTTCCTGAGACCTCGCCATAGGGCCGGGTACCGTTTATGGAGTTATGCTGTGATATGGCTTATGATATGCTTTGATGATATGATATGTGCGATGATATGTTATGTTCGGGGTTGTACGGAGATTTGAAACTTTTCGGAGTATGCTGTGTTGTGGCGCCAGCGTCGGAGTGGCGACCACGTTCTTGAGCCTTATGCATGATTTCTTTTATTTGCATTACGTACATATGGTTTCCGTACCGGTTTTGATATACTGATTCGGTATTCTCTTTCTGTACCTTACTATAGTTATGGTTTGGATTTCTGTACTCTATGCTTTACATACTCAGTACATCTTTCGTACTGACCCCCTTTCTTTGGGGGCTGCGTTTCATGCCCGCAGGTACAGACGTTGGTGATCCGCCAGTGTAGGCCCCACATTCTGCTACTACAGAGTGCTCCTTTTGATTCGGAGCCCACATTTTGGTACATATCTCTGTCATGTATATATTTCTGTATATTTGACTATTTGGGGTACGGCGGGGCCCTGTCCCGTCATATGTTTTCGTTTTGATTTGTAGAGGCCTGTAGTCGTTTATGTGGGTCGTGGGTCCTATGTGTGCTCGTTTTGTTCATGATTTGTGTCTTAATGCGTTCCTGTCTGTTATGACGGCCATGGTGGCCCATATATTTGTATATGTGCTTATATTCGGCAATGTGTATTCCGCCGCCCCTTTGACTTTGATATGATATCTCTGCTTGCGCGACCGCTTAAGATAATATTTGACTTCAAATCGGTTCAAAAATGATTAATATGAAATCTGAGATAATCTATAATATGACAATTTGATTTGTTTGTCTGTCTGGGTGTCCAAGTAGGGCACCAGTCACGGCCCACGGGGCTGGGTCGTGACAATATTGCCTTAGGTTGGGCCTTGTTGTGTGTTTGGGGCTAGCCACCCCGTTGTGTTGTGATTTGACTATTCTATTGTGTTGGCTTGATGCCATGAGTCGTTGATAGATATAGGATTATGTTTTATCGTCTTAATTACGATATTGTTGGCGTACCCACTGTTGGTACTTGTGATTCAGCTATATTGTTGGAATACCCACTGTTGGTACTTGTGATTCGATTATATTGTTAGCATACGCACTGTTGGTACTTGTGATTCGGTAATATTGTTGGCATAACCACTGCTGGCATTTGTGATTCGAATATATTGTTGGCGTAATATTGAGCATGATTATTAATGTTAATACATGCATTTCACGCACTCTCATTTTCATGATACACTGTTAAGATACTGATGATATTTGATGAAACACCTTGATAAGCTAGGCTCGATTTTACTTGTGTAACGTGAGATGGCCGATATCCGATGTTAGTTCCGAAATCGTTGATTGCATGGCTGATATCTGATGTTAGTTCCGGAATCATTGAGTGCATATATTCTACAGGTCCCCTAGAGTGGTGCTGGTAAGAACCCCCCATGGACAAAGATCCAGGGTCCCGTCTGTCTTTTGGGCAAAGATCCAGGAAGGGTGGCACTTAGACTTCGCGAGTCACACTGGGTTGTGCTACCGAGACGTCAATAATTTCGTCTGGAGTACATGTGTACACCGCATTTGTGTGGCATTATATTACACTCATTCATTATTGCATTGCATTGCATTATGGCTTGATTTTGGGATGTTTTGGTGTTGTACTTGTAATGTTGGATTCGTACTTAATACTTTCAGACTTGGCTCTTTTGAGATTAGATGTTTTACTTAGGTTATGACGTGTACTGGGATCTGATTACGTTTGTCTTATACTTGTTGGTTTATCTGCTTAATTATCTGGATTGTGATAGCTATGCTTAGTCGGTCGATGATGCCTACTAGTACTGTTGTTTTGTACTGATATGCACTTGCTGCATTCTTTTATGAATGCAGAGTATCAGGTTGGATCCACTTCCGTGACACGTGGCTGATAGTCGCTTCAGCATTATCTTTGAGTTTCTAGGGTGATCACGGTCATTCGCTGCCTTAAAGATTTCTCTATCATTATGTCCTATTTTTATTCAGAGACATAGATACTTATGTATTATTATTCCAAACTTGTACTATTCCCCTTTTAGATGCTCTTGTATTATTCAGACTAGACCCTGGGGTGTTATTATTATTCCGCACTATTCTACTATATATCTACATCTATCGTGAGACTTACTTATCTATTCTTTTCGCTTGATTAGTTATGTATTGTTGGGTTGAGGTTTTCTTACCTAGGTGGGAAGGTAAGTGTCCACACGACTTGGGCAAGATAGGCCGTGATAAGTTGGTATCAGAGCCCTAGGTTACCCGGTCTATAATATATGAGCGTGTCTAGTAGAGTCGCACGGATCGGTACAATGAGCTTCGTACTTATCTGCGAGAGGCTATAGGACATTTAGGAAATCTCACCTTCTTTCATTCTTTCGTGCGACTTTATTCAAATTGTTATCTAGAAAGATGAAATTGGTATCTGACTCTTATCTCTTCCCTTACAGATGGTGAGGATTCGCAACACGCCTGCGCTGAGGATGTACATGAAGTTGGCTCCACCAATTTTCACTGGCGCACCAGACAAGGATGCCTACGAGTTTATCGTGATTACGCACAATCACTTCACGCGGCAGGGATTACTAATACTCTCGGAGTCCACTATGTTACCCATCGACTTCGTGGCTGCGCAAGGGCATAGTGGAGAGACTACCTTGCTAGCAGACCAGCGGGTGCACGTCCACTTACTTAGGAGCAATTCTATGGGGTATTTCTGGAGAGGTACGTGCCTCGTTCGCAGAGAGACGAAAGCCGAGGTCAGTTTCTCGATCTCTGTTAGAAGGGTATGCTAGTTGCTACCTATGCATTATCCTTCTCCTACCTGGCCCGTCACTCCTACCCCTTGATTCTAATGGAAATCGACAGGATCCGGTGGTTTATTAGTGGGTTGGATGGTCCTCTCCAGCTGCCCTATGTCCTGCTTGAGGCCGAGAGCACTTCATTCTAGGCCATTGTTGACTGTGCAATGAGAGTTAAGGCCACGGGGGCTAGAGCAGCTAGGCCCAGGTGGAGATCCTTAATGCGGCGACAGCATGTATTATTTCTGTTCGGAGTCAGTCTGCTACTGTATTACGTGATCCCGGGCTTACTTATTCTTATGTGTCTGCATTTCATGCCATTGGTTGGGATTTTCCTTGTGATAGTATAGATATACCTGTTCATGTGTCTACTCTGGTCGGAGATTCTGTGACTGTTGATCGAGTCTGCCGGTCTTGTTTGGTTACTTTTATAGGGTATGACACTTGGGTAGATTTGATGATTCTCGATACGGTGGACTTTGATATTATATTTAGGATGTCTTGGCTTTCTCCTTATCACGCGATCTTGGACTTCACGCCAAGACAGTCACCGTAGCCTTGCTGGGCATTCCTAGGCTTGAGTGGAGAGGTACTCCTACTCCCGCTCCAAAGAAGATCATTTTCTTCCTTCGGGCGAAGAAGTTAGTAAGTAAGGGGTGTTTAGCCTATTTGAATCATGTTTGTGATACTACTGTTGCATCTCCACCCCTTGAGTCTATCCCTATTGTGAACGAGTTCGCGGAGGTATTCCAGTCGGATCTGTCGATATTGATTTCTGTATTGACTTGGATCCGAGCACTTATCCTATCTCTATTACGCTGTATTGGATGGCACCTGCTAAATCGAGAGAGCTTAAGGATCAGTTACAAGATTTGTTGAGCAAGGGGTTCATTAGACCGAGTGTCTCCCCTTGGGGTGTTCCTGTGTTATTTGTGAAGAAGAAAGACGGGACCATAAGGATGTGTATTGATTACCGCCAGTTGAACAAGGTCACTATTCAAAACAATTGCCCTATGTCTCGTATAGATGATCTGTTTGACCAGCTTAAGAGTGCTACGGTGTTTTCGAAGATTGATTTGCATTTCGGCTATCACTAGTTGAAGATTAGGGCTAAAGATATTCCAAAGACTCCGGACGAGATATGGCCACTATGAGTTTCTAGTGATATTTTTTGGGCATATCAATGCCCCGGCTGCATTTATGACCTTGATGAATGGCATCTTTAGGCCATTCCTTGATTTCTTTGTGATTGTGTTTTATTGACGACATATTAGTGTATTACAAGAGTAGAGAGGAGCATGACAGCCACCTTCGTTCTGTTCTTGGGTTGTTGAAGAGACATAGCCTGTTTGCTAAGTTTTCTCAGTATGAATTCTGGTCGGAGTCTGTATCATTCTTGGGTCGTGTTATGTCAAAGGATAGGATTATGGTTGATCCACAGAAGATTGAAGTTGTGAGGGGTTGGGCGAGACCCACTACTGTTACTGAGATTCGTAGTTTTGTGGGTTTGGCCAGTTATTACCGTCGTTTTGTGAAGGGTTTTGCTACTATTGCTTCATCTTTGACCAGATTGACTTAGAAGGATGTTCCCTTCTAGTGGACGGATGAATGTGAAGAGAGCTTTCAAAAGCTCAACCTTTTTTTTACTACAGCCCCAATCTTAGCATTACCCGTGGAGGGTAATGATTTCGCTATCTATCGTGATGCCTCCCGTATGGGCTTGGGTGATGTGTTGATGCAGGAAGGTGGAGTGATAGCTTATGCTTCCCTTCAGTTGAAGGTTCATGAGAAGAATTACCCTACCCATGGTTTGGAGTTGTTGGTCGTGGTCTTCGCTTTGAAACTTTGGAGGCATTATTTGTACAGTGTTCATTGTGAGGTTTTCACCGATCACCGTAGTCTTCGGTATGTGTTTACCCAGAGAGATCTTAATTCCAGGCAACGTCGATGGATGGAGCTCCTGAAGGACTATGACATCTCTATTCTGTACCATCCCGAGAAAGCCAATGTGGTAGCTGATGCCTTGAGTCGCAAGGCAGTGAATATGGGAATTTTAGCTCGATTGATAGTTTCCGAAAGTCCGTTGGCCATAGAGGTTCAGACTCTGGCTAACAGATTCGTTTGCCTTGATATTTCAGCCCCGGGCAGGATTTTGGCTTGTATAGACGCGAGGTCGTCTTTGTTGGATCAGATCAGGACTCTTTAGTTTGAGGATGCTCAGTTGAGCAAGATTCGAGATAGAGTTTTGAGAAGTGAGGCCAAGGAGGCCGTGATTGATTCTGAGGGCATTCTAAGAGAGGACACGTGTGCATTCCTCATGTTAGTGATTTAATTCAGTTGATCTTATCGGAGGCTCATAGCTCTCGCTATTCCATTCATCCAGGGGTGACTAAGATGTACCGTGATTTGATACAGCACTATTGATGGCATCAGATGAAAAGAGATATAGTTGTTTTTGTGGCTAAGTGTGGGAATTGTCAGCAGGTAAAGTATGAGCACCCGCGACCCGGTGGGGTGCTTCAGAGGATGCCAGTTCCCGAGTGGAACTAGGAGAGGATTACTATGAATTTGTCACGAGTCTTCCGAAGACCCTTGGCAAGTTTGATTCTATTTGGGTGATAGCTGATCGGTTGACTAAGTCCGCTCACTTTGTTCCAGTTCAGGTTTCTTATACCACAGAGAAGTTCGCCAAGATGTACATTCGGGATATAGTGAGATTGCAGAAGGTTCCTATTTCTATCTGTTACACCTCGGAAATTTTTCCGTACTTGTGTGATGAGTAGAACAATGAAGGACTTGAGTGTATGGTGTTTTACTGGGTCAGGAATGGCTAATTTTGCATTTTTGGAAATAATAAAGTTGTAGAAAAATATTTCACCCAGTGGTCGTATATGGCACTATACGGCCTGTAAAGTGATTTACGGACCGTATAGTGCAATCGTCTTTCATTGCGTCAAAAATCTCAAGTTTCTGTTAAGTGTTGAAATGGTTAAAAACGACCCAGAATACGGCCCGTAAACTGGTTTACGGACCGTAAACCAGGTCGTAAACTGCCATGTCCACCAGCCAAACTCTCTGTTTTTGGAATGCTTAAATACGACCACAGTGGACGACCCGTAAATCAAAATACGGTCCATAAACTGCAGTTTACGACCACTGTTCATCCCGACAAAAATTCATTAAACATCAGCTTTTGAGTTATTAAAAGGAACTTAGGCCTCATTTTATTTCATTCTTCATTCATACAACTCAAGAACACTCTAGAACTCTCCAAATACTTCCTCCATAAGAATCCAAGAAAATCAAGGGAAAGCTAAAGATCAACAACACAAAACCTATGAAATCAAGTGCAAGAACACATCAAGGGATCATCTAAGTCAAGTAATTCCCAAGAAGGTGAAACTAGGGTTTTGTCCAAAGTAAAGTATTGCAACTCAAGACTTGTTCAGCCAACATCCAAGGTAAGTTCCATGATATATTCATGTTGTTCAAGGCATTGAAAGGCTTAGACACTTGAAATGTAGAAGAACATAGAAATGGGTCATTATTAAGTGAATAGTGACATGAACGAATGATAGTGGAATTGAACTACGAATATTGGAGTGTTGTGAGTACAAATACGTTATAAATGATGTTTATATCATGAAACAAGCGTTAGACGCATGAAAATGCAAGGACGAGTCATAAGACTAATTATGAGGGAAATTGGAGGAAAATGGTGGATTTTGCTAAATGTACGTAAACGACGATTGTTGATTTCGATATTGTGAGTAATGCTATGAATGTTGCGAGTTAATATAAAACATAGGAAAAATAGTATAAACAAGAGAAGCGCTGTCCGACTTCTCTTAGAATTAGCGACGTGTTCTTGTAGTTAGTATGCTAATGTTGATATGAATTCTTTATGAAGGTAACGACGCGATATTGAAGAAGAACGAGTGAGCGATATCTTAGCTAAACGACCAAGGTATGTGAGGCTAGTCCCTTCTTTCTGATGGCATGAATCTTGTAGCACGAAATTCCTATTCTCTTCATGAGTTCTTATAGTCCGAAAGGCTAAGAGTCTAACTCCTTAATGTCTATATAAGATGAGGAATACGATATGATGATGCTAGTATAATGATGATGTTAATTATCGCTTACACTCACCTTATGTACTAGTTCCTTCAAGGTGAGGCAAAGTATCAATAGTTGTTCCATAATGGAATCGGGGGATCACGACCTTACGTCACCCCGATAGAGTAAAGTTGATCTTGAGCCTTATGCATGTATTACAATGAGATAAGTATGTTATGATGAGTATATTATTATTATGAGCATTTTATGATAAGCATGACATGAGCATTTCACACCGTGCCTAGTTGGCCGGACAGTCACCGCCAAGGCGGGCAGCACTAGGCACGGACAGTCACCGCCAAGGCGGGCAGCTATACGGATACACCATGACCTTCGGGCATGGGCAGACACCACTAGTGGGTGGCATGAGATGGTACCCCGGACGCGGGAGGCCTGGACGCGGGCTAATATTACTGATTATCACACCGTTCCGACATGGACGGGCAGCTTGCATATGATGCATATATGTTATGAGGATGAGTAAGATGGCACGCATGATTTCCTTTATGATTATCAGACAGATCCAAATATTTCATGTTGATGTTATCACTATATTGTTGATGTTTTCTTTCATTGTTTATGCTTCTCATACTCAGTACAACATTCGTACTGACGTCCTTTCTTCGGACGCTGTGTTCATGCCCACAGGTAGACAGAGAGAAGAGCTTGGCCCAGATCCTCAGTAGCAGTCAGCTGGTTGAAAGCACTCCATCGTCCGGAGGTGCTTAGGATTATCCTTTTGGTATATATATATGCATATTTTGGGCACGACGGAGTCTTATTCCGTCCATGTATATACAGTATGTTAGTAGAGGCTCGTAGATACGCAGTGTGGGTTAGATGGTCTCACAAGACGTTTTCATATGCGTGTATATTATTTTGATGGCCGAAAGGCAATTGTATATAAAGTATTTATGTTTGTTTAATTATGATTTTCCTACAACTGGTATGTAAATTGATAAAAGAATATTAAATGAGCAAGATTAGTAGTAGAGTAAGCAGTGCTCGGTAACTAGCTCCGGGTACCCGTCGCGGCCCCTAGCTGGGTCGTGACACTATCGTACCTGATGGGGGTACTATTTTCACTTCTTGTTTTTGAAGGGAGTTTCATGAGGAGTTGGGTACCCGATTGGATCTTAGTACAGCCTTTAATCCCAAGACCGATGGCCAGTCCAAGCGGACCATTCAGGTGCTCAAGGACATGTTGAGAGCGTGTGTTATTGATTTTGGTGGTCATTGGGATCAGCACTTTCCCTTTGTAGAGCTTGTGTACAATAAAAGTTATCATTCGAGTATTGATATGGCGCCTTTTGAGGCTTTGTATGGTAGGAGATGTAGATCTCTGATTGGTTGGTTTGATGGGTTCAAGGTTCGGCCTTGGAGTACGGATTTTTTAAGAGAGTCCCTTGATAGAGTGGGAGTTATTCAGGCCAAGCTTTTGGCAGCTCAGAGTTGGCAAAAGATGTATGCAGACCAGAAGGTCCGAGATTTGGAGTTTGCTATTGGTGACCAGGTTCTATTGAAGGTTTCACCCATGAAGGGTGTTATGAGGTTCGGTAAGAGAGGCAAGTTAGCCCCAGGTATATCCGTTTGAGATTATTGATCGTATGGGTGATGTAGCTTATGAGTTGGCATTGCCGCCAGGCTTGGCGGGAGTTCATCCAGTTTTTCATGTTTCGATGCTAAAAAAGTACCATGCCGACGGTACCTACATTGTTCTTTGGGATTCTATATTACATGATGAGAATTTGACTTATGAGGAGGAGCCTATCGCGATCCTGGATAGGCAGGTTTGAAAGTTGAGGTCGAAGGAGATTGCTTTTGTGAAGTTGCAATGGAAGCACCGTCCTGTTGAGGAGGCTACATGGGAGACCGAGTCCGACATGCGTAACCGATATCCTCAGTTGTTTACTGATTCAGGTACTTCCCCGCTTCTTTTCTTTTCTTCACTCGAGGACGAGCGGCTGTCCAATTGGTATCTGATGTAATGACCCGTTTGGTCGTTATAGTCTTTTTGCCAATTTTGCCCTTTCCCGAGCATTGATTAGCTTATTTTTTACCCGAGGGGACCGTTGGCATATTTTTTGAGGTGTCTAGATCGGGTTCGGGCAACTTTTTTTAAATATAGGCTTAAAGTGAAAAAATAGTAGACCCAAAGTTGATTTTTGGATAAACGGACCTTTTTAGGAATTCTGTCGATTTCGAGAGGTCCGGATGGTCGATTAGAACTTATGTGTGTATTTGGTTCAGTTCCCAATGCACTCGGATACATTTTGGGACTTGGGTTGGGAAATTGGAATTAAGGCATCGGGGGTTGACTCGGTCAACGAGACCTCCGTTGGGAATTTTGAGGCCATGGGGGCGTTCATAGCGTGTTTTTATGTGTGTCTAAGTGTGTGGTATATGAGCAGATGGCCTTAGGACTAGTCAAAAAATCGGATCAAATAATGAAACTTGGGTAAGTTTCTGGTGTCTGGTGCCTGCTTTGGCGGCACCAGCACCGTGGCAGCGGTACCGCTAGAGCGGTAGCCCTGCCGCTGGAGCGGTCGAATAGGTTTTGCCTTGACCGCTGAAGCGGTACCGCTGGGGCGTCTTAGTGCTGCTAAAGCGGGTGACGGACAGTGTGTATTATTAATGATGTGTTAAAAGCCCTTAGACCCTCATTTATTTCCATTTCAAAGTTTGAGCTTGAGGGAACTGTTCTTAGAGATATTTGGAGGATATTCTTGGAGGTAAATCATGCTAATTCCTTTACTTTTCCTTTAATCATAATCATCATAGATTCCCCCTTTCCTTTAAAAATCCTTTAGTAATGGAAGTTGGAAGAGGGTTTTGATGAGCATTTTCTCTAGTCTTATTAATGACGAAATTGGTGGGGTTTAAGTTAGATTTTGATGAATCTAAGCTTGTTAATCATATATCTTCCATTACAAGTGTTGAATTTCGGAATCAAAGAGTTAGAGGGTTTATACCTAAATTGGGGTTTTGCTTCAAATTTTGAAATTGGGTAAATCTATGAGTTAATTTAGCAATTAGTGGTTGGTTTATGATCACCTAGTGCTTAATTTAATATTTTGCTTTCGAATTTCCCGTTTTGCCCTTGTGGGCCCATTTTCCCCTTTTCTAGGGTTAGGATTGACCTAAATAGAATGGTAGCAATATTAGTATCATTCTTCGTGATTTTTAATCTAGATTTCGATTATGCTTAGACTACTTGGTTCTGAGGTTCAGCGAAAAGTCAAAGCAAAGGAGTGAGTTGTTGGTGTTGCGGTTCGGCCATCCAGGTAGGTTATGGCTTACCCTTGGTGAGACTTCGTATAGCGAAGCGCATATTTCGGGTATGAAGTTGGATTGGATATTGCCTTCTGTTGGGCCCTGTTGTGTGTTTGGGGCTAGCCACCCCGTTATGTTGTGATTTGACTGTTTTATTGTGTTGGCTTGATGCCACGAGTCGTTGATAGATAGTGGATTATGTTTTATCCTCTTGATTACGATATTATTGGCGTACCCACTGTTGGTACTTGTGATTCGGTTATATTGTTGGCATACCCACTGTTGGTACTTGTGATTCGGTTATATTGTTGGCATACGCACTGTTGGTACTTGTGATTCGATTATATTATTGGCATACCCACTGTTAGTATTTGTGATTAGAATATATTGTTGGCGTACCCATTGTTGGTACTTGTGATATTGAGCATGATTATTGATGTTGATACATGCATTGTACGCACTCTCATTTTCATGATACACTGTTGAGATACTGATGATATTTGATGAAATATCTTGATGAGCTGGGCTCAATTTTACTTGAGTGACGTGAGATGGCAGATATCCGATGTTAGTTCCAAAATCGTTGATTGCATGGCCGATATCCAATGTTAGTTCCAGAATCGTTGAGTGCGTGGACTCTGCAAAGATCTGAGATCTCGTCTGTTTGTTGGGCAAAGATCCGGGATGGGTGGCACTTAGACTTCGCGAGTCACATTGGGTTATGCTACGAGACGTCGATATTTTCGTCCGGAGTACATGTGTACACCGCATTTGCATGGCATTGCATTGCATTCATTCACTATTATATTGCATTATGGCTTGATTTTGGGATGTTTTGGTGTTGTACTTGTGATGTTGGATTCGTACTCGATACTTTCAGACTTGGCTCATTTGAGATTAGATGTTTTACTTAGGTAATGATGTGTACTTGGATCTGATTACGTTTGGCTTGTACTTTTTGGTTTATCTGCTTATCTGCTTTATTATCTGGATTGTGTTAGCTATGCTTAGTCGGCCGATGATGCCTACCAGTTCTGTTATTTTGTACTGACCTGCACTTGTTGCATTCTTTTTTTAATGTAGTGTATCAAGGTGGATCTATTTCTGCGACACGTGGTTGATAGTCGCTTCGGCATTATCTTCGAGTTTCCTGGGTGGGCACAGTCGTTCGCAGCCTTGAAGACTTCTCTATCATTATGTCCTATTTCTATTCAGAGACATAGACACTTATGTTTTATTATTCCAGACTTGTACTATTCCCCTTTTAGATGCTCTTATATTATTCAGACTAGACCCTAGGGGTGTTATTATTATTCCGCACTATTCTACTATACATCTACATCTATCCTGATACTTACTTATCTATTCTTTTCCGCAGATTAGTTATGTTTTGTGACTTTATTTATTGTTGGGTTGAGGGTTCACTTACCGAGGTGGGAAGGTAAGTGCCCGCACGGCTTAGGAAAAACAGGTCGTGACATTAGGTTAACGCCTTCGGGTTTTAACCTAGGTGTTCTAGTCCGAAACCCAAAACGTCCAATTTGGGGCAAAACTCTACCATTTTTATTTCTTGAAAATGAGTATTTTTTTGCATAAATGACCAACCTTCATTTGCGGAAATATAAAACAAAAGCAGTTTTTATCAAAAAAAAATTATATCTACAAGGCATACTATTAGAACCCATAGGTCAACCGTATTTTACGGATCCTTTATACCGGGGTGCCTAACACCTTCCCCGGGGGATCATCAGAACCCTTACCTAGGCCTTGGTATAGATTGGTTTCTTTTAAGACTTAGCCATTTTAAATGAACCCTTTCGAACTGGTTTTCCTAACTTACCTATATGTTAGGTGGCGACTCTAAAACGATGTCCATTTAGAGTACCATCCACGTAGAAGTATATTTTTTCCTTTTTCCCGGTACTATTGACAACCGTACTTCCCCGGGACACTTTCATTTTTAAATGAGGCAAGTGCAAATCCGAATCGGAAAAAATAGGACCGCTACAAAAGTCAAGGAGAATTATGGACTCATGACTTAGTCGGTAACAGTTGAGTATGCGTTTGAGAGATGACGTGACATCTTTATGATCATAAGAACCTCCAGTATATCTTCAAGAAGAAGTAGCCAAATTTGGGATGAATTTCCCTATTAAATAGCAAAAGTGTCCTTTAGAACAAGTCACGATAGTACAAAGATACACGAGTCCTCTTAAAGAGAGTAAAAATCCTTGGGATTAAGAAATAAGTAAAGATGAGCCAAGATGATATAGTTGAGAATGGTCCTCCTCGAGAAGGAAATGACTCAGAAGCTAGACTACTACGGAAGAGTATCCTATGAAAGTGGTAAAACGACATTGAACTAAGATAACAACAGAGTTACCATTCAGAACCCAGTTGTATTACCCTTAGTGGTAAAAATGAAAGAGTGCCAGTATGCAGATTCTATCCTAATATAGTTTAAAGAGGAAGTTCATACAATAAGATGACAACCTTTAGGGCAATATAAAATGAGAGCAAGCCTGGAATTCGATTAATAGATTTTGATGATGGTAGAGCTATGATTCAGAATGTAACAAAATTGTCCCCTGCGACAGAAGTAAAGGAACAGTAATACGAAGAACCCCAGTTAACGGTATTTCCATGAGAAGCCAATTTTGAGCTTCAGGGGAACAGAGTTTTCTGATGCAGAAGTTGAATGCATGCCCAGATATAATTGGTCATCGGGACACGATTGTGACGAAGGTACATTAGTCCCGCTATCCTATTCATCCTAGTTCGATGAAGATGTACCATGATATATATATATATATATATATATATATATATATATATATATATATATATTATTGGTGGAATGATATGAAGAAGGACATTGCCGAGTTTGTGGCGCAGTGTCCCAATTGTCAGCAAGTAAAGATAGAGCATTAGAGGCTTAGAGGGCTAGTACAAAGCATAGGGATCTAGACTTGAAAATGAAAGGGGGTTTATATGAATTTCATTGTGGAGTCGCCCCACTCTTATCAAAAATATGACTCCATATGACTGATGGTCAACAGATTTACAAAGTTGACCCACTTCTTGCCAGACAGAGCCATTCACCCGCACAAGGATTATGCAAAGTTGTATATTAAGGAGACTGTGCGACTTTATGGCATTCTAATGTCTATTATTTCAGATAGATGAGCTTTGTTTACAATAAACTTCTGGAGATCCTTCTAGAGAGGTTTGGGAATATAACAGAACCCTCGTGCAGTTTTCACCCCAGACAGATAGCTAGGCCGAGCGTACGATTTAGATGCTCAAGGATAAGCTACAGACATGTATACAAGATTTCAAAGAGAATTAGGATGATCATTTACCCCTCAATGAGTTTTCATATATTAGTAGCTATCATTCCAGTATCAAGATGGCTCCTTATGAGACTTTGTATGGCCGGGAGTACAGATCTCCTATCGATTGATTCAGTATGGGACGATCAAAGTTATCTAGATCTATTTTGGTCCACCGTGCTGAAGAAAAAGTCAGCCCAGAGTCGCGAGAAATCACTTATAGATGTGCAACACTGAGATCTAGAGTTAGGGTAAATGATTAGGTCTTCCTGAGAATGTCGCCAACGAAAGGCATAATGATAGTTAGTAAGAATGGAAAGCTTAGCCCAAAGGTACATTGGGTCATACAGAATTGTCTAAGGAATAGGCCAAGTGGCCTATGAGTTAGAGTTGCCTATGAAATTCGAGTTTATGCATCCAGTCTTTCATGTATCTATATTACAGAAGTGTTTTATGATTAAAGGATATTCGAGTTGAAAAGGTTGCAACATAAGCCAGATAAAGCTTTGTGTTGTTTTTATTAATATTGATGGTTGTGTGGAGCTAAAAGTTGTTATGAATTGATTTTGGCCTTGTGTGGCATATATATTGTGTTTTTAAGCTGCTTGACAGGTTGGATATAGTCCAGTATACAGAGGAGACTCTTTCAAAATTTCCATAAGACCCTTAAGAGTTATTCTCTCTCCTATACCCCTTTACATTCGAGGACGAATGTTTCTTAGGGGAAGGATGTTACACCTTTTTTTTTTCTTTTCGCACTAGTATGCGTTGTGAGTAAAGTAATGAAAGTCCGGTGAGGCTAATATCTCCTATTCGGATGATAATGAGTTTAAACAAGTGTTAAGTAAGTTTCGTAAGAGTTCAGGGTTAAACGAATCAAAGAAAACACTTTTTGACGAAGTGCACCAAAGAAAATTGGATTGTAATAGCCCATACTTTTGGGGTAAGAATCAGAGTGCTTAATATGATAAGAACGTGTTGTTATGAGGTATTTGAATCATACAATAGTCGTATGATAAGCCTAGAAGTCAAGCAAGTTGTAAAATAAAAGTTGGCAAAAGTTATCAAGTTACGTTCATAATTTTACTGAAATTTGGGTCTAATGTCATTGAGTTTTTCTTCTAGTATATTTGGAGTTACGGGGCCATCTACCCACTATATCAAAGGTCTACGAGTCTAGCTTCCACACATTAAACCGTTCATCAATACGACATCGAAGTAGAGAGATATTCACGTGTTCGCAAGACTGCGCAGTCAGCCCCGTTGGGACCCACTTGAGGCAATGGAAATATCTTGATATGTGTGTGTGTGTGTGTGTGTGTGTGTGTGTGTGTGTGTGTGTGTGTGTGTGTGTGTGTGTGTGACGCCTACATCTTGTTTTCTTTTAATATTTTTCACTCTCTCCAGACCTTAAACACCTACAGACCTTCTCCTAAAATTCTCTCATGATCCAAGACCACAACAAAGTACAAACAACACAAATCAAGCGTCGGGAATCTCATGATGCTAGTTAAATCAAGTTCTTCTTATTTATTGTTGAAATGGAGAATTTTTCAAGGTGAAGTAACCTCAGATTTCAAGTTGTTCTTGTTGTCTAAGGTAAGAATATGTATCTCCTTCATGTATTTGAGCTTGTAGAAGTCATAACTAGCTTGTACTGTTGAAAACCCATGAAATAAAAGTCAAAAATCATACTGTTGTCGTTGCTTTTTGAACTGTTTTGATGTTGTTCTTGTGGTATTTTATGGCTGGAAATTGAGGGGATAACCTGAGTATGTTGTTGTTGTTGTTGTTGTTGTTGTGCATTTGAAAGAAGAAAGGGTTTGAAGGTATAGCTTTATTAGTCGTGAACCGAGCTTGCTACTCGTTTATTGTTGTTGTTGCTGCACCAGTAATTAGCTGATTATGAGCTCAATGTTAAGTTAAATTCATGGCTGGTTTACTTGGGAAGGGGGTTGGTTATGTGTTGTTTCTTGTGTTGCTCGATTTGAAAGAAAAGAGAAGTTGGAAACGTGTCGTTTAGTAATCTGAAATCGAGCTTGTCGGTCACTACTTTGTTGTTGAGTTGCTGGTTGGTTATAGTCATTATTATGCCTATTGTAGGCTTTAGGAAAGTACTAAAATCTGGGGAGATGATGCTCGTTTTAATATAGAATAAGCCTATCATTTGTTGTACGATAGTTGTATCTTCCGTAGCTTAACGATAGCGTCATTATCTTTGTTGTAGATTAAGGTACTACAAGTTAAGTTCAACGTGGTTATTGGACAGATTATTATAAGGTACGTAAAGGCTATTCATTTTTTGTTTTGGCATGACTTTAGTCCCAAAACGACTTTTCAGAAAAAAAAACATTTAAATAAGAGTTTCAGTAGAAAGTGTTCTATTTTATTCGATTTGTATTGTGTTTATCCCTCGTCGGGAGCATTTTTCAATCTATACTTATTCTTGTTCAGTGAGAAAGGAAAGAGTACAGTTACAAGCTTACGGTTATACAGTGCAACCGCAACACCGAGCCCTATATGTGGCCGGGTAGCTATATATATGTATTGCACACCAAGCCTTCCATGGCCTGGTAGATACACCGAGCCTACCATGGCCGGGTAGACACACCGAGCCTTCCATGGCCAGGTAGACACACCGAGCCTTCTATGGCAGGGTAGCATCGAGCCCACATGGCTGGGTAGACACACACATCGAGCCCTATATGTGGCCGGGTAGCTGTATATGTATTACATTGCATTGTTGTGTGAGATAAGACAGAAACAGATAAGTACTTATTCAGTTTATCATTGAATCTTAGTACTTTCAGTTATTACATATTTTAGTTTAGTTATTTTAGTTGCCTTACGTACTCGGTACATTATTCGTATTAACATCCCTTTTGCTGGGGGCACTGCAGTTCATGCCTGCATGTTCGAATAGCCAGGCAGAGAGGCCTCCCTAGCAGACAGTACAGAGTATTAACTTGATTGGTAAGCTCCATCTCATCCGGAGCTACCAGGTCCAGAGTTGATATTGCTTTTGTGTATATAGAGATGATGGGTAGGTCAGGGCCTTGTCCTAACCACAGTACAACTTGATCTTCCTAGAGGCTTGTAGACATGTCTTGTATATCCAGTACATCAGTATGGTGGCCTTTTCGGCCCTTGTGTATACCTTTTGGGTTTGCTGTTTGCAGAGACATATGTTGTTGTTGTCAACCCATTTAGATGTGTGTGTGTGTGTGTGTGTGTGTGTGTGTGTGTGTGTAATGGGGCAATCCCATTTCAGATAATTCTCAGTATGGCCTTGTCGGCCTAGATTGGTATTGTTTGCTTCATAGATTGGCCTTGCCGGCCTAGATCGTTTGATTGCATTTAGGCTTCACAAGTTATAGAGTGGTACGCTTAGGGTCAAGTAAGGCACCGGGTGCCGTCGATGCCTCCCTAGGTTTGGGGCGTGACATGCAGCATGCGTACCCGCATTGAGAAGACGGTCGGCAGACACCTTGTTCATTTTCCTTCCGTCCTTTTCAGTAGCCAAGGGCATAAAATAGCTAACGAAACCAACAGAAAAGGAAAAAAGGTTTCTCTCAGTTGGGATGAAAATATTAACATCGCGACGCGAAGCAAGGTTGCGAACTGGAGCAGAGTAATGTCTACGAACCCGCTATGCTGGGAAGGTTGGCGGTCTTCGGGAACTGAATCTTGCCTTTGGTTGGGCGGGCCGCTGGTTGGCAACCGAAGGTAACAACGGGGCAACCATGGAAGAAGAAGGAAGGGAATGAATGGGAGTCGTTCCTAAGAAAGACTTTCCTATACCGGGAGCTGGATGAAGGGAGGTCGGAAGGGAGATTTAGCTATGAGGGGAAACCTCCATCTCCTGGAAGAGCTCCTTGAAAGAAACGAAGGGACTCCATGTCGGTGCCGACCTCATTCTCGACCTCGTCACTCTCAAGGATAACCACCAGTGAGAGGACCCGGGATCCGCAAGTGAGGGAGCTCTCCGCGTCCTCTCTAGAGGAAATTTTTTCTTACCCTCTTCTCTTGGGGTCGGGAGCTAGAGGCTGCTCTGGTCACCCTGGCCATGAACTCCTCCTCATGAGTCCACTTTTGAGGGGCTACAACCTATTGAATCTATTTGGCGGCCAAGACCGGATCTTCAGACACATCAGTGAACGGACGGATGGACGAACCTTTGGGCAAACCATGATGTTTACCCTTCTAGTTGGTTTTCATGGAAATCTCTTTCCACATTCCGAACTCCGATTCAAAAGAATCTAAAAATTGTTAGACCCACCCGAACAAACCATCCATAGGGTTGGGTCTCTAAATAACAGCTGAAAAAGAAAGAAGTAGGGGTAAAAAAAATGGACATTACAAGGGAAAAAATATGATCATAGCAAGCATGGTGTAAAAGCTTACGAGATAAATTCCACAATTCCAGAATTGGCATCATCGATGGCTTGACGACGTAGGTAGTGGCCACAATGACAAACTTCTCTGTGCAGCTGCGATCATTATCATCATCCACACAGGAAATGAGAGTGTGCTCTCCTTAAAACAGTTTTGGGGAATAAAGGTGAATCGCATGGGAGAGAGTGAAAGCCTCTGGTATCTGGGACCCAAGACACGCAACCGTCCTCCACATGGCCGGGCTAACGTGAGCCAAAAAACCCCTATACTTCTGGCAAAAGGTCCAATATGACTGGATCAAGTTCTTGACTCAACCTTAAGGAGAATGGATAAGTATAAACAAAAGAATACCCAGGCCGAATGGAGGTTATATAATACCCAGGCCGAATGGAGGTTATATTCTCATCATTCTTAGGTATTAAAACCTCAATTTCCTCTCAACTGCAATCCTTCTTGACGATATTGAGGCTGCCTTTTTGAACAGACGAAGCATATACATTCACGAGCCAGTCCCGACCTTTGCTAGATTTGGAAGTGTTCTGTCCGACTTGGTAGTCCTTTTCGTCGGACCACTTCCTCGGAATGATCATTCTAGTTAAGGGTCCAGTAGCGTAAGTTTTGTGGCTTTTTAGTAGCCCCCTCGGCGGTGGGAGGGAGGCCACCGGCGGTAGAAAGCAGCGGAGCCAAGACATCATAATTGCTAACAGTAGCAGAGTTGATCGGAGCAGTGGCGAAAAGACATATCTGGTTGCAGGATTGAACAGATAGTGAAAGAAAGATGGATCAAGAGTTTCGGAGGAGAGATATAAACTTTCTTTGCAACGATGAAGAAGATGAATTTCAAAAGATTTCGAGCAAAAAATGGATTTCTCTAGAAAAAAGGAAAGAAGAAAAAGAGGATAGGCTTATGAGAGAGTGTCCTCGAAAAAGATCAACTTGTCATCATTATGCCACCCAGAGCCTGAGAACGCACCGTTGAGAAGACGCCACAGATATATCAAGAAGAAAAGGAGGACAAGGCGTTAAACAAAAAGGGTTGCTTGTGATCAGATTAGATAATGAGATAGACATATGTGCTTCGGCGCGTGACGGATGAAAAAGCCTCTAACTAGTGCACTGGTTGATCTTCCACTTTCCGGATCTGTATAACGAAGATCTCGAAAAGTGGGGGACTATCTATATTAGGAAAAATTCGAGTGGATAGATGAAGTCATGAGAAGATAGCACATGGGAAATGCACTCTATGGATCTAGGGTCCCCATTATGCTCCCTAAGGAAGCATAGAAGTCGGGTTTGGATACGCAAAAGAAAAAAGGCCTTTGGGTGCGAATGGATAAGTTCGGATGTTCTACATAGCTGGCCTCCACTCCTATCAACCTCCATCACATTTGCCAGCCTTGGGCCGCACACCACTGTACGTTTACAGGGCGAAGCTACGGTCACGTTACATCAGCCATGCTTTAGGGTTGAAAAGTCTTAGTTTGACATTGTTAGATATACCTTCTAGGGGAAGGAACTGATCATCTCATCTTTGAGACTTGTAACCCTAGCAACTTTTTCTCGCAAGAAGAGCTTGAAACATATCCATTTTATTCTTGAGCTTTGAACACATTCTCTGCTTATATTATCTACGATCAGTTTTCTTTCATTATTAATATCCTATGTAATCATCGATACAAGCTATTGTATTCAAAAGAGTTTGTGATCGGATAGGATTCACTTGTCTCTAACCCTACTAAACAACAAATTTAACTGAGAATCCTAATATCATTTTTAGTGTAAATAGCTACTATTGCAACTAGATAATCAAGCATCTCAATTTCATTGCTTTCAGTTAAGCTTCAGTGTTTGATGTGAAAAGTTTGGAAAATATTCTCACTCTAGTTATTTAATTACAATGGAGATCCAAAAATGAATGTACATAAGATAAGATGCACAACTTTAAGGACTGTGGGTGATAACTGCCAGAAAGAAACATACCCAATCAAAAAAAAAAAAAACTCCGTTCTAAGCTTTACGGACGACTTTTGCAAGCAAAATCGCAAACGATACAGAGCTTTGGAAGTTTCTCAGCTATGATTTGTGAAATTTCATGAAAACTGGTTGTGAATCTTCATTTTTTTGGCTGTAGTTGCGGCGTGAGTTGGGAACAAGGGTTTAGGGTTGAAATTTCATGAAAACCCGTTGTGAATCTTCGTTTTTTCAGCTGTATTTGCAGCATGAGTTGGGAACGAGGGTTTAGGGTTAAGTGTAAATTCATTTTTAGGCGGCAAATGGGTAAATCCAAATGCAAACCTGGGTAAATCCAAAGCAAATGTGGGTAAATCCAAAGCGACATCATTCCTTTAAATGAGGGGACAACCGGTAGATGTGGGCCTAGGTTACGTATTAAGGGTAAAATGTTACTCACAAGTACGAATTATCCTTTAACGCCGTCAACCACTAACTCTTTTGCCCATGGGAATTTTTGAATACAATAATGTCTAAAACGTTACTGTGGAATAAGTTTATTCTAGTTCTGTAGATTTTCAAAAAAAAAAAAAACGTATTATTTTGGTAAATTGGTTTGAATAGTGAGTTATTTCGGTCAAAAATTCTAGTTAGCCTCTTAAAGTTAGAGAATCTGTTTTTGTGTTTATATTAGGTAGTAATGTATATAACCTTACAGTCTTTTCACTGGGGTTTCTTTAACATCTCTTCGGCCTTGTATAGTTTTTGAATTCATTGTTATTGTCATGTTAGATAATATATTATCTCTATCTGCTAGTTCAGTTACACTTGTCTTAAAAACGTATACTGCGAGAACTGTATTAATAGGAATGGAGAACATGGAAAGAAATAGGGAATGTAGCTCCTTGAATTTACGTTTATCATATCTACTAGTTTCACGAGGTCCGTGCTAAGTTCGGGCCCAACTTCAGATATAAAAAATAATATTTTAATTAAGGAAATATAATTTATATTGGTAATAATTAAACTTCAAATAAGTATATTTTCAATATATAATAGCAAAACTTTCATTTCACTCTTTTAATATCTTAACTTTCATTTTGATGCAATTATTTACTTCAAATTAATGCGGAGTCATAATTTGAAATATATGAGTTTCGAATCCTAATTTTTTAAGTTATTTAGTTCTAAATTAATAATTTGTACATATTTAATAAACTTTTAAGACAAATACAGAATTTGGACCAAAGTGTTGCCGAATCCGATCAAATCGGTAGTTGACACTCTAATTCTGCCCTACTTCAAACTCATTTTGTATTTAAAAGATTAATTTTAGTTAACCAAACAAGAGATTTTAAAGATAACCCGATCTTAACTGATAATATTGTCTTTATTTTAACATTATATGGCATCATTTAATAATTTTTAAAACTATCTGAAAATCATTTTTGTACTAATCTTGGTAAACACATATGAGCTCATTAAAGTATAAATATTAAGTAAAAGAAATGCTTACATGTAAAAATCTATAATAAGCAACAAATGAAAACGAAGAAAATAAAGAGCAACAAGAAGCAAGAATATCTAGCAAAGAAATGACTATTTTTTAGGTTAATAGATAAGATCAATAGAAGAAAGCAACAGGAAAAATAAAGTGCAGCGGATGGGGTTATTCCTCTCTTAACCAGGGGTTTCGGGGTCGAGCCTGGGTATGAAAAAATTCTTGGTAGGGAGCGCTCCCCCGATTGGATCCTATGCTACACGAATCTGGATTAGGTGAGCTCCAATGGGTACCAGATACCTGATAGAAAACAGGTAAATAAGGCAGAATGTTCGACAACTTTTAAAAAGTAGACCATAAGAACAAAAAACAAATTTGACTTTAAAAAATAAGGTTAGGACCTAAAAGTAATTAATTGAAAAGTTTAATATTTTTTGGGAAAATTTTGTGAGGACTACAAAAGTCCTTTTGTTCTCTCTTATATATAATAGTAATACTACTTTAAAAGCATGAATATAAATGTTAGTTGACCGAAATATCCTTCAAATATTGAACGACTTATATACCCTTTTAGTCTAATTCAATCATGTTTGTATTGGCTATCTTGGTAAACATAAAATATCATAATTGAAAGTAAAATTTAAAACAAATACTACTTCTGAATTTTGTTCCTAATCTATTTATTAAACAGTTTTACTATCGTGTTCAAATAAGGATATATCCAACCAGTAGCCTTATTGGCCTAGGATTAACTTTGTGATCGAAAGTACGCGTTGTCCGTATTAAAACTAAAAAAGTTAACATAGAAAATGATTAGTTATTACTAAATCATATTTTAATAGGCTTAGGTATTACATTACCTCGTACGTTTTGTTTTTTAAGATTGAAGAAAAGTTTATTATATTAAAGTAAAATTATAATCCTGAAAATTTTATCCAACATCTAGGACTTTAAATTTGAACTTAACTAATAATAGAATATTACTAAATTAGGCTACAATAATCAGATCGATAAATTAGTTATCGCCATTAATACTTATAGATAATAAATGAATTTTTTTATTTGCTTTTGTATTCAAGTATTTAGCTCAATATAAAAATAATACAATTTACAGATATTTTTGTCATAGACGATAGACGAGTAAATTTCACTGGTGGTTATTTAACTTTGAGTTTATCACATAAAGGTTACTTTTCTATTTTGGAGTGCCATGTCATATTTTGGACATCCAATATAAAATTCAGGTGAGATTTAATTTTTGGTTAACTTGGTCAAAGTTGGATGACATTTACGCAATAAAAGATAAACAAGTAATTTTGTGTGGTAAACTTTAAGTTGGATGACTTTTACGTAACAAAAAAGAGAAAGTTGTTTTTTTGAGTGATAGACTTTAAGTTGAACCACATTCATGTAAATGCTATAAAAGTGACTTTTGTGTGATAAACTCAACGTTGAATGATAACTGGATATTTTTATGAGAATCAATACGGATATGCTTAACCAAATTAGGAGGATGAGGAAAAAACAAGAATATCTATCATAATTTTTGGTTAGAAATAAAATGTCTAATTGAAAGAAAATACACGAAAACTATGGTCATAAAAATTTATTTTAAATATTGTATTTTACTTTTATTATCAACTTAAATTTGTATGAACGCACTTACACGAAATATCACGTGTTTAATAATTATATACATTGTTGCTATATTATAACAAAATGGAGAAACATATAACAAAAAAATAAAAAGTAAAACAAGAGAAATTGGGCTCTTACAATCTATTTAGAATTACAAATAATATTATCTAATACATTTTATTATGATTGAGATTGACTGGAAATAAAAGTGGGAACATCCCAACTCAAAAGTTAATTTACGAAAATACTCTTTAAAATTATGACCAAATTATCTCTTACCTAATAGTAAAATTATTCCCATTAAATAATTTTATACACTACTTAATGTCAACATACCACTTAATGGGAAGAGCTTTTCATCTTCTGCTAATCATTTTTGGCTCTTTGATATGTCAGTTTTGTTTCTACCAACATGGTCATTAGTCATTTCTCCGGAATAGAAAGGTAAAAGTGAAATATTTACCAAAATCTATATCTATATATATAATAAAGCTAGAGATAGACAAGGTGATGTGACACCTCTCTATGGCTAGCATTCATATTTATCTTTTTGCTCCTTTTTTTGCCATTTTTTCTTAACAAAATCTACTAATTAATTGAATTAATACAAACCTCATAAAGTAAATGGTGAAGTAAAAATGTTCAGCCCACGTAAACTTTGCAATAAAGCACATTAACTCAGAAGCAATATGTTTGTCATACATTGAATCTGTTTCCAGTAAAGTCTAAAACCATTTTTGTATAATATTTATATCTAATTATATTTGTAACTGTTTTCAACCTCTTCCTCCATGATTAGTTATCAATTTGTGTGGAAACATGGATAGTGTGTGAAACGTAAAACATGAAGAGGTCCTCAGCACATTTATAACCCTTTTAATTCTCACCCTTTTAATTCTCACCAAAAAATACTCTAGCTTTTCCCTATAAATTTAATTCATGATAAAACCCAAGAGATCTATCAGCCCATGAGCTCGAAAATTTTAGGAGGCAGAGAGCCACCAGAAAGGCTAAGATAGCCAATTAGAGGTCATGCACCAGCAACTTTAGGGGGTGTTATGAAGTTAACGTCTTTTCTGTTATTGAAAATCGCTAAAAGCAAGTAAATGAAGTGGAGAAAAATCCCAAAAATAAGCGTACTAGCAGGTAATGGCAAGAGGGAAATGCATTGCGTGAAAGAATGCTTAATTAGATGGACAAATTACTTAGAAAAGGAGATGGAACAATGGCTGTGCTCTTTGGTAGTAGTGCATCTAATAAAAAAACTTGAAATACAGAAAGTATATATAATCGCCAATGTATTTTTTTCTGTCCTCTTCTCCTTACCTATCAGCAATAGTTGTTTAAAATTTTGTATGAGATAGGTAGGCTGTATTCATTTGCTTTACTTTCTTTTAGTTTTCATTGCTTTTGCATTTTTGTTGGTTAATTTTGATAAATTTTCAGATGCTACTTGCAGGTTTCCAAAAATGTGGGGCAAACATCATATTAGCTCTCATTTGTTCTTCTTATATAGTTTAAAAAAAAAAAAAAAATAAGACTGAAAATATAACTGAATCTTTTATTTGAATAAACATTTTGATGCACGATATTAGTTTTGTGGCTTTCGATAGCATTTGTTTATCTTTGTGTCTTTTTTTATTTTATTTATTTTAAATTTATTTTCAATCTAAAAGCCTCTCGATACAATTACTCCAACTTCCGACAAGGTAACAATCACATTAAATGTTAATGACTTGTAGAAGTTAATTTATTATTGTCTATTTTTCTATTGCTTTTTAAGAATATGAAAGTTTTTGCGAGTTTTATATTCAATTCTCCTTCCCATTTTGTTTGATATTTTGTGTGTGATTGTGTGTGAGAGGCGAGGTTCGTATAGAAACCTTTGTCAGAGTGTCTTACAATTAGTTTTCTGCTAGAAGTTTTCAATTTTTATTTTATTTTTAGTTCTATAAGAATTTTGTCATCTATATTGATTAAATTTATGAGGAAAAAAAAAAGATGAATTTGTGGACCGCAAGTTAACTAGTTAAAGAAAATTGAAGATGTAATCCAGCCCATTTAGGAGTGTGGAAATTGAATACCGTGGTCCAGCTAATTAAGTAGAACCTTTGGACCTCTTAGTGTAGGATAATTGTATTAATAACTAATAGCCACGTTCTCCAAATGAATTGTATATAATCAATCAATATATAATATTGTATACGGTGAAAACCGGATGAGGGCCAATCCGGGGTAACCGTGGCTCAGAGGAGGAAAAGGAAGGAAAGTTCGTGTATAAGCATCGGGTTTCCGGATAAGCATTCGGATCAAAGCCGAGCGGAAGCATCATCGGTCCCGGTTTTTAAGCCACCGAAGGTTCGGATCTCTTTCCGGGGGGTTACCGCCGGAAGTCCGGTACCCGTGAGTCCGTTGGTCCGTTATGACCGTTACTGGGGCGCAGCAGTGGTGTCACATCACGGTCGGCTACCAACTATGCGTGTGTCAGACGGCGCCGTCAGTCAGATCTCATCACATCCATACAGGGGCTGTCCTTTTATTATTATTTTATTACTTCACCCATGGGTTCATCACTATAAATAGGGCATTCCCTCCTCACTTTGGGGGTTGGTTGATCTTTTATTCAAAAGAACATTTGTAACACAATACATATATATATACAGTTCTAGCAATCTCAATATTGATATTTTCCATTGTAAGTTTGTCATCCATATCATATTTTTTCAATCAAATTGGCCATACGCGGAGTCATCTGTCACTTGCGCTCCTTGCACGTTTATCAATAAGCATTCTCATCCACGGTTTGTAATAAACATTGGGACTCAAGCACATATCCTATACTCACACACAAATTCAATTGATTACCGAATCCGGGGTAAACAGTTTGGCGCCCACCGTGGGGCAAGGATAATAGTTCTTGGTCCTGATTCTTGTCGTTCTCACCTCCAAACCGTAACACTTCCGCCTCGTTTGTCTCGACAAAAACTGACTCATGGCTGATGTTGAGCAGTCCGGCCATGTCAATAATACCGAGATTGTGGCAGAAAACGAGGAAAGCGAATTACGGGGACTACCAAACCCCGCTGACCCGAACCGCATCGACTCGAGGGAGGGCCTCAACCGACAAAACACGGTGGATCAAATTAACGCCGCCCTACCGGCAACTGATCCCCTAAGAACTCGCAACTCTGTCACATTATCTCGGACCCAAAGCCAGAAGGAGCCGGAGGCACCAAATGACGGCATTAATTTGCGTTTGATTTTTGAGATGTTGCAGGAACAAAGAGCGGCAATCGCCGAGCAAGGGATGGCGATTGCCCGGTTGCAGAGCGGGCAGGGGGAGCCTGGGCCGGAAAAGGCCAAGGGAACAGCGGAAATCGAGAGAAGCAGGCCGCGGACGGTCGAGAGCAATGATTCCGGAGCCGGTTCTTCCACCGAGGTACTAAAGATGCTTGAAACCTTAGCGAAACGAGTGGACTCTACCGAAAAAAGGGTAGAGACTTACAATTCTCGGGTAGATCAGATACCGGGGGCTCCCCCTTTGCTGAAGGGGGCTAACTCGAAAAAATATATTCAAAGGCCTTTTCCCCCGAGTGCAGCGCCCAAGTTGATCCCGAAGAGATTCAAGATGCCGGACATTCAGAAATACGACATCACCACGGACCCGCATGAGCACGTGACCTCGTACACCTGTGCTATCAAGGGTAATGATATGGAAGAAGATGAGATAGAGTCAGTACTGTTGAAAAAATTCGGGGAGACTCTGTCAAAGGGGGCGTTGACGTGGTACGACCATCTGCCCGAGCATTCGATCACTTCTTTTGAGATGCTCGCCGATGCCTTTGTGAAAGCCCACGCCGGTGCAATAAAAGTGCAGGCCCGTAAGGCTGACATTTTCCGGATAACCCAAAGGGACGGTGAGTTATTGCGGGAATTCGTCACCCGGTTCCAGAGGGAACGAATGGAGCTACCCCCGGTACCGGAAGAGTGGGCCGCACAGGCCTTCACAAAGGGCCTCAACATGCTAAGTTCGGTGGCCTCGGCAAAATTGAAAGAGAGCTTGCTGGAATACGAGGCCGTAACGTGGGCCGACGTCCACAATCGGTATGAGTCAAAGATTCGGGTGGAGGATGATCAATTCGAGTTCTCTCCGGTAAGGACCAAAATAAGTAGAGGTTTCGAGCCGCCAAGGAAGGGATACGAGGCCATGTCTGAATCATCGAAAGGAAGGTTTCGGCCATATCCCTATCCGGATAAGCAAAGTTTCAGGTCGGAAAAGGCAATAGAGAGCCCGAGCCATTTCTCAGGACGCGGCAGCAAACGAGTGGAGCGGCCATCGAACAGTCGGGGACTCTAATTTAGGAGCGATGCCGGAAGTTCCGCCGGCAATAAAGTTCCTCCAAAAATTTCGGAATACAACTTCAACGTTAGTACTTCAGGACTTGTCTCGGCTATTGGACGTGTCCCCGATGTAAGGTGGTCTAAACCATTGAGGTCGGATCCGGGTCAGCGAGATCCGGGTGTAGTATGCGAGTATCACGGGACCCACGGGCATCGAACCGAAGATTTCCGTCAATTGAGAGACGAGGTAGCCCGGTTATTGAAAAATGGTCACCTCCGAGATCTGCTGAGCGACCGGGCCAAAAATCACTATAAGGAAAGGGAATCTTTTCAAAAGTCCGAGCCTGTCGAACCCCAGCATACGATCAACATGATAGTGGGCGGGACAGACGCCCCTCGAGGGCCAGTAATGAAGCGGACGAAGATCTCTATTGTTCGTGAAAAGCGCACCCGAGGCCATTCGGCCGAGGGATCCATCTTCTTTAATGACGAAGACGCAGAGGACATCGTTCAACCCCACAATGACGCATTGGTAATCTCTATACTAGTCTTTAAAACTAAGGTTAAACGTATTCTGATTGACCCAGGTAGCTCGGCCAACATCATCCGATGGAGGGTGGTTGAACAGCTAGGACTGCTCGGCCAGATCGCACCGGTGGCTCGGGTGCTAAGCGGGTTCAATATGGCGAGCGAAACCACAAAGGGGGAAATCTCATTGCTTGTAAATGTGGGTGGCACCATTCAGCAAACGATGTTCTATGTGATCGAGGGGGACATGAAATACAATGCATTATTGGGCAGACCTTGGATACATAGCATGAGGGCGGTGCCCTCAACACTACATCAGCTATTGAAATTCCCCACGCCGGAAGGAGTGAAAACCGTCCAGGGCGAGCAGCCCGCTGCAAGGGAAATGTTTGCAGTAGAAGAAGCGGCACCTCGGCCCGAGGGGCCAGAATGGAAAAGTGCAACCGGAGGCGAGATTCCCAAATAGCAATCAAAGTGCGCCGGGTTGAACCCGGTACATAAGGAGGAAGATTACGAGGTACCCAGATCGTTCGTCATGCCAGATGACTCGGATGCAACTCGGTCAACTGTGGAGGAATTGGAGCAGATCATCCTGTTCGAATATCTCCCGGACAGAAAGGTATACCTGGGCACGGGGCTCACCCCGGAGCTCAGGCGTCGATTAATTGAATTTCTTCGTGCTAACGCCGATTGCTTTGCATGGTCGCATATAGATATGACAGGTATATCACCAGAAATAGCAACTCACAAGCTCAGCCTGGATGGGAAGTTTACTCCGGTGAAACAGAAAAGGAGACCCATGGCGGAGGCTAAACACGCATTTGTGAAGGACGAGGTAGCAAAACCTTTGAAGATAGGATCCATCCGAGAGGTAAAGTACCCGGACTGGCTGGCCAACGTTGTGGTAGTACCCAAAAAAGGTAACAAACTTCGAATGTGTGTCGACTTCAAAGATTTAAACAAGGCATGCCCGAAGGACTCGTTTCCGTTGCCTCATATCGACAGAATGATCGATGCGACGGCCGGGCATGAGATGTTGAGTTTTCTCGACGCTTACTCCGGGTATAACCAGATCCGGATGTACCCGGGGGATCAAGAGAAAACATCCTTCATCACCCGGTACGGGACCTACTGTTATAACGTCATGCCTTTCGGACTAAAAAATGCCGGTGCAACTTACCAACGCCTAGTTAATGAAATGTTCGAAGAACAGATAGGGAAAACAATGGAGGTTTACGTTGATGATATGGTTGTTAAGTCCCTGGAAACAGAGGACCATTTAAAGCATTTGCAGGAAACCTTCAATGTGCTTCGCAAATACAACATGAAGCTTAACCCGGAGAAGTGTGCATTCGGTGTGAGATCTGGCAGATTCCTAGGTTTCATGGTGTCAAACCGAGGGATCGAAATCAACCCGGACAAGATCAAAGCCATCGAAGATATCGAGGTAGTGAACAGCATAAAGGGGGTTCAGAAACTCACCGGGAGAATCGCAGCACTAAGTCGCTTCATATCGAGATCCTCGGACAGGAGTCACCGGTTCTTCTCCTTGCTCAGAAAGAAGAATGATTTTATCTGGACACCGGAGTGCCAAGAAGCTCTGCAGGATCTGAAGAAGTACTTGTCTAACCCCCCTCTACTGCACACGCCGAAGGCAGGTGAGACACTATTTCTGTACCTAGCGGTCTCCAAAGTTGCGGTAAGCGGCGTTTTGGTCCGAGAAGAATCAGGTACGCAATTCCCTATCTATTACGTGAGTAGAACATTGGGGGATGCGGAGACCCGTTACCCCCATCTGGAAAAGTTGGCGTTGGCACTAGTAAGCGCCTCCAGAAAGCTTAAGCCTTACTTTCAAAGCCATCACATATGTGTAGTAACTACTTATCCTTTGAAAAACATCATGCATAAACCCGAGTTGTCGGGTAGGCTAACGAAGTGGGTTGTAGAGGTCAGCGGCTATGACCTCGAATACAGACCCCGAACGGCCATAAAATCCCAAATCTTAGCCGATTTCATAGCAGACTTCGCCCCAGCCATGGTCCCCGAGGTCGAAAAAGAGTTCCTGCTGACCTCGGGAAAGGCCACGGGCATTTGGTCTCTGTATACGGACGGGGCTTCGAACCTTAAAGGTTCCGGGCTTGGCATTGTCCTTAGGGCCCCGGCCGGTGATGTCATTCGACATTCCATCAAAACTATCAAGCTAACTAACAATGAAGCCGAGTATGAGGCTATGATTGCAGGATTAGAATTGGCCCGGAGTATGGGGGCAGAAACTATCGAGGCAAAGTGCGACTCGCTTTTGGTCGCAAACCAGGTGAATGGCACGTTTGAAGTCAAGGATGAACGGATGCAGAGGTATCTCGAGAAAACCAGAGTGATACTTCACCGATTTAAAAAATGGACCCTGGAGCATATACCGAGAGAACAGAACTGTGAGGCCGATGCATTGGCAAATTTGGGATCTGCGGTCGAAGGGGTCGAAATCAACTCCGGAGAAACGGTGCAACTGACAAGAACGGCCATAGAAAGCGGACACGCTGAAATATACTCGACAGGTCTGACTTGGGATTGGCGCAACAAATACATTGACTACTTGCGTGATGATAAGCTTCCAAGCGACCCGAAGGAGTCGCGTTCGTTACGAACGAAGGCAGCCCGATTTTGCTTAGTGGACGGTCAATTATACCGACGCTCTTTCCACGGACCCTTGGCTAAATGTTTGGGCCCCGGGGAAACGGAGTATGTGATGAGGGAAGTACATGAAGGGACCTGTGGCAATCACTCTGGTGCGGAAGCTCTGGTCCGGAAGCTGATCAGGGCCGGGTATTACTGGAATCAGATGGATGAAGACACGAGAAACTTCGTCCGAAAATGTGACGGGTGTCAGAGGCATGCCCCGATGGTTCACCGGCCCGGGGAGTCGTTGCATTCAGTGGTCTCACCATGGCCGTTCATGAAATGGGGAATGGACATCATGGGTCCGTTACCCCGGGCACCAGGTAAGGCACGCTTTATTTTATTTATGACTGATTACTTTTCTAAATGGGTCGAAGCGCAGGCCTTTGAAAAAATCAGAGAAAAGGAGGTTATCGACTTCGTTTGGGACCACATCGTCTGCCGTTTCGGCATTCCAGCCGAAATAACTTGTGATAACGGTCCTCAGTTCATGGGTAGTAAGGTCAACAGTTTCCTCGAGGGGTTGAAGATCAAGAAGATTGTGTCGACCCCATATCACCCGTGTGCAAACGGACAGGCGGAATCCACTAACAAGACAATAATCCAAAGTCTAAGGAAGCGGCTGGAAGCATCGAAGCACCGTTGGAGAGAAGTGTTGCCCGAGGTACTATGGGCTTACCGAACCACGGCGAAGTCCAGCACGGGCGAGACCCCTTTCTCGTTGGTATACGGGACCGAAGCCCTTATCCCCGTCGAGGTTGGCGAGCCGACTCTCCGTTTCAAATATGCAACCGAGGAGTTAAACGGGGAGGCCATGGTTGTAAGGCTCGACCTGGCAGATGAGATGCGCGAAAGAACTTTGGTCCGAATTGCGGCTCAAAAGCAGAGGATGGAAAGGTACTACAATCGGAGAGCCAAATTTCGGCATTTCCGGGTTGGGGACCTGGTACTTCGAAAAGTCACTTTGCATACAAAAAACCCAAACGAGGGAAAGCTAGGACCAAACTGGGAAGGGCCGTACAAGGTGACCGGTGTAACAGGCAAAGGATCGTACCAGTTGGAATCCATGGATGGACAATGCCTACGCAACAACTGGAACATAGCCCATCTGAAAAGATATTACTGCTAAGGTATGATCCTCTCATGTACCTTCTGTTAACCGTATTGTCTTTTTGCAGGAAATCGAACACAACACAAAAATAGAAACTTAGGACTGAAAGCACGTGTTGCACTCTTTTCCTTAAGCGCGGTTTTGTCCCAAAATGGTTTTTCCGCCGAGGTTTTTAATGAGGCAACGAGTACAGCGTGCTACGCAATAAAGGCCAAGGGCCAGAACTCGGACACCCGAGGTTGCATCTTCCGAGTGAGGGCTTGGTAACACTCACCCGACCTCGAAGCTCGGATCAGTGTTAAGGGGCCACAGTACCCACATCGAGGCATGGCACGATAAAGAGAAGCAAGGGAAGAAATTCAGCATTTGCCACGGCAAAAGCATAGGCCGGCCACCGGCCTCCGACTTCGATGTAAGGACCAAACGATCATAATGAATCGTGTCCCATTTAGTGTTTGCTATGGCAAAGGTACAACCGACTTCGATGTAAGGACCAAACGATCATAATGAATCGTGTCCCATTCAACATTTGCCACGGTAAAAGCGTAGGCCGGCCGCCGGCCCCCAACTTTGATGTAAGGACCAAACGATCATAATGAATCGTGTCCCATTTAGTGTTTGCTATGGCAAAGGTACAAGGAATGAAAATTCTCCTATATGTACGAACACTTGTAATACAAAAGTCATTACAATAACCAATATTTTGGCAGTGCTCAAGTTGTACGCCCAAAAAACTGGGCGAAGTGAGGTCATCTCAAATCGGCCTTAAAGATAAGTCCCACGGGCGGAATTAATCAACGACCACGGATCATCTTGTCCGAAATTCGGACCAATAGTTCAAGGCAGAATAAAAACAAGCAATCAAACGAAGACACAAGAGAAGTGTAACTTTCGTATACGCAAAGGATACTTTTATAAAGAGTACATTTACATCAAAAATAAAAAAGATCTTAGGCTACTCAGCACGGCTAGAGTCAGAATAATCGGACTCGGTTCGTTCGGAGTCATCCGAGTCGGACCCAAGGGCACGGTTGGCCTCCTCCTCCATCTCCTTGGCCTGGGTAATCAGGGTCGGAAGATCGGATAATCCGCGATCGGCTTCTTCAAGGGTGAGCCGCCGAGACTTCCACTTCTCATACTCGGCAACAATGGCAGTATGGGCCTCGGCCGTCTCAACGCCTTTCCAGGCTTCTTCCAAGTCGGCCTCAACCTTAGCCAACTTAGCCTCTAGCTCAGCTCGGCCTGCCACAGCGATAGTCCTCATGTGGATAGCAGCTTCTAGCTCGGCCTTAAGAACGTCGTTGGCACTCACCGCCTCCTCCAGCTCGGCTTTTAAACCCTCACTCATCCGAGACCGCTCCTCGGCCTTCTCTTCGAAAACTTTCATGTGTTTTTCGTACAGGGCGGTATCAGATTCCAGTTGCCGATTCCTCTCGGCCAAGATAGTCGCATCGGCTTTCACCAAGTCAAGTTCCCCTCGGAGTTGAGAGACAGTGGTCTCCAACTCGTCCAGCCTTGACGAAAACTGAGCTTTGTCTCGGCTGAGGCAAATCTTATCAGCCTCGAGGCTTTGGTTATAATCAGTCATGGCGGCCAACTCATTTTTTAAACGACGACTTTCGTCCTTAGCCGCATCGGGTTCGGGACGAAGGTTGGCGAGAATGGCGGCCTGGCTCAACTCTTCCTCTTTCTCTCGGAGGAGGTGTTTGTATTTCTCCGTTTCTCGGCCCTGGGCGTCTAGTTGGCCTCGGAGATCATCCATCTCGTGTTGGGCACGGATGAAGGCTTCGTTCACCAGTACTACACTCTGCAAGGAAAGCAAACATAAGGAATCAAAACCAAAATGAGCGCAAAATCTGATTGATATACAAAGATGGCTGTAAGTTCTACTCGGTTGCCCGCGTGCATGCCTTCGTTCATGAGGCATTGCCAAGTGACCCCGGTCATTTTGCGCTTATCCGAGTCGGAAACAAGAGGACGCAAATAACTTGCCACTCCTACCGGACGGGATAGAAAGCCACAATCCTCGGGGACGGTGACTACGACCGATCTGGTCCTTCTCGGCTCAACGCTCGGGGCTGGGAAGATGGTCACCAGGTTATCCCTAGAGCCAGATTCTGACTGTCGGTTGGCCGACCTCGTGACCCGAGGAATTGGAAGATGACCAAAACCCTCAGCTTCACCGGTAGCCGGAGGAGTGGCTGAAAACATATCGTCGAAGTCTGCAACCCTCGGGGCAGGGGTAGACGAACTCGGTATAGACTCAATATTCCTGGCGAGGGCCGGGGGCTCGGAAGTAGAAACCGGTTCGTGGCCGGGCGATGGACGAGCCTGAGTAGGGGCTTCGGTCTCCGGAACTGGAACGGTCCCTTGATCGGTTGCAGCAACCGCCGTTTCCCCGGCTCCTTTTCTCCTTTGCAGGGGAGTATCTTCCGAAGAAGTTTCACCTGAAATGTCGACGAAGTCAACCGACCGAAGAGGGGCCGGGGAAAGGATTTCTTCCGCGCTTGAAAGAAGAGCGGGAATTAAGATACCTTCATTCATAGAAGGCAAGGGTGGTTCGGAGGCAGCCTCCTCGGGTACTGGGGCCGCTAACGGTGCCGGGTCTACCCTCCGAACAATGATGTCAGACTCCACCTCCTCCCTCGATGGCCGGGCTACACTCCTTGCTTTCTTTCGTTTGGACGGTTGGCCCTTTTCGGAGGGTCGTTTCCTTTTGGCGGCTTCGGCGAGAACGCGAGCGGAACCCGCCATGTCGAACGCGGACGCCGGTGCAGGGGAAGCAGCCCCCGACTCCGATCTAGATGCCACCGAACCCTTCGGCAAGCCTGAATGACAAAAGCATAGGCAGGTTAAGGAAATTGACGGCCTCGAATGGCTAAGGAGGCAACGAGATCAAAGGGAAGCCAAATATTACCATGATTTTGAGCGATCCATCGACCGCGTGATAAGTGGGCCCAAGTCCGGTCCTCATAGGGAAGCTGGTTGAGGAGCGCCGTGACCCACTCAGTCAGATCTCGAATAACCGGGGGAACAAATCCGTTTGCTGTAAAGTAGCGAAAGGGTGGTGAGAAAACAATACCGTAAGCAACTAAACATATGATGACGATTACTCAAAGGATCGAACTTACGTTTGTCGTTCCATTTCTCCGGAAAGGGTTGATGGGAGTCCGGGATTATGTCCTCGGATTTTACTCGGACGTAGCGTTCCAACCACCCCCTGTCCCGGTCTTCGTCCATCTTCGAGAAGAGCGGGTTCCGGCTGCGCTTGGTTAATCTTATGACACCACCCCGGAATATCCTCGGGGAATACAAGCGTATTAGGTGGCCCAATGAGAATTCCTTCTCAGCCCTGATGGCCAGCAACCGGAGGCAGGCAACGACCCTCCAAACAGTTGGGCCGATCTGAGCCAAAGTTACGCCATAAGTCCGGCACATATCCAGTATGACCGGATCAACCGGGGGATCGAGCTTAAGGGTGAAGGGGTAAGTGTACACGTACAAAAACCCCTCCCGGTAGTCGGTTATGGATTCATCCGGCCCGGGTACGAAAACCCTTACCGGGCGTGTGTCCCACCCGCAGTCTGTCCGGACTGTGTCGAGCCTGTCCTCGGTTATAGAGGAAGGATATCGCCTCACGTCGTATCCCCGGTCTGAAACGACGGAGGGTTTTTCTACCTCCAGGTCTTTGTTGAAGTTAAATTTTGCCGGTATAATATCCGAGGCCGCAGTTTCGGGGTTACCCTTTTGTTTGACCGGGGATACGGCCTCGGCCCTCGGGGACGAGATTGAAGGAATGTCTGTAGAAGTGGTTTCAGACATAATTGAAAGAAAAGGAGGAAAGTAGGGAATGGCGTGAAGGAAACGAAGGAAGTGACGATTTGAAGAAGCAAAGAAGCAATTGACGAGAGTAATGACAAAGCTAATTCCCTTTCCTTTCTTTTTTTTGTATTGGTAAGAGAAGGTTTGGCAACGAAGTTGTGAACAGAAAGGATGGTTGTTGACGCACAGAAGGAAGAAGAAAAGGGAGAGCAAACGAGAAAAGTGAAAAATGAGGAAAGGAGGGGCTTTTTATAGGCGTAAGGGAGGAACGGTTATCGAGGGCGGCCAATCGAGGATCGCCACGTGTTGCGACATTAATGCGAAACGACGTGTAAAAGGCGGTTGACAGGAACGAACAAACCAGAATTGGACACGTGGGCGGCAAAAAGAAAGACGAAACGGAGCCGTTCCCGCCAAAATAAAGTGATAAGAATTGGCCGACCGGGTGGCCGGATGTACGATTCATTCACTTCCCATCACTCCGATAGATCGTTGGTCCAGGAAGCGCGGGGCTATCTGTATACGGTGAAACCCGGATGAGGGCCAATCCGGGGTAACCGTGGCTCGGAGGAGGAAAAGGAAGGAAAGTTCGTGTATAAGCATCGGGTTTCCGGATAAGCATTCGGATCAAAGCCGAGCGGAAGCATCATCGGTCCCGGTTTTTAAGCCACCGAAGGTTCGGATCTCTTTCCGGGGGGTTACCGCCGGAAGTCCGGTACCCGTGAGTCCGTTGGTCCGTTATGACCGTTACTGGGGCACAGCAGTGGTGTCACATCACGGTCGGCTACCAACTATGCGTGTGTCAGACGGCGCCGTCAGTCAGATCCCATCACATCCATACAGGGGCTGTCCTTTTATTATTATTTTATTACTTCACCCATGGGTTCATCACTATAAATAGGGCATTCCCTCCTCACTTTGGGGGTTGGTTGATCTTTTATTCAAAAGAACATTTGTAACACAATACATATATATATACAGTTCTAGCAATCTCAATATTGATATTTTCCATTGTAAGTTTGTCATCCATATCATATTTTTTCAATCAAATTGGCCATACGCGGAGTCATCTGTCACTTGCGCTCCTTGCACGTTTATCAATAAGCATTCTCATCCACGGTTTGTAATAAACATTGGGACTCAAGCACATATCCTATACTCACACACAAATTCAATTGATTACCGAATCCGGGGTAAACAAATATAAAGTTAGGCATAGACAATTTAATGTGGCACCACTCTATGACCTCCATAGGCATTTATCTTTTTTCTCCTTTTCTTGGATATTTCTTGAATTTTGTATACATAATCTATTAACTAAATGACTTTAAAAAGCCTCACAAAATAAATGTTGAATTAAAGCCCATTCTGATTTATTAAGGTGAAGGCAGTTAAGATTTGCACCGTGTGAGTAATAAAGGTGAGGTCACATTTGATTAAAATAGAAGGAATGTCAATAGATATTAATTATCATTATAATGAAAGTAACAGCCAGAGACACGACCTGAAGCCTATTAATTAACGCCTTCTATGTATCCTTGAATGTGGATAGAGTTATACGACTTTGCACTTTGTTTTGTGGGTATATAAACAGTATTCCCAATTTTATCGGATGAGTTTGTTGGTTGCATGTTTCATTATCGATAAATTATTAGCTTTAGCAAATATTTTAGTTAAATGACATTATTCATAATTTACCTTTTGGTGCAGGTACATGACCAATTGATCATGACTTTGCTTACTGTGAGCAGGTTAAGGAAGGATTACGAGATAATGGAGACTGAAATCAATTTTAACTGCTTTCATATCATAGGGAAATAGTTGCGAGACTACAACGACAATTCATGGTATCCTCCTTTTGAAATGCTTTTCAATGAGTTCGGTCAATCCATGGATCTACTTGTCCTGGCAAAGGCTATCAATATTCTTGAAGTAATTGATAATGTTTTACTAGGAGATTGTAAAATGACCATATATATCTGTTATATTGCTCCTTTTGCTTAGGAAGCAGAATATAAACTTTGTATGTGGTGGGAAGTCTTGTGTTGACATGCCATTTCTTCTGCTTTTAACACTATCAATGTTCATAT
This sequence comes from Lycium barbarum, assembly GCF_019175385.1. Lineage (NCBI taxonomy): Eukaryota > Viridiplantae > Streptophyta > Magnoliopsida > Solanales > Solanaceae > Lycium > Lycium barbarum. Next base: position 30,172,007 of record NC_083337.1, read on the forward strand.
AATTTTACGTACTCTGAAGTGATAATAATGGCATTAAGCATCAACAGATGCTTAAGAAAAGAGAGTCATATAAATTGGGACGGAGAAAACAATATTTTGTAAGTTCACTAACTTTTTTGCAATTTCACTAGTAAATACTAAAAGAGTTATCTAATCCCATGGAGTCATCTTAAATGGGAAATAATGGTTACATTGCAGTGTTATTTGGAAAGAACGCGTTATCACAGTCTAAGGCTTTTCGCCTCCAAAACTGAAGAGCTTTTGGTTTTTCTTCAGTTACCTAATTTGATTCAGTGTTTAAAAAGGCAGGGGCGTAAGGCGAGGCGTTTTACATATGCCTTGGCGGGGCGTAAGCCCCGAGGCACAGGGCGTAAGCCCCATGGGTATTTAATTTTTTGTATTTCATAAAATAATATAATTATAATAAATATTTTTAAATAGGTAAAATTACATAAAAAATAAAAGAAAAGTATATATATATATATATATATATATATATAACCTTACAAGTATAAACAATACAATGAAATAAAAGCTATTATGAAATGCAAATCAACTCTAACATCTTAACTTTCAAATAATGAAAAAATCACAATTTGTTAAAACAATATTACTATCATACTATTCATTGTATCTCCCTATAAACAACTTTATCAGTATTATAATTGAAACGTAACTCCTTCATGAATAAAAATAAAATTATTTTCAAATAGAAAAATAATAAAATATGATAATTTTGATACATAGGACAAAAGACCAATGACAAGTGAAAATTCACAATTCGGTTATGTATTCTTAAAAGAAATATTAAGTGATATTCACCCTCACGATGTTCTCATATAGTAAATATGCAATACTACAACTTGTTATTTGAGTTATACCCAATCTTCTTATTTCGGTAAATGAAAAATTATTAAGTATCAATCATTTGTTAAAGAATTATGAAGGTTAACGGTTTTAATTAAGGAATTTAACATATAATTGTGTAAGAACTGTTAGGCGAGTCCCGAGCGTTGGGCGTTAGGCGTGTTTAGGGCGTACAACCGGGCGCTTAGGGCGTAGGCCTCGCAGGAATTAAGCCCCGCACGTGAGCCCTGGGGCATTTTGCTAGTGCCTCGCCCCGGAGCGAGCCCCGAGGCGAGTCCCAGAACTGTCTTTTAAAACACTGATAATGATATATCTTAGCTAATCCATTGGATTCAGCTTAATGATCAGCTTATATAAATGGACTATAAATCCAGAATATGTATAATTACCCTCATCGTTAGAAAAAACAGTAGAGGAAAACTGCAATTTACCAGTAAGTTCATTTTCCTGTGTTACTTTCTATAAGAATTCATAAAAATGTATTTTATTTAAGGTAAGATTTTATTGAAATGCGTGACACTTTGAAAATATTCATAAAATGTCCTGTTCAAAAAAGTATTCAAAAAATATATATTTTAGCTTATATAATTTTTTGTGGGTTTAAAGTTTTATACATCATCAGTGTAAATAAGATATTACATTATCGGGGTCACCCAAAAGATATATATTAAGCATCGTAATAGCCATTTTCACCGGATAAATGCACATAAAATTTAAAAAGTCTTACTGTACATCCACAATAGAGGCAATGAGCTTTGGCCGCACCTAATATTTTGTTTTTGTCTTTTGTAAAGCTTATTAACACAAGCACACAGTTTACAAATTAAACTGATGTGTTTATAGAGAAGTGTTAGAGATTAACTTTTAGTCCTCTTATATGCCATGCCTTAACGTTAGTTTGAGTCTTTGCTGGGAACTGTCTAAGAACTTCAATTTTTGATGCCTTAAATTTGCTGAAGTTGATAAGAGCATTGGATAAATGGGAAAAAACAAGTATATATATATATATATATATATATATATATATATCGATGATTTGTGCTAATATTCTCTGATTATAGAATCATAAGTGGATAAAACCTGTGGATAAATGAAATGAATTGCCAAAGTCGGTAACCAAAATAATGAAGTGGAACATAAACTAAGAACATCATCTATAAAGAAATATCAGGTAACATACGAATATATTACACATTTGCACCTAACAACATCAAAATGTAACTTATTATACATTTTAACCACCAACGAAATTTAGTTGTTCAAGTTTGTAGGTTCAGACAATATCTAATCATCTATAGTTGAACAAAGAGTCATTCGAATAGACTGACTATTCATCTATTTCAGCTTGTACTTTCCAACAAAAAATTTTGTTACTCATTACATTGCAGTTTTAAATTGATTCATACCGTATATATTACTTGAGGTACACGTGCAACGCACGTGTCCGAGGACTAATACTAAGAGGTACCAAGAAAATTTGCATAAACCAACTTATTCCCTCTCTGTTTTGCCTTTTCTTCTCTTCTACTTAGATCTAAATTTTTCCACCATTTTAAGTCTTCTTGTATGTCAAATTAATTTTCTCTTAGGACAGGCAAATTACCTTAGTGCTTGTCATTGTATTCTCAGTTTGCCTGGCTATATCAAATAACTTTATTTGTTCTCTTTGTTTGTTTTGGGCCTTCAATGAGCATCAATTGAAGCCATGACCTTATTCTTCTATTGATGTTTTCTTTCATTTCTTCATATTAATTAAACATGTGTTTCAAGCACTATGCAAGAGATTTTTCTGCAAAGTTATTTTGGAAGATTACTCTCTTCAATTAGAAGAGAAAGCCGGACTCAGATCTTGCAAAAATATTAATGCTGCCTAATTGGGCCATGCTTCTAGAATAGAAAAATACTAAATTGTATCAGCGACGCTCTGTAGAAATTAGAACTTGGTATTTTTGCTTGTTCAGCACTTAATGCTATGCGGCCCATTTGTTTAATATCCTGTCCTCAGTTCTTGACGAAGAGTGATATTTCAAAAAGAATGTTTCTGGTTGTTTCATATCGACCCCTCAAAGTTAAAAGTTCTAATGCTGTATTCAGGACCTGTCGTCTAGTATACTATTCCATGATGCCTATTCAGTCTCTTTTATTCGCTTAATCTTCTTCTGTTGTTACTTCCTTTTTTATATTTCTTCAAAACCTTCTTATTCAAAGGAGTTTAGAACTAAACTATTTTTGACACGGAAGACAAAGAAGTGTGATAAAAATGAGGCTTTATAAAACGAATATTCATCAAGTTTACTAGTTTTTGATTTGTTCTAGTGAGTAAGAATGGTTGGGGAAAGTGAGGAGCATGTTCTTGGATCATTGGGACCTTGCTCAGTTATTTCTGTGCTCCAATATTATCCTCTTTATTTCCAGCAATGAATTTTGTGTTTCAACCTCCCTGTTTTCAGTAATGAATTTGAACATCTTTTTAAGAAGGTGGGATTTCCTGACATAATTGCTTATCTGAGATAAATTCTCTCAAATAAAGGATGATTGTCTTGGTCATGTAAGAATAATGAACTAAGAAACAAAGTTGTTGCCCGACATGATCTCCTCTAGCATGCTTCCCATATACTTGGTTAGAGGGATACCCTGCATCTCTCTGCTGTCTATAGATGAACAAATTTTGTGTTGACTGCTTTTTCAAATTGAATTGTATGGTATAAAATTGCAATGTGAAGATATGGGGAGCATGTTCTTTTCTCGTTGTAAGTTTGTTACCACAAAATGAAGAAATTACAGACCTATACAAAGTCGATCTATCTGATCACCCTATCAGCAGTTTTCAACTCCTTTTATGTGATTATATGCAGAGAGAGGAAAAGAAACGAGAGTGAGTTAGTCTTCAGAGACCTCAAATGAAACACAAGGTACGTGGAGGGAGTATGGTATTATCTTGTTTCTACTTTGCAACTTTTATGCTTCTAATACCCTACCTGCAGAAGTGATAATGCTATTTGACAGTCCACAATTAACACTTTTTTTTTTTTTTTGCGTCACAACAGGAGGCAGCATTCTATGAGTTTGCCTGCTCTTTATTTAATATGAGGCACTGATATGCAAAGATATACACGAAACTAATACTTGCAACACGATGATATCTTTTGCTCTTCCATTATCTAGTTTCTACTATTAATAAGTGAAGCTTTTCGTCGTCCATATGCTATTTCCGTAAATAATAGCAAAAATGAGGGCAAAGTTTCTTTCTAACCTTCTTACATCTCCACCTAAATTCTGGCTTCTTTGTAGAAAAAAGAATATCTTTCTTTACTTCTTCTTGCACCTTTCTGGTTGCTCTGGTAAGTTCTTCTCTTCTTCTTCCTTTTTGCTCACTGTTTTCTTCTTGTTTCTTTTTATTTGTGTTATTTACCTGGGTGTTCTATTTGGGTTTCATCGATGGCTTTTCAGTTTTTTCGCTACAGAGAATTAGTGAAATGGATAGCTTCTTTGTGTTTACTCTGCTATTTCAACCACGCATGTGTTATTTTCAGTTTCTTCACTACAGAGGAACATCAAATGAGCCTGAACATTACAAATCGTCATGTGTGTGGATGTTGTTTGGCGGACACCCATTTCCATTTCTTGTGAATTCAGCTCATACAAAGCATCAAGGGGAAATTGAAATTACTTATTTATTTATTCATTTTGGTTAGTAAACTGTAAACCCGTGAATTTTTTTTCTAGAAGACACCAATAGTGCTTACCTCTTTTCGTTCTCTGGCTCCCAAAGATGTACCATTTGTTGTTGATTTCTTGTTAAGTAATTATAATCTTTTGGGTCAAGTGTCAACCCGTTTACATCTTTTCCACTATTCATGATTTGTGGATTTTAATTTCTCAGTACATGACATTACTGAATATTTATGATTTATATAGTTGGAATATAACAGTTGCAAAATTTTGATTTCACAGGGTTTCTAAAAGTGGAAATTGCTCAAGGTGCGGAAAAGGGGACAATTCTTCCATTATAAGACGTTATTTTTGTACTTTTTTGTTCTGATGTTATATGTTTAGCTATAATGTTATCTACTGAGTTGTGCTCCTTTGTTTCTTTATTTCTTTTATTATGGGAATTTGATGGATTTTTGTTAGCTTTTCTATTCTTTACATCCTTTTTTTGGCTGGATTTTATTACATGCATCTTAGTATCTGCACCTGCTTAGACATGCATGCTCAGAAATATATATCTAGGGCCTTGGTCCGAGTATATTCTTGTGACTTTGTGTGTTAAGCTAACATTTTGAGGGTGAATTTTTGTGATGGCCTTGTTTGTAACAAATGTTGAGCATAGTTATGATAGTAAGAGAAAAAATTTCTTTACCAATCAACCTAAATGATTGTTTTGTGCTACATTACTAAGTTATGGTTTCTTTGAATGGTGCAGAAGAGCACATCTTGAATTAAAGAGAACGGGAGATGAAGTTATTGAACTGGTAATTCTATTGGCTATAATGAATTATTCAATTGTAGGGAAGTACAACAATGACTAAAGAATTATGTTGCTGAAAGCTGCATTAGGAGTTCACAACCTCGAATTTTGAAGATGGTTTCCAGAAAAGACCAATATGGTGATGAATTGCAGATAGGTATATATACTCATTCTATATCTTAGTAAACTGTAGGGGTAAAGTCTGCGTACACTTTATCCTCCCCAGACCCCATATTGTGGGATTGCACTGGGTACGTTGGTTGGTTGGTTATATCTTAGTAAATTGATTTCTCAATCTGCTGACCTGCTTCTGTAATGAACTACTTCATTACAAAAGAAAAAGAAATACGTATAAATACATCACTTGATTTGTTCACAATTATTAGCTTTTAGACATTTATACAAAAATCAGAAGATTTTGCAATTTTACAATAGGTTGTAGGTGTACATTTCTTTCTTGAAATGTTGCCTATGTTGTATGAACTGTGGTGAGCCCTTTTTTACAACCTACTCTTATCCTGGTGCAGGGATTTGCTTTTATGGAATCAATTTTTTTTTTTTTTTGGAGTCATGAATTTCCTGCGCTAAACCTGAACATTCAATCAAGTTGAGGTATAAACTAAACTACTGAATCTAAGTAATAATTCTAGATAAACGAAGCATGATGCTGTCATATATTTGAGTAACTAGATGGTTAACGTCCTCTTAATCTTATAGCTGGTTATCGAGATGTCGACATAGATTTCAGTAGTTGAAACAAATGCTATGAGATTATGGCCTATTTTCCCTTTCCACTTAATAACCTTCTTGTGAAAGGTAAAGTGTGCTTATATCCTAAACTAAATGGTTTAAGCAAAGAATTTAAAAAGGTACTTTCCCTCCTTCATTTTATATGTTGTCATAATGGCGACAACATATAAATTTGTGATTACTATCTGAAGTAAGTGCTGCCTTCACCAATCTTAGATGCAATATGGTGAATGTTGAAGTGACGAAAGCTATATCACAAGTTACTGATGAGAAAACAAATGGGGTTACAACTGTGGACCTTGAAAAGTTGGTTAAGATCAAGCAACTTTTATGCAGTGTTCTTAGAGGCGGTAAAAATCAAGAGCTGTCGTGCAGTGCTGTATCATGGGGCCACTTAGACTGAGAGAAGGCTTAACCATCTGATTTTTGTATACACGGAATATTAACATGCCACAGTGAAGAGTCAGACGATGAAGAAAGGCCAAATATGTTGTTAAATGGCATGACAATGACTACTCAGTAGTGATAATTCGATGCAAGGGTAGCCTAAATGGCTAAAACTTCTATGTATGATCTAAACTCTGGGAGATGTGCAGCATGTTGGTTTTCCATGGTAACATCGATGTTGAAGGGCCAGAAGATTAAGAGGTACTATGTTTTTTGTGTTTCAGAAATTTTACATTGTTTGTGGCTTTACATCTAACTTGAACTTGTTCTATATATATATATATATATATATATATATATATATATATAGACTTTATGATAAACTTTGTTACGTTCAGGGAATACTACATAAGGCATCTAACTTGAACTTGTTTTCTCTCTCTCTCTCTCTCTCTCTCTCTCTCTCTCTATATATATATATATATATATATATATATATATATATATATATATATTTAGACTTTATGATAAACTTTGTTACGTTCAGGGAATACTACATAAGGCATCTTGGTGGATCACCTGCAAAATCAAGATGCAGGAAAACAAGCAGTGTTTCAATGTCTTGAAGCAGCTATAGCAAGAAGCATATCCAAGATTAGCACTTTGATTTACCTTTTTCGACATCTAGGTACAATTTTCCAGCTCTAGCTCACTCTTTCAAGTAATAGATATAAGTCTTGACAGTAAATAGTAGATGCAACAGGAAAAAAGAGAAGAGGGGACAAAAAAAGGATGGATGCACTGCTTTCAACCTTTTCTTTTTTATTTTATCTATTTTTATTAAATTCTGGTTCCAAGAGATTCTTATTCTTCTTCATATTTTCTTGGTTCAATTTGTACATGGATGTAGTTATTTGTTAAATTTCTCCTATCGAAGCACACTGAATAGCCATCAAGGAACAAAATAGTAGGTAACAAGAAGGGAAGAATTTCGATGCGACAAATTTGTTTGACGATGAACTTGAATCAACTGAACAAATCTTTTATCCAGTTGTTCCATAAAATAAACATTTATCATTCAGAAACTCCAAAGCAACATTGCTTACTTCCAGTAGAAAATTATTTTATGCATTATCTGTTGTCAATTCACTATGAATCAAAAGCTAAGTACTGACTCATTTCAAAATTACTACTCTTTTTACTAGATAATTAAATGGGAGTTGACGTGAGAGATGACTCATGAAGAAACAATTTAGCCATATATGGCTGGCTTTAGTGAGATGAACACCATCCCAGTTAACGTGTTGAGAAGGTCAGGACAAGAGCTTGCAGAAGGAGAACCCAAGTGTTGAATTCGTCAAAGTCAATATTCTCTCCATGTTGGTTTCAATTTCGCTTATACAGAGGTACGTAGTTTGTGATAACAGTGAGAGAGTAGTTGAATATGATCGCATTACTACTGTTGTACTATTATTAAACCAATAGGCTTATAAAACCTTTCCTTATCCAAAAAAAGAAAACCAATATGCTCATACTGGATTAAAATGGAATCCCCAAAAACCAGAGCTAGAGTGAATGTGGCAAATGAGTTATTTTAAGATATTTAAGCAGCAGTTGCAGCTATCAAATTAGCTTCTAATACCAATATGGTAAAAGGAATATGATATAAAAAATAAAAAATAAAAATTTGTGCACCTTCAAGCTCTTGCAGGAACTTCCCTTTAGAGTTTGCAGGACTTGTAACAATAACATTATTAGTTGTTAGCCAATAGAAGCCAATAATTATTTATTGTAAATTCTCTATGAATGGTTCTTCATTTGAACTTTCTAAGTTCCTTGCAATGAACAATAAAGTAGATTTTAAAATTGGTGTTTCAAGTTTTTATACTTTTTTCAAAATGCCCCACCAACCTTCATATGGCTGGCAGAGCATATGAATTTTCTTGATCTGAACTGTTTATAAAATATAGAAACAAAAGGAGTAGCTATTTATAACAAAGGTGATAACCAAAATATAAAGTAGATCATAACCTGTTATAACAAGATTATATATATATTTTCACGATACTTCATCAACTTAAAGGTGATTAATTTACTGTTTGGATGCAAGAGATTTCATGCCAGTATGCATCACGGAGCTTGGTACAGTGGCGGCTTATCTAGGAAGTTAGCTGAACGAGGAGTCAAGCTTCTGGGGTTTTCTTGTGACGATGGTCAGACTCACAAGAGTGGTTCAAGGTTTTGGATATTAAAAGTTTCTAGAAAGTGTTGAATGTCAAGACTTGACTCTGCATGTTATATCTAAGTTCATGTTAGCTTATCTGATTCCATGCGGAAATCAATTAAGCCATGTAGTTCACTTTTCACCTTCTTTCTTGATCAAAACATTCTTGTGAAACTTTTTCATGAAAAAGAATGAAACTATTTCCATTTGTTTAATTCTAAGTTTGTTAAAGTGTTTGTGGACGTTAGTCATACGCTTTTGAGTTGTTGAACAGATTTTCTCTAGAACTGTCCATTTGGATAATTTTTCTACTTCTATGACTTACATGTAGGTTATTTTGGTAGTGATTCATTCCGAAAATGACATTCTAAACAAAAGATTGAGATTCTATAAAGAAGAGGGAAAACTTTGGAGTTCCAAATGGATTCCATGAAGGCTATAGTGCAGCACCTTAAGGTTGATACTTCATTTTTACTTGGTCTTTTAGTACAATTAACCAAGACACTTATTAATGCTTCTGTCACCATGCACTACAGATTCCAAGAAATAAACTCATCGTGATTATATCTGTTTAGTTAGATAGATCAAGCGTTTGCTGATTTTATTTGTTTTAACTGAAAACAATGATATTCATGAAGCTACCAAGTTATCTGATGTAGCTGATAAGAAAGTGCCTTAGGAAATATTACCTGGACATGCTCAAAACCGAATTGGCATCATTCAGTACGGATGATTCTAATCTTCATGAAAGGTACTAAGCAACAACTTCTTCAATGGATTCTCAAGATTATTGCTGGAATTCCAGTTCCAAATGGCAGTTAAAAGTTGTTTATTTTGCTTCCCAATTGAGGTTGTCAAATTTTGCTGGAAATAGTTCTAAGGTATTGCTAATTAGCGTTTTCAGATTCCTTCCAATATTTTTTTTGGTACTGAAGTAGCTTGGAGCATATCCTTCCTGATAATCTTTTTTCTTCTCCCACAGATTAGCTGCAGACCAGCAGACTGTATTCTCCACTAATTCAGCTGAAGCTCATGTTATTTCCACATGCTAAGGTACTCAATTTCTACATGGTGTTGTATTTTCTGATCATGTTGATCTTATTAACAGAGAACAAAACTTTCCACACTCCAATGAAGGAAAAGTCTTGCCATTTTTCTTTAGAACTTTGAAAATCCTCCACTTGAACCAGCAAAATGTCTTTCTAAGACTATACATAATTTCAGTTGTAAGTTGAATTTGATATATATTTTGAAATATGATAAATTAGTCTTATTTTGGTAGTTTTTCTACAAATTATCTTCCACTAACTTCAACATAAGTTGTACTGTAAACTTATGATGAACAGGAGCATCTTGGTAGATTTTCCTTCGATTCAGAGCTTTCATATTCATATTTTTCTTATTTTAGTGACACGTGTTTAGCTTTTTGGGTTTGTGGGAGAAAAGTGAAAAACTGTCTTCACTTCCACTTTTATTACTGGCTCTTCTGCTCAACAAGATATGTATTTGATGGTAGTTGCTCTTTAAAAATTTTGGTAACCTTTTTTTTTTTATGCAGTATACATAGTATTATATTGAATTTTTCGTGGTTGAAACTTGTAACAGTTCCAATAAATAGGTGAGAAAGAGAGCTGATTAAAAAAAAATAGTGTTGGGACGATCTCAGGCAGCTAGCTTAAACATTGAGTAAAATGATAGATGTCAATCGGTGGAGGAATTGCTTGAACAGAGAATGAGGACATGTCAGTAACTGTTGAGCTTCTGTCACTGCCGGTACAATATTAAAATTGATGTCTTTTTTCTCATATGTTTTATAAGAAATTCATGAGTACATATCTTTTGTGTTAAAGATTGCAAGTCATTTATTTTAAACCAATGTGTTTATGCCACCTTTTGATTTTTGTATATTCACTGTTGAAAATGATGTGAGTCCGTAGTCACATCTAACTTCGGGAGAATTTCCTTGTGGGGATTGTGTTGTTAATTCAATTGCCACTACTGTTTTGTATACATGGCTTTAGTAACCTTGAGCTAAAGTCCTAATGGTTTTTGTTGGCTTCTCTGCATTGTCTGCATACGTCCCAATTTGCAGAGCTTTGAAATGGCTCTGCTAATAACTCTTCCCTTTCTTCTCCGGTGAACCAAACAGCTGATAACTCTTACTAGCCTCTGCCCAGGTCAGAAACCTCTCACTTTCTTCATAACTCAAAATTTGCAAATTTTTTGGTTAAAGAAATGGGAAATTGAGTATGCACATGTTCTGGGTTATAGTAGATTAACTCTCAATATAATTTGGAGATTCTGCACTTGATAAAGAGTTGATTACTAATTAATCTGGTATTGATGGTTTTTCTAATACAAATATTATGCATCTGCTTCTTCAGACCAATACCATCAAATACTACAACAAATAATGCACACAGCTATACCGGGCAGACGCCCGTGCCATGCATGGGCACGGGCCATCTAGTTAAACAATAAGCATGTCATAAGTTTCTACCACAAACTAGGAAGTAACCAGGTTGGGCAAATATACCTAAAGGAAGTATCATTTCCTAAATGCATATATTCCATGTAATCATCTCTTAAGTTATACATTCCCAAGTGATTCCCCATAGATTTCCATCCGGGTGCCAACAACAAGTCCACATTGTCATCCACAAAGTAGATGCAGTTGCACTTTAGATGACCACGGGCAGGAACGGAAGTACAAATATAGGCGTCGATAAGTAGCACATTATTACCCAAGTCCTCCAGCATCGTCCACTTCCTTTCCGAGATATCAAATTTGTATGCTCTGAATCTACTTCCATAATAAAATAATATCAAGAGCCTGGCGCTAGTTGCGGACTGACAGGCGCGGAAAAGGGCGGGATGGCACACTCTCCCTCAACTGTTTTGGCGACGACCGCGGCGCCACAGAACTGCAAGAATTCATGGACCTTATCCTTGAATTGCCATAAGTCCTCGTATGCTTCCCATGTAGCCTCCTCGGGCGGCTGTCCCTTCCAATGGACAAGAAATTGAGCCTTCGAGTTGCCCCAACCTTTGCCTCGGACTAACTGATGGTCAATGATGGCTTCGATTTCTTTGTCTTTTGCTGCAGGAGTCTCAAAGATCCTGGCACGGCTGGCTTGTGCTCGACCCTTGTCTTCCTTGTCTTCCTTTCCGAGATATCAAATTTGTATGCTCTGAATCTACTTCCATAATAAAATAATATCAAGAGATCTCCTGATGATTCTGCCAAATATAGCCGCTGGCAAGATTTCTCTTGTTTGGGAGGAGGACTAATCTCCAACATCCATGGAGGATCAACTCCATTTGTGTCAAGAGAAAAGAGTGTTCCCACAAACGAAAGTGCCATAATTTGATCCTTGAAGCACACAACATCAACAAAACGAGCTAAAGATTGAACCAAAGACCACCTGTTATCTCCCAATCTAGTGAATGCCACATCATTATGACGGCCATAAATAATGAAAACCATATATCCATTTTGAATCTTGAAGAGTTTAGCTTTGTGAATAGCAGAAAACCAACAATCACCTTGGATGTTTAATGTGCTAATCGATGGAAGATTAGTGCAAACACGAGTAAAAGGGTTGACAAGGCGAACAATTTTGAGTTTCAGGCAATGTCAAGTTATGAAACTTAAACTTGCACATACTAACGAATTGTCGTATGGGCCCGTTGTTGGCTTGCTTTTCCCCAAGCATGAGCCATGGTAATTGAAGACTAGGATGCCAGTTATTGCTTTTATAGACTATCCTCCAGGAGCGGCATACTGAGGAAAATGAATGGAAATCTTCAACTGTGTTCAATTGGTTTGCGATTGATTCAATTAGGTCATATAGAAGTGCTGACCATCCCGCCATCATATACTGATTAGAAAATTATAATAAAACAAAGGCAATGAAATTGTCGTCAGCAATAGGTCTATATATAGCCAAGGTCAAACCAAAATGATTCTGTTTACATTGAAGTATATACCAAAATCTAGTTACAAAGCACAAACATTAATGGCACTAAAGAAGAACAGAATCTCATGAGTCATGAGCAATATGGTAGGAGTGTAAATACTTTTAAACCCGACCCAACAAATCAAACCAAACCTAATCAAACAAATCTTTTAGGGTTTTTTGTATTTTTAATAAAAGTGTAGGTTTTGTGTATTAAAAATGACCAGATTGACCAGACGGTGCAAGTAGAACGCATTTTGATAGTATGATTATATTAACAATAACTAACAAAACAGAAGCATTGGCACCCTAGACGTTAGTATGTCAAGGCACCATAGACAGGTAAATTTCTGGAAGTCATCTTGAAACATAAAAACAATATAATGAAAGAAAGCTCACATTTGGGACAGAGCTGCACCTATAATCATAATGAAAGACCCACTGTATTTCAAAATTGAAACTAAATTAAGGAGTTCAACAAACTTTCACCATCAAAAGGTTATTACTAAGACCAAATTAGAACCCAGCAGAAATAATTAGTCATTTGTGCATTCAAGGAAAAATGATACATAGATGAATGAAATAAGCCCAACAAAAGGAACCTCTAACAAAATTAAGTGTACTTATGACTATACATTTTGTCCCCTCTAAAACCCTCTTACATAGTCTAAATCATGGGGTGAAAAGAAAAGTATTGTTCTAATCATAAGAAAGAATGAACCAAACACCCCTTTACTCGTCATAAATATGAAATCAATCCAAGAATGACCCTTGATATAAAGACTAAACGTTTTCTCTAGGTCAATTTAAAAGAACAAGGTCACCCCTTTTCTAGAACTATAATAATAACCACAAGAACGGAACAAAATTCAACAACAGTTTGTAGCTGTTTGTTTATATCAATTTTAGTAATATACTCAGAAGATTAGAAAAGCAAAAACAAGAACAGAGAGGGAAGGAAAGTAGAGATAGATACCTGTGAAGCGGCAAATACTCGGCAGGAAGGAAAGTAAATTTGATGATCAATATGTATTTTCCATTTTCTTTTGTTATTTCTTTCACCTTTTTTAGTTTTTATACTACTCTCAGGGGTCGTTTGGTAGGCAGTCAAAATTATCTCGGAATTATAATTTCGGGATTAATTTATCCCATCTATTGATGGTATAAAATAATTCCAGTATAAGTGAGATAAGAGGGGATATCCCATCTCTTGGGATGAGATGCATTTTATATCTTGTTTGGTATAAGGTATAAATTTATCCCAGGATAAGTTTATACCTTCTACAAATATGGTACAAAAAATTAGTGCCGGGATATCCGAACTTATACCATGCACCAAATGACCCCTTACTGTTTTGGATTGTTTTATAAGCGGAATAATCCCGAGTTAACCGGGCTGTAACGCGGGAACTCGGGTTGAGCAGTCCATAAATCTATTTTCCTTTTTATTTTATTTTTGTGCAACTAAACAAAATATCATCCCTGAGGGGAGTTTATTCCGAGATAATGATAATGCAAACTAACTACATAATAATTAAAAAAAAAAATCTAATTTTGCGTAAAATACAAAGGTTATTTAGAGATTGACTTTAAATTATTGTTAAGTTTTGGGAAATAACACAAATACCCACAAAACACAAACTAATAAGACAGCCCTACCCCTTTACTTTTCTATCCCAAAACTAATTAGTCTTTCTACTAATTATATTATAGCTTTTGTAATTTTTATTTCTCTACTTCTTATCTTCTTTTCTTTCTTTTCTCCTTTTTTCTTTTTTCTCATGTTTTCTTTATTGTTTTCTCCTTTTTTGTTCATTTATTATTTTATTTTCAAATCATATTATTATTTATTTTCATTTTTCACCATAATCTGATTCCATATTTAATTCTACCTCCTTTCTTTTCATTTTTTTTTCTTTTAAAAAAAATTCTTCATTTCTTGTTCCTTTTTTAATTTCATTTAATCTCTTTTTGCTCTTTTTCTTTATTCTTCTTTTCAAATTGCGGGTGATTTTCATTCACTTTTTTCTCCTTTTCAATTTTTTTTTTTTCATAATCTAATTCTATACACCTTTTGGCTCCTTTATTTTTTTTTTTCTATATCAATAAAAAAGATAACTGATATAGTATATATTTTTAAAACAAACTTATTCTAGCATAAAGTATACCAAATCACTAGCACTTGAAGTATATAGTCACAATATACTATGATACCCACATGAAATGTGTCATATACTGACAGGATATAGTGTAAGACTGGTTCATTCCTTCAAAAGTACTCCTCAGTTCTCTATGATACCCACATACTAACAGGATATCATAGAGGACTGGTCATTCATTCCTTCAAGAAAAACACTCAATCCTCTATGATACCAAAACTGGTATAGATCACATACTGACAAGGTATCATAGATGGTAATTTCAATCATTGAAAACACTACACAGTTCTAAATGATGCTCACATGGTATATTGCATATACTAATAGGGCATCGTAAATGATTGATTCATTCCTTCAAAAGGAAACACTCTTCAGCCCTCTAGGATACCCACATGGTATATATCATTTATTGATAGGGTATCATGGAGGACTACTTCATGTTTTCAATAAAAATACAACTCATCCTCTACGATAGCCACCTGGCATATCATATACTGATGGGTTATCATAGAAGACTAGTTCATCCCTTCAAAAAATATTATTCCTTTATGATACCCACATGGTATATATCATATACTCACAAGTATCATGAAGATTGATTCATTCCTTCAAGAAAAACACTTAGTCCTCTATAATACCGACCTGGTATATCATATAATGATAAGGTATCACAGAGATTGACAGTTTACTCCATCAAGGAAAACACTCGGTCCTCTATTATACCACTCGGTATACCATATACTGACAAGGCGTTATAGAGGACTAACAGTTCATTCCTTCAAGAAAAAGCACTCAGTCCTCTATAATACCAACCTAATATGCTATATATTGACAAGGTATCATAGAGGACTGACAGTTCATTCCTTCAAGAAAAACACTCAGTCCTCTATGATACCAAACTGGTATATATCAGATAATGACAGCGTATCATAGATGACATATTCATTCCTTAAAAAGTAACATTATTCAATCCTCTATGATACCTACATGGTATATATGACATACTAACAGGGTATCATAGGAACTGGTTCATTCCTTAAACACTAAAAAAAAAAACTTCTCAATACTCTATGATACCCAGATTGTATATATCATATACTAATAGGATATCATAAAGAACTATTCTTTCCTTCAAAAAAAAAAATTCCTTTGTCTTTTATGATGCCCACATAGTAAAATTATATCATATACTGACATGCTATCGTAAAGGACAGGTTAACAAATAGAGTGTAAGCTTAACTTTGATATTGTTTTTCTATTATTTTTAGCAAATTAATTTTGTAAAAAAATTTACAAAAATAGAGTCATATTTTAAATAAGTTTTGTTTTCATTTGCAAGCGAGAAAAATTAGAAGAATATTTTTTTATTAATTTAGATTTTAATAAATAAGTTAGTGACTTTAGTATTTTCTTAATTATTTGTCATTGTAGTCTAATTATTTATTTTCTTATATTTTTATTTATATAAAAATAATTAGTTAATATTCTTATCTTTGTTTTTTATTTTAACTTTAAAAAGAAAAGAAAAAAACAAAAAAAAAGACAAAAGATAAAATAGGGAAAGAAACAAAAAGACTAAAAGCTAAAGTAAAATAGATAGCGAAAGAAGGAACGGTAGAATCACAATTGTGAGGGAACGCTTCCCCCAAAAATGAGCCTACACGGCGTAAATTTGGATGTAGTCAGACCACAATGTGGGTACGAACACCAGGTGGGAAATTAAAAAAATCACAATTGTGGGAGGTATATTGGGTAATAACTTAGTGTCAAATAGCTTTCGGTGTAATTAGTTTTAGTATGGCCAAATACGGGTAATTATTTTGGTGTTTATGGGTAGTTTGAGTACTTTTACCTTAAATTTTCGTGTACAACCTCATATATGACCGAAAATTATTGTTAATCTATCTCACATTCTGGCAAGAAAGATTTAATTTTTCTTGATCTACCTCTTCTTTGTAGACTAGATATCTATGCCCGTGCTGAGTAGGGGCCCAACATTACAATTTATATGTTTGAGATCTCGTAACAAAATAAGTTGAAGTATGATAATTTAGAGAGAACAATTTAACCTTGTAATACCGTAACTTTGAAAATAACGTGGCAGTAGATACGAAGCAAATTGAAACAAACATAATAGCTAATGGAAAACATTCTTGATGACTGCGTGGTTGCTTAACTCCCAGATCTGGGGTATAGAATCCAAATTACCAAGAAATAAGATTACTACAATTGATTTGGAGATTCTTCTCCAGTTTCTTCTAAACAAACTTACTATTGTTTTGACAAAAATAGATTAGCATAGACATTTTTTGCAGTTCAAGCCTGTTAGAGAGCCTGTTATGTTTGTCGAATAGGCGGGCAAGTCCAACTACAAAGAAAAGAGAAGGACGGTCCCGTCCCACGGGTAGGTGCTTAGCTGAAGGTGGAAGTCCAAAGTGTATTTCTTTTTCATCTTCAAGATCCAACCTTCAATGAAAAAATTGATAATAGTTTTGTGGGTCTGGCTAGCTATTACCACCGGTTCGTGAAGGGGGTTGCCTCTATTGCTTCTCATTTGACCCATTTGACTCAGAAAGAGGTACCGTTTCAGTGGTCCGACGAGTGTGAGGAGAGCTTTCAAAAGCTCAAGACCTTGTTGACGAAAGCCCTTATTCTAGCATTGCCCGTGAAGGGCAATAATTTTGTTATTTATTGTGATGCTTCACGCTCTGGTTTGAGTGCTGTTTTTATACAGAAAAAGAAGGTGATTTCTTACGCTTCTAGGCAGTTGAAAGTGCATGAGAAGAACTATCCTATTAATGACATAGAATTGGCAGCAGTGGTGTTCGCGCTGAAAATATGGAGGCACTATTTGTATGCTGTCCATTGTGAGGTTTACACTGATCATCGCAGCTTGCAGCATGTGTGCACTCAGAGGGATCTGAACTCTAGGTAGTAGAGATGGATGGAGTTGCTGAAGGATTATGACATCACCATTCTATATCATCCTGGTAAGGCAAATGTGTTGGCCGATGCATTGAGCAGGAAGTCAGCTAGTATGGGAAGTCTGACTCGTTTGATCTCTTCGGAGCGTCCGTTAGCCAGAGAGGTTCAAACTCTAGTTAACAGTTTTATGAGGCTGGATATTTCTAGTACGAGTAGAGTGTTGGCTTATGTTGAGGCTCGATCATCATTTCTGGAGCAGATTAAGGCTAAGCAATTTGAGGATGCTAAGTTATGTAAAATCTGTGACAAGGTGTTGCGTGGTGAGGCCAAAGAGGCCGTGATCGACGAAGAGGGGGTGTTATGGAATAAGGGGCGAGTTTACGTGCCATGTGTGGGTGATTTGATCAAGACTATTCTAGCAGAGGCTCACAGTTCGAGGTATTCCATTCATCCTGACGCTAGTAAGATGTGCCAAGACCTGAGGCAACATTACTTGTGGGCAAGGATGAAGCGTGACATAGTGGAGTTTGTTGCCCAATTTTTGAATTGCCAATAGGTGAAGTATGAACATCAAAAACCTGGGGCTACACTTCAAAGGATGCCCATTCCTGAGTGAAAGTGGGAAAGAATAACTATGGAATTCGTAGTTGGTCTTCTGAAGACGTTGCCAAAGTTTGATTCTATATGGGTTATTGTCGACAGGTTGACTATGTCTGCTCATTTTATTCCGATTCGGATAACTTATGATGCTAAGAAATTAGCGAAGATCTACATTCATGAGGTTGTTAGACTACATGGGGTTCCTACTTCCATCGTGTCTGGTAGGGGCACAACATTTACATCTCGATTTTGGAAGTAGCTGCATGAGGAATTGGGTACTAGGTTGGACCTTAGTATAACTTTCCACCCTTAGACTGACGGGCAATCCGAGCGGACTATTCAGGTTCATGAGGATATTCTTCGGGCTTGTGTGATAGATTTTGGTGGTCACTGCGATCAGTTCTTACCATTGGTAGAGTTCACATATAATAATAGCTACCACTCGAGCATCGACATGGCTCCATTTGAGGCGTTGTATGGGAGGAGGTGCAGGTCTTCTATTTACTGGTTCTATGCGTTTGAGGAGAGAGGTTGGAGTACGGACCTTCTGAGAGAGTCCTTAGAGAAAGTAAAGGTGATTCAGGTCCGAGATCTTGAGTTTATGGAGGGAGAGCAAGTTCTGTTGAAAGTTTCACCCATGAAGGGTGTGATAAGGTTTGGGAAGAGCGGCAAGCTTAGCCTGAGATTCATTGGGCCATTTGATATTCTCAAGCATGTGGAAGAGGTAGAGTATGAGTTGGCTTTACATCTAGGCTTATCAGGCATCCATCTGGTATTTCACGTTTCGATACTGAAGAAGTATCATGGCGATGGTTCGTACATAATCAGCTGGGATTCGGTTCTACTAGATGAGAACATGACTTGCGAGGAAGAGCCTATTGCTATCTTAGATAGAGACGTTCGCAAGTTGAGGTCGAAGGAAATAGCCTCTGTGAAAGTTCAGTGGAAAAATTGCCCAGTTGAGGAAGCTACTTGGAAAACAAAATCAGATATGCTTAGCAAGTATCCTCAGCTTTTCACCGAGACAGGTACCTTTTCCTAGATTCCTCATCCCAGTCTGTTCGGGGACGAACGATGTTTGAATTGGTATATGATGTAATAACCCTCCTGGTAGTTATGGAAAATCTAAGATCACCTTGTTGATGTGCCGCGTAATTTCGGTAGATGTGACGCTTTTAGCGAAGAGTTCTTACTTGTTTTCAAGCAAGCTGGAGTGGTTTTTATGTGGTTTTTGTTGTATTTTAGGTATTAAGTGTTTTGATGGCAAAAGTCGGAGAAGTTGTGAACATGCGGAAAGAAGTGGAGAAAATAACAAGTCACTAAAAAAGGCAGGTCGATGGACCAATTAGACGGACCGCGGAACTTTCTGCGGAACATCAAACGTACCGCAGACTTTTCACATAAAGCAGTTCACTGAAGAGAAATCCTGCAGATCCATTATACGGACCGCAAAATATTTGACGGTCCGTCAAAGCGGTAGCGTAGAAAGTTGCAGAAGATTGTTTAACGGTTGAAGGGCAGAGATTTGACGGAGCGCAAAATGTTTAACGGTCCGCAAAATGAGCCCGGCGAGCAGTTTTGTCTTTTTACTTCTCACAACTTAGACTCTTATAAATACCTGATATAGGTTTCTTGTAGGTCACAATTCACCAGATTTCATTTTTATTTCATTAGCATTGAATACTCATAGTTTTTGAAGTCTTTTGGGATTACAAACAATTGCAATTATTTTCTCTTCAATTCCAATCAATCATTCGTAAGCATTGTGATCTCAATTATTTATTATTGTTCTTCTTCTTCTTCTTCTTCTTCTTCTTCTTCTTCTTCTTTGAGTAGATAAATTTCTTTACTAAGGTTGTGAACCCAAGGATGGGTGTTTTGTGATTGGGATTTTGTGATTGATATACGCATAATGGATTATTAGGGTTTATTTGTTCTTAGTTTTCATCATATAGTTAGTGGCTGTAAACATTAGCTAACGCCATAAACTTTGGTTTATTTGGGAAAATAAGTGGGGTTTCATAAGAACAAATAATAAGAACTCAGGGCTTTAAACCTTGTTTAATGAATTCACTTAGGAATAAGAGGAATTTACTTGGCATAATTAACCGTTCGTCATGCATACTTTCTTATCTTTGGAAAAAGCATAGAAAGAAATAATATTTTCTTATTGGGAAATACTCTAGATTCACATAGAGGTTAAGTGCATCCATACAAACGATCTATTAAAGGTATGTCACGATTAACACCCATGATCATACACTTTATCTAACGGGGACACAACCTTGGTTCTTTTTAAGCATATATTTACAACTCTAAATTTCTAGTCACTTTAAATTAGTCCACAAACAAAAACTCCAATAAATTCCTTTTTCTGGAATACACCAGGACTACAAGAGTAGTATAATACTTATTTAATAGACTTTTCACACCATGTTCTCTGTGGGATTCGACCCCAACCTTTTTGGGTTACTATATTTGACATCGTCCGCTTTACGCTATTAAAAGGTGTAATTTGAGCGTATCAAATTTTGGTGCTGTTACTGGGGAATACGGTTTTGAAATTACTAAATAGTGTTTACTCTTCTTAAAGTCTTTGTCATATTCCAACACACCTTGTTTGCTACCTTGTAAACCAGGTGATTATGGCTAACAACGAACTTCCAGTCGATAATATTTTTGTTGATGACTCAGAATCAGAGGAAGACTTTGCAACTGTAATAATTCATCCGAGGGTGACTGCTATTACTATTAAGTTTGATAATTCCCTCTATCATATGCTCAAACAAGAGGGATACTTTCGGAATGCCTTCGATGATGACCCTCCCCTACATATAACAAAGTTTCTAGAGGTATGCGCTCAGCATATCCAATTGGGTGTGACTCAAGAAGCGGTCCGGCTGAAACTCTTCAAATATTCGTTAGTCGGAGAAGCGAGAAAATGGTTCACAAAGCTGCCTCGAAACTCTATTGCTACATGGGAAGAGATAGTCAAAGTTTTTCTCAGGAAGTGGTATCCCCCGAGTATAAGAGCTGAAATTTGTGATCAGATTTATGAGTTCAAACAACGTAATGGGGAACAACTTTTTGAAGCTTGGGAGAGGTACAAAGAATATTTAGATAGGACTCCAAGCCATGGTTTCATAGATCAGATTCTAAAGGAGAAGTTCTACAGAGGGTTGGATCCTATGACCCAAGCAATAGCCAATAATGCTGCTGGCGGGTGTTTCATGAATAAGTCTTATGCTAATATTACTGATATACTTGATCGATTGACTACACACAGTCAAGCATGGCATTCGAGTAATTTTGATGGGTTATCACTTGGTACACTATTAATCCAAAATATTGTGAAGGATAGCTAGGAGACGCAACAGACATTGGCACAACTGGCCACTAATATCTCTTTACTAATGAAGAGATTGGATGATAGAGAGGCGAAGAAGGTGAACGTTTGTGAAGATATCTCAAGCATGCCGCCTGGAATGCACCAATTCCACGAGGGTCCATATCAAGAGGGTCCCCACAACCAATTGAGAATGTCCAATATGTAGATTATGTAGCGAAATGGGATGTTTCTGGTCCAAATCAAAGATACTGGAGACCTCAACAAGGGCAGGGTGCATACAACAACAACCAAGGAAACTACAATAACAACTATAGTGGAGCGAACCAAGGTAGATACAACAACAACAATGGTAACTTTAGAAACAGAAGTTCCAACCCTTACAATCCATCAAAAGGGCAGTCTAATGATCAAGGTAGTTCGAGGTTAGAGTCAATGCTTAAGAAAGTGTTGGAAAGTCAGACAAATACTGAAAAGACATTATCTGGGCTATCAGAGACAATGGTTTCTCACTCAACAACTATTCAAAACCTGTAACAACAGATGCGTGATCTTTTTCAGAGAGCAGCATCCTGCTAGGAAAGAAGGACTTCCTAGTGATACTATTCTAAGCCCGAAGAATGGTGTTGGGGTGGAACATACTTTTGCAATTAGCACGAGAAGCGATAACATACTTCAAGGTGCTGACAAGAAAATGATTGATCTAGATACGGTTATTGAGGAAAAAGAGGTGCATTTTGATGTACCTATAGTAGATGATGAGGTCCATGTTGAAGAGAAAGTTGTTGATATTCCAGAGTTATTGCTGATACTAAGAAACAGACGATAAAAAGGGCTCTTCCCCCTTTGACTCAGATGTACAAAGCAAAACCTCCCTTTCCTCAGAGGTTGGCCAAGAAGAATAATGATGCTAAGTGTCAAAAGTTCTATGATCAGCTGAAGCAGTTAACAGTGAATTTTTCATTCTTAGATGTTGTCAAAGAGATACCCAGATTTGCCAAGTTTGTGAAAGACCTGCTTATGAGGAAGAGGTTTGTTCAACATAAGATAGTGAATTTAACTCATCGTGTGAGTTCGATTATTGCTTCTACCACAATTCAGAAGAAAGGAGATCCAGGGGTGTTTACCATTTCGTGTAATATTGGGCTTCATGCATTCGCCCATGCTCTGTGTGATAATGGGGCGAGTATCAACTTGATGCCCCTTGCTATTTTCAAACAATCCAGATTGGGAATGCCTAGACCGACTTCTATACGATTACAAATGGCGGATAGATCTATCAAGAAGCCAGTTGAGGTTATAGATAATGTGTTGGTGCAAGTGAGTAAGTGCATATTGCCTGCTAATTTCGTTATTCTGGATTGCGCAGTTGATAAAGATATTCCCATCATATTGGGAAGACCCTTCCTTGCTACGGGCAGAGCGCTTATGGACTCTGAAAAGAATGAAATCAAGTTCTGAGTGAATAATGATGAAATAACTTTCTAAGCAAGCAAGGGGATGAAGTTTCCAAGTGCTTATAAGAGTATCTCAGTTATTGATTCATTGGATGGGATTGATGATGCTGTCGAACATAAAATGGAAGAAGAAAGTCTAGGAGAAGCTCTTGTTGCAGTTCTGGTGAACTTT
Source organism: Lycium barbarum (assembly GCF_019175385.1). Lineage (NCBI taxonomy): Eukaryota > Viridiplantae > Streptophyta > Magnoliopsida > Solanales > Solanaceae > Lycium > Lycium barbarum. The sequence goes on from NC_083337.1 coordinate 30,195,324, forward strand.
AATGCTGATGACATGGAAAGCTACGTGGAAACAATAAATGCGCTTGAGGGTCTGTGTTCTTACACTTACCACCCAAGAAAGCTTGATCTTGACCTTGCAAATAGAACTACTCTACTATCTAAGCCTTCTATTGTTGAGCCACCAAAGCTTGAGCTTAAGCAGCTCCCATCACACTTGAGGTATGAGTTCCTTGGTCCGAACAAGACATTGTCAGTGATAGTTTCAGCATTACTGACTGAGGAACAGATTGAGCGATTAGTGGAGATTTTTCGCGAGTATAGACGTGCTATTGGTTGGACCATAGCAGACATTCGGAGTATTCCTTCTAGTATTTGTGAGCATAAAATTCAGCTAGAGGAGGATAGCAAGCCGAGAGTTGAACATCAGTGGATATTGAACCAAAACACGCAAGAGGTCGTGAAAAAAGAGATCATAAAGTGGTTAGATGTTGGGGTAATATATCCGATTTAAGTGAGCACTAGAGGGACATGTGATTATTTATCTGATTTTATTATTATTGCTTGTTATATATATCGTGAACTACTACACTAATATCTTTGAAAGCACGCAAGCCAAAGCCAAACTTGTGTTCCTTAATTGTTTGAAGACACTACATATTATTTCTTTCTTTATACTGTGATCGCACTTTCAATTGAGTCTTTGGCCGTACACACACACACATTGTGCACGCGAGTTGTGCTTTGCACTCCTCCGAACCTTCTTCAAACTCTTTAGTTTCAGAGATTGGTGGGCTAGTCTTACTACTTGCCATCTCGCAGTTGTCCGAATATTCTTTATCAGCTTAGGTAAATCTACTCTTAGAATTCTTAAGCCGTTGTACTTATAATTTTGATCACTGCTCTAGCCAGATTAAATTCATTCTTTATTTGTCACACATTCTTTATTTGCTACATGCTCTTTGCATCTTACATATTCTTTATTTGATTCACATACTGTATTTATTAGACATTCTTTAGTTGTACATATATACTAGACATACCTTCTTCCGCCTCATCTGCTTTATCCGACAATTTTTGTTGACTTATGTTGAGCTTGGAACCTTTTCAAACCCTCACACCCATTTTTTTGGTCTTTACGACCACCCTCACAACCATATTATTTTTCATACCCATTTCCAATCTTTGCAACTATCATTTTGATTCTACCAATCTTTTTCAATACAATACAATCTTGTACATTCTTCTCATCCATGGAGCACACTTTTTTCAGATTCAAACTCTTGTTCATAGCCTCACTTCTGTTCTATACAATCACCAATTCATAGAAATCATACAGATCACATACACCACCGTATCTATCCGAACTACGTCTGACCTGATTCTTGTCCTGGCAAGATACGTAGGCAACCCTACATAAGGGTTCGGTCTCCCCACTGTTTCAAAATAATTCACCGAAATAAAAAAAAACTGGGATAATTATTTTGGAGCAGTTCAAAGACGCTCTCCAAAGAGGCTTCTAAGAGCATCAATTAACCCCTTGAAATCCAAAATCCAACAGCGCCAATACCAGGCTTACCCCAACCATCACCTGGCTTTGGTCCCAAAATATGGGATATAAGCTTTTCTTCTTCTCCCAAGCATAGCAGGCCATGGAACTTTGGCTTGTCGGTGTTTATTTTTCAACCCCAAGGGTTCAACACATGTAAAATCTTCCCCCCTCAACTATACAATAATCGTTCCAACTGACAAGGAGTAATGTCAAAGCTCCGTAAATAGTTTGGTACCCAATCATTGCAATCTTACCGATGGGCGCGGAGTATTTTTAGAAACTCCGTAAAGGTTGGCATCCCCTCTTATCACCTAGCCAGCGGACGCGGATTGTTTTTAAAGGTCCGCTGACGTTGACATTTCCTCATAGCCAACCATGCCAATGGATGCAAAGTAGTGTCAAAGCTCTGCCAACGTCCGACCTTCTCCTCCATAACAATCTTGTCAATGTACTGGAGTAATGTCAAGGCTCCATCTAAGGTTGTCTCCATAGTATTGTCCAAGCTTTAAGCCTATGATTAGTCCCTTCCTAGATAATTTTCAAAGCCCCGTGCTTACAACACACCCTTCTGCCATCTATCGGAGTACTTGCAAAACTCCACCTTCAATCGGCACCTCTTCTTATATCTTATCTGCAGGAACTACGCACACCTGATTCTCTTCTTTGATGAGATACGTAGGCAGCCCTTTTGGGTTCGGTATTCATTATTCAAAAAAAAGTCTGGAAATTATTTGAGAATCACAACAACAAAAAAAATATATTCTTTGTTCTTACCTCTCTGCAAGAACTACGCACACCTGATTCTCTTCTTTGATGAGATACGTAGGCAGCCCTTTTGGGTTCGGTATTCATTATTCAAAAAATCACAAAAAAATAAATACTTTATTTTGAAAAATCACAAAAATGTTTTCCTTCTTTCTTTCTATCCTATCTGAACGAACTACGCGCACCTGATTCTCATCAAAAATGAGATACGTAGGCAACCCTTCTTGGGTTCGGTACCCCTTATTCAAAAAATACAAAAATATTTTTTAGATTCATATCTTTGACTTGGTTGGTACCAACACAGTTAGGAATGTGCATAGGAAAGAAACAAGTAACAATCGATATGATGGAGAGGACTGACTTCGTGGTAAACCATAGATTCTTTTGGTACCTCTCATTCACACCTTAAGTGACACTTGAAAAATTCTCTTGCATGCATTTAAGACAAGAACAAAACCAACCTCATTATTTCATGTGCATTGTGTGGTGAGCTTTAGACAACGTTCAACTGCATTGCATTGTGATCTAGAACTTGGCCTGAATGTCTGTTGAGGCGAAATTATGAGTAACACTTGGTATAGGAAAGGATCGTAAGCCTTCTTTGACCCGTTTGAGCCTTTCTAGCCTACCAAATGACATTATCCCTAGCATTCCCCCTTTGAGCCTAAAGCCTTTTCTTTGACAACCACATCATAAGCCTATACCATTTCTGAGTGCTTACACGCACTATCTCTCTCTTGGCCCTACCTCCTTGAGCGCACTAGAAACGTGCAACCATGGATAAAGATCCAAGCTGAAGTTCCAAAAGCAAAAAAGATGCAAAGTCCCCCCCCCCCCCCCCCCCCAAAAAAAAAACAAAGACGAGAACGACCTCCAAATCAAGAAGGAGCCCACAAAAAAAAAAAACAGACATCATTCAGGATCTCGGGCATACAACCCGTCATTCCTCTTTATTTTTCACATTCCGGCATACAACCCGGAATTAACATCAGGACTTCGGGCATACAACCCAGGTTCATTCTCTTAATCCCCGAAGAGTCTCGGCATACAACCCGAACTCCAAAAAAAAATGAAAAAAGGCTCCAACTTGCAAAAGAAGTCGCACAAGTACAAAAGAAAGGGACAACTAAATGAAGCAGATCAGCGTCAGAGCACACAAATACCAAGCGCAGACATAGTGCAACGCTCAGGGAAAGATTAGTCACTCCTTACCCAAATTATATTCTACCCTTTCCCAAGCCTACATTACAAATCCATAACAAGCCCTACGTGATCCTATGCCAAGGGTTCTCACATTAGTGGATACTTACATGACGGCCAATCTTATGGTATCACAATTGCATGCATTGAACATCTTTCTGAGTATGAGTGTACTTCTCTAGACGTCCAAAACTTCAAAAATACTGAATATGTGTGATAAAGGGACTTTCTTTCTAGTGAGGGTACTTGAAACATGAGGATAGGTATAGTTAAAAACCTTTGCTTGAAACAAGACGAACAAATCTTGTCGATACTTAGGTATGTCTGAGGTACCACTTGAAGCTGTAGGAATTATCCCGAAGTCAATCTCGGTTAGCTGGGAAAACATTGATAGAATTCTTATGCACAAAACTAATTGTTGGTACCAACTGAAGTGAAGACGTGACTCTCTTCACTTCTTCATTTTCCAATATTCTTTAAAACAAAAACAATGAAAAATACATCAAAATTTTTTTTTACAGGCGCCCACCTTCTAATGCGGGTATTTCATTTCCAGAACATTTTTACAGGTACCCACCTTCTAATATGGGTTTTCATTTCAAGTACATTTTTTACAGGCGCCGACCTTCTAATGCGGGTATTTTAATTCCAGTTCAGGCACCCACTTTCTAATGCGGGTATTTTAATTTTAGTCAGGCACCCACCTTCTAATGCGGGTATTTTAATTTCAGTCAGACACCCACCTTCTAATACGGGTATTTTAATTCCAGCTCAGGCGCCCACCTTCTAATGCGGGTATTTTAATTCCAGCTCAGGCGCCCACCTTCTAATGCGGGTATTTTAATTCCAGCTCAGGCGCCCACCTTCTAATGCGGGTATTTTAATTTCAGTCAAGCACCCACCTTCTAATGCGGGTATTTTAATTTCAGTCAAGGCGCCCACCTTCTAATGCGGGTATTTTAATTTTAGTCAGGCACCCACCTTCTAATTCGGGTATTTTAATTTCAGTCAAGGCGCCCACCTTCTAATGCGGGTATTTTAATTTCAGTCAGGCACCCACCTCATAATGCAGGTATTTTAAATTTCAGTTCAGGCGTCCACCTCTTAATGCGGGTATTTCATTTCAAGTACATTTTTACAGGCGCCCACCTTCTAATGCGGGTATTTAAATTTCAGTTCAGGCGCCCACCTTATAATGCGGGTATTTTAATTTCCAGCTCAGGCGCCCACCTTCTAATGCGGGTATTTTAATTTCAGTCAGGCACCCACCTTCTAATGCGGGTATTTTAATTTCAGTCAGGCACCCACCTTCTAGTCAGGCACCCACCTTCTAATGCGGGTATTTTAATTTATGTCAGGCGCCCAACTCATAATGCGGTTATTTTAATTTCAGTCAGGCGCTCACCTTCCAATGCGGGTATTTTAATTTCAGTCAGGCGCCCACCTTCCAATGCGGGTATTTTAGTTTCAATCCAGGCGCCCACCTTCTAATGCGGGTATTCCATTATAAAGCTCTGGCACACAAAGCAGAGTATGCATCAGGATCTCGACACACAACACGAGATTTCATTTCATTTCAAGGCCCCGGCACATAAACCAAAGTATGCATCAAGGTCCTCACACACAATCCAGGACTCCTCCCCATTCAAAGCTCCGACACACAACTCGATCTATTCATCAGGGTCCCGACATACAACTTTGTAGTCCATTTCAATCCATAGCTCTGAGTTCGGTCGCTCCTCTAGCAATGAATCATTTTCCTTCCCAACAAGTTTTCCTGAACTACAATCGGTCTAACTCCCATCTCAGGGATATGTAGGTAGCTCGAATTCGAGCACGACCGTTCTTCGTCCTACACTTGCTAGGACCATTATAACAGCACTGGGCAAAATTTTGATTGGACGATCAAAATTTGCCACAACATCCATTAGTTATAATTTTTCGAACTACATTGACCTGATTCTCGTGATTGACGAGATATGTAGGAAGCTCTATGCAGAGTTCGGTCACAGTGGGGTGAGAATCATTCTTTCCCCAGCAAGTATAAAATCTTGCACCCTCCCAGCGTCACGTAGCTCGACACTGGGGCAATTTTGGAAGCGACGACGTGGGTACGTGAATATTTTTTGGCCCTGAAAAATCCTTCCCTTTGTATCATTCTTCTTTTTATCACAACCCTGCCGACGGACTGAGAGTATTGTCAAAGCTCTATCAACGTCTGGCTTCTTTCTCCGTACATATCGTTTTAGCAATTCTTTATCGAGCCAAAATAGGCTACACGTCAACGTCTTCGTCTTCGTCCGAAAACTCCTTCATCGTCTCCAGTCGAAGAGGGACAAGCTGTTGACACCTAATTTTGGCTCGACGTGCTTAAAATTAACGTTTTGGGGGGCCCTGATTCGTTAAAGAGCTCGAAATACATTTTGTACACATTTTTACATTTTTCGACAATTTATTGATGATTATCCTTATATTAGGAATTTTATCAATTTATTGTCATTTTCCAAGAATCATTATTTTGCACATGTATAGCGTAATACTACAAGTTTTGTGCAATTAATAATTGCTTCTTAATTTTATAGCAATACATTTTTCATATCTTGAACATTAATATTTATATTTTATACTTACGTTATTATTTATACATGCATTAATTAACTATATTTTAGTACAGTCCAACAGTGCAAAAAAAATCGAAGCAATTAATTTTTAAACGCAGAGCAAAATTCGATCAAGTCAAAGTCTCGTCACCTTTTTAAAAGTTGACATTTGAGGTCCCCATTGGATAATAACTCAAAGATTGAAATGAGCATTAAGGGGACAAGCGGGTGAATTTTTTTATTTTTTGGACAAAAGAGGGTGTTCATTGATATTATAAGAAAAGCGAGGGGGCATTTCTTTTTTTTAGACATCTCATTTTCAGATTTTTAAAAGGGTCCTTCCTCTCTCTAAACATTTTTTCTCTCCCCTCTCTCTCTCTCACTACACGTCGCCACCGCTGCTCCGACCGCCGCCCACCTCCACGACCCTCTCCCTTTTTTTTTCCCCCACACAGCAGCCTTGCTGCTCTTAACCTAATCACAGCCAGCCCCCTTCGTTTTCATTTTTGCAGCTCCGGTGAACCGGGCCAGCCGCAAACTCCACCCCAACAACACACCCCTGCTCCTCTTCCTCTTCTTCCCACATTTGTTTTTGTATTTTTTATTTTTCAGATTTCTCCGGCGAGAAGCACCAACTCCGACGAGCACAGCGAACAACTCCGCGAGTTGACCGCACCACCATGCCACCAGTCGCTGCTCCCCGTCCCCTTTCCCTTGTTCTCCGAGCTTCAACGACGACAATAAGACCAACCAGTCCCCTTCGTCTTCATTTTGCTGCTCCGGTTCCACCACATCAAGTCCGGCGAGCTTCATTATTTTCCCCGATTCATGACTGATTCTTGAACTATTTTCACAATTTTTGGTTAAGTCTTGATCGATGCTCTATTGTGCTATGATATTCCTATGTTTTTGAATCGTCCACTGATTTTTTGGCTACTGTTGGCTTTTCCAGGTCTCACCGGAGCTTCGTCTCCGACATATCTTGCTCGTCGATAACGCGTTGCTTCTATGGCTTTGTTGCATTTTTCTTCTTAGTTATATTTTGTAGTATATTTTTGCCTCTGTTAATGTTTGTCATTGTTGTGTTGTTTGTTGTGATGATTTGTTAACAACTTCACCTGCTACTGTTGACACGGTTATTCTACTCTTAGTACTACTTTACATAATCTTTTACTACATAATGTTGGTTTTGTGTCTGGAAAATACTCTCGGCAGCCAAGAACACTTTTACCCCTCGTATCATTTTATTCAAACTAATTTGGGCAAATACTACACCCAAATGGCCGATGAAGAAATCTTCGTCGATTTCCAAGGCCTCCGATGTATAAAAGACGGTTTTTTTTTTAATTTTAAGTTTATTCATTATTTCTTTAATCTATCTGATAGTTATTTATTCTCTTACTAACATTTTTACTAAGTGTTTATACAGGTACCCGGAGATACATCCGAAGATGACACTCGGAAGGAACTCGAAGACTTCATCGAATCATTGTTTGTATTTACTTTCCACATTTTTTTTATATAACTGTACAAAACATAAACTCATCGTATAGTGGAAACTTTATTTTTGGAATGACGGGTTGATATATTTATTTACTTGTCACCTTGTTTGTTGAACTTAAAATTGTGATTCGCTTTAGGCAAGACTTAGGTCGTTAATACTTTCATAACTGTATTAAATTGACTTGGTATAAATACTTTGTTACATAAATTCACACTTTTGACGTTTAGGCAAAATTTACTAGTCCATCCTTTATTTTATATTATTTATACACTCCTAATACAACTTACATTTTATATTGTTTCGTGTACACTAATACATATTTTCATTAAGTTAAATTCACATTTTGACGTTAGGCAAATATTAAGTCTTCTATTCACAAATCTTTTATTCTTTAGAGGCATTACACATTTTCACTCATTTTTTATCCACAATCCCTTATACTTATTTTTTATCAATACTTTTTACAATTATTTTGCTCCTTATTCTTTTGATAGAATATTCATTAAACAAACACTCTTTTTAACTAAACAGTAGAAACAAGTCAAATAGACTTTACTTTTCTGAATAATTTTACTATATAAACTCTTTACACCAATGAATATTCGTAGATTATTTTTTTATATTCTTTAAGGACTAACATACCTAGTTATACAATTCTTTAGACATTTTATGTTCGATATACACTCTTTTATTCTTGAAAATACATTCTTTATTTATTTAATATCCATACAATCTTACATAGACGCACATTCTTTATATCCTTGATATATTTATTTTTTACATAGTCTTACATTTTTTTTATATTCTTAATATAGTTACACATTCTTTACACTAACATATATATACACTCTTTGTACTAACAGATATACTTTTATACTTACGAGATACATTCTCTTTATACTCTTTTATATAATCTTTTTTACTATACATTCTTTATGAATACCTGATACTTGATATAAATACATTTTTATACACTGTATATACTTAGTATATTATCACTTAGTGTAGCTTTTCATGAAGTCATAACATTTTGAAAACAGGTAATAATAATGATAAACAGATAGATAATCCCCCTCTAGTGTTCAATTAAACTAAGTTTAAGGACTGTCTTTGGGCAGGCTCTGAGGGATGCTTAATACTTTCCCCTTGAGGTAAATAAAACTCTTATTTAGAATTTCAAAGGTTTCATGGACTAAAATGGAGTAGACACACAAATACATATAGGTTTCCTGATTTTCCTAAAAAATAAGGTGGCGACTCTAACCCTTTTATACCAGTTAGAAGAACCGGAAAGTTGCAAACTATATTGGACCCGTTCAAAATAGGGTGTAACAGGTATCATTCCTGACGAGATCAAATCGTATTAGAAAACAAAATTGCGGGATTCTCGTCAGTACTATTGGGATGAACCATACTTATTATGAACCTATGCTGATAACATTATTCGGCATTGTGTTCCAGAGAGTGAAGTAATCGAGATTTTGAAGGCTGGCCACGATTCTCGAAAGTGGTTACTATTGGCCTACTCTCTTTCATGATGCTAATTAGATGGTGCGTTCTTGTGATCAGTGCCAACGGCAGAGGAATATTGGTAGGAGGCAAGAGATGACTATGAACTTTGTAATGGAAGTTGAGGTGTTCGATGTTTGGGGGATTGATTTTATGGGTCCCTTTGTAAGCTCTGGTGGCATGAAGTACATCTTGGTGGCTGTTGACTATGTTTCTAAATGGGTAGAAGCGGTGGATTTATCTAATAACGAAGCCAAGAGTGTCATGGGATTCTTGAAAAAGAATATATTTACTCGTTTTGGTACCCCCAAGTGCGATAATCAGTGATGGTGGTTCTCATTTTTGCAATAGAGCCTTTGCGGGATTGATGGAGAAGTATGGAGTCAAGCATAGGGTGGCAACCCCTTATCATCCTCAGACAAATGGGCAAGGTGAAGTCTTTAATCAGGAGATAAAGAGTATTTTAGCCAAAACGGTGAATGCGAACAGAACTGATTGGGCCCGCAATCTCGATGATGCCCTATAGGCTTACCGGACTGCCTTCAAGACTCCGATTGGGACTTCGCCTTTCAAGCTAGTTTTTGGTAAAGCATGACACCTGCCAGTTGAACTTGAACATAAGGCCTTGTGGGCCTTGAAGAAATTGGACATGAATTCGGAAGAAGCGACAAAACTCAGGTTGTTTCAACTTAATGAGATGGATGAATTCCACTATCAGGCCTATGAAAGTGCAGCATTATACAAAGAGAGAATGAAGCAGTATCATGACAAGAAAATTCTGAAGCGGGAATTCTAAAGGGTGATCCTGTCCTGCTATTTAATTCTAGATTGAAGCTGCTACCGAGAAAATTGAAATCATGGTGGTTAGGTCCCTTTGAAGTGATAAGTATCTCACCCTATGGAGCAATTAAATTGAAGTTCGAAGATGGAACTCGGACATTTAAGGTGAACGAGCAGAGGGTGAAGCACTACCATGGTTGCATTTCGGGGGATAGAATTGTTGACTGATATCGGTTGAAGCACCTTGGAACGAATGCTGCCTCAGCGAGTCCTGACCAAGATTAAATTAGTAACATCGTCGTGCAGCGACATAAAATCAAGCGCTTCTTAGGAGGCAACCCATGTGTAATTTTTGGGTTTTTGAAATTTTCGTAACTTAGATAGGGTGTGTATAGGGTAAACGTTTGTTTTGGTGCAGGATATGAACAAGTTGGAAGAAAGAATTGCAAAAATGCCGATGGAAATGCTATGCTAGTTTTTACGGTCCGTTAAAAATTTGACGGACCGTAAAAGGAAGCGCATAATAGAGGTGACGAACATTAGCCACTGTTCCTGTTATACGATACATTATATGGACCATCAAAAAATAGACGGACCGTAAAATGAAAACGTTTAATTGCACAAGAGAAACTAGCTCACTGTGACGCTTTTACGCCAAGATTTGACGATTGTAAAAAAATTTGCGGTCCGTCAAACGAAGCTTAAACGTTTCACAGTCTAATTCTAAGGGTTGCTAGTTCATTAATCCAGGTAAGTTCCTGGACCGTAGAAAAGTTCGCAGAACTTTCTGCAGTCCGTATAAGTTTAATATTTTTTAAACGCTCTGTATAAGTATAGAAAAGGCGGCTGGGGTTCATTTAAAATAAAAACAAAAGGGGGAACGTTTCTTTTTCCACCTTTGAAACTATTTCCTCCACTTCCTTTCCCACTCAAACACAAACTCATAAATTTCCTCCCTTTCACTCCCTAAAATCACGTCTCATCCCCCTCATTACTTCCCTTCCATCCATAATTACCCCCTTCCATCCCCAAATAAACCCTAGCCGTCTCACAAGTGTACACAAGTGTCTATGCAAAGAGTTTGTTTGTTATTTGTGCTTAACTCTCCATTCCAACAAGAAATTCAGGTATGTGATCCTTTGTTCCCATTATTTTCTCATTCAAGTTGTCAGTCAAATATGGTTGTTTTCCTACTCCTCTCTGGGCTCTATCTCTGGGACTTGTAATCCATATTTAATAATATCAGTTGAGGGTGGGGCATGTGCAAAGGATGCATATTGTTGAACTCATGAATAGATACTATGTTGGGTTAGAGGGCAATCCGATGGTTGTTTTCAAGTTTTGAATTAAAAATTCGTTATGCCCGCCGACCGTTCGACGAAATGCCTAAATCAAAATAATTGACACAAATGGTGAAGTCTGAGTAATCCAGGCTTTATATGAGTTTGACAATTGTGTGTAATGTATAAACATGTGTTGTGAGTAGAAGAGTCGAGTATAACACCGTAAAACAAGAACTGAGTCGAAGAATTTTGACGACAATGTTGATGAACCGTAGAAAATTTGACGGTCCGTCAAAAGTGTCGTCAAAACTCATCAACTCAGACATGATATACTGTTACCATTTGACGATAGGTTTTACGAACCGCAGAATTTTCTGCGGAGCGTCAAACTTCACTGTCAATAAGTTTCGGTATAGATTATTTCACTATAACCATTTGACGATAGGTTTGACGGACCGCAGAATATTCTGCGGAGCGTCAAACTTCATCGTCAAATATTTAGGAATAAATTTGTTTTTTGTTACCATTTGACGGGCCATTTTTGCGAACCGTGAAATTTTTTACGATCCGTCAAATTACTTGACGGCTTACTTATGGTTAATATAAAACACTGTGCAAGACTAATTGTATTTCAAGTAGATTTGTTTCATACTTGTTTGCATTCATTATATACAGAAAAACCCAAAAATAAAATATGTCTCTTCTCTATTATTTTGATGGTGGTACTGACGTACTTTCCACAGGTATGGCTCCCAAAGTTTGAGGGGGTGCTCCAACAACTGGAAGAGGCAGAGGCAAGGACAGAGCACAAGGTCGCAGGGGACTCCGTGACGAGCCTGACCAAGGGGCTACTGAAGCTGGTGATGACGAACCACTAACAGCGATAGTCACCCGAGCTAGGGGTGCTGCCCAAGCACAAGCGTTCTCCCAGTCTGAAGAGGGGGGCACTTCATAATCCTCTAGCAGCTCGAAAAATAAAGAGGAGGCTGCTAGGCGGCGAGAAATATGAATGAAAGAAATATCCGAGCACAGTGTCAGATTTTCTGTGCTAGGCTCCAAAGAAATATATGACCAGGGGCTTGAAGAGAAAGAGGGGGTGGACCGAAAAAGAGCATCCATTAAAAGAAAAGAATCAGCTTAGACAAACTAGAGAGTTTTCCATGAATCCTTTCAACTCTCGACTACTACAAGTGGAAGTTCATTAGCCACATTCCAGGTGAGTATATCCCGACTCTAGGTCGGGAGTTCTATGCAAACTATGCTACGGAGGTCAAAAATACCTTCAAGCCAATTCAGCTTAAGAATAATAAACTAGCCCAATTGGAAGAAGTGACAGTCTGAGGCTTGAGAATCAATATTTCTAGCGAGACAATCAATCTTTTCTACATTGGCCCCGACTATGTACCACCGCCGAACACGGATGAGCTTAAGTACAAGTTGAGTGGTGATCGACAAGACAAGCTGTCTGAGTTTCCTGGGGTTGCTTCAGTGATTGCAAAGGGTTCCCTTATGTGGAGTATGAATACCTCGGCCCCTGTGAAGAAATCAGACTTGTCGATTGAAGGCAAATTTTGGTGGAGTTGGTGGTTTGGGAGTTTCAGCAGAGAGCCATGGCCAAGGAGTTGCCATTAGCATATCCTTGCCTCATTACAACTTTATGCTTACAGGCAGGTGTTGATCACTATGCACACCGAGATCATCGGTTACAGGCCAAGAGTGTGTATGACTTATGAAAATCAGAGATGCGGATGTTCATACTACTACGGATGTTTCCACGGAGTTCACAGTTCTACAACCTGCTTCAGTGTCCCAGGTTCATGAGCAGGCGACCCCCGAGACTTCGCAGGAGAGGCCGACTGACACTGGCACAGCAGCTCAGTTCATTTCAGGTACCCCGATTTCATCCACAGGGCCATCTTCCCATGCTACTCTATCTATTCATAACACTTCTACCACCCCGAGCAACTGTGTGGCCTCGGCGTCCATAGCCTTTCCTAGAGGCGTTATGATACAATTCAATACTCATAACTTTCATGATGTGTTTGTGAAAGCAGACAGAGCAGACCGCCAGGTTGCTAATTTGATGTCTCAACTGCAGGGGTTTATGGATAAGACGGTGACAGCAGCCTTGGAACCTGCAAAGAAAACTTGGGAAGATTCCCATAGCCTTATCCATTCTAGGATTGATGGACTTGAGCAGCGGATTGTTGAGCGGTGGATTGTTGAGATGGAGAAGGTAAGCCCTACAGTTAGTTTGGGGACGATTAGAGATTTTCATGTGTTATCTAGCCTCATATCTTTCACACTGATTTGACATAGTTGAAGATAGATGTGCTAGCATTGAAGGTTAAAGAGGGACTTGCGACTGCAAACCCGCCACCAGCACAGACTCTAGACTTGGTTTCTCTGTTGTCAGTTATTTACTTGATAGGAGACGATTCACCACCCGGGCTATGAGTAAAAGGTCTAGGGATATAGGAGAGGATGATGATGAGGAGGAGGAAAAAAGTGAGGAGGAAAGGCAGTTTCGGAAGGTGCAGCGACGCTCTCTCGAGGAGACCCATTTTACGGGGGCGTCATCCAGCCATGCCCCTCCTGTTGAGGTGAAAGTGCCTAGTATTATGATACCGGCAGAGGCTATTACCATGGGTCTCGAGGAGGAACTGCGCTCTTAGATCCAGATAGAGCAGTTGTTGGTACTACAGTTCCAGCACCGGATACCACCACTGAGGTGATCACACCTCAGGACGCGCAGAGCGCCTAGAGCATTTCAGGTAGTCCTAACCCTTTGTTTTTCTTATTTCCTTTCCTTGGGGACAATGCATGATCTTTAGTTGGGGGTGGGCTATGTGTTCTCATTAATCTGTATATATGTGTTTAGGACCCCCTCAGCTTTTCTTTGTCAGAGTTCTTTTCCTGAGGGGTTTTATTTTGTTGAAACTGGCATGTGTAGGTTGTCGCTTAGATAGAATAGAGTAGTTTTGACTTATTTGGTAGTGTTCTGAAACTTGTGGCATGTTGTGTGATTTTGTTAGAAATTGTGGACCCCTCAAAAAAATTGAATGATTGCTGGGTGGTCATAAATGCATAAATAATCGTCCTTATTCCAATGTGTGAGTGATTTGTTAGTTTTTTCGGTCTATACATGTCTACTCTAGAACTTGCCCGACTAGTCATGTTTGAATCCGACAATTGGTTTGTTGTGAGATGATCTTACGCTTTCTTTGTATGAATAGTCACTTTGCCTAAATAAGCCTAACCATATGATGTAAATATCCCTAGTTTTCCCTCTTTGAGCATTTGACCTTTTTCTTGGCTAGTTGTTAACAAACCCGTACCCTTTGTGAAAGTATTCCAGCTTCGCACCCGTTCCCTCCTTGATACTGCGAGATAAAAGAGGCTAAAAGCCTAAGTTGGGGGTGAGATAAGTGTGGAGTAGAGGTTGAAAATCTATTTTGGGGTTGGTATATGTTTTGTTAGTTGAGACCTGATGTGGTGGTTGTACATATCTAAAAAAATCAGACAAACGAAAAAAAAAAAAAAAGAGAAAGAAAAAAGAAGAAGAATAAAATCAGAAAATTGCAACGCAAAAATAAGTATAAGTTAGATTAGAAATAAGCCACATCGAGGTCCAAGATTTGAATCGAAAACAAAGGGAGAAAAGAAGAGGTGAATAAAGGAAAAATTTGTAGTGTCAAGAAGGGTGAGTCACTAATACCCAAAAAGGATCCTACTCGTCCCCAAGCCTACATTACAAGCCGAAACAAGTCCTAACGTGATCACAACTGAACAAACTAAGGATGAAAGCATAGAAAATAAGGGAAAGCCTATGGTATTCGCATGTGTAGATCTGAAATTCTTTGTGAGTGTGAGTGTTTTCTCTTCTCTTTAGTCTGTTGTCCTTTGTTCATTGTATATATGTGTGTTTAGGACTTTCTTTGGTCTATGTAAGGGCATAAGGATGGAAATTCGTGCAAAAGAAAGTGACCGCCTAAAGTGACGTTTGTGTGCATCATGATATGTTCGATAATAGAATGTCATAAATTGAAGGCGTCTGTGATTCGTAGCATTCTTGAGTGGTGCATCATATTTTGAGAGTGCAAAAGAGGTAGTCCTTGGTAGGAAAACATGCATGCCTGTAGTTCGGAGTCAAAACCATTGTAGACATTATTACTCTGTGATATCTGAGTTTAGTTGAGTCGTTATGTCGTATGACTTGCTTGAGGACAAGCAAAGACTTTAAGTTGGCGGTGTTGATGTGCCGCATAATTTTGGCATATGTGACGCTTTTAGCTAAGAGTTTTACTTGTTTTCAAGCAAGTTCGTGTCGTTTTTATGTGGTTTTTGTGGTATTTCAGCTATTAAGTGTTTGATGGCAAAAGTCGGAGAAGTTGTGAAAATGTAGAAAGAAGTAGAGAAAATAACAAGTCATTGAAAAAGGCAGGTCGACGGACCAATTAGACAGACCGCAGAACTTTCTGCGGAACGTCAAACGTACCGCAGACTTGTCACAGAAAGTAGTTCACTGAAGAGCAATCCTGCGGATCCATTATACGGACCGCAAAATATTTGACGGTCCGTCAAAGCGGTAGCATAGAAAGTTGCAGAAGACTATTTGACGGTTGAAGGGCAAAGATTTGATGGAGCGCAAAATGTTTAACAGTCCGCAGAATGAGCCCGATGGGCAGTTTTTTCTTTTTTACTTCTCACGACTTAGACTCTTATAAATACCTGATATAGGTTTCTTGTAGGACACAATTCACCAGTTTCAATTTTATTTCATTAGCATTGAATACTCATAGTTTTTGAAGTCTTTTGGGATTACAAACAATTGCAATTATTTTCTCTTCAATTCCAATCAATCATTCGTAAGCATTATGATCTCAATTATTTATTATTGTTCTTCTTCTTCTTCTTCTTCTTCTTCTTCTTCTTCTATGAGTAGCTAAATTTCTTTATTAAGGTTGTAAACCCAAGGATGGGTGTTTTGTGATTGATATACGCATAATGGATTGTTAGGATTTATTTGTTCTTCGTTTTCATCATATAGTTAGTGGTTGCAAACATTAGCTAACGCCATAAACTTTGGTTAATTTGGGAAAATAACTAGGATTTGGTAAGAACAAATAACAAGAACTCATGCTTTAAACCTTGTTTAATGAATTCACTTAAGAATAAAAGGAATTTACTTGACATAATTAATCGTTCGTTATGCATACTTTCTTAACTTTGGAAAAAGCATAGAAAGAAATAATCTGTTCTTATTGGGAAATAGTCTAGATTCACATAGAGGTTAAGTGCATCCATATAAACGATCCATTAGAGGTATGTCAAGATCAACACCCATGATCATACACTTTATCTAACGGGGATACAACCTTAGTTCTTTTTAAGCATATATTTACAACTCTAAATTTCTTGTCACTTTAAATTAGTCCACAAACCAAAACTCCTATAAATACCTTTTTCTGGAATACACCAGGACTGCAAGAGTAGTATAATACATATTTAGTAAACTTTTCACACCATATTCTCTGTGGGATTTGACCCCAACCTTATTGGATTACTATATTTGACATCATCCGCTTCACGCTATAAAAAGGTGTAATTTGAGAGTATCACCTATCAAATAGAATCATTCTAAGGGTAGAACGGGCCAATAGAAACTCAAATGTAATTTGAGCGTATCACCTATCAAATAGAATCATTTTTTGGTTGTGTTGAGTCCATTGGGGGTGATGTAGGAAATTAGACCTCCGTTGGGGATTCTGAGGTCACGGGTGAGTCTGTATGGTGTTTTTACACTAATGTGCATGCTTTGTTGTTGTTTGTGAGGCCTCGGATGAAGTGTTGGGTGGTAGAGTGAAAAACTGTGGAAATTAGCGAGCCTACTGGCTCACTAGTACCGCCGCGGCGGGACCGCTGTAGAGACAGACCTCTCGCTGCCGCGGTCAAACGGGATTCAGGGTGTCCGCTATGGCGGGCACTGGACCGTTGTAGCAGAACCAGCCTCGCCATAGAGGAGGTAAATATTTGGTTAGGTCAGCTACAATAGGCTGCAACGGTATAACGATCGCCACAGCGGTCGACAGGACAGAATCCCGAGTTTTAAACACTTAGTTTTAAATTCTTTATTCATAAAACTCCAAAACAGTTTCCAAGGAGTACCTAGGGCGAAATTCTAAAGCTAGGGCTGTTGACACCTAATTTTTGACCTCCCGTAATTTATTTCAGTCACTCAGAATCCTCGGATAATAAATAAATGAGCTGAACATTTTTTTTAAAAGCTAGTGATTCTTTATAAATGATCATGCATCAATACTTCTTTTCCTTTAATTAACAAAAGAAAAAGTGGTGTTCATGCACCATAATTTTGTTTTTATGATTTTGATGAATTTAATTAAAAAAAAAAAAAAAGAGGTAATTGAGGAAGGGTCCTAATTTTATTATTTGAGATTATTTTGCAGATATTCTTTTCCTTTTATTTTTTTTAATTATTATTTTTTATCTTTGAAAATTTGAATAACCCACATGATTTAATTAATTAACTGTCTAACCTTTTTACTTCTGATTTTTATAAATTAGGCGTAATTTCCCTTAAATGTTTAAATTAGGTTAATTACTTAATTAATTGAGTGATTGCAAAATTGAGCTTTTATATCTTTGCCTTGGCCATATTAATATTTCCAGCCCATAATTTAAGAAAATTAGAATTATTTTGCAAAATCAGCCTATTAGCATTTGATGTGAAATGATAAATTTAATTTACAAAAAAAAAATGATTTAAAAGTCCATGTTTAAAATAATTATGGTAGGATAATTAATTAATGCCATTTTTTATAATTTAATCAACTTTTAAAATTATTTTAAAATAACTACGGTCTAATTCTCCCTGTAATTAAAAATTCCTCCAATTTTAATTTCTAAATTATTTATTTTGGGCATTAGATATACCCTATGTATAGACCAAAGTATACACATATATATGAAATATATATGTATACACTTGGTGTATACATTAAGGCCCCTTAATTACAATTCAGATTTGGGCCGAGTCCAGCCCAAGGCAGGCTGTGACCCAGCCCAAATCTCTTAATTATCAGTCGATTACCCCCTAAACCCTCATTTACCTTTTCTTATTCCACCCCCCCCCCCCCCCACGCCGCTTCTCTCTCTCTCTCTCTCTCTCTCTCTCTCTCTCTCTCTTCTTACCTATCTCGTGTAAACCTAGGGCAGTCGCCATATGTTCTCGCCTCTCTCATGCCAAAATCACGTTTTTACAGGCGTGTGCTGACATGCACAACCTCTGTATGCCTTTATTGATGAAACATCGCAGTACACACTTGGCTCCATTAATGCTCTTATCCAAATGTGGTAAAAATATTTGCTTTACTCTGTTATTTTCAAATTTTTAGTCAAAATCGCCTTTATCTTTTGCTTTTGAGTTTGTTTTCGCTGGTATTTTGTTATTGGTCCATGCTCATTGGGTCAGAGCTGACCATATGTTGGCTCATTTCTGATCTGGGTCGTTGATTTGTTGGCTATTTGGCTAGATTGTAAGAAAAGAAGGTTTTGTCCCACATCGATTGTTGGTGGTTTCGTTTGAACTTTGGGGTTCTATTTTATAGAACCCCATCCTTTCCACACAAAAAAGTTCTACAGAGTGGAAAAAATTGAAAGTTTGAGAAAAATAGCAAGGAAAATATATATATATATATATATATATATATATATATATATATATATATATATAGAAAATTTTAGGAAAGAGGAAGTGGAAAAACTCAGATCTTTTCAGAAAACTTCCTAGTAAAAGAATTTTGAAAACCTAGACTAAGTAGTTGGGGTTTTAGTTAAAATACTTGGTTCTTACTTTTTCTTTCTTCGTGTGTGGTTGGGGTTGCTGAGATTTGGAAGCACAGAGGCTCCCAAATCCATTCTTTTCTTGGTTGCGCACTTAAAAGGTAAACCTTGATTCAGTTTATTTCATTTTTTGCATTTAGTACTTAATATCCTGCCTAGTTTGAATCTATTTGTAGGTTAGTTATGCTCATATATTCATGTGCTAAATATGCCTTATCTGGTTCTGTGCTTAATGTGTGATTCATTTGATAAAAACATGATAAGAATGGAGGAAAATGTCATTTTGAAATTCATTCAAGAAGTAGACTGTTGAATTGCTTTTGGTCTTGTTTGTTCCTATGGTCTTGAGGTTCTGTGTGCATCATAAAGAGGCATATATGAGGTGTCTCGAAGGTCCTTTTCCCTTTCCCTTACCTTTTTCTTGAATATTGTTGTTAGTTTACTGAGCATGATCTTAGGTAGAGTAAGTACAATAAGTTCAACTTAATTTTTTTTTTTAAAGAAGGAAGGTGAGGCTGTCTATGTGTTAATACAAATGAATGAGATTGACTTGCTGGTAGTGTGGGCTTGTGATTGCAGTTAAATCTCTCTATTTTGCTAGTCAGTCATGAATTGCCCTATTTGTGGAGTGAGGTCTGTTATCAAAGTCCTAACTGGGCTGTTTGAATTTGATAAGTTGTTTTTGGATATAGCTCTTGATGTGCTCCTCTTTCTTCTGGTAAATGAATAAATAAAGGAATTTAGAGAAATATATGAATCTGTTGTGCTAAACCTCTGAATATAATAGTGGGATGTGTCATTGCATCTTTCCCCTTAAATAATCTTGCACTTAGAATAAAGTAAGACAAGATAAGCTAATGGTTTGTTTGTTTGTCTAATACGAGAACAAAGGTGTATCAGGTTCAATGCCTTAAGCTTACAACTTGATAGTTTGCTCATGATTGTGTCATTGTTTATGTAATCACCCCAATGTAGATTAGGTATAACCACTTATAATGTGTGACAAGTGTATGTTAATTGTTCATGACTCATAGCAAAATCCTAGAACCATCATATCCATGACACCTAAATGTGAACCCTGTTTCTCTTCTGATCTGCTTAAGGCTGGTTTGTCTTGATGAAATTTGTTGCTTATGCACATGGTGTTCACAACTTATCCTGTTAGTCTATACCACAGTCCCTTCACCTAGTAGTAGTTTACCTCCCTAAATGTGTAGAATCTGATGGAAAAGGAAGAGTGAAAAATGAGAGAAGTGATAGGGACCACAAGATCAAGTCTTCATTTAAGGCTAACTAGAGTTGATCTAGTTGAATAAGTGGTTAATAGGATAACTATCAACCTTGCCACCTAGTCATATTGAATCTGAAAGGGTATAAAATAAAAAATGAAATGACAATGGAGTTTTAGAAAAAGGTATGTCCTCTTATGTGTGATTTAATTTCTTTTGTTAACACTGCCCCCATTAGTGATTTTATTTAGAAATGAAGTAATTTGCTATAAAAGTCATGGAATGATATGTTATGCTCTTGTATTTGTGTTGTCTTTACCATGTATGAGTCTTAACTTGGTAAGGGATCATGAATGTTCAAATTTTATGAGTCTAAGTATTGACAGAAGAATGAAAAGAAGCAACTTGACTTTGATTTGCCCAAGTCCTGAACAATTTAGAGATTAAGGCTTTACCTTGACACATGAATATTCTCTTTGTTCTCTTGTGTGTATAAGTAACTAATATAGTAATTATAATCCCTTTGTTTGCAAACTGCCTAGGCTTAAAGATAGGCACAGATAGAAAGAAAAAGCCTCATGATAATAATCTAAGTAAAAGAGGAGTATGAAGGAATGGGATAGAAGAAAGCAGTATTTGAGAACTAAAAAGGAAAAAAACAACTTGTCTGTTGATCTGTAAACTACCCAGTCTCATTTGGTGTGTGATTGGGAAAAGGATGGAGGGGTAGTAAAAGGTCATAATTGTATAGGTTGAGGTTGAAAACCACTTGGCTAGATAGGGAAGGTCTTTTAAAGACACCTTAGGAGAGGATTGAGAAAGGGTCAAGCATTGCTAGACCGATAGTATCTTTTCTCCCAAATAAAAGGTTTTCATGACATCCCTCTCAAGTATATGGGGTATAACCTCTCACCTTTTGCGCTTTGGGATCATCTTGTCATTCTGTTAATGTTGTTGAGTCTTAAAAGATGGAATTGCTTATACATCTGTAAGGGACTGCTAGAACTGATTTAGCTTGGTTTTGTTGTGTCTGTCCTAATATGCCTTAAGGAAATGTTTGGATTGGTTGAGAATTGTAATAAAACTGGAAAGGAAAAAGCTTTTTTTTTTTACTTAAAAGGAACACTGCTTGTTTTGGTAAATGAGATAGAAAAGTCCTTTCCCCTTTGTGAAAAGGACATAGTGGTATATAACAGAACCTTTAGCAACTAGTTAAGTTAGGTTTATGATTTGGACCCTATGTAGATTCTGTGTGTATTATTGTGATCTCAACTTGTGTTTTGAAAGTGGTATGTTTCTCCCTTTCATCTTAAGTCCTAATAGTGCTCTTTTTAAAAAGTAAGAAGGTTAATGGTCCTGTGTTTAGTCAAGATAGTATGGAGGCTGATAGGGGGGGTTATATTTGACCCTTCTTCTCTGTGATTCTTTAAACAATAAATCATGCTTTCTTTCCATTTCCTTCTTCGAATTGAGTCGTGAGTCCATTAATCTAGAAGCCCAGCAACAGATAAAGTAGGCCCTACTCATGTTTGAATGAAGTTGTTTTCCTCCTGTGCAACATATAAAGTTAGAGATATGTGATACTTATTCAATTTTGAAGAAAAGATGAAGATTAAGAATAAGGTTATAACTAAGATTAAGTGCATCCCCTAAGTTAATTTAAACTTTCCTGCAAATAAGATAGAATCAAGAGTAAAGGTTAGGACACCTCAAATAAAAAGAATGTGAGGTCTCTGTTACACCTCGCACTTGCGAAGAAGCACTTATCAAATTTGAGCGTAAGTATGTTGAACTATGGCTAAGTAAAACAACTTTGAAGTATAAGGGACGAAGCATTATTAAGTATATTTTTTGAGTAAAGGATGCATATGAGGAATTCCGGAAGGTCCTATAAGGAATTGAGTGGAAGGAGTTGAGTTAGTATGACTTTGGAAAAAGATGAGCGTTACTTTGAACAAAAAAGTATGAGCCAACTTGGGGAAAGAATACCTTTTAGTATATGAGGAGTTTTGAAGTAAAGCAAAAGCCTAAATTGAAGTTCATGAAGTCTAGTTTCCAACGCAATAAACCGCTTATCGATATGATGTCGGAGTAGAGAATTATGGACGTTACAAGTCAGGCTGGCAGAGCAGAAACACGCAGCTGCAGTGCACGACACGCACAGCTACAGTGCCCAACACGCGCGCTACAGTGCGCGGAAAGTTATAGGTCGGTGCAAACCGACCCTAGAACATTATATAAAGGGGATTTACCCCTTATTTTCATTCAACCACCTCCCCAAACCTTCCCTAACCCCCTAGAACATTCTCCCAACTTCCTCCATAAAAAATTTTGCCCAAATTAAGTGAAACCCCGAGACTTATTCTCGGGAAGCGTATAAGGTCTTGTAGTTCTTGTTCTAACCAATGAATCTCGCCGAATCAAAGGAGGCCGCTGAAGATAAATAAGATTTCAAACTCTATCAACCTTGATTGAGGTAAGGATATTCTTTAGTATGGATATTATGAATTGTATCATGGAAATTTAGCTGTTAAAGCTTCATAAAGTCTAGTAATTGGTTGAGAAATTGGGGAGACATCATGTGGGATGTTTTATTGAGCATATTGATGTTGATGATGATATTGTTGATACTGGTGTTGCTATTGTAGTTGTTTTGTTGGTATTGTGATTTCGGGCTAGGGATATAAACAGGGGAGATGTTGTCCGAATTTCGACAGATTCTAAAAGGATTTAATTTGAAGGCTTAAGACAAGCATATAACGATAAGCCTAACAATAGTATGAATTCTCTTGAATGTAGATTTACGAGCTTGGGAGGACAAGCGTTAAGTAGTTAAAGTTAAGGCGACCAAAAAGGTATGTTAAGGCTATCCTTTTCTTTCTTAAGGCATGATCCTATTGTTACGAACTTTTACAAATGATGTCCATGATGATTCCTCTCATAGAAATGCTAGAAGCTTACATTCTTGATGTTCTTAAGATGTTATTGATGTTGGTCTCACCTTATGATTATTGTTCCTTCAAGGTTAGATATGCCAATGATGTTAGCTCCATAATGGAAATCGGAGGTTTACCGACTTTACGTCACTCCGATGAATTTTGAAATGTGTTCTGAAGGAATGCTTTGTAGGACATGAATAGTTAGATAATAGAAGATCCTTAATGAGGTATTTAATTCTAGAAGAGAGGGTTATGATGTGTCAAAATTTACGGTCAAAGTTATAAAGTTTGACCTTCGTACTCCAAAAAGGTTCACATAAATTGAAACGAAGGGAGTATATGAATAAGTTCAATAGGAAAACCCATTATGTTCTAATTTTAGGATTTCGTTGTATGATTCCGGGTGAAAATCATTTTCATCCCCCAGGTTTGACTTAAAAATCAAACACATCCCCCAAATTTGGACAATTGACACTTTCATCCCCATCTCAACTTCCGGCCATTGACGGGTAAGTTGGTCGATAATTGGCCGGTCATTAAAGGGCTAAAATGTAATTTACTAATATTTCAATTTAATAAATGCCCTTAATTAATCATATACATTTTTTTCTTCATAATTATCATTTCTAGTTCACGAGTTCACGTTGACTACTCATGTGTCACACCCTAACCTTACTAGGGTGTGATGGGCACCCGACCCTTACCTAGGGCCGAGCGAACCCTCCGACTCTTATTACGCACATAATATCTTTGAACTCTTAAATCAAATACAATAAAATACATAGTAAAACCTTCGGAAATATCCTTTTTCTTTGTTCTCAAATCAAACAAAATCTGTAATCATGTAGAACTTATATCATAACACAAAATGGCACATCGGCTGATGGAGCCGCTTACAGAACTGACAACCAATACCCACGACACTGTCTGCAAAGTCTCTAACATTAATCAGACATCATAGCACACATACTCTGACTCGGCAGCACTCCAGGAACAAGTGGAGCTTGCCAACTCCGCTGGAACATCTTCTATAATAGCTTCAGCTCATCTAGGTGTACCTGTGCGGCATGAAACGCAGCCCCCGAAGAAAGGGGGTCAGTACGAAATATGTACTGAGCATGTAAGGCAAGGATCACAGTAAAAGAGGATCATAGCTGAAACAGAGATTTACCAGAATCAAGTATAAACTTGTAAGACATCACAGTACTTGCCTTCTCAAAAGAAAATCAGATATGTCATCATAAATCATAAATGAAAATCATGTATGCCATCATCGTATATCATATGTCATATAACGTGCCCCGGCCCTATAGTGAGGGACGCGGTGAGTAAGTTCATGCATGTCATCACCATATATCATGTACGCATATAACGTGCCCCGGCCCTCCATTGAGGGACGCGGTGAATGGAATCATGTATGTCATCATCATGTATCACATTTACATATAACGTGCCCCGGCCCTTCATTGAGGGACGCGGTGAATGAAATCATGTATGTCATCATCATGTATCACATTTACATATAACGTGCCCCGGCCCTCCATTGAGGGACGCGGTGAATGAAGTCATGTATGCCAATGTCATGTATCATATATGCATGTAACGTGCCCCGACCCTCTTTTGCGGGACGCAGTGAATGAAATCATGTGCCATCCTGGCCACCACCCCGTCATCATATCATCATATCATATATAACATGCCCCGGCCCGCAAGTGAGAGGGACGCGGTGAACAATGCAGAGAAGTACGCACGAGAACATACCCTGGCCCAAGACGCAGTGAAGTACATACTGAGACTTGCACGAACAGAGTAGTGCGAAACCATATGCACATAAATCAAGACTCGATAGATACGTACACTTACCGACATCTGATGGCTCAGAAACAAGTTTCGGGTCAATCCGACTTAGTATAAGAAAGTTATGAGCGTTTGAAGTACAGAACCTTCTACGAACGTTTCAGAAGCCTTTTCGGAAAATCAAAGCAACAATCATATCAAGTACCTCTCAGGTATCGTTACGGATCAAATCAAATAGAGCTTTTGGAACCATATGTACGTATCAAAAAATATCAAAGACTCAATGGAAAATCAAACGTGCTATCATTTGAAAATCAAAACTTTAGTCATATCAATTATCTTTCGAATGACATTCGGAAACATATCAAACAGAACTTCGGACATTATAGATACGCATCAAAATCATATGAAATATCTTATAGAACTCTTTTAAAACATATCAAAAGTACATAAAAATCATAAACAGACTCGGAATCCAAGAATAGAGTAACCCCGAGGTGCATATCATACCTTATTTGGCTCTAGGACATGCCAAAAGAAAGATAGGGTAAGCCTTACATACCTGTTCCACGTCCAATTAGCTACGCTTATTCGTCCAATCTTGCTAATCTACATTCAAGAGAATTGACGTAATCATTAGACTCGTTATCATATACTTTGTCTTAGTTCTTCAAATGGATTCATTTATAATTTGCCGAAATTTCGGCACCATCTCCCCTGTAAATACACCATCCCCGAGAATCCAACTCGGTCAAATCAACAATCAACAATCCGAGAATTTAACTCGGCCAAATTATCGACAACAATACCAACAGTCATTCTAACAATATCAACAATCAATTCAAAACGCATTCCAACGTTAACAACATTCTTTCTACAGACTTCCACGACATTTCACTTATGTTCGATTCATATTTGCTCACATATTCAAGTACTATTCCGAAACCATTCAAACAATATTCAAGAACGCTTCAACACTCCGCATGACATTTCAAACGGCCAAACCAACTCACTACCCGAAACCTTCCAAATTCAACAAGAACAATAACAACACATTTCTTTCTTTCAAATTCATAAACTACAACAACAATTCACACTTTAGCATCTTCATTCTCAAAATTACATAAAACCATATTAGATTCACATTAATTCCTACAACAACCCACAACCAATTTCAATACCAATTTAAACCATTAAACTTCCATTATCCACCTAGAATCCACAACAACAACAACAACCAAAACACTAGATAAAATAATTGGTTTATCATTCCTACACCACACATATATACACGGCCAACTCCACACCACACGGCTCAACACAACACACATTATTTCCATGATTTTCATTCATTTCTACATACTACAACATACATAAACCTTCCATAACATATAAAAGAAGATTAAATCTTACCTTTTTCCCTTAATTTCTCACTTGGCTAGAATTGTGAACTTGCAACAAAGAGAGGGATTCTTGCTTCAACAATTATACCACGTTAAAGAGGACCTTCGAATTAGTATAAATGCTAGAAGAAATAATTTTTTTTGGATCAAAGTTGAAGGCTTCCACTTTTCTTGCTCATGGCCGAATAGTCCCCTATGTTTTCTCCTCTCCAAGTTTCTTGAAAATTCTATGGATGAAATGATAAATATGACCATTTAGTCATCTTTTGTCTATTAATAATAGCTCCCAAGTGGGCTTTGGCCCAATCACTTGGACGGCCACAAGGCCCCTTTATTTCCAAGCCCATCTTTTTTTTTTTTTTTTTATCTTGCAATTCATGAAAAATTATTTTTCAAATTCCGAATTTGCCCTTAGCCTTCCTCAATATTTCTATGAGTCATCTTGCGAATTTTCCTTTTTACCCCTAGCCTCTCTTAATATTTCCACATCAAAAAATTTCAAAAAAAACTTGTGTGTTAAACAAAATTAAAATATAGCCTTGTCCTTAACTTCTTGCGATTGTCTTGAATTATCTGAACGTACAAAATACGGGCTATAACATCATGTTTAAATAAAATAAAAAAGAGCTCATGTTGACTATTGTCATTTGTAGGCTTATGCCATAATAATATTTATATTTTTTTGAAATAATTTTTCAAAACCAGTGTTTTGGGTTATAAAATAATCTATTTTTGCCAAATTCAATTTGAAGTTGGATTCTAAATTTTTTTTTTTAAAATGTCAATTATTCAAACCTGGGAGATGTGTTTGATTTTTAGGCTAAACTTAAGGGATGAAAATGATTTTCACCCTATGTTTCCTATGTAGATTTAAGCTACGGAAAAAAAAAGAAAAAAAAAAAGAGTAACGCATGTATACAAATACCTAATTATCTCAATTGCGCTATCACAGTTAGGGCTAGGCATAAATAACGAAAATTGAAAAACCGGACCGAACTGAATTAATTCGGTTTTTCGGTGTTCGGGTTTTCAGGTTTTCGGTTCGGGTTCGATTTCAATTTTCAAAAATTTCGGAGTTCGGTTCGATGTTCGGGGTTTAGTGTTCGGGTTTTCGGTTTAAACCGAAATTTTATGTATTAGCCCAAAAATATTAAATAGTCCAAGCCCATGCCCATTAAATTTAAGCCCAAAAGAAATAGAACCCAAGCCCTCTTTCAGTCTTTCTTTTGTATCTCTAATTAGTAATTACCCAAGCCCACTTTCACTCTTTTGTATCAATCATCAAACATCAATGTATCCCTAATTTTCACTTTTCAGACTTCAAACTTCAGAGCTCAAAGTTTGCACTTCACAGCGGCGGCGGCAACTTCTCTTCCAAGTTCCGGCGGCGACAGAGTAAGTATTTCTCTCTCTCACTTCTCCTAGTCCTCAGTCCTCACTTCTGGCAGCGACTTCTCTCTCTCACACTTCTCCTAATCGACTTCATCTGTTCTTTCACTAGTATATTTCTTAGAAATGTTCAGACTTAGTGTGTGCTGTTGTGTTTTGGTTTTTAAATAAAATAGTGTACTTATCCACTAGTATATTTTTTAGAAATGTTTAGACTTATTTCTTAGAAAGCTGACTTTGGTCATGCTTTTTAAGTCTCTGCTTGTCGTCAATTGGGTCGTTATTATTTTGCTCTTTTAGTTGTGAATATATGGTTATTTTTGGTATCTTTTGTTTTGCTTGTTATGTCGTCCATGGTGAATTTATGGTTTTTCACTGCTTTGTGTTATTATCTTGTTGATGTGAGTTTCTTGCTACTGTTTTGATTGTTGTAACATGATAATTATGTGGTGGTTGTGAATTTGTTGTAATTAAATGGGTAGTTGTTTGAGATCTCTATGTATATGGAAAAAAGAAAAAGACTTTTATCATACCTGGTGGCTGGTGGTTGTGCTGTTATTTTTCGTTGAGCTTTTGGTTTTTAACGTGTTGGCCTACAATGCCTTATATTTTCTCTTTAATTTTCGTAGATGGCGGATGAAACTAAATTAAGTGTTGCCGATTCAACTAGTAGCATACCTAATACAGATGATACTGATAGCAATGATAACTCACTTGACACCCAGGTAACAAAGAAAAGAAAAGCAATGCAATCTAGATGTGTTGTTTGGGGTCATTTTGAGAAGATTGTTGTACAAGGAATTGATAAAGCGAAGTGTAAGTATTGTAAAAAAGATCTTGCTGCTGCAACTGTAAATGGGACAACGGGATTGAGACAACATTTATTGAGGTGCAACGCATATAAATCCCTTATTAAACCTCCCACTCAGAAAAAGATACATTTTCCATCTAAGGATAAGAATGAGCTAGAGGAGCATTGGGAATTTGATCAACAATTAATTAGGAGGGCTTTAGTTGAGATGATAATTATTGATGAACTACCATTTAGCTTTGTAGAAAAGGAAGGCTTTAAGAAGTTTATGAGTCAAGCCCAACCTCTGTTTCAAATTCCTTTTCGTAGAACAATAACAAGGGATTGTTATGAACGTTACAATGAACTGAGACAAAATTTGAAGAATTCTTTTAGAGAAGCACATTCAAAAGTTTGCCTTACCACAGACACATGGACATCATTGCAAAAAATTAATTATATGTGTTTGACTGCTCACTTTATTGATAAAGATTGGAAGTTGCATAAAAGAATACTGAATTTTTGCCCTATCACTAGTCATAAGGGTGAGCACATGGCAGAGACTATTAGTAATTGTCTGCTTCATTGGAACTTGGACAAGGTATTTACTATTATTGTTGATAATGCTTCTTCAAACAATGTTACAGTTAGAGAATTGTCTAAATGGTTAAATATGTGGGGAACTAATATAATGGATGGTAAGCATCTTCATGTGAGGTGTATGGCTCACATACTTAATCTAATTGTGCAAGAAGGTTTGAAGGAAATTGATGCTTATGTTAAACGTGTTAGGCAAATGGTAAGGTATGTTAGAGGATCTTCGGCAAGAACAAGAAGCTTTAAGAAATGTTGTGAAGTTCAAAAGGTGGGATGTGCTAAAACATTAATTCTAGATGTGCCTACTAGGTGGAATTCCACCTACGTGATGTTGAACACGGCACAAAATTTTGAGAAGGCATTTGATAGGTTTGATTTTTTTATGAGAATTTTTAAACTTATCTTGCTACTCATGTTTGTGAAGATGGAAGTGTCGCAGGTACGCTCGAATGTGATGATTGGGTGAATGTAAGGAATGTGATAAAGTTTCTTGAAAGATTTTACGAGCTCACCGTAAAGGCTTCAGGTTCACATTATGTTACTTCTAATGTTCATTTTGAGGATATATGTGAGCTTGATGCATATTTGAAAGCGTGTGTAGCAAGTGAAGATCTTAGTTTGAGTAAAATGGCTGAGCGGATAAAGTTTAGGAAGTATTGGGGTGATCCTGAAAAGATGAACAAAATGATTTTTATTTCTTTCATATTGGATCCTCGCAATAAGTTTGTGTATGTTAGCTTTGCACTTGAAGAGCTATTTCGGGAGGAAGTTGGAAAGTATCTAAAAAATTATTCAAGAGCATCTCATCATCAATTGTCTCCTTCTGTATCTACTTCATCTCATGATACATCTAATGTAACTTCTAGTTTCGGGTCCTCTTCAAGTGTGAAATCAAATGCTTTGAGAACTAAGCTTCACTTGAAGAAACAAAAGGAAGATTCTGGAAGTGGGTATGCTAAATCCGAGTTGGATAAATACATTGGTGAAGAACAAGAGCCAATAGATGAAAGTGAAACCGCTGTTGAGTTTAGTATCTTAGGTTGGTGGAAAGTTAATGCTCCTAGATTTCCTGTTCTTTCAGAGTTGGCTCGTGATGTATTGGCTATTCCGATTTCTAGTGTGGCATCGGAATGTGCATTTAGTACCGGTGGTCGTGTACTTGATTCGTTTAGAAGTTCGTTGACTCCTAAATGTGTGCAATCTCTTATTTGTGTTCAAGATTGGCTTAGGAAAGAGACTAAATCTGTTAGTGTGGAAGAAAGTTTGGATCATCTTAAGGAACTTGAACTTGGTAAGATTTTGTATTTTTTTTTTTTTTTTTTGTGTTTTAGTGAAAAAATAATATACTTTTTTATGTTGTATGACATATTTGATTAAATTATCTTTAGAGATGGCAAATAGTGGAAGAGATCCTTGCATTGTTGATGTATGATTGCAATTTGCTTCTTTGTTACTAGTGGTAAGTTCAATACTTTATTTTGTAGTTTTGTTCTTTTATCTTGAAAGTTATGTTCTAACTTTTGGTTTTATCTATTTTTGGTTATTTTCAAGTTCAACCATGCCTTCTAGAGCTCGCTCACAAGTTTGGGAACATTTTGTGATGGTTCAAGACAATGAAGAAGGGCGTAAAGCTAGGTGTCTAACATGCGGTGCGATACTTAATTGTCATAGAGCAAATGGCACATCTAGCTTAATGAAGCATATTGAGAGATGTCTTGAAGATAGGCGGATTCGCCTTCAATTTTAAGCTTATGTTTTGAATTTGGTGAATTTCGGACTTAATTATGATTGTTATGTGAGACGATGGATTTAACACTTAGTGTTACAGCTTATGTTTTGTATTTGGAGCTAAAATTTAGGACATTTATGTTGTTTGGCCGTTTGGCGGCTGCTCATTTTATCGTTATGTTGTTTGTGTTGCTTGTTTTTGTCTTGTACGTTGTTTGTTGCTAGTTACTGGTTTTGAGCATTCAGATAACTGTTGTTGCGATTGCTACCGAAACTGTGCTGCTGCTGAACTGTGTTGTTGCCATAGTTTCAGCTGTGCTGCTGCTGCTGAACTGTGCTGCTGACACAGTTTCAGCTGTGCTGCTGCTGCTGAAACTGTGGTGCTGAAAGCCTGAAACCAGTGAACGCAAAGTTCCCAAGTTTGAATAACTAGTTTTGATTTTTGTTTTGTTTCCCAAGTTCCCAAGATACTGATAGTTGGTCTACCTTGGTGGAAGATAATGCGTGACTCAAGTAGAGTCACGTGCATATCAAAAACACTGAATTGAAAAAATCGAAATTGTTTCAGTTGTGCTGCTGCTGCTGAAACTGTGGTGCTGAAAGCCTGAAACCAGTGAACGCAAAGTTCCCAAGTTTGAATAACTAGTTTTGATTTTTGTTTTGTTTCCCAAGTTCCCAGGATACTGATAGTTGGTCTACCTTTGTGGAAGATAATGCGTGACTCAAGTAGAGTCACGTGCATATCAAAAACACCGAATTGAAAAAACCGAAACCGAACCGAACTTCAAAAAACCGAAACCGAAAGAACCGAACCGAACTAGTTGGGTTCGGTGTTCGGTGTCCACTTTCAAAACACCGAAACCGAAATAGCCAAACCGAAGTATGAGAAAACCGAATCAAAGAACCAAACGCCCACCCCTAATCACAGTAGCACACTCGCTGCCCTCATTATTTATCATTTTTTTTAAAACAATTTTTCTTTTCAATAGATAGCTTATATCCTGATTTAACCAAGTTATTATAGGGATTTTGTCATGAATCTATTATTTTTCACTTAAGTTACGTACATATATCCAAAAGAATTACACGTATGTATACCAGCACGAAGTCCTTACGTGAAATGTTGCTCGACTTTCTATTCATTAAAAATATAGTTATATCAGGCAAGTTTATCATTTAACTAATTTTTATATTCAGACTTTAAAATCATCCAAACTTTTGATTGTTATATTTTTTTTATTTGAATTATGTAACAAATTACAATATTTAAGACCTATTTCTTATTTACCACCTTTTATATTCTTTAGAAATAAATTAAGCTATAATCATATCATATAAAATTGTAATGACAATTAACCTTTAGATAAACTAAATATATATTTGAAACTTTAAAATAATTATAAATTTATGTGACAAAATATGAGGAACAATCTATTTGTTTTACTCCTAAAAATCATGAATTTACTTTAACTATATATTGTTTTTAGTATTCTACATCAAAAATACATTGAATGATATGTGGAGGAAACAATTCTTCTTCCTGTGAAATAAACATAAAATTTGAGTATAATTTGTCAAGATTTCAAAAATTTATGTGGAAAAAAAAAAGTGAAGCTACTTTTAAGAAGGTAATTAAATTTTCAAGAAGACATTGATGGGCCGATATGCCTCTAACCATGTTTATCCATTTTTTTTGTACGGATTGTCCTGTACATGCACTTGATCTTTAATTTTTGTTCTTCGCTTAAAAAAAATAATTGAAAATATTTTGAGATTCTTAATCGAAATTCCACTCAGTCAATTAATAAAAAAAAATCCAAGGCACGGCTCTCGCGGCCTAATTTTGGGGTAGCTTCTTTCTTTTCCATCACAGAAAATAACAAAGTAACAAAGAGCAATTCGAGACTTAAAACTGACATCTCTATCAAGTTTTATCTAGTGAAACAATGTTAGTGCCCTAACCATTATGTTAGATTTATATTTCTATTTAATGATTTACATCTGAACTGTATAAAAAAAATTCAACAAGAATAAGGTAAGATATCCAAAAGTAATTTTGAATATAAACTTATATCTTTAATCAAACAAACGTATAAATTTATGCTTAAACTTAATCATGAATTTTCCACCTTATCCCCAACCAAACAACCCCGAAATGTATACAAAACAACTCTATTCGGTCCATTTTATCACCGCCGCATTATTTCCCCATTATAGTAGCATATAATAATAATTTTAATATTGAGGCATATCCTCTATGTCTTAAAAACCACCACAATACAATACTTGCAGAACCAGAACAATTAAAACTAGAGGCATAACAAATAAAAGAAATATGGAATATATATATATATATATATATATATACTGATAAAAGAATAATCTTAAGACAAATACATGGAATCATGATGAAACCCTCTCCTAAATTCCTAAATAATACAAATAATCTCCACCTCACCTCCACCTATATATAGATAAGATAAATATCATCACACCATAAACTCATAAATCCTCAAAGCAAATAGCAACAAACTCATCAATGCCTGAATAGAGCAGCAATGGAGAGAATGAGAGAAGCAACGAGGAAAGCCCTGGAGGCTGGGAGAGAGAAGGCAGCTCCGGCATCAGGTGATGGCGCCGGTGCCATTCCTAACTCTTGAGCGGAAGCCATGGCTGAGAAAGCCGCAACGAATAAAGCAACCACAATTGCGTTAACAATGCTAACACGTGCCATTGTTGTTGTTGTAGGAGAGAACTTAGGCTGAAAATGAGATGAGATCTAACGGAGAAGGAAGGATAAGATATTAGGGCTTTTGGTGTAGGAGAAAGGAATGAGGGGTGTATTTATAGGGGAGGGGCTAGGTTACAGCTGGCGACAGAGAGTATTGATTGGT
Source organism: Lycium barbarum (assembly GCF_019175385.1). Taxonomy (NCBI): domain Eukaryota; kingdom Viridiplantae; phylum Streptophyta; class Magnoliopsida; order Solanales; family Solanaceae; genus Lycium; species Lycium barbarum. Next base: position 30,229,103 of record NC_083337.1, read on the forward strand.
GTAAGTGAACAAATTTTAGAGTCTGGAGCCAAATTACCCAAAATAAAGTCAAAGTGAATCAAAATAATCCAAGAAAAAAAGTGGTACAAAAGTATTTTTAAAATTATACCGTGTTAAAGGACTTAATCGTAACGGATTTAATCGTAACGGTACGGCGCTATTATGCTTCCTTTTTTTTTGTTGGTTTTGGTTAATTACTCTATTTCTTCTATATTTTCACGCCTTTTACTTAACTCCGGAACTTTAATATTTTATATAAAACCCGATCTATTTTTGTGCGATTAATAAGGTAGGCTCAATACATCAAGGATATGCAAAATTTCAGATTGTCATTTTAGTGGTTGAAAAGTGTTCGAAGTAAACTTACTTAGGGCACTTTACAACGCCAAAAACGACGGCCCGAATTTTCTGGAATCCTTGAAATTTTAAGCCGACAGTATACACCGCAATAACATACGTCGGGTTCTATAGCATAAAACGATGATTCGGAATTTTGAGACATGATTTATGAGAGGGTAAAGTATGGTAAAAGAGTGAAAATGGAGGAGAATGGAGAAGTGTTAGGAAAATGGAGGTTCTGCCCTAGTTTTATGGGGTTTAATAACACAAGAATTTCCTGCGTTATTAAACCTTTGACGGTCTTCCTATAGCGTAGTAAATTACTGCGCTATGAGACTTAACCGTGCCGTTATGGCTAAGTCCTTTAACGGAGTAATTTACTGCGTTAAAGGTACTTTGGTACCACTTTTTTTTTTTGTTGAGTATTTTGGTTCATTTCATCTTTTTTTGGGTCATCTAGGTTCCGGACACCAAATTTTAGTAATATAGTATTGCCATAATACATAGTGTTATATCCCGCATTTTGTGCATTCGGATAATTTAAGATAATTGCGGGAAGTTAAGAGCAAGCCTATATTTTTTTATCTTGTTTGGCACATAAGTTGTTCACAAAATTTTTGAAGTGAAAATATTAGGAAAGGCTAGGGGTAAAAAGGGAAATACGCAAGATGACTCATGAAAAGATGGAGGAAAGCTAAGGAAAATTTTGAAATTTGGAAAATAAATTTTCATGAAGGGCAAAACAAAAAACAAAAAAAAAAAAAACAAAAAAAAGTGGGCTTACAAAAGGGGCCAAGTGTGGCCGTCCATAGGGCATGGGCCAAGGCCCATATGGAGACTTAAGACAAGTATTAAAAGATGACCCAAATGGTCATATTTATCATTTCATCCATAGAAGATTCAAGAAATTTGGAGAGGAGAAAACATAGGGCACCATTCGGCCAAGGTGGAAAAAAAATTGGAGCTTTCAATTTGATCCAAAAAAAAAAAATCTTCTAGTATTCCTACTAATTCAAGGGTCCTCTTCAACGTGGCATAATTGTTAAAGCAGGAAGACCTCTCTTTGTTGCAAGTTTATAATCATAGCTAAGTGAGAAATCTAGGAGAAAAGGTGAGAATTAATCTTCTTTTATATGTTATGAATGGTTGTGTATGTTGTAGTATGTAGAAATGAATGAAATTCATGAAAATATGGACTATGTGTTGTGGCCGTGTGGTTGTGGTATAGTATGGAAGAGAATGAATCAATTTTTCTTAAGTATTTTGGTTGTTGTTGTAATGGAATCTATGATGGAAATGAAAGTTTAATGATTTTAGTTGAAGTTGTAAGTGTTGGAGAGTTGTTTTAGAAGCTAATGTGATTTTAATGTCATTTTTTGTATTTATGGAAGGTAATGTTGTTAATGTGTGAATTGTTAGTATAATTCATGAATTTGAAAGGAGAAAATGTGTTGTTGTTGTTATTGCATTTGGGAAGTTTCGGGTGAAATGGTGTATTAGTTGGGTTATTGTGAATATTGTGCGGATTGGTTGAAGTATTTTTTAACATTGTTTAAATGGTTGCAGATTAGTACTTAAATATGTAAGCAATTGTGAATTGAACGTAAATGAAACGCCGTTGAAGTTTGTAGAAAGAAGTTGTTAATGTTAGTATGCGTTTTGAATCGATTGTGGATATTGTTAGAATAATTGTTGGTATTGTTGTTGATATTTTGGCCGAGTTAAATTCTCGAATTTGTTGTTGATGATATAGCCGAGTTGGATTCTCGGGGATGGTAGTATTTACAGAGGAAATGCTGCCGAAATTTCTGTAGACAAAGTGTTAGTTAAGGATGAGATTCTTGGATATCTATAGCTAATGTTTGTCATTCAGTAACATTGTTATAGATTTTGGAAAGGCCAAGACCTAAGTTGGATTAGCTAAAGAAGCGGGCAAGGTATGTAAGGCTTACCTTTCTTTCTTTTGGCATGATCTCTATGAAACGAACAAATGACGTATATGTATGATTGCAAAGAAATTTCTATTCTTAGAGCCACTAGGATGGCTAACGTCCTTGATTTCCATAAGTTGTTTCATATGATTTTGGTGCGTACCTATGTTGTCCGAAGATCTACTTGATATGATTATTGCTTCGATTTTCCAAAAATGGCTTCTGAAATGTTCGTAGAAGGTTCTGTACTTCAAACGCTCATAACTTTCTCATACTAAGTCGGATTGACCCGAAACTTGTTTCGGAGTCTTCGGGTGTCGGAAAGTATACGTGTTCATCGAATCTTGGAATTGACACATTATGATATATGGATCGGGCCGTACGTTCCACGATATTATATTAACACGTTATGATATATGGATCGGGTCGTACGTCCCACGACATTATATTAACACATTATGATATATGGATCGGGCCGTACGTTCCACGGCATTATATTGATACATGACTTTCGTTCTTGATTTATGCTGATGACACACATGATTTCCGTTTTAAAAAGGCAAGTGCTTTGATGTCTTTAAAGATCATGTTGATTCTGGTAAATCTCTGTTTCAGTTATGATCCTCAAGTGTTAATTTGCGCACCTATCTATCGAGTCTTGATTTATATGCATATAGTTTCTCACGACTCTGTTCGTGCAAGCCTCAATATGTCTATTCACCGAGTCCCGGGCCGAGTATGTTATCGTGCGCACTCCACTGCATTGTTCACCGAGTCCCTCAATAGAGGGTCGGGTACGGTATATGCATATGATGATGTGATATGATGATGATGATGTGTTATGGTGGCCAGGAGGGCATATGATGATTTGATTCACCGAGTCCCTCACTAGAGGGCCGGGTACGGTATGTATATGATATACGATGTTCACATGCATGATTCTATTTACCGAGTCCCTTAATGGGCCGGGTACGGTATGACTTCATTCACCGAGTCCCTCACTAGAGGGCCGGGTACGGTAGATATATGTATATGTATATGTATGCATGATGATATGAAAGTATGATGATATGATTTTGTTCACCGAGTCCCTCACTAGAGGGTCGGGTACGGTATATGTATACATGTATTCATGATAACATAATGACATGATTTCATTCACCGAGTCCCATAATGGGCCGCGTACGGTACGCGATAGGAAAACGTATTACACAGGTACAGTGGTTTCCTTATTATGATACTTGACTCCCGGAATCTCTATTTCAGTTATGATCTTTCCAGCTGTATTTCATGCCTTACATACTCAGTACATATTTCGTACTGACCCCCTTTTCTTCGGGGGCTGCGTTTCATGCCCGCAGGTATAGACGTTCGTGTGAGTGACCCGACAGCTTAGGCTATCTGTTCTGCTGCCTTGGAGTGCTCCCTTGTTCCGGAGCCCATATTTTGGTACAGACTCTTCCGTCATATATATGTATGTGTACATTCAGGGGTACGGCGGGGCCCTGTCCCGTCATATGATTCTGTTGTGTTTGTTAGAGGCCTGTAGACATATATGTGGGTCATGGGTCGTTATTGTTCGGTTATGTCTGTGATTTGCGTCTAAGAGGTCCTATTTGCTATGACAGCCTCAACGACTTGTATGTATATATATTTATGTATATGCTTTGGACGATATGTTCTACGACAGCCTTGGCGGCTCCTGTATGATGTGTTTGATATATGCGACCACTTAAGATAACATCCTCCCTTAATATCTGTAATAATTAATATATGTTGTGTCACGACCCAACCCCGTGGGCCATGACTGGTGCCCGAGCTGGACACCCGTACACACTTGTTTATCAAATCGTCGTAGCCATGTCTTATTCCTACCCAACATATAATGATTTATACCGATATTACTCTGAAGCGGTCACATATATCGTACATATCAAACCGAAGCATATACGTAAGCATATATATATATACAAGCCGTTGAGGCTGTCATAGCAGATAGGATCACTTAAACGCAACCACAGACATAACCGAACAATAGCGACCCACGACCCACATATATGTCTACAGGCCTCTAACAGACATAGCAGAATCATATGACGGGACAGGGCCCCGCCGTACTCCTGAATATACACATACATGTACATAACAGAAGAGTATTTACCAAAATATGGGCTCTAGAACAAGGGAGCACTCCAGAGCAGCAGCACAGATAACCTAAGCTGTCGGGTCTCTTACACGAACGTCTGTACCTGCGGGCATGAAACGCAGCCCCCCCCCCCCCGAAAAAGAGGGGGTCAGTACGGAATATGTACTGAGTATGTAAGGCATGAGATACAACTGAAAAGATCATAACCGAAACAGAGATTACAGAAGTCAAGTATCAAAATCAAGAAACCACTGTACCTGTGCAGTACGGAACAAAATCAAACATTTTCATATTACATATCGTACCCGGCCCACCCTGGGACTCGGTGAGTGAAAGTCATATCATTATGTCATCATGAAAACATGTATACATATATCGTACCCGGCCCGTCATGGGACTCGGTGAATGAAATTATGCGTGCGGACATTATATATCATATACATATCGTACCCGGCCCATTAAGGGACTCGGTGATCAAACCATGTCATCCTGCTTTCATACCATCATACACGCATATACATATACATATACATATATATATATACATATACATACCGTACCCGGCCCTCTAGTGAGGGGCTCGGTGAATGAAGTCATACCGTACCCGGCCCATTAAGGGACTCGGTAAATGAAATCATGTGCACATATATCGTACCCGACCCATCATGGGACTCGGTGCCATAATCATATCATCATACACATATACCATACCCGACCCTTTTACGAGGGACTCGGTGAACAATGCAGAGAATTGCGCACGATTACATGTCCTGGCCCGGGCTCAGTGAAATCCAAACTGAGGCTTGCACGAACAGAATAATGCGAAACCATATGCACACAAATCAAGACTCAATAGATGCGTACACTTACTGACATCTGAAGGCTCAGAAACAAGTTTCAGGTCAATCCGACTTCGTATGAGAAAGTTACAAACGTTTGAAGTACAGAACGTTCTATAAGCGTTTTAGGAGCCATTTTTGGATAATAAAAGTAATAGTCATATCAGGTATCTCTCGGACGTCGTATAGATCAAATCAAATATAACTTGGATTCATACTTACATATCAAAGCATATCAAGACATTAATTATATCACTTATCTCTTAATACCAACTAAGGAACATATCAAATAGGTCTTTGGATATCATGCCGACATCATATTTCATTTATGTATACATACAACAGATTCATGCACGCATACTCGTAGAACATCGTACATGGTATTGCTGCGGAACGTGCAGCCCGATCCATGAACGTATTATATCATTATTGCCGAGGAACGTTCGGCCCGATCCAAGATTATATGCAAAAGTTAGAAACATTAATACTTACAAAATCATTTTAAGGACGTGAATTCTTATACTTGGTTTATTATCCAATTATGCAACAATCCCAACCATACTACGTATACTCGTATCAAAGGCCAATAGGAATCGTAAATGAACTTGGAAACTTATCAAATAGAGCTTCGGAATCATGAGTACGTATCAAAACCATATGAAACGGCTTATGGAGATCAAAGATATTAGCCACCCTAATGGCTCTAAGAACAAGAATTTCTTTGAAATCATGCATATACCTCATTTATTCATTTCATAGAGATCATGCCAAAAGAAAGAAAGGTAAGCCTTACATACCTTGCCCGCTTTCTACGCAAATCCGAATTCAAGTCTTTGGCTCCACAAGATCTACAACAGCATTAATGCGCACCAAACATTAGGTATAAACACTTAAGAATTCAATTCCAACCAACACCTTTTTCTACAAAAATTTCGGCAGCATTTCCCCTGTAAATGCTACCATCCCCGAGAATTCAACTCGGCTATATCATCAACAACAAATCCGAGAATTTAACTCGGCCAAAATATCAACAACAATACCAACGATTATTCCAATAATACCAACAATCAATTTAAGACATATTCTAACATTAGTAACCTTCTTCTCTACATAATTCATCAACACCCAATTCGACTACATACATTTTCAAGTCAATTCCAATGCTCACATATTCATTACTAATTCAAGATGAACCAAATACAATTCAAAAACATTTCATACAATTCTGCCAAATATTCTACAATCCCATTATCGCCATATTCCACTTGAAATCTCCATAAATGCGACAAGGTCACAACATCACATTTTCTTCTTCCAATTTCATCAACAACAACAACAATTCATATTTTAGCAATTCCATTTCCATAATTACGTAAAACTATAATAAGATCGCATAATTTCCTACAACAACTTAACAACCAATTTTCATGCCAACTTGAACTATTATTCTTCCGTTTACATCACAAGGCCACAACAACACAATTAACATAATAAATAAAATTTGTTCCCCCTTCTCCATCACCAACACTACACGGCCACACACACACATACCCTCAACACACAAATTTCATACTTTTCACTCATTTTCACATACTACAACATATATATATCTTCCATAACATAAAAAGGATAGAATTTTACCTTTTCTTAAAATTTTCCACTTGCCACAAAAGGTATTTTCTTGCCTCAAAAATTATACCACGTTGAAGAGCGTCTTGAGATTAGTAGGAATTCAAAAAGAGATGAATTTTTGGACCAAGGATTTAGGCTCAAGAATTGTTTTCTTCTTTTCTTTTCTTTTTTTTTTCCTTGGGGCCGAACCCCTTTTTTTTCTTGCTCTTAATCTCTTTTTTTTTTTCTTGAATGTTCTAGTGTTAAATGACAATCACATGGCCCTTTTATCTATTTATCTCATGAATTTAATTTAACACATAGGCTTGGGCCCTTTTTGCCTTGACCATGGCCGGCCACCCTATGATCTTTGGGCCTCTTTTTCTATTTTTTTTTTAGCCCAATTATTTGTGGCTAATTTTTGTAATTCCCGAAGCTAATTTCCAAAATTTTCAATTTTTCCCTCGGCCTTCCTCCATATTTCCGCATCAACATTTTTCATGAACAACATATATATTAAATAAAATCAAAATATGGCCTTATCACTTACAAGTCACAATTATTTCATGTTGGATATGGATAAGTCGTTGATATGCTGATTTGGTAAGTAAGTGTGTATGGGTGTCCAGCTCGGGCACTAGTCACGGCCCACGGGGATTGGGTCGTGACACATAGTGCATATTCCTTCCCAAAAAGATTATCTTGATTTAGATTATGAGGGTCAAATTAACTAATGCTTGGTGTGCATTCGGACATAAATTTTTTAATATTTTTAAAATAATTAATTACATATTTAAAACTACACAAAACGTACTATAAATCACAATAGCTAACAATGCAAAACATTTAAAAAGTATTTGAAAAAAATTATGATAAAAAAATCCTTTGACTGTGCAATAGATACTAAGACAATCTATTTGGAATCGAGAGAGCGTAACTTGACCTTAACTGACAATTAAAACTTTAATTTTGAAAATGTACATCTAAAGACCTCAACTCTTCTCCACCATATCTCATGGATACTCTACGCTGACGTGGCACATAAGATTTGGATGTACAGTATCTAAATAATCGTTTTATAAGTTTGTTACACCCCGGAAATTTTCCGTTAGCATGTGCAAAATAGGCTAATAAGGATAAAAATGTGTGTGTGGCATTTCGAAGGCAAGTAATAAGGTCCCGTAGATTGGTATCGAGGAGTTGAACAACTTTTACGAAGGTTCCATAAGGATCGGAAATGAAACCAAGTCAAGAAAATAAGCTTCAGTGAACTGGGAGTATACGGTCCATTATACGGACCGTAAAAGTGTTTTACGGTCCATTATGCGGACCGTAGAAGTGTCACAGAAGAGGCTGGCTGAAGGGTGAGTTTTACGGTGTACTATACGGGCCGTATAACGGTTTGACGGTCCGTAAAATGAATCGTCAAAGTGTCACAGAATGAGGTTGAAAGAAGATCGATTTTACGGTGAATTATACGGAACGTATAACGATTATACGGCCCGTCAAATGGTTACAGAAAGGGGTGATCACTGGGTCCATTTTACGGCCAGTTATACGGACCGTATAAATTTATACGGACCGTATAACGAACCGTATAATGACATCGGGACTGAAGTTGAAATTTATAAAATATGATCCATGTTCATTTTATTCATTTCACCTTCTCACTACACGATTCTTCCTCTCTCTCTAGAACCTTCCACTCTTCCAAACCAAGAACACAAGTAGAAATCTAAGATCAAATTCATCAATTCATCATAACCTAGTGCAAGAACACATCAAAAGGGATTATTTGAGTTCAGAATTTCCTAGAAGGAGGAACTAGGGTTTTGTTGGAGTGAAGCATTTCAACTCAAGGGTTGTTCAATCACCATCCAAGGTATGTCTCATGACCTTATTAAGTTATTTAAGTGTTAGAAGCATAGGAAAAGCTTGAATTGTAGAAAGACATAGAAAAATGGGTCTTGAATGGGTGAATAGTGCCACCATTGAGTGATGATGGAATTGAATCATATAAGTTGAAGTGTTAAGGTTATGAATATGCTAGAAATAATGATTTTACCATGAAATAAGTATTAAAGGTGTGAAAACACGATGATAAGCTAGGTAGGAAATTATGGAAAAATTGGAGGAAAATGGTGAAATGTGATGAGTCGATATGAATGATGGTTGTTGGTGGTAATGTTGTGGGTATTATTGTGAATGTTGGGAATTGATATAGACGATGGGAAATGTAGAATAAACAAAAGAAGTGCTGCCCAATTTTCTTTAGAAATTAGCGACGCCTTCTTATAGTCCACTAACTAACGATAATTCGAATTCCCTTATGAAGGTAACGACGCGATATTGCAGAAGAGCAAGTGAACGGTATTCTAGCTAAGCGACCAAGGTATGTGAGGCTAGTCCCTTTCTTCAAATGGCATGAATCCCATAGCATAAAATCCTCTTCTTTCCATGAGCTAATTGATATGATATGAAAATGCTAAAGCGATAATTATGTCCTCAATGTCTACACTCACCTCATGTACTAATTCCTTCAAGGTGAGGCAGAATGTCAGAAATTGCTCCATAAGGAGATCGGGGGATCACGACCTTACGTCACCCCGGTAGAGTACAAATGATCATGAGCTCGCGCATGTATTATGATAAGATAAGCATGTTTTTAAAAGTATATGATGATAAGTATGTTATGCTAAGCATGTCATGATTGCATTTACACCGCGCCTAGTTGGCCGGGCAGACACCGCTTCGGCGGGCGGCTACACGGATACACCATGACCCTCTCGGGCATGGGCAGACACCACTAGTGGGCGGCATAAGATGGTACCCCGGACGCGGGAGGCCTGGACGCGGGCTTATATTATTGATGATCACACCGTCCCGACATGGACGGGCAGCTTGCATGATAGGTATACATGATATGATAAAGAGTATGAGTAAGACAGCATGCATCATCCTTCCTATGATCATGATTCAGCTTCACATGTTCACTTTGATGTTCATTATGTTGTTATTGTTTCTCTCTTCATTATTTATGCCTCTCATACTCAGTACAATGTTCGTACTGACGTCCTTTTCTTTGGACGTTGTGTTCATGCCCACAGGTAGACAAGGAGACGAGCTAGATCCAGAGCCATAGGGGCAGTCAGCTGTTGAGAGCACTCCATTGTTCGGAGGTGCTTGTGATTTCTTTGTGTATACGTACATATATATATATATCCATTTTGGGGCATGACGGAGTCTTGTTCCGTCCATTGTATAGCATGTCAGTAGAGGCTCATAGATGCGCAGTGTGGGTTAGATGGTTCCACAAGATATTACTATATGTATATACTATTTTGATAGCCGTATGGCAAATGTATGTAAAGCAAGTATGTTTCTTGTAAAGTATGATTTTCACATGTTTCGTCTATAAATTATGAAAGGAGTATTTAATGAGTAATTGAGTATTAAGAAGAGCGGTGCTCGGTGGTTAGCCCCGGGTACCCGTCGCGGCCCCTAGCCGGGTCATGACAAAAGTGGTATCAGAGCAGTTCAGTCCTAGGAAGTGTCTACGAGCCGTGTCTAGTAAGGTCTTGTTTATGGCGTGTTGCGCGCCACGCTAATAAACAAGAGGCTACAGGGCATTTAGGAAAATGACCATCCTTCTTCTCATGAAATCGTGCGATAGAGTCATGCTTAGGATTATGTTATTCCTAAAAGTGCATTATGGTTTCAGAAAATGCCGCCAAAGGGAAAAGCTACAGCTGCCCAGAAAGGCAAAGCTACGACAAAGAGGCAGGCGGAAAGAGAGCCTCCGGCAAATGTAGAGGAAAGCGAATCGCAAAGTGAGGCCGCGCCCAATGTAGAAGAGCATGGAGGAGCCTCAGCTCCGATTCCTCCACCGGGTGCTTCGGGTCAACAAGTGTCTGAGGCCATCCATTTATTGACACAATTGGTTGCCGCTCAGGCACAACGACAGGACGCTCCAAGGGATCGTTCAGCTAGCACGAGAGCCCGTGACTTTATGGCCTTATATCCTCCAGAATTCTTTGGGTCAAAGCCAGATGAAGATCTGCAAAATTTTATCGATGAGATGTTGAGGACTTTAGAGATTATCCATGCTTCCGAGACCGAATCCGTGGATTTGGCTTCTTATAGACTCCGCGATGTGGCAGTGTTATGGTATAAGAATTGGGTGATAACAAGAGGAGAAAATGTTCCACCTCCCGTGTGGCAAGAGTTTGTAGATGCCTTTATTCGTCACTACTTGCCACCCGAAGTCCGCCGAGCTAGAGCGGACAAGTTCCTGAATTTAAAGCAAAGGGGTATGAGTGCCCGAGAGTATAGCATGCAATTCAACTCATTGGCTCGATATGCTCCAACTATGGTGGCCGACATGGGAGATAGAATCTATAGATTTGTGAGTGGTCTGGGGCCACATTTGTACAGAGATTGTTTGACGGCCTCCTTGCAAGACGGGATGGATATTTCCCGGATACAGGCCCATGCTCAGAATCTCGAGGAATGACAACGACAGCAAAGAAGTGATCGTGATGGTGACAGAAGACAAGGTAAGAGGGCTAAATCTATGGGAGATAACAGTGAGTATAGAGAGGGATCGAGACAGACACATCCCAGGCACTCAGGTCAGTCCGCGACTAGTGCGCCTCCCAGATTCTCAGACGGAAGGTTCGATCGCTCTTTCCAGTCAGGGCAGGGTCAGAGTTCGAGGGCCCCAAGTTCTCAGTATCAGGGAGATGTTAGTCAGAGAAGACCTCCAGTACCGCGGTGTAGCCAGTGTGGCAAATTACATTCCGGACGGTGTCGTCAGGGTTCGGATGCTTGTTATGCTTGCGGGCAAGTTGGTCACATGATGAGAAATTGCCCCTCAGCGAGGGATAGAGCTGGAACTCAGCCTACAGGTTCAGCAGCGAGTTCTTCTTCAGCACGCCCGACAGCACAGACTCCTCAGACTACAGCAGGTAGAGGCAGAGGTAGAGGGGGAGCATCTACTTCAGGTGCTGTTCAGCCCCGTGTGTATGCTTTAGCTGGGCGACAGGACCTCGAGTCTTCCCCAGATGTTGTCACAGGTACCCTGACTATATTTTCCCATGACGTATATGCTCTGATTGATCCAGGTTCTACCTTCTCATATATTACTCTGTATATTGCTGATTGTGTTGGGGTGAGACCCGAGCCAATTAAACCTTTCGAAGTATTCACTCCAGTTGGTGATCCTGTAATAGCGAGGCAAGTATATAAGAACTGTGTAGTCATTATACGTGATCGTCAGACAAAGGCTGATTTGATTGAACTTGAGATGATAGATTTTGACGTAATTATGGGTATGGACTGGTTGGCGTCATGCTATGCTAATGTTTGTTGCCGGTCAAAGGTAGTTCGATTCAAATTTCCGGGAGAGCCCATACTCGAGTGGAAGGGTAATACAGTTTCCCCAAAGGGTAGGTTTATTTCCTACCTTAAGGCGAGAAAGATGATAGCCAAGGGTTATATTTGTCATCTAGTTCGGGTTCATGACACGGAAGTGGAAGTGCCAGCTTTCCAATCTGTCCCGGTAGTGAATGAATTCCCAGATGTGTTTCCCGACGAGTTACCAGGCCTTCCTCCAGAAAGGGAAATCGATTTTGCTATCGATGTATTACCTGACACCGAGCCCATTTCTATTCCTCCGTACCGAATGGCACCAGCAGAGCTGAAGGAATTAAAGGTACAGTTGAGGGATCTACTCGAGAAGGGGTTTATAAGGCCTAGTTCATCGCCATGGGGAGCACCAGTCTTGTTCGTAAAGAAGAAAGATGGATCTCTGCGAATGTGTATCGACTACAGGCAATTGAATAAGGTAACAGTAAAGAATAGATACCCTCTTCCCAGAATTGATGATTTGTTTGATCAGTTGCAAGGCGCAAAATGGTTCTCCAAAATAGATTTGTGATCGGGTTATCATCAGGTGAGAATCAGGGAAGCAGATATCCCCAAGACTGCCTTCAGGACGAGATATGGCCATTATGAGTTCCGAGTAATGTCGTTCGGGTTAACGAATGCCCCGGCAGTGTTCATGAACTTGATGAATAATGTGTCTAGACCATTTTTGGATCTCTTCGTGATAGTATTCATCGATGACATCTTGGTGTATTCTCGCACAGAATCAGAACATGCAGATCATTTAAGGATTATCCTTGGCGTTCTCCGAGCCCGAGAATTATATGCAAAGTTCTCAAAGTGCGAGTTTTGGCTTAATTCTGTGGCATTTTTAGGCCATATTATTTTGGGTGATGGCATCCGAGTCGACACTCAGAAAATTGAGGCTGTGAAGACTTGGCCAAGGCCTACGACACCGACAGAAGTTCGTAGTTTCCTGGGTTTGGCAGGATACTATAGGAGATTCGTAGAGGGGTTTTCCTCCATTTCAGCTCCCTTGACGAAGTTAACTCAAAGGTCGGCAAAATTTCAATGGAACGACGCTTGTGAGCGCAGTTTCAAAGAATTGAAAGGCAGGTTGACTTCAGCCCCAGTGTTAACACTTCCCGAAGGACCAGATGGCTATGTGGTATATTGTGATGCTTCCGGCATGGGATTAGGATGTGTATTAATGCAGCATGGAAAAGTCATTACATATGCCTCGAGACAACTGCAGAAACATGAACAGAATTACCCAACTCACGATCTTGAATTGGCTGCAGTTATTCATGCTTTGAAAATATGGAGGCATTACTTGTATGGAGTGCACGTCGATATATATACAGATCACAAGAGTCTCCAACACATCTTTAAGCAGAAGGAGTTGAATCTGCGACAGAGACGGTGGTTAGAATTGTTGAAGGACTATGATGTAAATATCCTGTACCACCCCGGAAAAGCAAATGTGGTAGCCGACGCGCTTAGTCGTCGATCGATGGGTAGTTTATGTGGAATTCCCTCAGACAAGGAAGAAATGGTCCGTGAGCTTTATCGATTAGCCAAACTTGGAGTGCGTGCAATTGATTCGAGTAAAGCAAGTATCAGCATTAATGACCCCACAGTTTCATCTTTAAATGCAGAAGTGAAGGAACGGCAATATGAAGATTCTCAAATAAGCCATTACCGAGACCTATCTTGTGAGAAGGAAAATCCTCCATTTGAAGTTTCCATGGATGGAGTTCTACGATATCAAGGCAGGCTATGTGTGCCGGATGTGGCAAATTTGCGCCAACGGATCTTAGAGGAAGCACATCATTCCGGTATTCTATCCATCCAGGTGCAACTAAGATGTATCATGACCTCAAACTAATATACTGGTGGGATGGCATGAAGAGGGATGTAGCAGAATTTGTAGCGCAATGCCCAAATTGCCAGCAGGTAAAAGCAGAACATCAGAAGCCAGGAGGGTTGTTACAAGCCATGGAAATCCCTATGTGGAAATGGGAAACCATCAATATGGATTTTGTTGTAGGATTACCCCGTTCACGAGGGAAGTATGATTCTATATAGGTGATCGTGGACAGGCTCACGAAATCAGCTCATTTTCTCCCAGTCAGAATTACGTACTCGGCGGAAGATTATGCCCGGTTATATCTAAAGGAAATTGTGCGACTCCATGGAATTCCTTTAGCCATTATTACGGACAGAGGGGCACAGTTCACAGCTAAGTTTTGGAAGTCGTTTCAAGAGGGTCTAGGTACCCAAGTCAAATTTAGTACGGCATTTCACCCACAGACCGACGGGCAGGCCGAGCGTACTATTCAGACCCTGGAAGATATGCTACGAGCATGTGTGCTGGATTATGGTGGTAGTTGGGATGAGCATCTACCCCTCATTGAGTTTGCTTACAACAATAGCTACCATTCCGGTATTCAAATGGCTCCATATGAAGCTTTGTACGGAAGAAAATGCAGATCTCCAGTTGGCTGGTTTGAAATAGGAGAATCACAATTAATAGGTCCCGACCTGATTCAACAAGCGGTCGAAAAAGTCAAGATTATTCGGGATCAATTGCTAACAGCCCAAAGTCGCCAAAAGTCTTATGCAGACAATCGCCGACGAGACCTAGAATTTCAAATTAGTGATTGGGTGTTTTTGAAAGTGTCGCCGATGAAGGGAGTGATGAGATTTGGCAGGAAAGGGAAACTAAGTCCCAGGTATATCGGACCCTATGAAATCGTTCGTAAAGTGGGTCAAGTAGCTTATGAATTGAATTTGCCTACGGAGCTTGAATCAGTTCATCCAGTATTTCATGTTTCGATGCTCCGCAAGTGTATTGGAGACCCTACAAGGATTGTTCCGGTAGAAGATGTGCAAGTGACAGAAAAGCTAACGTACGAAGAGGTACCTGTTGCTATTCTAGACAGACAAGTGAGGAGGCTTCGGAACAAAGAAGTAGCGTCAGTCAAAGTTTTATGGCGGAACAATAATCGAGAAGAAATGACGTGGGAAGCAGAAGAAAAGATGAAGTCCAAGTACCCCCAATTGTTTCAAATCCCAGAAGAGACTAGACATGAAGCGACGACGAATTGAGGTATGTACGCTTTATTTCTATGATTTCGGTCGTGTGTGACCATAGATGTATTGATATTGTGATATAGCCATGTAGGGAAATGATATTATGGGTTGCTGTGACAGGTTAGTAGTGCCAGATTACAGAGGAAACTCTGGAGAAATTTCTGTAGAATCTCGAGTGTTTAACATTCGAGGACGAATGTTCCAAAAGGGGGGAAGGATGTTACACCCCGGAAATTTTGCGTTAGCATGTGCAAAATAGGCTAATAAGGATAAAAATGTGTGTGTGGCATTTCGAAGGCAAGTAATAAGGTCCCGTAGATTGGTATCGAGGAGTTGAACAACTTTTACGAAGGTTCCATAAGGATCGGAAATGAAACCAAGTCAAGAAAATAAGTTTCAGTGAACTGGGAGTATACGGTCCATTATACGGACCGTAAAAGTGTTTTACGGTCCATTATACGGACCGTAGAAGTGTCACAGAAGAGGCTGGCTGAAGGGTGAGTTTTACAGTGTACTATACGGACCGTATAACGGTTTGACGGTCCGTAAAATGAATCGTCAAAGTGTCACAGAATGAGGTTGAAAGAAGATCGATTTTACGGTGAATTATACGGACCGTATAACGATTATACGGCCCGTCAAATGGATCGTCAAATGGTTACAGAAAGGGGTGATCACTGGGTCTATTTTACGGCCAGTTATACGGACCGTATAAATTTATACGGACCGTATAACGAACCGTATAATGACATCGGGACTGAAGTTGAATTTTATAAAATATGATCCGTGTTCATTTTATTCATTTCACCTTCTCACTACACGATTCTTCCTCTCTCTCTAGAACCTTCCACTCTTCCAAACCAAGAACACAAGTAGAAATCTAAGATCAAATTCATCAATTCATCATAACCTAGTGCAAGAACACATCAAAAGGGATTATTTGAGTTCAGAATTTCCTAGAAGGAGGAACTAGGGTTTTGTTGGAGTGAAGCATTTCAACTCAAGGGTTGTTCAATCACCATCCAAGGTATGTCTCATGACCTTATTAAGTTATTTAAGTGTTAGAAGCATAGGAAAAGCTTGAATTGTAGAAAGACATAGAAAAATGGGTCTTGAATGGGTGAATAGTGCCACCATTGAGTGATGATGGAATTGAATCATACAAGTTGAAGTGTTAAGGTTATGAATATGCTAGAAATGATGATTTTACCATGAAATAAGTATTAAAGGTGTGAAAACACGATGATAAGCTAGGTAGGAAATTATGGAAAAATTGGAGGAAAATGGTGAAATGTGATGAGTCGATATGAATGATGGTTGTTGGTGGTAATGTTGTGGGTATTATTGTGAATGTTGGGAATTGATATAGACGATGGGAAATGTAGAATAAACAAAGGAAGTGCTGCCCAATTTTCTTTAGAAATTAGCGACGCGTTCTTATAGTCCACTAACTAACGATAATTCGAATTCTCTTATGAAGGTAACGACGCGATATTGCAGAAGAGCAAGTGAACGGTATTCTAGCTAAGCGACCAAGGTATGTGAGGCTAGTCCCTTTCTTCAAATGGCATGAATCCCATAGCATAAAATCCTCTTCTTTCCATGAGCTAATTGATATGATATGAAAATGCTAAAGCGATGATTATGTCCTCAATGTCTACACTCACCTCATGTACTAATTCCTTCGAGTTGAGGCAGAATGTCAGAAATTGCTCCATAAGGAGATCAGGGGATCACGACCTTACGTCACCCTGGTAGAGTACAAATGATCATGAGCTCGCGCATGTATTATGATAAGATAAGAATGTTTTTAAAAGTATATGATGATATGTATGTTATGCTAAGCATGTCATGATTGCATTTACACCGCGCCTAGTTGGCCGGGCAGACACCGCTTCGGCGGGCGGCTACACAGATACACCATGACCCTCTCGGGCATGGGCAGACACCACTAGTGGGCGGCATAAGATGGTACCCCGGACGCGGGAGGCCTGGACGCGGGCTTATATTATTGATGATCACACCGTCCCGACATGGACGGGCAGCTTGCATGATAGGTATACATGATATGATAAAGAGTATGAGTAAGACAGCATGCATCATCCTTCATATGATCATGATTCAGCTTCACATGTTCACTTTGATGTTCATTATGTTGTTATTGTTTCTCTCTTCATTATTTATGCCTCTCATACTCTGTACAATGTTCGTACTGACGTCCTTTTCTTTGGACGTTGTGTTCATGCCCACAGGTAGACAAGGAGATGAGCTAGATCCAGAGCCATAGGGGCAGTCAGCTGTTGAGAGCACTCCATTGTTCGGAGGTGCTTGTGATTTCTTTGTGTATACGTACATATATATATATCCATTTTGGGGCATGACGGAGTCTGTTCCGTCCATTGTATAGCATGTCAGTAGAGGCTCATAGATGCGCAGTGTGGGTTAGATGGTTCCACAAGATATTACTATATGTATATACTATTTTGATAGCCGTATGACAAATGTATGTAAAGCAAGTATGTTTCTTGTAAAGTATGATTTTCACATGTTTCGTCTATAAATTCTGAAAGGAGTATTTAATGAGTAATTGAGTATTAAGAAGAGCGGTGCTCGGTGGTTAGCCCCGGGTACCCGTCGCGGCCCCTAGCCGGGTCGTGACAAAGTTAAAGTGTTAACTGACACAGTGGAAACAAATTGAGGTTTTTCGAGGTCATTCTTAACTAGATTTTTAAAAGCCAGTTTCAAGACTCGCCCTGGAGCGAGCTCCGGGACTGGGTGCTGGCAAAAAGCCCTGGGGCTCACGTGCGGGGCTTAGTTCCTGTGAGGCTTACTCCCTAAGCGCTCGATTTTCTACGCCCTAAACACGCCTAACGCCAACGCGCGGTGCTCACCTAACAGTTCTCACACAAATTATATTTTAAATTCCTTAATTAAAATCGTTGACCCTCATAATTCTTTAACAAATGAATGATACTTAATAATTTTTCATCTATAGAAATAAGAAGATTGGGTGTAACTCAAGTAACAAGTCGTAGTATTGCATATTTACTATTTGAGAACATTGTGAGGGTGAATATCACTTAATATTTCTTTTAAAAAATACATAGTCGAATTCTATATTTTCACTTATCATTGGTCTTTTATCCTATGCATCAAAATTATCATATTTTATTATTTCGCCATTTGAAAGTAATTTTATTTTTATTCATGAAAGAGTTACGTTTTAATTATAATACTAACAAAGTTTATTGATTATTTGCTTATAGGGAAATAAAATGAATAGTATGATAGTAATATTGTTTTAAGAAATTGTGATTTTTTTCATTGTTTGAAAGTTAAGATGTTAGAGTTGATTTGCATCTCATAATAGCTTTTATTTCATTGTATTGTTTGTACTTGTAAAATTATGTTATATATAATTACAAGTTGTAAGTGGCGTATAATGAATTGCTTTGATTAGTTTTTTGTGAGGATCAAGCGCGCGCACACACACACATACAAATATATATATATATATATATATATATATAATTTTACCTATTTAAAAATATTTATTGTAATTATATTATTTAATGAAATACTAAAAATTAAATATTCATGGGGCTTACGCCCCGTGGCTCGGGGCTTACTCCTCACCGAGGCATATGTAAAATGTTCCGCTTTACGTCCGTGCCTTTTGAAACACTGTTCTTAACATTGAAGTATTTAATTACCAGTTGAGGCCAAATTAATATTATACCTTTAGGGGTCGTTTGGTATGAAGGATAAACATAAATAGTCGTGGGATAAGAGCTTAGCAATTCCTTATCTCTTGTTTGGTTAGTAATCATTGGATAAGTTATTCCAGGAGTAAAAATAGTGTTGGGATAACTTATACTTGCCATAGGGTGGAATAAGTTATCTCCGGATAAGTTATCCCGGGATAAGGAAGAAATCTCTTCTTTTTAGAAATTATCCAATGTATACTACATTTAGTCCAACATACTAAACAGTCAATAAAAAATAACTCCAGAATAACTAATCCCAGCATAACTTATCCCAACGTAATTAATTTCAGCATAACTTATCCCAGCGTAATTTGTTTTTGAACCAAACGACCCCTTAATATATGTCTTGTACAATTGACATTAATTGTGTGAACATCTTTCGTTTTTGTGAGATGAAAAAGTATGCTTTAGAATATGTGAATCAAAAAATACACTGTAAGACGTGGATCCATTTTATTTATTTTTAAATCTATAGCTTCACACAACTAATGTGGTGATGCAGTTCACATATTAAAATTTTGCGGTGTAGGTAACAGAACAGCGTGTGAGAATGTGAAAGCTGGAAAAGTTGTAATGGACGGTGAACAGAGTTTGCGGCGCAGAGAAGAATCCTTTTCGGCTTTTTATTTCTTTATTTTCCAGCCACAGTTGGTTGGACACACAGCAAATTTCTATTGAAAGAACATGGATTCAAAATTGTATTTCTCCTGTTCTCCACGTGCCTTTCTTCCAACTGCCTTAACTAAAATAATATAGTAATTCATCTTTTCTTTTCCACCTTTAGTTTTCTTTTTCTTTTTCTTTGTTTACCTTTTTTTTTTCTTTCTTTTGATTGATTTTTTTTAACTGTATATAAGAGTGGGTTTACCGCTCGGATGGTTGACATGCCTATGAGGGCATAGTTGACTTTTAAGAGCATCGCTTTTTCTTTTTGCTTTGTTCTAATCTCTTCAAGATTTTTTTTCCATTATTTTCTTCAATAAATAATGTGTTAATGAACTTTTTAAATTTTTTAAGTCTATTAGTAAAGACACAAATAAATTACATATTGAAAGTGTAGTAAATTATTATTGATAGTTGGTATGTTTTATTAAGTAAATTCCGTACATTTCTTATTAATAAGTTTTAAAATGTATATGTTTCAAAAATGTGTATCCTCTATTTTAATCAAATGCCAGATTAAAGATATTAAAAAAAAATATTAACCTCTTCATTAAGTTTCATAAAATATATATATAAAAGCTTCTTTTTTATAATTTATAATTTAGATTTTAATAAGTATATTTTGATATACTTAATTACATATATGCCTTACAAGGGGTGCATGCGTAGAATTTTCATAGTATAAGGGGTATCCGTACTGAATCATACTAAGTTCATAAATAATAAAGTTAAGCTTAGAGAAAATTAACCGAAGAAATTAAAAGGAGGAGGATTTAGATTGAACACAAAAAAAAAAACACTTAATGTGTGCACATATTACATTAAAAGTGATTAAGATAGAGTTGGTTTGTACTTTTATTAAAAAAAATCTATTGCATCCGGAGGGGGGTAATAAGAAAAAGAAATCATGTTACTAATGGATTCGAACCCTTCACTCCAATCGTTAAGGCAGAGAACTTGCCAAGACTAGCGCTCAACCCATTCGTTTGTACCTAAAAATAAAGGGCTATAACAAATGCTATTTGAATTGTAATTGTGTTTATATAATAATACGTTCACAATTTTATTACTAAACTCATTTTTCATATTGGCCCGTGCTTGCACGGGCTTAGAATTATCTAGTGTTTTAGAGAATCTTCAAAATAAGCTTATGTGGTGCAGTGGGACTACTTCATTATTTTGTCGTTTAATGAGAAATGTAATACTCCATCTGTTCCAATTTAAGCGTCTTAATTTGACTAGATACGAAGTTTAAAAAATAAAGAGTGTTGAATCTTGTGGTCCTAATTTAAATATGTGTGTAATGTATTAAAATGTCTTTTGAATCTTGTGGTTATAAACTTGTCATGTAGAATGTTTGAATTATCAGCCTACTAAATATAGAAAAAGACACTCTTTTTGGACAAATCAAAAAGGAAAGTAAGACACTTAAAATGTGAAGGAGGCAGTATTGTATATCACTTCACTAACTAGCATTTGGTCATAGATTTTGTGAAAATAAAAATAATAATAATAAAAAAATAATAAAAAAAGAGTTTTTGAAGTTGGGTTGAAAAAATATTTTTGAAACTTGAAATTGTGGTTACATATGTATTTTACTTTTAAAAGATTGAAGTTTTGTGATTGGAAGGAAATTTTCAACAAGTTTTTAAAATTTGAAATTTTTTCTTCAAATTTTCTTCAAAAACTAATCAAATTCTATGGAAAAATAATGTTTTCAAATTCTTTTTGCAAAAAAAACTCCAAAATCTATGGCCAAACCAGTGCAAATAAAACTTGTACGAGGGCACGTTTTTATTTGATATTTAGATTGTGGGTCCTGATAGTCTTTCAAATTAAATGAAAAGAAAGAAAGAAAGAAAAGGTAAACTAATCTATATATAATATAAAGCTAGGCATAGACAAGGTGATGTGGCACCTCTCTATAACCACTATTACTATTTATCTTTTTTCTCCTTTTTTTAACATTTTTTTTCATTTTGTTCCAAATATGCCAAAGAAGTGAGTAGCATTTTCCCCTCTACTGTCCGTACTTAATTGTCCATTGAATTATGGTATTAAAAACACTACATCAATATACACCAATGAAGGCATAAGAATTTGGAAGAAAGAAATAAGGGGTAGTAACTTAACAGTTAGTAACGGAAAGGATAATGCTTACACCGAACCTTACGTTTTGACAACCTTTTGTTTTACACAGAACGTTTCATTTTTTTGGAGTTCTTATATAGTTTGTCTCCTTGGTTTTGTGAACGTGGTAAATAAAACATATAGATCCAACTTTGTAACCATGCAAGATGATGGAATAGAACTAGATTGTTGCTAGCTGGTCTTTGAAAATTTAATTCTGTGTTTTTTCTCCTTGTAGAGTCTCAATATCCGCTTGTCTCATTATTTGTATTTTTCTCATGATATCGGTGAATTGTTTTCGTCTCCAGTTATTGGATTTGGCTTCGGCTTCTAACAGTAACAAATACAGTATGATTTTATTTTGGTGATTTATCTTTTTCGTGTTGTTTTCTTCAACTATACTGCACATTTTTGAATTATTTTTTTTCGCTATCTAACTTTTCTGAACTTTTCGAATGGGCTGAGGGATCCTTCTTGCAAGGGCAGCAATAACCAGCAGCGGAGAGTAGAAGGATAGAAGTGTTTGTTTTTTATAACCTCTTTCTTTCTGAGATAACATTGAAATTAAATAGAAGCAATATTAGTTATTATTATATCAAAATTATTAAACTAACGAATAAGTTGGCAATAAAAGATCCTACTAACTTCTGCAAGAAAAATCTAACATTTTGTGATTACCATTATGGTAGGAATAGATCGCAGACATAAAGTTCTTTTGACCCTCTTTAACTAACATTGATAAACTCTATTTGCTTTCTTGTAATTTATTAGTAAAAGAAAAAAAGTTACAGTATTATAGTTAATGTTTATACTGAGTCAACTTTTATTCCTTTAAACATTCTTTTGTGTGTGTGCTTATGCATGTACATAATATAGATCCGATCGATGACATAACTATTTACGAAATAAAAAGTTTATTGCAGTAAACTAAGAGTAAAATATTGACAAAAAGAGGCTCATTCTAAGCTGGTAATACTGCTTACTGATGGTATATTAGATATCTTCTAGATTTATCGATTATTCTTGACGCACGAGAGTTGAAAGACTGAAGGTCTTAAACAATAATGTAATTCGTTCTTTTAATTTGTATTTTATCGGTTATAATCTTCTTTACTATTTTGTTTGAACATTAACTTCTTTAATTTTTATTTCGTCTTCATGTTATTTAACTATTAAATAGAAGAAAATTAAAAAGAAACAAAAGTCATGTTATCTAACACAAGTAGAGATTTGTAATTTAATCAAATATATAAAATTAGTGATCATCTGCATATAAGCAAAAAATTAATCCATTTTCTTTCTAATAATATACAACAATATTTATTAGTATAAATTTGTTAATGTTTATAACCGCGCGAAGCGCGACGTTTATCACTAGTTGCTTAATAAGGAAGGCATGGAGAACGTGAGTCCAGATGTTGTGTAGTTAAATTCTAGGCCAAATACAAACACAGTCGCCTAGACTTGACACAAATTTCCACTTAGGCATCTCACCATAGGCTTGTTCCAATTAGCCCCTTAAACTCAACTTAAATTATGACAATTAAACACCTAAATGATAATCTTTAAAAACATAAAGAGCGTGGCTTTCACATGCCATGACATGGCAAAGAAAACCAATGAATATAAGACACGTGTAATACTTTCTTTTTTTTTTTTGAAAAAAGCTTCTCATCTACAACTCTTTCTGGCAACCGGAACCTTGCCGTCGCCAGTTTGTTACTGCCGCATCCCTTGGTCTCATTCTCTTCCAATTCCATTGCATTGTACATCTTCCTCTTCAATTTTACAATTATCAGTAGACCACCACAAAAAGCATAGCTATAAAACTCCACTAAGAGTACCTGCCGTCGAAAAACTAGTCGGAAGAGAGTTGACCTATTGAAAACTAGTCGACTTAGCACTTTGCCGAACATCCCTTCATCTCTTGCATCTCTACTTCTGGGCTAGAACGAAGATGAAGATGAAGATAAAGCATAGATATAATGGTGGAGGTGGTGGCTTGAAAGAGAAGGATAGATACAGTGGTTGAGGTGGTGGCAGGGAGAGAGTCGGGTGGATATATGGTGGTGTAGGGGAATAGATTGAGGAGGAAGGAGAAAGAGAAAAGAATTTTTCAAAAAAAAAAAAAACGGCTTTCACGCGCTCTATCAAAATGTAACTCATATTATGTGCCATGTCAGCAAGTTCTCTTTAATTGACACAATTTGGGTTGAGTTCAAGGGGCTAATAGGAACAAGCCTATGTTGAGGTGCCTAAATGAAAAATGTGTGTCAAGTTTAGGGGGTTGTCTATGTATTTGGCTTAAATTCTATAAAGGCAAAAGACATATATTGACCCTAAATTATATCCGAAATTCCGATATCACACTTAAACTACTATGGCGATCTATTACCCCTACACATTTAAAAGTAAATTAATTTTTCCCTTTTTAGCACTGATGATGTGGCAGTGAAAGTGTGAGCACTTTCTGAGTAGTGCGTGAAAGACATGAAAAATGCTAAAAACGGACTAAATTATTCAGATGTCATCTTTCAATTGGTTATACAGTTAGTTACATTTAATTTAAAAATTCCTTTTTTAAAAAAAATGTTTTATAGTTCTTTTCTCTTTCTTTCTTATCACTAAACCGCCGGAAATCACCATTGTCGCTACAACCATACCTCCCCGTTCGTGGCTCTTTCCTTCTTCTCCATCCCCATCACTTTCTTTTCTACCACCTTTTCTAATGCTGCATTTCTTTGAAGATCTGCGTCGGTGAGACAGCAAAAGACAAAGGCTTGTGACACTATACTTCTTTGGCGGTTTCTCGGCCTCTGCCGGCGGCGTTAAGCCCTTGGAACCCACCATAATTTAGCAAACCTCCGCTCTCCAAAAAATCAACAAATTTCGGAATCAAAAAAAAAAAAAAAAAAAAACCAAAATCAAAACTTAAGAGATCAAGCTAACAAAGTGGCCAAATGAGAAATTGGGTTAAAAAAAAGTGCACAATTTCATATCTCTATCGCCTGAAAAGGACAAATCAAACCCTAAATATGAAAAAAAAAATGAAAATTCAAGATTCAGCAGAGTAGTGTGTGGATATGTGTGTGTGGGGGGGGGGGTATATGGGGAGAAAGAAGGCGTGATCCTTTTTTGTTTTGTTGTTGCTTTACCGGATGTTCTGTTCCGGCACCGGAAAC
Source organism: Lycium barbarum (assembly GCF_019175385.1). NCBI lineage: Eukaryota > Viridiplantae > Streptophyta > Magnoliopsida > Solanales > Solanaceae > Lycium > Lycium barbarum. The sequence goes on from NC_083337.1 coordinate 30,254,192, forward strand.
AGAAGGAAATTTAGATTTTTTTTTTTTGGAAATGGTGACTATTAGTTTGTCTAGGAAAAAAAAAGAAAATAAAATAAAATTATGCCAACGACACGTATCCGCGCGTGTATACACAGCCAAGATAAAACCTGATAATGTCGTTTGAGGGTGCTAAAACAATCACTTTTTAGGTTTCGTGGGGTGTAATAGGTTGTCATAGTAATTTAAGTGTGATATCGAGATTTCGGGAATAATTTAGGGGTCAATTTATGTCTTTCACCTTCTATGAAATATTAAATTCAACATTTCATCAAGACTTAATAAAAAATTTATATTCAAAATCTTTTTGTATAGCATTCATTTAAGTTTACCTGAGTCCTTTAAATCAGTTAGGCGCCTTTCTAAATTTAGTTAGGTAACTGAATAATTAGAGACCTGATTAACTAAGTGGTTTGCTTTAGCTCTTGAGATAATTATCTGGAGGTGTTGTTCGGCTATCTAGTTAACCAAATTTTATCCAATTTCCTCGTTCTTATTAGTTTTAGTCCAATACCTAATTTCCTTCTCTCCTCTATACGTCTTTCTTCTGCTGTCTTTCTCCCCACCACCTCTCTCTCTCTCTCTCTCTTTGCCCCATTTGTAATTTTAAGCACCGATTGAAGCTTTGGACTTCATTTCTTCAGATTAATTATTCACCCAACAGATTCTAAGCAGCAAAATTTATAGGTCTGAAACTTCACAACAAGCTTAAAAAAAATAGCAATGGGCCGGGGTTCTTCAAATTTTAACCCAAAACGTTTTCTTTCGACTTCAAATTTCAGACTTAGGTCCGCCCATGCAAAGATTATCAGCTTTAAATAATACTCAGTCAAAATCTTAACATACATCTCAGATTTAAAACATTCCAAGAGATTCGGAAGCGGACAATAGAGAATTTACTCTTACTCACGAATCCCTTCCAAACTAGCAGCTCCATTAGATTTACCTCAATAACAACTATAAATGAAGGTATGGTGGATGGTGGTTTACAGATGGAGATATGATGGCGTTCGAGAGGAATTTTTTAGTCCCTAAGGAAATACGTTATTTATATATAGTTATACAAAGAATATACATTATATATAGCGCAATAAGAATGTATGTATATGTAATATATATGTAATGTATAATAGTGTATAAGGATGCATATGTAAAGTTACAAAAGAAGTTAAGCAATTATATATAGCTATACAGAACATATACATTATCTATACACCAATGATACAGTGGGGGTACATCGACACCAAACTAAATGTGTGGGCCGTATATATGGGTTATTCCCCTCAATTCTTACCTAGATAATTCTTACCTAGATCCATAATTTGAGATGTAAAACCGTTAATATTAGTATGTAAAACCTTTAATATTAGTACTCATAATCCTCAAATACTTCACTGTTTTTTGTTTATATTTGATTTAATTTAGACTAGCAACACCTCGTATGGTTTGTAGAGACTCTTAAGGCAGGAGTCCAGAAAGTATTTTATTAGGAGATTAATTAGGCTCCAAGTTTTAACTATTAGGGGAAAGAACCCAAATTAGAATTAGCATTAATTAAATCCTCAGAAGTTATCTGACCTTCAAAGCCAGTCCCACATTTTTAAAAAGAAATTGATCCAACGTTTTACTATATATATATATATATATATAACTTATTCAAGCTTACAAATCAACCCCCAAATTTAAAAAAATACAATTTGATCCAAGTTAATAAATAATACAAATCAAAATAAAAATCTAAAAATATATATTTTACCTTATAAAAAAGAAATATAAAATTTTATTCCCCTCTCTCAACTCATTCCCACATTTTTATCCTTCAACATTTGAAATATACTCAATTGATAGTAATTGTTGAAGCTTGATCTTGAAGCTTAAAAAATGAGTTTTTAAAAGAGTGATTTATTTCAAGTGTGTGTTATTGAATTTTATTGGGAATCTTTTGAGGAGTCTAATCTCAAAGTTTAGAGAGTTTGGAGAAGATTTAAGGTGATTTTGGATAATTTCATATTTAAGCTTAAGGAAAGTCATTGTTGAAGTTTGAGCTTCAAGCTTGAAAAATGACTTTTACGAAGGAGGAATTTATTCCAAGTGGGTATTATTGGATTTTGTTGGGGATCTTTTGAGGGGTCTAAATCTCAAATTTGAGAAAGTCTGGAGAAGATCTACGGTGATTTTGGGTAAATTTTTAGATTTGAGCTTGAAATAAAAGATGAACATTTCAGATTTGAGCTTGTGGTTGAAGATGTAAATTCCAAATATATCCTTATTATTGACAGGACAATGTTTATGTATAGACCATTTGAACTCTTATTATAGACAGACGATTAGTTGAAGCAAAGACAAAAAGGCAACTATTATGTATAGATCTTTTGAACTCGTATTATGGACGTAAGGTATTAGTTAAAAGAAAAACAAAAAGATAATGTTTGTGTATGGACCATTTGAACTCTTCTTATACCCAGAAGGCAGTCGTTAAAGCAAAGACAAAAGGGCGGCATTTATGGATAGACTAACAACAGAAATACATTCATTGTTGATTTGTGAGGAATGCCTCCATTGAATTTCTTGTACCTCTTAAGTTGCCTCACGTGTTTATTCCAAAGAGGCCATTTACTCATCAAATCTTAGCATTAGCTTTTGGTCTTTTCAAGAATTGAGTATTGGTAGTAGTTGAAACTAGTTAATAAGGTACTTTGGGACTGAAATGAGGTCCTCAAAAGAGCTATATAACCAACTTGCATACTCCGCGTTATTTATAAACATGATACATAATATTATAAACTACAACCTAACACTTGTTTAATCAAAAAATAAATTTTAATAAGAAATGAATCAATTTTAAATTATAAAATTTATATTTGTGACTAAAGAATATGTTATCACCATGAAATTAGTGAAACAAGTGTATACATGATAAAATATAGCTTGACACATGGCATGACGAGAAAGGAACACGTGGCATTTGAAGACGAAACGCTACTTAGTCGTTTAACTTGGTCGGAATGAGAGACCCCGGTTAACCCCGGAGCAAACTTGCCAAGTCAATTGTTTCGGATCATTAGTTAAAGATAAACGTTGTGTGACTGGTTCGAGCTCGAAGCAGACGTTACGATTTAGAATTAAAACAACATTTATAGTCTATTATTGCTCATTATTAGAATTTAATCACAGCTTAAGTGTTGATGTATTTGTACTATAGAGGGAGCCTGAAGGCCTCTCAAAAGTATCATCGAATAACAACAACTTATACACATTCATACTATCCAATTTCTAGAAATTAAATTTATTTTATCATTCGTTTGTACCGGGTTTCCATTAATATAGCAAAGCCGAAGCAAACAGCTGTTCCACCAGAGGAAAACCTATCAAAGGATTCTTTCGAAGGATCAACAAAGCTCTGGCTTATTTAATTCATTATTGCTTTACAATACTTTACTAATTTATTCATTCAATTTCTCTAGTCATTATTGGCTTTATTATTAATTGTTTATAACAAATCAATTCACGTATCCTTTAGACCTCAAATAAATTTAACTGTATTTTTTTAGGGTAAATAGTTTGGCACCCACCATGGGGCTAAGGCTACTAGTGATATTGTTTTGTTGCTCTAATTAATTTACTTATTAATCTTTGTTCCAGTTAGTCCTAACAATGACGAACACTAGAAACCAAATTGATGAAGTATTGAACAACACTAGTGCACAAGATAGAGATCCAACAACAGGAGAAGTTAGGGTGGGGAATCATCAAGCCTAGATTTCTCGTCGTGGATCCAAGCATACGGGAAATGATTTAACTCCCAATGATGAGCACGAAGAAGAAGTAGCAGCTGCAAACCCAGGGTTAGTAAAAATCCTAGACCTGCTAGAAAAACAACAAAAGGTTATTGCTGAGTTACGAACAGGAAGAAATAATATTGGAACAAACTTACCCAATATGAGTGTAACACCTCGTACTTTCAAACTAAGATATGTTCATGATTCAGGACTTAGAAAAATAGACGGGGAGTATTAGGATTAAAATTTCGTTTCAGTTCAGTGAAGTATCAATTTTACGCTTGTTTATATAGTATAAAGTTTTACGGGCCATACAAATGCCCTTACATTTTTCCCAGAAAATCCAACTCCCTGTTTAAGAAGTACGATAGGAGATATGGACCATATAAAATTATACGGGCCGTACTTCCCACCGTATAATTTTATACGGGCTGTACTTTCAGCCGGTATCCCTCATGGGAAAAATCTCAGCTTCTGGAATGTGTCAACCGAAGTACGGTCGACTTATACGGACCGTATAATTATGTACGGGCCGTATAACACGACCGTATAAGTGTCGACGCACTGAAAAGTATAAATACGCGATGTTCCGTCTTTTTATGTTATTTTCATTCTCTCAAGTCCTAGAACGAAGTTCTCTCTTCCCATCAATCCAATACACCAAGGTAAGCCTATTCCAAGCCTTTCAAGTGAATTCTAACATATACACATGATTTCTACGTAGAAATTCATTGTCTCTAACCTAGGGTTTTCAAGAAAACCCATCTCAAGGATTCCAGATTGAAGCTTTTCGAATTCTTCTTCAAAGATACAAACTTTAATACAAGTTTTGGAGCGATTAAGGTATGTAGGGTTTCTATCCATGCGTGGGAACATCATTGTTCTTACCCACGCCACGTTCTTCCATGAAATTATGAAGCTTCACCAAAACTAGGGATTCTAGTCAAATTCATGATGACCCTAAGTTACATGTACCATGACATACCACGTTCGTATTAATAATTCGTTATTGTATTCTTAATATTCCATTTTTGTTATTGGGAATCCGTCCGTAATCCATGAACACCCATGCTTTGCATTCCATGGGTTCTTAAATGTAAGATACGAACCATTATGCTTATTTTTATGAAAATTCCACATGCCTCTATGTTTTCATACAAGTTATATCATATATCTATCCATGTTATATCATATTTACGAATCATGTTTATGTAATTCATGGGCTTCTAAGACAATTATATCCATGTTCATGTTTTTGGGAGTTGCATAGATTACCGAGAAGGCTCAGACAGCCTGAAACTACGTATGCCAGCATAGGATAAGGATCGCTCCGCCCAGTTAGGACGATTCTTTCATGTTTACCCATTGCGGGATATTAGATCCATTCATGTCATGTTCATGTCTCGTACCCCGGTAAGGTATGAGATGGCTTAGCTGATCGGGCAGAGATCAGACGCCACGTACTCACATGGTGGTTACATGTCGGTTATGCTAAGGCTCTCCCATTTAAAATGTTTTACTCATGTTCATGTTCAGTTTACAGTTTCAGTTTCATCTCTTACCGTTTAATATGCCATGTTTATTTCAGTTAGTTACTTTACATACCAGTACAATTCAAATGTACTGACGTCCTCTTTTATTGCCTGAAGGCCATTTCACGATGCAGGTATTGATTTACAGGACGACGGATCAGCTCGTTAGGATATTTCCACTATCAGCTTTTGGTGAGCCCCATCTCATTCGGGGTTTTATCTTTATTTATATTTATGTCAATTATGCAGTTAAGGTATGCCGAGGGCCTTGTCTCGGTAAATGGTTTAGCAGTCAAACTTATGTCAGAGGTTTCATAGACTAGTTTAGCATGTCATGTCAGATGCTCAGTTTTGGTTAGCCCTTTTTGGCTACATATTCATGATGTTCTGCACTTATGTTTAATACAAGTATTTTCAGATTTATTATGATATTTCATACTTATTTAAACTTTTATGAGTTAAGTCATATTCCGTATTAGTTCTTGTCTTATGTTGACTCAGTAAGCCATGTGGTTTGCTCGGTCACATGCAGCAAGGCACCGAGTGTCGTGTTACGTCCAGGCTATGGTTCGAGGCGTGACAACAAATGCTGAGCATAAGGAAAGAAGCGGTGAGACCCAAGGTGATAAAGACATTATGCAATATTTGGAGGCCCTTTCCAATCAGCTTGAAAAGAATGAAAAAGAATTAAATAGTCTATTGGAAACGAAAAAGAATTTAAGGCATTCAATTCCCTGATAGACCAGATTCCAGGAGCCCCTCAGGTATTGAAGGGACCGGATGTGAAGAGATATGTGCAGTTGCCATATCCACCCAGTGCAACACCTAAATTAATCCCGAAGAGGTTCAAAATGCCGAATCTACCCAAATATGATGGGACCGCGGATCCAAAAGAACATGTGATTGCATACACATGTGTTGTTAAAGGGAATGATATGCAGCCCGACGAGGTTATGTCCATTCTACTCAACAAGTTTGGCGAAACATTGTCTAAAGGAGCAATGACTTGGTATTCATTGCTTCCGGAGCACTCGATTCATTCTTTTGAGATGCTTGTGGATGCTTTTATCAAAGCGCATGCCGGAGCAAAGAAAGTACCAGCAAGGAAGGCAGATATCTTCAAGATTGCCCAGGGCGATGCTGAATTGCTTCATGAGTTTGTTGTAAGATTCTAAAAGGAACGAATGTTGTTGCCGGCTGTCCCGAATGAATGGACAGCAGAGGCATTTGCAAAGGGATTAAATCGAAGAAGCTCGAGTGCCTCATTGAAATTAAAAGAAAGCCTATTGGAATTTCCCGCTACAACATGAGCGGATGTTCATGTCACGACCCAATATCACTAAGTTATGAGGGCACCTACCTTTCCCACCTCGGTAGGCGAACCCTTAACCCAACATTTCATAAACACATAAATAGATAATAGCTAAGTGGAAGAAAATAGAATAACGGAAGTCTCACGATAATAATATAAGGAAGCGGAAACAAGAGAAATACACCCCAGTATCTGGTTTGGTCATACGAGAGCATCTAACTAAATACTACAAGTCTGAATAATAAAAATACATCGATAGTCTCAAAACATATGTCTTATAACGGAAATAAAGACATAGTAGATAGAGGAGTCTTCGGGCAGCGAACGTCCTCATGCTTCTCTCTACTCTTGGAATACACCAAGACATCATCAATAAACACAATCACAAAGGAGTCAAGAAATAGCCTAAAGATGCCATTCATCAAAGTCATGAATGCAGTCGGGGCATTGGTAATCCCAAATGACATAACCAGAAACTTATAATGTCCATACCTCATCCGAAAAGCTGTCTTCGGAATATCCTCAGCCCTAATCCTTAACTGGTGGTAGCCCGAACGCAAGTCAATCTTCGAGAACAGTGAAGCACCTTGAAGCTGGCCAAATAAATCATTAATACGAGGCATAGGACTCTTGTTCCGAATAGTAACCTTGTTCAGCTGGCGATAATCAATACACATCCTCATAGATCCATACTTCTTCTTCACAAACAACACAGGAGCACCCCAAGGGGAGACACTCGGTTTATTGAACCCCTTACTCAATAAATCCTGCAATTGCTCCTTAAGCTCTCTCAACTCGGCAGGTGCCATCTGATATGGCAGAATAGAAATAGGGCGAGTGCCCGGATCCAATTCAATACAGAAGTCAGTATCGCGATCGGGTGGCATACCCGACAGGTTGGACGGGAATACATCTGCGAACTCGCTCACAATGTGAATGGACTCAAGGGGTGGAGATGCAACAACAGTGTCGCACACATGAGCCAGATAAGCTAAACACCCCTTGTTGACTAATTTCTTCGCCTGAAGGAAGGAAATAATCTTCTTCGGAGCGGGGCTAATAGTACCCCTCCACTCAAGTCTAGTAATGCCCGGCATGGCTAAAGTGACTGCCTTGGCATGACAGTCAAAGATCGCATGATAAGGAGAAAGCCAGGTCATTCCCAAAATAATATCAAGTCCACCATATCAAGTATCATCAAATCTATCCAAGTGTCATAACCCATAAAAGTAACCAAACACGACCGATAAACTCGATGAACCACAACAGAATCTTCAACCGGAGTAGACACATGAACAGGTACAGCTATGCTATCACAAGGCAAATCCCAATCAACGACATGATATGCAAATACATACGAATAAGTGGATCCAGGATCAAATAATACAGATGCTGCTTTATGTCGGACAGAAATGGTACCTGCTATGACAGCATCTGAGGCATCCGCCTCAGGTCTATCTGGGAACAAATAACACTAGGCCCCACCACGTCCAGACTGTGATCCGCCTCTCGAACTCTGGGAGCCACCTCTACCAGCCTGGGATCCACCTCTAGAAACCTGATGACCACCGTGGCCTAACTGAGCGCCGCCCCTCGAAGAAGCACCACCTTGGCTACCTGAAGCTACCAACTTGTCACAACCCAATTTCACTAAGTCATGAGGTCACCTACCTTTTCCACCTCGGTAGGCGAACCCTTAACCCAACATTTCATAAACACATAAATAGATAAGAAATAAGTGGAAGAAAATAGAATAACGGAAGTCTCACAATAATAATAGAAGTAAGCGAAAATAAGAGAAATACATCCCAGTATCTGGTCTAGTCATACAAGAGCGACTAACTAAATACTACAAGTCTGAATAATAAAAATACATCAATAGTCTCAAAACATATGTCTTAGAACAGAAATATAGACATAGTAGATAGAGGAGTCTTCGGGCAGCGAACGTCCTCATGCTCACCCTGAAAGACTCGAATCAACAAATCCTCGAACAGTCAGCCACGAGGAGTAGAAGTCGATCCCACCTGATACTCTGCATTTATAAAAAAAATGCAGAAAGTGCAGGTCAGTACAAACAACAAGTACTGGTAGGTATCATAGACCGACTAAGACTAGCTAACGTATATAAAGACAACAAGAAAACAACAACAACAACAGCCCAGTGAAATCCCACATCTTGGGGTCTGGGGAGGGTATAATGTACGCTCCAAGAAAAGATAAACATATAAACCAACAAATACAAGTCAACAATGAATCATATCCACGGTACAAGTCATCACCTATGTTGTAGCATCTAAACCTAACTGTACCAAGTCTCAGTATAGCAATCCGAATTAGTACATCACAGTAGCATCACAACAATCAACAGAAACCAAGATACAATGCAATGCAATAATGTATGTAGGATGAATGCAATGCATATGCAACTTTGTACAATATGTCCCGGACGGAGTGACTCCACGTCTCGACGATCGTGACCCATGGGGGACCCGCGAAGTCCATGTACCACTCACTCCGGAATATGACCTCGGATCACTAGCACACTCTCACGATCCCGGAAAAAAACTCGGGCATCGGACACTCCATCGTTCCCGGCAAGAAACATCGAGCAACGAACACTCATCTCTCTTTTACGCTTTCCGGCCGAAACCTCAGAGGCTACACTCTCTCACATATCATCATCAGTACCAGAACCATACATATGTCAGTGTATCAAGGACATGCGAATGAATATGATGGAATGTGATATCAACAACTAATTCTATCCAAAACAGTACCACACATGACACCCAAGTAGTATCAATAATAAGGCTACACAACAAACCATAATAGAATCACCGTTCTCATCTCTGTATCAACAAAGTAAAGTATCGCGATATCATAGCCATGATGTATCACTATTCATAATTACCACGGTATTAATATGTCAATAATGCCAGCAAGTAATAGATCAGATAAGTCAACAACACAATGGGGTGGCTAGCCCCATAATCATACAACAAGGCCCAACCTAAGACAATATCCATCCCAACTTCATACCCGAAGGCTTACATACATTCTCTGACAATATCATCTAAACATACTCTTTGCTAGCTGAAGTCTCACCATATGGTAAACTATAACCTACTTGGAAAGCCGAACAGCAAAGTCTCCAACAATCACATCTTAGTCTTCCCTTTCCTTTGAGCCTCGAGATAATAAAAGTCTAACATATCCGAATCATGAAATTAGAATCAAGAAGAACATCATTCAAACCCTTCTTCTATTCAAGACCCAAATTCCCAACCTATGGAATAGGATTTATGAACTAGAAAGGTGAAATTAGGAATCTAAAGGTCTCAACATGAAATTAAAGCTCTAGGTGATCAATTCCCATCAATATCAAGCTAAAAGAACCAAAAATTTACTCAAATTCGAATTCTAAGCAAAACCCCCAAATTTGGGTATAAACCCTAACTCCAAATATATAATTTAGCCACTAATTAGGAAGGAATCATGCAATAATAGGTTCTAATCATCAAGTCGCTTAATAAAGCTAACCCAATCAATAAAGCAAGATTTAGAAGCCTAGAAAGAAGAACTCATTGAACCCTCTTTTAAATCATCAAACTCTTAACGAACTATCATGACAAAGGAATCCTAAGGTGATTATGGAAAATGGACTAGAAAAGGAGATAGAAGAACATACCACAAAGAGTTGCCCCCAAGAATCACCTTGAAAAGCTCTCAAAAACTCTAAAGTCGAAATAATAAAGAATGAGGGACTTAGTGTCACACCCTAGTCTCTCTAGGGTGTGATGGGCACCCGACCCTTACTTAGGGCCGAGCGAACCCTCTGACTCTTAGTACACACATAGTCTCTTTGGACTTTTAAATCAATTAAGAATGAAATACATAGTAAAGGCTTTCAGAAACTTTCTCTTCATCGTGCTCAATCAAGTAGAATCTGTAATCATAAGGAATCTGTAACATAATACATAATGACACATCGGCTGGTGGATCCGCTTACAAGACTGACATCCTATACCCACGACTCTGTCTGCAAAGTCTCTAACATTAATCAGAAATCATAGCACGAATACTCTGACTCGGCAACACTCCAGGAACAAATGGAGCTTGCCAATTCCGCCGGAACATCTTCTATAATGGCTGCTACTCATCTGGGTGTACCTGCGCGGCATGAAATGAAGCCCCCGAAGAAAGGGGGTCAGTACGGAATATGTACTGAGTATGTAAGGCATAGAATACAGAAAAGAGAATCATAACAAACGGAGATTTACCAGAAACAAATATGACTTTTAAAAGCATCAATGCATTTGCCTTTTTCAAAATGAAAATCATACATACCATTATCATATACCGTACCCGGCCCATTATGGGACTCGGTGGATGAAATCATGTCATTACATTATCATATCATCATGCATGCATATATATACATATATACCGTACCCGACCCTCTAATGAGGGACTCGGTGCCATAATCATATCATCATATACATATACCGTACCCGGCCCTCTAATGAGGGACTCGGTGAACAATGCAGTGGAGTGCGCACGATAACATACCCGGCCCGGGACTCGGTGAACGCTACATTGAGGCATGCACGAGCAGAGTAGTGATAAACTATATGCACATAAATCAATTTTTAAGACTCGATGAATAAGTATACAAACGACACGTGAAAGATCATAAACACGTTTCGAGGCAATCCGAGTTAGTACAAGAAAGTTATGGACATTTCAGTACAGAAACCTCTACGAACGTTTCAGAAGCTATCTTCAGAAAATCAAAGCAATAGTCGTGTCAAATACCTTTCAAATATCGCTATGGATCAAATCAACATAGAACTTTTGGAACCACACACATGTATCAAAACTTAGCAAAATGGTTTTCGGAAGTCAAGAACGTTAGCCATCCTAGTGGCTCTAAGAATAGGAGTTTCTTTGAAATCATACATATACTTTGTCTATTTGTTTCACAAGGATCATGCCAAAAGAAAGAAAGGGTAAGCCTTACATACCTGCTCCACGTCCTATTAGCTACGCTTAATTGTCCAAGCTCGCTATCGCTAGTCTACATTCAAGAAGATTTACACAATCATTAAACACATCGTCACACACTTGTCTTAGTCTTTCAAATACATTCATTGACAATCTACCGAAATTTCGGCAGCATTTCCCCTATAAATACAACCATTCCCGAGAATCCAACTCGGCCAAATTATCAACAACAATCCGAGAATTCAACTCGGCCAAATTATCAACAACAATACCAACAATCATATTTCCAACTTCAACAATTAATTCAAAATGCATTCTAACACTAGCAATCCTTTCTACACAATTCGACGGCATTTCATTTATATTCAATTCAACCACATATAATCAAGCCAACACCAATACTTACACATTTAAGCACTAGCCCGAGAGCTTCCAAACAAGACTCAAGAACACTTTAACAATTCACGCAATGTTCAAAACGACCCAAACAATATACCACTTCACCCGAAACCATCCAAATTCAACAAGAAAAATAACAACACATTTCCTTTCTTCCAAATTCATAAACTACACCAACAACCTACACATTAACAACTTCATTCATACAAATATAAAAATTCATGCTAATGTCACATTAACTTCTACAACAATCCCACAACGATTACAACTTCATTTTAATTCATCAAACCTTCGTTTTCCTCATGGAATCCACAACTACAACAATCAAAATACTAAATAAAATCAATTCATCACATCTACACAACACCACCTCTATTCGGCCACAACCAAGACACACATTTTTCATGAATTTCATCCATTTTGTCACACCCTAATCTCCCTAGGGTGTGATGGGCACCCGACCCTTACTTAGGGCCGAGCGAACCCTCTGACCCTTAGTACACACACAATCTTTTTTTTTGGACTTTTAAATCAAATAAGGATGAAATACATAGTACAGCTTTCAGAAACATTCTTTTTATCAATCTCAAATTAACAAAATCTGTAATCATATGGAATTTATCACATAACACAAAATGACACATCCGCTGATGGAGCCACTTACAAAACTGACATTCTATACCCACAACTCTGTCTGCAAAGTCTCTAACATCAATCCAAAAATCATAACATACAAACTCTGACTCGGCAACACCCCAGGAGAAATTGGAGCTTGCCATCTCCGCTGGAACACCTTCTATATTAGCTTCAACTCATCTGGGTGTACCTGCGTGGCATGAAACGCAGCCCCCGAAGAAAAGGGGGTCAGTACGGAAAATGTACTGAGCATGTAAGGCAGATATCACAGAAAAGGGTCATAACTGACAGTAAGAATATAGGAACATGTACAATGTCCAGAATACCAAAACTCTTGCCTTTAAAACATAAATCATGCATATCGTTATCACATACCGTACCCGGCCCGTTATGGGACTCGGTGGATAAAATCATGTCATCATACTTTCATATCATAATGCATGCATATACGTACACACACACACACACACACACACACATATATATATATATACCGTACCCGGCCCTCTAGTGAGGGACTCGGTGAATGAAGTCATACCGTACCGGGCCCATTAAGGGACTCGGTGGATAGAGTCATGCATGTGAACATCATATATCATATACATACCGTACCCGGCCCTCTAGTGAGGGACTCGGTGAATCAAATCATCATATGCCCTCCTGGCCACCATAACATATCATCATCTCATCATATCATCATATACATATACCGTACCCGGCCCATTAAGGGACTCGGTGAACAATGCAGTGGAGTGCGCACGATAACATACCCGGCCCGGGACTCGGTGAATAGACATATTGAGGCTTGCACGAAAAGAGTAGTGCGAAACCACATGCACATAAATCAAGACTCGATAGATACGTACACTTACCGACATCTGAAGGCTCAGAAAAAAGTTTCGGGTCAATCCGATTTAGTATAAGAAAGTTATGAGCGTTTGAAGTACAGAACCTTCTACGAACGTTTCAGAATTCATTTTTGGAAAATCAAAGCAACAATCATATCAAGTACCTTTCGGATATCATTACGGATCAAATTAATATGCCGACATCATATATCATATATGCATATAACAGATTCCCGCATGCATACTCATAGAACATCAAACAGTGTATTGCTGCGGAACGTGCAGCTCGATCCATACAATATATTGCTGCGGAACGTGCAGCCCGATCCATAATATAATATAATTCTGCCGAGGAACGTTCGGCCCGATCCATAAATACAATATATTACTGCCGAGAAATGTTCGGCCCGATCCAAGACTGTATGCAAAAGTTAGAAACATTAATACTTACTGTTATATCCCATATTTTCATACATTGGGACGTTTTAAACTAAACGCGACAAGTTAAAGACAAGACTATTTTAAGATACGAAGTAGAGACTTTAACTTCCGGTTTCGTTTCAAGTCACAAGTTACCTACAAATTTCGTTTGGAATAGAAGCATTAATGGAAAATTGGGATTAAATTAACCATGATTAGATTATTAAGTGGGATTGGAAAACTAAATCAGTCCATTAAAAATAGCCATAGTTGGCCGTGTAGTTTAGTGGGATGGTCAAAGATAATTGACCCAAAATTTAAGTGGGACACATGTCCAAATCTTGTAATGCATATATATAACACAACTGCTGATTCACTATCAACTAACTACATCATTTTCATCTTTACAAGTCAAGAACACATAGTGATAGAGAGGGAAACTTTCGGCTACAAGCTGGTCGAGAGTGAGGTGTTCCAAATTACTCCAAAAAAATCAGTTTCTTAGGCAATTTAACTCCCCTAAAGGTGTATTAACGTGTAGCATTCATTGGAATAGCAAGAACAAGTGTTAAAATTCAAGAAGTGAAAGTGAAGGGCTAGCCGATTGAAGTGTTTAGTTACAAGGTAAGAATGATCATTTTTCTTGTGTTGTATGATGATTTGAAGGTATAATTCGTGCATGTTGTTGTTGTTTTGTTGTTGTGGTTGAAGTTGAGGTGAGCCGTGAGCTTGGGTGAAGCCATGTTGGTCTCATTTTGTATGTATTGTTGATGGGTTGAACGTGTGTCAACATATGTAAATGAACAAAGATTGTAGAAGTATGTTTATGATGTTGCATGTTGGTATTGGACTGTTTTTTCTTGAAGTTGAAGTGGGCCGTGTGTTGTAGACTTAAATGGAATCATGCTTAATCTTCTTATACATGTATTGGGAATGAATTGAATGTGTTGTAGTGTGGATAAATGGATGAAAATCATGAAGTTGTTGTAGTTGTGTTGAAGCCGTGTAGGGGCTGTTTTAGAGGAATTTATGGACTGTTTTGTGTCATGTTTTGATTGTTGTTGTTATGGACATTGTGGTGTATTGTATGCATTATGAATATGTGAATTGAGGTGTTAAAGAAATGAATCATGTTGAAGGGGGAAAACAGTCCAAACCGTGGACTGTTTTAATGTTAGGAGTGAATTAGTGTATGTTGAATGTTGATTATTGTTATGAACGTATAGTGAAAGTGAAGTTTAATGACTCAAGTTGAAATTGAAATGGTTTGTGGGCTGTTGAGAGTTAATATGATGCTAAAACAGTTCCAATAATCGTATAAGTAATGTTGTAAACGTGTGTTGTCGTTGTAGTTGAAGTTGGAAAATTGCGAAGCGAAAATGGTAATGTTGTGTGTGCTGTTTGGCCGTGGATAAGGGCCTGTTTTAAATGATGTACAGACTGTCCCAAGGTTCCCTTAAGTCATGTTTAAACAAGTTCGGATTGATACATGAAAGAATGACTAACAATATTAGCTTGTAGTACTAGTTGGTTTGAATTAGAACGAAACGTCGTCTAAATGTTGGAAAGGGGTTGTTAATGTTAAAATACATATTGAATTCCCTCGTAGACTAATCGTAGCTCTTGATATTTTGATATAGGATAAGTACTATTGGGCAGCAAGTACAAGTTATAATACGACTAAACGCTAAAGGTATGTAAAGCCTATTCCTTCTTTCTTTTGGCATGTCCTAGACGTAAGTAAGAAATGATATGAACCTTGAGGTAAATTCTACTCTCTAGTTCCAAGCATGACTTATGATTCTATTCATTCCGTAACGTTATGGTCACGAGCCTACTATATGATTGACTAATGAATGATGTATAGAAGTTCCTACTCTTAAAGAATTGCATAATTAGAGGCATACTTGACTATCAAAAGTTACACCATGTCAAATTGATACATGTACATGAAATCTGAAACGTTCCTTGCTATAACTTGTAATGAGATTTAAAAAGAACTGAATATGATTATTATCCTGACACTTTAGAGCTGGTCAGTTACTTATCTTTTGAGTCTCAAAAGATGATTTGCATGTATGCGGTTGCTTATTATTCTGCTCGTGCTTACCGCTATATCCTTCACTGAGTCCCGGGCCAGGACATGTTTTCGTGCGCATATTTACTATATTACTCACCGAGCCCCTCACTAGAGGGCCGGGACACGTTATATATATATGATGATATGATGATATGATGACATGATGATATGGAGATGGCGGCCAGGAGGGCATATATTCCTTATTACCGAGTCCCTCACTAGAGGGCCGGGACACGTATATGTTTATGTTATGATGCTATGATTATAATTACCGAGTCCCTCACTAAAGGGCCGGGACACGTTATATATGTTATATACAGAATGATTATTTAGCCTTGGTTACAAAACTCTATATTGATATTGATATGAGAACGATACAGATGAAATATGTTCAAAGGCAAGTTTTATGAAATTCTGTTTGTTGCATTGGGTCCTACACACCTTGTCTCAGTATGAGTCTATCACTATATTTCATGCTTTACATGCTCAGTACATATTCCGTACTGACCCCCTTTTCTTCGGGGGGCTGCGTTCATGCCCGCAGGTACAGACGCTCGTTTCGGAGATCCGCCAGCCTAGGATATCTATTCAGCTACTTTGAAGTGCTCCTTTGTTCCGGAGCCTAGCTTGTGGTATAACTCCCTTTTGTTGTATATGTATGTGTTTAGTTGGGGTACGGCGGGGCCCTGTCCCGTCATATGATTCTGTCATTACTCTTAGAGGTCTGTGGACACATGTGTGGGTCTGTATATAGTTGATGTTGCGTTGTATGAATACGACTTATGTTTGGGGCGTACCCATTCGTAATGGCAGCCTTGTCGGCTTGCATATATATATATATATGTTTGGGATGTTGCGTGTAGTGGCAGCCTTGTCGGCTTGCGTAGATATATATATATATATATATATATATATATATATATGTTGTTGTTGAAGATCGTAACTCCTCAGGAGACAGGTGCCTACGACATACAGAATTGTGACAGCTTTAAAATAACGTCCTGCCTTTTTATACAAATAAATTCATAATATGCTGGTTATAAAAGATTATAGCTAACAGGGGATATGAGTGTCGAACTCGGGCACTAGTCACGGCCTACGGGGTTGGGTCGTGACAAAAGTGGTATCAGAGCGGTTCAATCCTCGGAGTGTCTACAGACCGTGTCGAGTAGAGTCTTGTTTATAGATGTGTTGTGCACCACATTTATAAACAGGAAGCTACAGGACATTTAGGGTGTCATCTTTCTTTCCTTCTGTCTTAGATCGTGCGATAGAGCCTGGACTTAGGGAAGATTGGTTTCTGACGTCTTTCCTGTAGGTAGGTGTAGAATTGTGAGAGATGAAGAGGCCAGCTTCAGATAGCGAGGGTGCTAAGAAGGCCCCTAGGGCAAGTCTGGGACCCCAGGCTCCAGGACCGAGCAGGAGGAGCCTCAGTTATTCTATCGAGACTGACCCCTCGGAGGACCCAGCGACAATTCCTCTAGAATTTTTGATATCCAGGGCGGCGGTCCCTAAAACCATGCCAGTTGCTCCTGTGGCAGGGCACCACGTCAAACCGGCCACCCCGGTAAGTGTTACAGATTATTCCAGCCCCCTGTCCTGGTCATCGGTAAACCAGGAGTTGCCCGATTATCTACATTTCCCGGATTCAGATGAAGAAGACGATGAAGGTCAGACGAGTAGATGGTGGGCAGACGATGACGAGGAGCACACTTCACTTTCTAGATCACCGGATCACACTAGAGACTGATCGACTACAGGTATATGAGATCTTATCGAAATTTCCTATGTATGTGCAATTATTATAGATTGTTACCTAATAGCGGCAAGCGAAAATCAAAAGCATCAGTAACTGTAAGCAGAATATATGTTAGACATAGTATGAATGCTGCAGGTATGTTTGAAACCTGCAGTTAAAGATGGAAAGGAAAAATAAACAGGAAAGAGTAACAGGTACAGTTTGGGTTGGATACACGAGGCAAGCTCGTCATTTTCATCTTGTGACTGATATAGGAAGCCCTGTGCGGCTACGATACGATATAATATATATGTGTGTATGTTGGCCCTGTGAGGCGTTGTTGGTATTTCCTGCGTGCAGGTTTTGGGATAGTAAGAAATACAGAGGAAACTCTGCCAAAATTTTCTGAGAAATAACAAGGAAATGACGTATAAGTTCGTAATATTTTCGGAAAGTCGCGCCAACAGTGATGATAAGGTTTGACTAAGTCTCAAGTGCGTCTGACTTTGAGAGATAAAGATTAACCGATGAATTGATGGTAATAGTAATTATGAGGTCGGTATCAGTATGGTAAAAATAAATGCTAGGATGATTTAGAAGGGGCCGACAAAATCTTAATAAAATGTTATATTGAGGTATCGACGGAACTGATAAGCTGGGGTAAATTACGACGAGTTTATAGTTAAAAGAAGAAATAGGATGATTGAGACAAGAGTGCAAGGGAGGAAGAATTATGACAAACACGAATGTATTGATAAGACAGCTTGTGAGATATTATGGGTAAGATTGACCAAAGGTTAAGTACGCCTACTCCACCGGGTGTAATTAAACCATAGTAAGAGTCGTGAATAAGGCCAAGAAGTGTTACACTATAGGATTGGTTACGGACAAGATATTACGTGAATATAACAAGTGTTGTGATAAGAATGAGTAAAGCCTTGTGAGGAGGCGACTAAAGAATATGACCTGATTTATGTGACTAAGGTATAAAGGCAAATGTGATATGGAAAAGCAGAATATAGGATGAATGAGGAAGATTTATGAAGTTATATAGGAAAAGCCCAGACTAAAGAGTATGCGGTGCCGGAAATGAAAGCGAGCACATGAAAAGAAGGATGGGTCGCTACGAATGTGTATTGATATTGATTATAGGCAGCTGAGCAAGGTGACGACAAAGAATAGATACCTTCCCAGAATTGATTACCTGTTTGACCAGTTGCAGGGTGCTAAGTGTTTTTCAAAGATAGACTTGCGGTCAGGTTACCACCAGGTGCGGGTAAAGGAAGCAGACATTCCGAAGACTGCATTCAGGACCCGATACAGACATTACGAGTTTAAAGTGATGTCTTTTGGGTTGACCAATGCTCCAGCCGTGTTTATGGACTTAATGAACATAGTGTTTAAGCCATTTCTTGACTTGTTCGGGATTGTATTTATTGATGATATTCTGGTCTATTCCCAATCGGAAGAAGAGCATGCAGATCACTTGAGGACAGTACTCAGGATACTCCAACACCAGAAGTTATATGCTAGGTTCTCTAAGTGTGAATTATGGTTGACTTCAGTAGCGTTTCTGGGGCATATTGTTGGAGCAGACGGTATTCGGGTAGATTCGCAGAAGATTGAGGCAGTGAAGACTTGGCCTAGACCTACGACGCCTACTGAGGTACGTAGTTTTCTGGGGCTGGCAGGGTATTACAGGATATTTGTAGAAACGTTTGCTTCGATTTCAGCGCCTTTAACAAGGGTAACACAAAAAGCAGCTAAATTTCAGTGGACTGATGCTTGTGAACGGAGTTTCCAACTATTGAAAGATAAGTTGACTATAACTCCAATTCTAACTCTTCCCGAGGGGCCAGATGGCTATGTTATTTATTGTGATGCTTCCAGTGTTGGGTTGGGTTGCGTGTTGATGCAGCACGGCAGAGTTATAGCCCATGCCTCCCGACAGCTTAGGAAGCACGAAAGAAATTATCCTACACATGACCTGGAGTTGGCGGCGGTGATACATGCTTTGAAGATATGGAGACATTATCTATATGGCGTGCATGTTGATATTTATACAGATCATAAAAGTCTCCAGTATATCTTTAAGCAGAAGGAGCTGAATTTGCGGCAAAGGAGGTGGCTAGAGTTGCTGAAAGATTATGATGTCGATATTCTATATCACCCAGGAAAGGCTAACGTTGTGGCAGTTGCACTCAGCCGTAAATCTATGGGCAGTGTGGCAGGCGTACAGCCAGGAAGGAAAGAAATAGTTCGTGAGATTCATCAGCTAGCTAGTCTTGGAATTCGTTTGGCTGATTCTGATAATGGTAGAATTTTTGTGCGAGGTGTTGCTGAGTCCTCTATTATAGAAGAGGTGAAGAGACGTCAGTATGAGGATCCTATTCTTGTACATTACAGAGATACAGCATTTCAGAAGGACGAGACCCCATTCAAGATTTCATCTGACGGAGTACTACGATACAGAGGCAGATTATGTGTACCTGAGGTTGCAGGATTAAGGCAACAGGTTATAGGGGAGGCACACTATGCTCGTTATTCTGTTCATCCAGGATCAACAAAAATGTATCATGACCTTAGGTGTTTGTATTGGTGGAATGGTATGAAAAAGGACATAGCAGAATTCGTGGCCCGGTGTCCAAATTGCCAACAGGTCAAGATAGAGCACTAGAAGCCTGGAGGACTAGTGCAGGAGATGGAGATTCTGACCTGGAAATGGGAGGTAATTAATATGGATTTCGTCACGGGTCTACCTCGCACTCCACGGAAATATGACTCTATCTGGGTCATCGTTGATAGATTGACAAAATCAGCCCACTTTCTTCCAGTCAGGACGACGTATTCAGTTGAGGATTACGCCAAATTGTATCTTAAGGAGATAGTGAGAATTCATGGGGTTCCCACAACTATTATCTCTGATAGAGGGGCCCATTTTACAGCTAACTTTTGGAAATCCTTCCAGGAGGGATTGGGGACACAGGTGAGTCTCAGCACGACATTTCACCCTCAGACTGACGGACAGGCCGAGCGTACCATTCAGACACTACAAGATATGTTACGGGCCTGTGTCATTGATTTTAGGGGCAGCTGGGATGATCACTTGCCGCTGATCGAGTTTGCCTATAATAACAGCTACCATTCTAGCATTCAGATGGCACTGTACGAAGCTCTGTATGGCAGGAAGTGCAGATCACCTATAGGCTGGTTTGACGCGGGCGAAACTAAGCTAATAGGCCCAGATATGGTTCAGCAGGCTGTCGATAAGGTGAAGCTTATTCAGGAAAGATTACTGGCAGCCCAGAGTCGGCAGAAGTCATATGCAGATAATCGACGTCGACACTTGGAATTTCAGGTTGGCGATTGGGTGTTCTTGAAGGTGTCACCCATGAAGGGTGTTATGAGATTCGGCAAGAAAGGGAAGTTGAGCCCGAGATACATTGGACCTTATCAAGTTATCCGTAAGGTAGGCCAAGTTGTCTACGAGTTAGATCTACCAGCGGATTTAGAAGCAGTACATCCGGTCTTCCATGTGTCAATGCTTCGGAAGTACATAGGCGATCCTTCTAGGGTGTTTCCTGCAGATGATGTTCAGGTAACAGAGGAGCTATCATACGTAGAGCAGCCTATAGCCATACTTGATCGACAAATCAGGAGGCTGCGAACTAAAGACGTGGCTTCGGTTAAAGTGTTGTGGCGGAACAATAATAGGGAGGAGATGACTTGGGAGGTTGAAGAGGAGATAAAAAAGAAATATCCTCACTTGTTTTCCATGCCTACAGGTAATCTAAACCCCCTTGCTTGATTGTGTTAATTGTCTGCTCAGTCTATATGTTAGCGATAAGGAAAACCCTTCCCAAGACTCTTATAGAACCAGACGGGATAAAATCGACATTCAAGGACGAATGTTCTAAAGGGGGGAGGATGTTATATCCCATATTTTCATACATTGGGACGTTTTAAACTAAACGCGACAAGTTAAAGACAAGACCATTTTAAGATACGAAGTAGAGACTTTAACTTCCGGTTTCGTTTCAAGTCACAAGTTACCTACAAATTTCGTTTGGTATAGAAGCATTAATGGAAAATTGGGATTAAATTAACCATGATTAGATTATTAAGTGGGATTGGAAAACTAAATCAGTCCATTAAAAATAGCCATAGTTGGCCGTGTAGTTTAGTGGGATGGTCAAAGATAATTGACCCAGAATTTAAGTGGGACACATGTCCAAATCTTGTAATGCATATATATAACACAAATGATGATTCACTATCAACTAACTACATCATTTTCATCTTTACAAGTCAAGAACACATAGTGATAGAGAGGGAAGCTCTCGGCTACAAGCTGGCCGAGAGTGAGGTGTTCCAAATTGCTCCAAAAAAATCAGTTTCTTAGGCAATTTAACTCCCCTAAAGGTGTATTATCGTGTAGCATTCATTGGAATAGCAAGAACAAGTGTTAAAATTCAAGAAGTGAAAGTGAAGGGCTAGCCGATTGAAGTGTTTAGTTACAAGGTAAGAATGATCATTTTTCTTGTGTTGTATGATGATTTGAAGGTATAATTCGTGCATGTTGTTGTTGTTTTGTTGTTGTGGTTGAAGTTGAGGTGAGTCGTGAGCTTGGGTGAAGCCATGTTGGTCTTATTTTGCATGTATTGTTGATGGGTTGAACGTGTGTCAACATATGTAAATGAACAAAGATTGTAGAAGTATGTTTATGATGTTGCATGTTGGTATTGGATTGTTTTTTCTTGATGTTGAAGTGGGCCGTGTGTTGTAGACTTAAATGGAATCATGCTTAATCTTCTTGTACATGTATTGGGAATGAATTGAATGTGTTGTAGTGTGGATAAATGAATGAAAATCATGAAGTTGTTGTAGTTGTGTTGAAGCTGTGTAGGGGGCAGTTTTAGAGGAATTTATGGACTGTTTTGTGTCATGTTTTGATTGTTGTTGTTATGGAAATTGTGGTGTATTGTATGCATTATGAATATGTGAATTGAGGTGTTAAAGAAATGAATCATGTTGAAGGGGGAAAACAGTCCAAACCGTGGACTGTTTTAATGTTAGGAGTGAATTAGTGTATGTTGAATGTTGATTATTGTTATGAACGTATAGTGAAAGTGAAGTTTAATGACTCAAGTTGAAATTGAAATGGTTTGTGGGCTGTTGTAAGAGTTAATATGATGCTAAAACAGTTCCAATAATCGTATAATTAATGTTGTAAACGTGTGTTGTCGTTGTAGTTGAAGTTGGAAAATTGCGAAGCGAAAATGGAAATGTTGTGTGTGCTGTTTGGCCGTGGATAAGGGCCTGTTTTAAATGATGTACGGACTGTCCCAAGGTTCCCTTAAGTCATGTTTAAACAAGTTCGGATTGATACATGAAAGAATGACTAACAATATTAGCTTGTAGTACTAGTTGGTTTGAATGCGAACGAAACGTCGTCTAAATGTTGGAAAAGGGGTTGTTAACGTTAAAATACATAATATTCCCTCGTAGAATAATCGTAGCTCTTGATATTTTGATATAGGATAAGTACTATTGGGCAGCAAGTACAAGTTATAATACGACTAAACGCTAAAGGTACGTAAAGTCTATTCCTTCTTTCTTTTGGCATGTCCTAGACGTAAGTAAGAAATGATATGAACCTTGGGGTAAATTCTACTCTCTAGTTCCAAGCATGACTTATGATTCTATTCATTCCGTAACGTTATGATCACGAGCCTACTATATGATTGACTAATGAATGATGTATAGAAGTTCCTACTCTTAAAGAATTGCATAATTAGAGGCATACTTGACTATCAAAAGTTACACCATGTCAAATTGATACATGTACATGAAATCTGAAACGTTCCTTGCTATAACTTGTAATGAGATTTAAAAAGAACTGAATATGATTATTATCCTAACGCTTTAGAGCTGGTCAGTTACTTATCTATTGAGTCTCAAAAGATGATTTGCATGTATGCGGTTGCTTATTATTCTGCTCATGCTTACCGCTATATCCTTCACTGAGTCCCGGGCCAGGACATGTTTTTGTGCGCATATTTACTATATTACTCACCGAGCCCCTCACTAGAGGGCCGAGACACGTTATATATATATGATGATATGATGATATGATGACATGATGATATGGAGATGGCGGCCAGGAGGGCATATATTCCTTATTACCGAGTCCCTCACTAGAGGGCCGGGACACGTATATGTTTATGTTATGATGCTATGATTATAATTACCGAGTCCCTCACTAAAGGGTCGGGACACGTTATATATGTTATATACGGAATGATTATTTAGCCTTGGTTACAAAACTCTATATTGATATTGATATGAGAACGATACAGATGAAATATGTTCAAAGGCAAGTTTTATGAAATTCTGTTTGTTGCATTGGGTCCTACACACCTTGTCTCAGTATGAGTCTATCACTATATTTCATGCTTTACATGCTCAGTACATATTCCGTACTGACCCCCTTTTCTTCGGGGGGCTGCGTTCATGCCCGCAAGTACAGACGCTCGTTTCGGAGATCCGCCAGCCTAGGATATCTATTCAGCTACTTTGAAGTGCTCCTTTGTTCCGGAGCCTAGCTTGTGGTATAACTCCCTTTTGTTGTATATGTATGTGTTTAGTTGGGGTACGGCGGGGCCCTGTCCCGTCATATGATTCTGTCATTACTCTTAGAGGTCTGTGGACACATGTGTGGGTCTGTATATAGTTGATGTTGCGTTGTATGAATACGACTTATGTTTGGGGCGTACCCATTCGTAATGGCAGCCTTGTCGGCTTGCATATATATATATGTTTGGGATGTTGCGTGTAGTGGCAGCCTTGTCGGCTTGCGTAGATATATATATATATATATATATATATATATATATATATATATATATATATATATATATATATATATATATATATATATATATATATATATATATATATATATATGTTGTTGTTGAAGATCGTAACTCCTCAGGAGACAGGTGCCTACGACATACAGAATTGTGACAGCTTTAAAATAACGTCCTGCCTTTTTATACAAATAAGTTCATAATATGCTA
This sequence comes from Lycium barbarum, assembly GCF_019175385.1. NCBI lineage: Eukaryota > Viridiplantae > Streptophyta > Magnoliopsida > Solanales > Solanaceae > Lycium > Lycium barbarum. Next base: position 30,279,040 of record NC_083337.1, read on the forward strand.
GTTATAAAAGATTATAGTTAACAGGGGATATGAGTGTCCAACTCGGGCACTAGTCACGGCCTACGGGGTTGGGTCGTGACACTTACAGAACCATTTTAAGGACATGAACTCTTATACTTGGCTCATTATCCGATTATGCATTAATCTCAACCATAATAAGTATACTCATATCAATAGGCCAATAAGAGTCGTAAACAAACTCGGAAACTTATCAAATAGAACTTCGGAATCATGGATACGTGTCGAAACCATATGAAGTGGCTTATGGAGATCAAAAATATTAGCCATCCTAGTGGCTCTAAGAATAGGAATTTCTTTGAAATCATACATATGCGTCATTTGCTTGTCTCATAAGGATCATGCCAAAAGAAAGAAAGGGTAAGTCTTACATACCTGCTCCACGTCCTATTAGCTACGCTTATTTATCCAAGCTTGCTAGTCTACATACAAAAGAATTCACATAATCTTTAGATTCATTGTCATTCACTTTGCCTTAGCTTCTCAAATAATTTCAATTATAATCTGCCGAAATTTCGGCAGCATTTCCCCTGTAAATACACCATCCCCGAGAATCTAACTCGGCCAATTTATCAACAACAAACCCGAGAATTCAACTCGGCCAAATTATCAACAACAATAATATCAACAATCCTACTAGCAACTTCAACAATCAATCCAAAATATATTCTAACATTAACAACTTTCGTCACACAATTCAACGGCATTCCATTTATATTCAATTCATAATTGTTCACATATTCAAATACTAATCCGAGACCATTCAACAATATTCGAGAACACTTCAACAACCCGCACAACATTCCAAACGGCCCAACCAACACATTCCCTTCTTTCAAGTTCAATTACAACAACCCAACTTACAATCTTCCAAACACATGTCTCACTTTCAAATTCATGAATTATATTTACAACCTACACATTAGCAACTCTATTCTTATAATTATAAGGAACCATACTAATATCGCATTAACTTCTTCCATAATCCGCAAACGATTACAACTTCATTTCCAACCATTAAATCTTCATTTAACATCATAGAATCCACAACACAATAATCAAAATGCTAAATAAAATCAATTCATCATATCTACACAATCACTACCCCTATTCGGCCATAACCCCTATATCCATATTTCATGAATTTCATCCATTTCCACCTACTACAACATGCATAAACCATCCATAACATATGTAAAAGAGGATTGAACACATACCTTTCTCACTCCACTTCTTGGCTTGGCTAAGGTTGTAAACTTGCACAAATGAATGATTTTATTGCTCCAACAACCACTCCATGTTAAAGAGGACCTTCCAATTGCTTGGAATGCTAAAAGAAAAATATTTTTCTTGATCAATTTCCATGGCTCAATTGTTGGAGCCATGGCCGAATACTACTATATATTCTCTCTTCTTGAAACTTCTTCAAGTTTCCTGAAATAAAAAGAAGATGAATAATAATCCATGGACCATATTTTATTTATACACATTTAGCATCCATATGGGCTTTGGCCAACTAATTTGGACGGCCACATGGCCTTTTAGTTCAAGCCCAACTCTTTTTTTTTTTTTTTTTTTTTGGAATTCATGAAAAATTATTTTTCCCAATTCCAAATTTGCCCTTAGCCTTCCGCCATATTACCATAAGCCATCTTGTGAATTTTCCTTTTTACCCTTAGCCTTTCTCAATATTTCCACATCCATAATTTTCGCAAACGACTTGTACATTAAAATGATTTTGGAAAATAGTCTTGCCCTTAACTTCTCGCCATTATCTTGAATTATCCGAACGTATAAAATACGGGCTATAACACATTTCTACATACCACAACATGCATAAATCATCCATAACACATGTAAAAGAAGATTAAACCTTACCTTCTTCCATCCATCCTCTTGCTCGGCTAGGGTTGGAATTTGCACAAATGAACGATTTGATTACTCCAACAACCACTCCATGTTAATAGGGACGTTCTAATTGTTTGGAATACTAGAAGAAAATATTTTTTCTTGATCAACTCCATGGAACCAATTTTTGCTAGCCATGGCCGAACATGGCTCTTTTGTTTTTCAAGTTTTCTTGTGTTATGGAAAAGATGAAAATGGTTAATTTGATCATCACTTGCCCCTTATATATACATAGCTTCCACCAATCCAAGGGAGGAAACATGCCCCCACTTATGGCTTGAAACCATTGGCCAAGCCTTGGGTGGGGCCCTCACTAGAGCCACACGGCCACATAGAACTTTCAAGACCACTTGTGAAATTCCCTTTTTGCCCCTAGCCTTCCTCAATATTACCATGAATCATCTTGTGAATTTTCCTTTTACCCCTAGCCTTTCTTAATATTTTCACATCAATAATATTCATAAACAACTTGTGCATTAAACAAGATCAAAATATAGCCTTGCCCTTAACTTATCGCGATTATCTTGAAATATCTGAATGTACGAAATGCGGGATATAACACTTAGGGCTTTTAATACTCATTTAATGAAATTATCTGCCCAATACCGTTTCTGCAACAATGCAGCGGTCCCGTTCGACGCCCACTCAGACCGCTGTAACGGTTCGCATTTTCGCGAGCAGAGTTAGCACTCGAAAAAGCTACGTCGAACTTGTTGGTGCTCTTTCGGACTTTGTTTTAAAAGAGTCGCCACCTAATTTTTAGGAAATCAGGAAAACCAGTTTTGAGGGGTTTATTCATACACTGTGAAAAAATCCTTCTTAATCCAAAGTTCTAGGTAAGGGTTCTGGTGATCCCTTAAGGAAGGTGTTATGCACCTTAGTATTGAGGATCCGTACTATACGGTTGACGTTCGAATTCCAATGTGAGTATTTGCATGAACTATTTATTTGGTGTTTATTTCCCGGAAAAAGTCTGTCATTTTTTGCATATCATTTTTTGAAAAGAATTGAATATTCCTTTTACATAAATGGTATTTAGGCTTAAATTTATAAAATTCGGATAAAATTAGCTCCTTTCATATATAGGGATAATAGTGGTTTTTGTAAAGATAGAAAGTCTTTAAAAAGTGTGGGATGAATAAATTTGTTCATGATAGACTCATACATGGTTCGGGTTAGTCCGTTTAGTACATTTTTAGAACACCCTTATCTAAAACTTTATTTATTTTTTGTTTTATAAACAATTTACGCGGTTTTAATTTGCGAGGTTCTGATTATATAACCAATTGTCTTTTGGTCTTTGAAATTTGCCAATTTATATCGTAACAATAACGGTTTTTAGACAGAGGCTTTGGCCCCAAACTTCTATTTTCTTTTTCTGACAAAATGGTTATGTTTTATTAGTTTCTGGCCAAAATTTCACTTCTTTTTTAGCTACTGGGCTCAGCCCAAAACATATTTTCGCTTACCTCTTTTCTGAAAAATTTGTTAAGTTGGGCGTGAAAATACAATCATTGGGTTGGGCCTTAGCCCTCAAAAACTCCATCTTTTGCCTGAATTGTTTCCAGAAAAAAAAAAACGTTTGTTTTGATAAATACGCTGCATAGATGTTTTAGAAAATCATTTTTCATCTGATTTTTAGTCCAAAAAAAAAAAAGAACTCATTTTTTGAAAGCATATCATTTATACACATTTTTGAAGCCTATTTTTTGCCCGACTGAAAGAAAACTTTTTGAAAACTGAACTTATAACTAGAAAAACTATTTTTCTAGCTAAAATGCTTAAGCCTGGTTTTAGGAAAAAATGATAACATATTTTTTTTCCAGTAAAACGAAGCAAATCTTCTCCATTTTTTATCGTTTTTATTCTTTTAGAAAACATTTATACTAATTCGGGTTTTGAAAATCACGTTGGGGCCTAAGGTCAAACTAAACGGCATATGGTGAGATGCTTAGTCCAAACATAGATGATTCCAATAATAATGTGGGTTTTGTTTTTACAATCATACAAATACAAACACTTTAATCAAATAAAGGAGCGGGCATAATGAAATTTAAGGGAAAAAGAGAGATGTTAGGGGTGTACCAAACCCCCTAATAGACCATTTTTACCTATGGTTGGGCCTTTGAGACTTCTTAATTGGCTAGTTGTAAATAGCCCAGGGCTATGGAAAAAAGGATTATCTCGGACCTAGACTGAGGTATTGATGGTGATTTTCTAATCTCGCAGAACAGAATGTGATACGATGAGATAGAATGCAATAGAAACAAAGACAGGGAACGGGTTACCTACTCTTAACGGGCAAAGCGAGCCCCTTTATTCTGAATTAAAGAATTCAGAATCAATCACGCCATTCTCACCCATATCTGGGCCTTCAATAATATTAGCTTCCCTTTCTCTTTTGGACTTAACAGATTTTGAAAGAATATTCCTATTCGGCCTTTCGCCCAACAGGCTAGTTGGACTCTGGCCCAAATGGTCGTGCAATAGGAGAAGAGGAAAAAGAAAAGGAATCGAATTAGTCTATGTTTGATGATCCTATTACTAGAATAACTATACACATATATGTATATACATCCCATTTGATTACAAGTGCACAACTAAAGGATTTGATTACACACTATTGCTTCACTGGAAACTCCAAATCATACCATACCAATGGAAAAAGGTTGTCACCACCTTATTCCCAACACCGCACAAGTTCCAAGGGGTTTCACGAACCCCAGGCATGTCTGGATATAGGGGAGTGGCTAGACCTATCCCCCAAAACCACCTCAAACTTTCAAAATTCAGTGTTGCCATAGTATATAATCAGAATCCCAGAGTTGTGTACAAGCATCGTAAAGACAGGTATTGTAATGCTATGATGCATATAGAAATAACACAACAGTTTCAGGATACTTAATCAGATAAATTATACAACAAGCCATGCTCTTCTATTTACATATACATGCTACCTATAATTGGCCTATTTTCTTTCATATATATATACACACAGTATACCTATGATATACACATGGGATGTGTATACCAAATGTACACCTTGTGTTTATATTCCCTTTCCTTTTTATGTGTATACCAAATGTACACCTTGTGTTTATATTCCCTTTCCTTTTTATTAACCTGTATATATTTTGTATAGATCCACACTCTTATGTGTTTAGCTGTAGACCTCAAGGTTATTCCATGTACTCAACTAGATCCTGTCCCTTAGAACAGTGCTCAAGGACAAAACCCAGACTAAATAAAGTCTAACTTTAACTGTTACACACATCAAATAAGTGATTCATCAACTTCATATGTTAACAACCCCAATAGCAGGAAATGAGAACTGTTCAATGTGATCACAGAAGCAAAGTAGAAGGATGTAGACAAAAAAGAAAAAATTCTATGACTTATAGTCACCAAAACAGGATTGGAGCACAATGAAGTCTGGACCAAACAACATCAAATGAAACTGAGACTGTGCAACTTTATATTCTCAGAAAAAGACCACAGAAAAGAACCTTTGTTTTGGTACAATAGTAGTAAGAGCACATTCACAACAAAATTTCATGTAAGTTTCATCTTGGAGTCAAAGGAGAAAAGACCAACTATGTATGTTAACAAATCTCAAAAGAAATGGCATAAAGTTCAAAAATAACTTTTTATAAACTCAGACTTTTTGAACTCCTAACAGGGGCACTTATTATCAACAACCTTAAACTAGTTTATTACTCTTTTTAAAAATAAAAAAAAAAACAAAGATCTTCTTAAAATAACCAGTTCCCTTTTCGTAAATTCCTAAGTTACCTCTAGACCTTTAAACAAACTGATTTTCCCAAACCTTTTTATTTCCAACCCTTTGGTAAAATGATGAGAGTTAAGGAAGGTCAATATATACTTTCAAGACAGGGATGCTCCCCATGATCAATAGGTTGGTCATGGTATCCCTCATTTGGAGGGTAGGTACTATGAGTCAAGCTAGGCTTGGCTCTTCCCTGCCCTCTCTTTGAGGTGTCTTGAAAAGACCATCCTAAGCCAAGTGGTTCACACTGCCTTTAAGAGTACTCACCATATCCCCAAATAACAACATCAAACCAATTTCAGCCTAACACTATTCATTTTTTAGAACACGGATACAGTACTCAATTATTTCATCTCCATAATTCTATACATGATAGGATTCTGAATAACTCCAACAGCATAGGATCAAACCTTACCAAACAGAGTACAACTTTACCCTTTTACCCAAGTTACCCTACAATGCCCACTAAAGTCTAAGTGTCATAGTTCAGGTAAGTGCCATAGTTCAGGTTTAAGGACAAAAGGTTCTTACCAACCTTAGATTAACTAAATGCCCTTTTCCTAGGTTCAAACCAAGGTTAGTATATCACATAAACAAGTCCACACATAAATATCACACAAGTTTTAAGCATATTCATCATGAAGCAAACAAGAAAAGCAAGCAGGTTAAACTTCTGAAAAAAAACATGGATTCAGACCCTAGTGAGTAATTTACCTCTTTAGTACTTAGTTAATAGTAGTTTTTAATCCCCTTAATTTTGACAAAAATGTGATAGATTCTTACCCTTTGTTTTAACTTAGTTTTACAGCAACATTAAATCTCAAGAATCCCCCAAGGCATGTTAAACTATCCTCAATCTGAAGATCTCAATGAATCCTATAGTCATGAGAACAAGGTTTAGGAAGACAAGGAAGCCTCAGGATCCTGAAAGAGAAACAGGATAGGGTGAGGTCATCACTTCCCATCCCTCTCCTGAGTCTTACTTTCAGTAAAAAGGGATCCAAGGTCCCACTGGTTACTACCTCCAGTTCATACCTAGACTCACCTTTTACTCTCCTAATGCAATCTCAACTCCCTACCTTATCCTCATGCCCAATGGCAATCACCAAGACCCAGTGGTCAAGACTAGCTTGACACTGCCCTTAAACTGAATTTCATCTAAACACCTAATTGACCATATAAGTTAACAACTTTTAATCAACTCAGTCTAGGGTCCCAACTATGCAAAAACCATTTTTTGAATTCCTTTTTAACATCAACAATTTGAGAATGTTTGAATATTTATTCACTTAAAAGCTTAAGTTCAGACTTAGTACCAACCTTTAGACTTAAACTACTCCCCTCTTCCAGTTGATTAATCACGTGCAGTAGTTAAGAGCACATCAGGACTCAATCATTTTTTTAATCCTCTTAGACTTCTTTTGAAAATTTCAAGCATGAATTAGATATAAAAAGAGAGTGTCTGATAACATGAATGTCAGCGTTGAACTCTATTCAAATGAAACAAACAGGACAAACAATCATCCTAGTGGCATCTACGAATTCTACTTCATTTTAAATGATTTCTACAACTTCATGGACCTTCATTAGCTCCTAATGAACCATTTAAGCACCTGTTATCTCATGAATGAACTTGAATCCCAAAAACTTCATTTTTAGACTTCTCTATCGTATTCCAGAATGTTGTTGCTTCAAATTACCTTTAATATATAACATACAACTACTCAAAATTATTTGGCTAATTCAAACATATTCAGACAGACTTGGGTAGATTCAGACCCACACAAATGCAAGTGAATCCCACTTATCCTAACTCTAATGCCTTAAACACATCCAAGACTCCTATGAGTGTGCCTGGATTCCTTAAGCTTTATTTTAGTCTGACCATGATCTTTTTCATTTTTTATCCCAATCATAACTTCATGTTATCTAATTCACATTAGACAAGTATACGGACCTATGAAAACAAATTAAGAAGATCAAATTTGTCATAGTCTCATTCAAGAAAAAACAACTGCCTTAAATGATTAAAAATAGATCATCACAGTACTTTAGCATTCCATTGCATTCAAATAGGATCAACATCTGATTTAAAGGTTCACTAAATTACTATCATAACTCATATAATCACATTCTTGTCATGTTTAAGTATTGAGCAGCCAAAACAGGAAACCTCAACATCCAATTGTCTGTTTCAACCATAGCTATAGAAAGAACACCAATACATTATTAGAAACTTATACACTCAGTCTGTATCAACAACTACTTACTAATGTTAAACATGTACTTTGAAAATAAGGGAAGTAATCTCCACATCCAAACAAGCTAATGAACCTTAAGCACCACCCAAGCAGCGCATTCATTTAGTTGAACCAAAAGGCAGTACATCAACCAACTAAAATCAACAGGCCACAATCATATAAACTAACTACTAAACAGTAACAAAATAAATAAAGGATCGAATGTTACCTTTTAAAAGCGCTGCCTTGGTCAAAAAATGAATTTGAAAGCCCTTTGTGCTTCCAAGACCACACTCAGCCACACAGACTCCAAAACAAAAGGAAAATGAATTTTTTAAACTCAGAAAAACCTCAAACTAGTCGAAGTCTTAAAATATTTTACTTAAGAGGTTTGAAATTTGAAGTTTCTAGCCTTCTTTTAATTTCTCCAATTTTTCTGACCTCTGAAAACTCTTTTCAAACTTCTAACTTTCAAAAACTCAAACTTTTCTTCCCAAAAAGACCTCCCTTTGTAAAGGGGGTTGGGGTTCTTTTTTATTGAACCCCAAAAATCATTTAAGACTTTAAACAAATGATGTGGGACAAACATATTTTCCCTAGAATTAGCCTTTGTAGGCCTTTACATGGCTAGATTATCTCGAATCAACAATGGATGGTCAGATCTGAGTCTTGCTTGACTCGATCTTACCCGTCTTTGGTCAACCAATGATATTCAAGAAAGGTACAACAACAAAACACATAAATCACAGAACAAATGAAAAAAGAAAAAAAAAACAAAGGATGATTTATTACCGTGTTTGGATTAAAATTCGTGAAATCAAGTGAAACATTAAATGTTTTCACTACAAAAGACATGCAAAAGCTGTACTTATCTGCTACACCCTGTATTTTTGCCATTTTTGGAGGAGAGAGTAGAGGGAAACTCCAGGCGGCGCTAGGGTTACACAGAAGAGGAAGAGAGAGAAAGGGGAAGGGCGTAAAGGGATGTTTGGGAAAAATGAAATGAAGGAAAGGGGTATACGCCTTTATCTGTTATTAAGGGATTTGGGTCGGGTCTCGGCCTGACTTGGGCTGGACTCAGTCCAGACCTTAAGGAATTAAAAAGGCTGGCCCTTTATGTATACCTCGTGTATACATATATATGTATACATGGTGTATATATATATATACGCATGGTATACATGTATATGTATACATATATATATATATATATATATATATATATATATATATATATATATATATATATATATATATATATATATATATATATATAAAGATAATTAAATAAAGATTAAAATTGATGATATTTTAATTATAGATATAATTTGGACATAATTAACCTATTAAAGTAATTAATTTAAAAAAATTGGCCAACTGTGTCAATGGGCTTAAAATTGCGAATATGGCCTTAATTGATTTTGATCCAAATAATTATTTCAATTATGGCCAAATTTGGCCTTAATTGACTTTAATCTAGCTGGTTATTTCAATTATGGTCATATTTGGCCTAATTAGCAGGTTTAAAAAATTAAATTTCATTAATGACCTTAATTAATTTAAGCCAATGAATTTGGTTATTTCAATTAGGGCCATTAAGAGGCTAATTTCACAAAAATGACCCCAATTTCCTTGAACCATGAATTGGTCAAATTAATTGTGGCCATAACAAAAAATAATTAAATAATTTAAACATCAATTTTCAATATGGACCACTTAATTGACTAATTAAAACATTTATAGATAATTATAAATAAATTTTGACAAATTACACAATTATGCAAATTTAAATATTAAGGGTGAAATGGTCAATTATTTAAAGGGAAAAGGGTCAAAAATACCCCTCTACTTTGGAAAAAGGGCTAAAAATATCCTTCGAACTTATTTTGGGTCAAAAATACCCCTCTACTTTGGAAAAAGGGCTAAAAATATCCTCTGAACTTATTTTGGGTCAAAAATACCCCCAATATGTAGGTTTGAAGTTTGAGGGAATTTGGGAATAAGGGGATCTTATGGATTATTATTTAGTCGTGTCAGGTTTAAATGATGAAGCGGGTTTTAAAAAAAAATTGGGTTATTTTGGGGGATAATTTCCGTCAAGACAGGGGTAGATTTGAAAACTTTAAGGATGAGAGGGGTATTTTTGACCCAAAATAAGTTCGAAGGATATTTTTAGCCCTTTTTTCAAAGTAGAGGGGTATTTTTGACCCTTTTCCCTTATTTAAATTACTCAAACTCCATGGATTAAAGGGAATAAAGTATTTGCAAATTTGACTTTTGACAATTTTAACAGTTAAATGAATGATTATTATTCTCTTAAACCAAATGTGTTCTTTTTCTTTGATTAAATCAAATAAGTATCTCATAAATGTCATAAAAATACCAATTAATTTCTAAAAAACTTTGTGATGTCATGAAAAACCTTTCATCAATTTAAAGGAGCAAAATATTGTTCTCAACAATTTATAAAAATCATTTAAACCCTTTAAGGTGCATAGCTTATTTTATTCATTTTCCAAGGACTCTGAGTAATTAAAGTAAATTATGGAAGGTCAAAAATTAGGTGTCAACAACCGCTGCAACGGTCAGCCAACATAGCGTTAGGCCGATGTTGCGACAAGTCCATCGCTATAGCGATGCTGCTGATGCGGTACTGGTGTCGCTATAGCGGGCACCAGAATCATAAATTCCCAAATATAATCACAATCTTAACCCGAAATCTCGACTATCACCCGACGTCATTTGCTCACATACCACATACACAGACACATATAAAAACATGCTACGAACGCACTTGTGGCCTCAGAAATCCCAATGGAAGTCTCGTTGACTGAGTCAACCCCCGATACCTCAACATCAACTTCCTAACCTAAGTCCCAAAATGCACCCGAGTGCATTGGCAACCGAACTGAATATACACACAAGTTCTAAAAGACCATCCGGACCTCTCGTAATCGATGAATTTTCGAAAAAAGGTTCGTTTTCCCAAAAGTCAACTTTGAGTCCACTATTTTTAGCTTTAAGCCCAAATTTCCTAAAAAGTCTCTCAAATCCTATCCAAATACATCGGGAAGTGTGTCAAAGGTCCTCTCGGATCAAATGTGAGCTAGACAAGCTCAGGGAAGGGTCAAAAGTACTGATAAGACTATAACGACCAAACGGGTCATTACAGTTCATAACAAGTATGAATTAAAAATCTGAGTGGAAGATGATCAGTTCGAATTATCAGCTGGATCTACTGGCAGGAGTTGGAACCATGACAGACCAAGAAGGAATGCTAATCACGATCTCAGATATGGGAAAGGAAGGTATCAACCATATGGTCAATAGGAGAAATCCAGTTCAAGACCAGAACAAAACCGGAATAATCAATTTGAGAGGCCTAATTCTGACACAAAAATCGACTCAAGTCAAAATAGACGAGGATTGCAGTCCAAAACTGCGACCGTAGATCCAGTTACAAACAATATTGACAATTTGTGGTTATCGAAATATAACTTCAATGTTGATTTGGTGGAATTGGTCGCAGCAATAAGTAGGATTGATGGTGTGAAGCAGCCCCAATTGATGAGGTCAGATCCCAGCTAAAAGGATATGAGCTTATTTTGTGATTGCCATAGAGCCCATGGTCACCGGACGGCTGACTGCAGGTACCTCGGGGATGAGGTCGCACGATTGTTAAAGGATGGTCACTTAAGAGAATTCTTAATTGACAGGGCCAAAGATAACTACGGAATGAATAAGGATTTGGTCAAGCAAGAGTTTCAGGCCGAACCACGTCACGTTATCAACATGATAATTGATGAGCTCAAAAAAAACCAAGGAAATCCCTCCGAATGGAAATGATGAGGTGACAGGAGTTCGTGGAACCCTTGATCATAAACAAAAGAAAGCGTTGTCGATTAGCAACAAAAGTGAAGAGGAAATTTCATCTTGACTATTGACACATAATTTTTTACCTCCCATAATTTTATTTAATTACCCCAAATTCTTGGATCTCGAATGAAGTGAAATATGTGTCTTATGAGCCAAAATGTTTTTTACAAAAAACTATTTAGATAATGTTTTGCCATTTCATTTGGCAAAATAAATGCAAATATATATTGTAAGTCATTTAAAATATTTTACATATTTTACTATTAATATTAAAGTACTTGTAAAATTAATCAGGAAATGACTCAAAACAATTATTCAATTAATTTTTTAAATTATCGAGCATCAAATTGACAAATATTTTACTCCGTTTAATTCAAGAAATTTGATTAATTAAGTAAATAATCATTTTTACCTCTCAAATTTTAACTTTGCATAATCAATTTTGCATTTGCAATTTTTTCGAATTTATTAGATGCTTAATTGTTTTTATATTTGAAATTATTTGTTATGTGATTAATTGCGGCTACAATTGAAACAATCAATTGTTAGTTAATTATGGCCATAATTGAAATAACCAAATCAGGACCATATTTGCAATTTAAGTCCTTTTATGCAAAATAGTCATGTCTTTGGTTTGATTAATTAGTTAATTAATATTAATTTGGCCATATTTGAAATACTTTAGTTAATTATCAAACCATTCAAATTTTGGTTGTTTGTTTAAGATTCAATAATTCACCCCCCCCCCCCCAATATATATACATGGATATACAAAATATATACATGTATATACATATGTATATCATGTATATATATGTATTTGGGCCATCTCACCCCTCTTCTTCTTTTAAGTGACCGAGCTCGGTCCAAGATAGACCGACCTGGCCCATTTCCCTTTTCTTGAACAAGCATATACGCCACTACGGACACCAAATGAACCCTTAAACATTTCATCAAAGAAGTGAGGGTTTCGCATGGTGAAACCCTAACCCCCAACATGCGGTTTCTCTTTCCTCGCGTCATCGTTACTCGAATTAGTCATTTTTCAAGCGTACGTCGTCTATTACAGACCTGGCCTGGCCATTTGAGGCAAACATTTTGCCTCCTCATTCCACCAAGTCTCGACCAAAAAAGGTAAAACCCTTCTCCTTTTTCTCTTTTTCTGCGTTTTACTATCAAACGAGTAAAAATCCCATTAATGGATTTGTCCTGTTGCTAATTTGAAAACTCGAACCTCATTGGCTGTTGGGATTTAGGCGGGATTCAAGATGAATCCTTTGAGATTTTCACTTGTCCCACATCGAATTAGGGTTTGATGTTTCTCAGATTTGGGTTCTATAAATAGAACCCCATATCTCACTATTTGATAGCTCGCAATATCGAAATACTCGAAGATAGACTCGGTATACCTAGGGATCTAGCAATCTTTGTTTGGAACCTTTAACTTACCGAGTTTTAAGTTTAAAAGTTTTCATTCCTTTCTTGTCTTTGTGGCTGAGCACCGGAGGTGGAGGCAAAAGGCTTTCCCAGTCCATTTTCGACCAAGGCTACGCAAAGAAGAGGTAAATATTCCCCTTTTATTTATTTTTTGCATTATTGTGTTTAATATGTGTGTTAGCTAGTTTTAGGTGTCTATTTCAGTATTGTGTTTAGTATATGCTTGTTGATATTTGTGTCTAGTTAATTTAGTTTGATTTGAATTTTAGTTTAGTTTTCAGTATGATTTAGTCTAGTTAATCTCCTATAGTATAAATCAATTTAAGTAGCCTTATAGACTAATCTGTGCATGTGTAAATATAGCTTATTATTACAAAGCATATCTAAGTTTTTATCCATTCTTATGAAGTCTTGGCTGATTTAAATATGGCCTGAATCTTATTTGCTATGCTCACATTGACTCACCTATGCGATTAGAAGGGTACCTATACTTGTTTAGACCATATTTGTGCATATAATCACATGTAAAAGACTTGTTAACCCATCTTTGTATTTAGCATATGTTCACTGTTGGATTTGGGATTGATATTGGCCTGCTTAAAACTAGAATGTTTATTTGGATATGAATTCTTGTTGTTGTAAGTCTACCTAGATCAATCATGCCTATTCAGTATTTGCCTTTGGATGATTTCAACCTAATCTGTTTCGATACAGGTCCTTATGCTTATTCATTTTTGTTTCAACCATATGATGACTTATGTACTCTTTGTTAGTTTTTGCATTCTATGATTAAGTATGTTTGGACTGATATGGACCATCTACATTAGAATAGTTGTCGGAATGAGCATGTATGTCTTGTTTTGAGGTCTTTGAGTATGTTGTTCATTTCCAAAGAGAATTTAGTTAAACATATAGGCGCTTTAACTCTTTGTTAAGGACACTGACTTCATATCTGGTGGATGGTTTACTAGTCCCTTAGGGGGCTGTTAGTCAAGCTTAATTTTTGTATCAACTGAGTATATGCTAAGTCAATCCTTTTGTGTTATTTGTATACTTATTGGTCTTATCTAGTTCCTGCAGTGTCTGACTCTACATATAGGGATATTTTGATGGTTCACTATTGTGGTTGGAGGTTTTCATACTTAATCATGCTTTGATTCATGTGGTTATGGATCCGCTTAATTCATCTGAGCCTATTATGTACCGATCTTAACTGATTCCTGCCAGATATAAGTTGAAATTTCATGCTTTGGTACTTGTTTAGCCCATTCCACTATCACATATTCATTTCAAATGATTTAGCACTGGAGTAACTCTGATATGATTTTAAAAAATGCCTTTTAGCTTTTGTGCCCAACCAGTTGATTGATTACATGTCTATTTGGCTTTCCTTGTTCTTGAATGTGCATACATGCTGTTAGGAGGTAGTAAGGATGTTATATATGCTTGAAAGTTATATTTGTCTTCAAGATCTTTTATTATCTGTCTGTATACCCTATTGGGATGTCTACCTTGACTGTGCATGTCCTTTACTCATTCTTGATTGAGGTGCACTTTGGTTTGAGTTATCTATAAAATATGCGAATGTTTGGTTTTGTTTGAGACAACATGTGCACCTTCTGAGTTATAAAATTTGGTTTGGTTGCTTCTAGGAATAGCCTCTGAATCTTTTTCTTTTTTTTTAAATTTATTTACCTTCCTTTTTTCTTACCTTGTTCTATGTTGATATTCATAAAATATACCTGAAGTATACAGAATATACATGACATGTAGGCATTCTAGTGTATATAAAAGGGACATATTTGGTATAATGAATAATACTTTGCATATTTTTGTGATAAGGTTTTGGGGCCTGACTTCTTGCAGATCTGGACCTGCTCTTTTATTTGTTTCATCCTTAATATTTACTGAATTATGTTTATACTTATGTATACAAGAAATATGCAAAGTATATGCAGCCTATATACATCTTGGTGTATATGGGAGAAGTATACTTTGTATACTACTAAAATAGACTCCATAATTATACTTGGCCCACCTTACAAATGCTATTTTGGGCTTGTTCTCTTCCTTGGTTGTTGTGATATTAAGAATTGGGCCTGTTTTACACCCTTGCTGATTCAGTGATTATTTGAGATTAGGCTTTGTACCTTTATGTGTTAGCTTACTTCGTTCTGAGCCTATGTATTTTTTACTGCTTGTTTATACATAATCTATGCATATATGACTATATTACGTGCATACCCTTTAAGTTTCATTTAAATTAGTGATTGAGTCTAGGTGCTTTCTAACCGAGTTTTTTCCCCCCACCTCCCTCCTCTTTTGCATGATTCGACTTCATCGAGCCGCTTGGGCCATTCCTCGTGAAACCAGTCGGCCCAACAACTTTTCTTTTAATCGATTCCTGAGGAGATAAAGGCATAGAAGGCCCAACCATGGGTGAAAATGGCAATTAGTGGGCTTAGGTAGGCTCACCAGCCTAACCTCCTCTTTTATTTTCAAATATATTCTGTATATTTGTATGTATATGTATATACTTGTACATATTGAAACCCTTATATTCTTAGAACTTAGGAAATACGCATAGTATTGTTAGGAAGTCGCCTCAAACGATTTTCAAACTCGGCTAATCTCTAATATTAAGCATGAAATCGGCAACTTAGTTCTATTATAAGATTTTTTCAAAGTGCAAAACTAAATTAATAACTTGGTTAGTTAAAAAAGATTTTGGACCAAAACTTGAATGGTTTGGGCCTCATTTCCCTTTGGCAAAATCTAGAAAAGAACAAAGTTGTTTTGGGCCGTAGGCCTAGTTTATGTAATGACCCGTTTGGTCGTTATAGTTCTTTTGGCACTTTCGCTCGCTCCCGAGCATTAATTAGCTCGCTTTTGACCCGAGGGTATCGTTGACACGCTTCCCGAGGTGTCTAGACTGGATTCAGGCAACTTTGGGAAAAATATAGACTTGAAGTGAAAAAAGGTTGACCCGAGCTTGACTTTTGAGTAAACGAACTTTTTTCAAATTTCCTTTAATTTTGAGAGGTCCGGATAGTCGTTTAGAACTTGGCTGTGCGTTTGGTTCGGTTCGCAATGCATTCGGATGCATTTCGGGATGTTGGATGGGAAATGGGAATTAAGGCATCGGCGGTTGACTCGGTCAACGAGATCTCCGTTGAAAATTATGAGGCCACAGGTGTGTTCGTAGCA
Organism: Lycium barbarum; assembly: GCF_019175385.1. Classification (NCBI taxonomy): domain Eukaryota; kingdom Viridiplantae; phylum Streptophyta; class Magnoliopsida; order Solanales; family Solanaceae; genus Lycium; species Lycium barbarum. Next base: position 30,295,513 of record NC_083337.1, read on the forward strand.
CGTTTTTAGGTGGGAATAAGTATCTGGTATGAGAGCAGATGGTCTCGGGAGTTAGTCGAAAAATCGGATCGAAGGAAAATATTGGGCTAAAGTTTTTGGTGTCTGGTGCTCGCTTTGGCGGCACCAGCACCGCAACGGCGGCATCGCTAGGGCGGTGGACGTGCCGCTGAAGCGGTCCAAGCCATTTAGGCTTGACCGCTAAAAGCGGTCACAGTACCGCTGTAGTGAGTGACAGGCAGTTAAATCCATTAAAGGAGTCTTAAACCCTCATTATTTCATATCTCGATATTGGAGCTTGGGAAAGCTGTTCTTGGAGACAAATTGAAGGAATTTTTGGAGGTAAAACTTTATCTAATCCCTTACTCCTCTTTAATCACAATCATCTTAGATTTTCCTCTTCCTTTTTCAATCCCTTACTCTCTGTTTGGATGGTTGTTTCCCATGGTTCATTAATGTATAGTATAGCGTTGTATTGTATTGTACTGTATTAATAAATACAATGTTTGGATAGATTGTATCTTTGTTGTGGTTTAATAACATTTGTATTGTTTGGTTTAACTGTATCGTATTGTATAATAACTTGTAAGTTTACAAAAATACCCTTAACTCTTAATTAGAAATTAGACAATATATATTAATAAAATTCAGGTAAAGAATAAAATAGGAACTTTAAAAAATAAGTAGCTAGTGAGCGGGGGTGGTGGAGGGGTGGGTGGTTGTGGGATGAGGTTAGGGGTAGTGGGTGGTTGTGGGTAGTGGGTGGTGGTAAGGGGTAGTAGGTGGTGGAGGGGTGTGAGGTGGGTGGTTGTGGGATGAGGATGGAGGTAGTGGGTGGTAGGATGGGGTGAGTGGTGGTGAGGGGTAGTGGGTGGTGGTGAGGGGTAGTGGGTGGTGTGAGGTGGGTGGTTATGGGATAAGGGTGGGGTGGGGGTGAGTGGTAGGGTGGGAGTGGGGTGGATGGTGGAGAGTGGAGCGGGGTGGGGTGAGGTGGATGGTGGAGGGTGGGGTATAATGGAAAAATGAAATACGTAATCACGGAAAAATCACCAAATCCGTGGTTACAAAATTTGGGACTTTTCATGGTTATATAACCATGGGATGAACCACGGGTTTACAACATCATACCACATAATTTTAAGAACAATGGAAACAAACATGGTTTCATACAAAACCATACATTAATGAACCACATGAAAAAACCATCCAAACAGGGGTTTAGAAATGGTATTTGAAGGAGGGTTTTGGGAGATTTTTCTCTAAGATTATCCTTGATAAATTGATGATGTTAATGTTAAATTGTGATGAATCTAAGCTTAGTAAGCCCATATCTTCCACTTTTAACGTTGAATTTCGGATTTGGAGAATTAGGATTCATACCTAATTTGGGCGTTTTTACTTGAAATCAGATTTGGGACAATTCTTGAGTGAAATCAATAATTAATGATTGGGTTATGATTACCTAGGATTCAATTTGGTATTTTACCCGCGAATTTCCCATTTCGCCCTTGTGGGGCCCGTTTCCTCAATTTCTAGGGTTAAAATGGACCTAGTTGATATCGTAGCAATATTAATATCATTCTTCATGATTTCTAATTTAGAATTCTATTATGCTTAGACTACTTTGGTTCTAAGCTTCAGAGGAAGGGCAATGCGATAGAGTGACTTGTTGGTGTTGCGGTTCGGCAGTCCAGGTAGGTTATGGCTTACCTCTAGTGAGACTATGCATAGCGAATCACATATTTAGAATATAATGTCGGAGACAACATGCGAACCTTTGAGTATGAAATTGGGTTGGATATTTCCTTAGGCTGGGCCCTGATATGTGTTGGGACTAGCCACCTTGTTATGTGTGTGTATTGTTCCATTTTGATGGTTGATGCTACGAGTAGTGGTGAATATCAGAATCTATGTTACTATCTTGATTGAGATATGGTTGACATACCGTTGTTGGTATTTGCATTGTGATACATTGTTGACGTACCCGTTATTGGTACTAGTAATATTGATATATTGTTGGCATATCCTTGATGGTATTGTGATATGATACATTGATGTCGTACCCCTTCGTGGTACTTGTGATATTGAACTTGATTGTTGAATACTTGATGTACGCATTGCACTCATTCTCACATATTCATGATGCATAACCGATAGCCAGTAATGATCCGGTATCGTTGATTGAGTAAATTGATATTTGATAAACTCGTCATTTGAGTGATTGTAAAGGCCGATGTTCGAAGATCCATTCCGGAATAATTGATTGTATGAAACTGATGTTTGATAAACTCTTTTACTTGAGTGATTGTGAGAAGGCCGATGTCCGAGGTTCAATTCTGGAATCGTTGATAAGTGCATTGCACACAATCCCTCATATTCATGATGCATAGTCGATAGCCAGTAAGTATCTGGTATCGTTGATTAAGCGACTCCTTTACTTGAGTGATTGTGAGAGGCCAATGACCGAAGATCTATTCTGGCATCGTTGTTGCATGGCCGATTCCGATGTTATTCCGAAATCATTGTTAGTGCATGGGCTCCGCGGGTCCCCCAGGGTGGTGCCGGTGAGACTCCCCCTGTGAGCAATTAGCCAGGGTCTCGTCTGTCTGTTGGGCAAAGATCCAGGACGGGTGGCACTTAGACTTCGTGAGTCTGTCACGACCCGACTCGGGGCCGCGACGAGCACCCGGTGCTAGCCCATCCGGGCACCCTCTTAGCTTACACTTAGGCTTAAATCTAGGTGAGCCACATCATAAATCATACATTTTTAAGCATCAATCGTATTAGTTCCATAGGACATAGGCCGACAAAATGATACACAAAACACGGGCCATAAAGGCCAGACATGTCTAACCACATACACATGACTACGAGCCTCTAAGGGGAGTATAACGTATCACATAAGCGAGATAGGACCTCGCTATGCCCATAATTATATACACAAAAGAATAAGTACCCAAAAGCTATGACTCCGGAAGAAATGGAGCTCTGCTATGTAATCTCCGAATAGGCAGCTATGGATCAAGTCTGTCTCTCTGTGCACCTGCGGGCATGACGCAGCGTCCACAAACAAAAGGACGTCAGTACGAAGAATGTACTGAGTATGTAAAGCATGAGAAACATCAATAAATACGCATCATGAACAACATATGAAATAGCATAGGAGGGGGAGACAATAATATCATCGTCATAGCACTTACCTGCCTTTCGTAGGACTTTCCATTTTTCATACGTATTTGTACACCTACGTCATCATCTGTATTCCATAATAGTACTTGTACCACACTTGTGCTCATGTTCGTGTACATGCCCTTATTCGTATTCTTATACATAGTCTTATCACATTCATATTCATATTATTTACATAGTCATTTCATATACATAGCATTTACATAACATACCCGACCTCATGGGATCGGTGTTTCATACATACTTGGCCAACCAAGGCTCAAGGTTACTCATACCTGGCCCTACCAAGGCTTTAGGGTTATCCGTACCATCTGCAGAGGTGTGCGCGCGTTTCGTAATCGTATACATACTTTATACATATTCACATACATATATCCTACCCGGCGTTATAAGCTCGGGGTGTCATAATAGCCCTTCATAGGCACATGTAAGTATAATAGCCCGTAGGCACCTTTAGCAACATTATTATTATCATCGTTATCGCTACATCTTTATCTTAGGCTTACTCGTCATATGGGGTGCATAGTACAATCGTAGTACATATCAAGGATCGTGAGCTTATGAGCTCGGAATATCAATCATTTGGAGACAACATACTCATATAGAGGATTTAAGAGTTTGGCCAAAGAACCATGCCTTATGAAAGAAGGGTTAGCCTTACATACCTTTCCGTCGCACTATTCTACACTTGCGCGTACTCCTCCGATGCTCACGTTTCTACCTTCATTAAGGTCATACTATCATTAGGATCGATAACTAACACACATGGCCAAAGCTAGAGAAAATCGGACAGCATCTCCTTTATTTATACAACATTTGTCCATATCGTAGTTCAACTCCCAAACGCCAACAATACATTCATAATATCATATCAATGGCCATTAATCATCCACATTATCTAGGTTTCTCAATTCACTTTAATTCATCCATATTCATGGTCACAACATCCAATTTCGTCCATTCATTTACAATGTCTATTTCATGGTCTTAACGTCATTTATAGCACATTCATGTCACAACACAACAACAATCATGATTCAATTCGAACTATTTCTCAAAATGTCACTATTCATCATTCATGACCCCTTTTACTATACTTTTCAATGTCCAAGCATTTTTACTCTTAAATACCTTAAACAACATATAAATATCATGAATCTTACCTTAGATGTTGTAGGAACAAGCCTTAGTTGATAATACTCCACTTTGAGCAAAACCCTAGTTTTTCTCCATTTTGATTTCTTGACTTTAGATGATCCTTGATGGGTTCTTACTCTTAATTCACTTATTTAATGTTGTTGATGGCTTATAATCCTTGAAAACTTGTATAATAAATGTAGAGAGATGTTTTAGAGAGAGGGAGGAAATGTTGAAATGATTTCATGAACTTGGTCCTTTATTTAATAACATTCCACTGATCTGTTGGGTTCCACTAGACGGTCCATTATACGGTTCGTATAATGGTTATACGGTCCGTATAATAGACCGTGAAATAGGTCTGCTTGCACCCCTTCACTATGACCATTTGACGGTTCGTTATACGGTCCGTATAAATTTATACGGCCCGTATAACTGACCGTAAAATTCCACCAGCAAACATCCTCCACTGTGATGGTTTTACGGTCCATTATACGGTCCGTAAAACATTATACGGTCCGTATAATGAGCCGTAGAACTCACCAGTTCACTGAACTTATTCTCATCACTTCGATTGATCTCCGATCCTTATGGAACCTTCTTAACACTTGTTTAACACTTCATTAGCAGTCCAAGGGACGTTATAACTCTTTCCCAAAATGCCCTTAAGTCATCACTAACCCGATACTCGCATTTAACTAGTTCATTCACTTGCGTACCAACAGAAGGCTTTCCGGGGTATAACAGAGTCACACTGGGTTGTGCTACCGAGACGTCGATATTTTCGTCCGGAGTACATATGTACACCTTATTTGCATGGCATTACATTTTATCCATTCCATTATTGCATTGCATTGCATTGGCTTGATTTTGATTCGTGGTGATTGATTGTGATTATTGGATTGGATATATATATTTCAGACTTAGTGTACTTGGGTTTAGAGGCTTTACGTAGGCGATGACGAACACTTGGTTGTCATCTTATTATCTTATACTTGTTGGATTCCTTGCTATCTACTTATTTTCTAAATTGTGTTATCTATGCCTGGTCGGCCGATGATGCCTACCAGTATTGTTGTTTGTACTGACCCGCACTTGTTGCATTCTTTTATGAATGCAGAGTATTAGGTCGGATCTACTTCTCTGACTCGTGGCTGATCGACTCTACAGCTTCCACTTGAGTTTTCCAGGGTGAGCATGGTGTCCGCTAACCTCGAAGATTCTTCTGTTACTTATGTCTTGTTTTACATTTAGAGACATGATTTGAGACTACTTATGTATTATTATTCAGACTTTTAGTATTCGGATTTAGATGCTCTTGTATGACCAGACCAGATACTAGGGTGGATTTCATTTACTTCCGCACTTGTTAACATTATATTATATTGTGAGACTTAACGTTATTTTACTTTCTTCCGTTACTTTCTATTATTATGAATGTTGAGTTAAGGGGTAGGTGCTCGCATGACCTAGGCTGAAATGGGTCGTGACAGTTTAAGTTAAAAAATGGACAGCCCTTTTTTTGGACTTGGACATATGGAAAATATCTCGTACAACTTAGGCTGATTTTTAATGCAACTTGGAACAAAACTCAAAATTTCACAAGAATAGGTGAATCTTTTTTCTTTTTTTTATAAACTGAATTTGGAACTTGTAATTCTAGTACAAAAACTTAAAGGAATTTTAAACCTTTTAGGCCAAAAGCCCAAACTTTAAGGACAAAAACAAGGGGAGATATACTTGGGCCAATTTGAGAATAAGATGACTTTGGTGTTAGAATATATCTGGCATATGAGCTTTAATGGCTTAAAATGATGGAAACAATAAACTCTTTTCATATACCTATAAGTATTATTATAAAGGAGATATACTCTACTTATTTTCTTATATAAGTAATAAAAACCTATAAGAACTAAATTCATATCATTAAGACCAAATCAGTAGCAACTCTACTAGGGAGAAATCCCGAGTGTGTTTTGATCCGGAAATTAAGTGAGTAGAACTTTTATTCGCATTTTTAAACCAAACTAATACCTTAGACTCAAATCAGTCCAAAACTTCCTTTCAAATTCAATCCATTACCATCAACTTCAACTTAATACCTTATGACTTCTCTACCATGATTCTCTTCACTTTTAAGACTTGCCAAACCTTCAAATCAACTCAAAATAAGAAATAAGGTGAAGAACATACCTTATACTTGAAGAAATTCAACCACACACAACTTGCTTTTAGACCAAATTCACCGCAACTCCAAGTAGAAGCAAGAACAATCACTTCCTATGAACTAGTTGCCGATTTAGAGCTTGATCCTCTCTTGTGTTGGTTTGGAATGATTTGGGGTATTTGAGAGAGCTTATAGGGTCAATAAGGATCTGTTGTTTTTTAAATAATTGAACCCCAAGTCGAGCCAATCAATTTATAATAAAAGGGACAAATTTCCACCGCCTCAATTTCACGGTTCCTTTCACGGACCGTGAAACTGTTCCAGTGGCTCCACCCCACTTCCACCATTCCACGGTGGCCCAACACCATTTTCACGGTCCATGAAATTATTCACGGGCTGAGGAACTGCCTATGTCAAATTTTCTGACGAAACATATTCTTTCCGATTCGTTTGACGTCTAACCTTCATACTCCTTTCCAAACATGTTTAAAAACTTATACATCTCCAGGATACACTCATAGGCCTGATACACAACTTCCCAATACAAGCTTACAACAAATGACTTAAGATGAAACCTTAACGTACGCGAAAAACGAGGTGTAACACTTTAGACCTCTAAAAATTTAACTGTACTATTTTTTAGGGTAAACAACAAGACTGATAATGATCTAAAACAATAATAATCAATGATTAATATTAATAATGTGTTGATAAAAAGGCTGTGATGATCATCACTATATTTAACAACTTGAAATTTGTGAAATAACTATATTTGGAAAAGGTTAATATGTTACATGTGATCTATATTGAAATTGATGACATAACACATGTGATCAATGTGAAAATTTATCGCCTTATTGCAATTGGTGAAATAACTATGTGGCCAACATGTAATTTTGAGATTAATCGAGAACAACTTGTAAAATTTTATTGATATTAGTGTTTATATTAATAATGATGTTATCATTTTGTTAAATATTCATTTAAATGCCAAGAACGATTTCAAGAATTAATTCATCAATTTTCAAGATAATTTCGTATAAATCTTAGGTTGCTTACGAAAATTGTAGTCATTTATAATTATCTGATAAATATTATAATAGAACAGAAATCAAAACTTAAAATTAACGAAATATTGTGCCCAATGGGACTGAAAAGGTGTTACTTTAGTCCTCGGTGCCTAATGTTTATATTCTTCACTACCATCTATTAAATATACACTTGATCTAATGGTTATATGTGACCCTCTTCAGTTCTTAATGGCTAAAGTGTGACCCTCTTCAGTTCTCAGTGCCTATTTTTACATTCTTCACTACTGTCAATTTGAATAAAGACGTGGTCTAGTTGCTATCTATGACCCTTTCAGTTCTTAGTGGCTAATTAAGTGTGACCCTCTTTAGTTCTTAGTGCATTTTATTTTATTTTTTGCATTCTTCACTACATTAAATATACACCAGATCTAGTGGCTAAGTTTGATCCTCTTCAATCAGTGCATATTACCATGGCAAAAGGGTTACCTAGCTAACAAGAGACAAAAATAGAACTACAGAATTTGTGAGGAGGGGAAGTTGGGGGGAAGAAGAAGGGAAACTGTAGTATTCGAGCGTCTCTCCTCGAGCAACGAGAAGAGCAGCGAGAATCCTATTGATTCTTCTATATTGCCGCTTGTTCTCATTTTTCACCGCCAATGCACCAGTTTAGTATAAACTATAGGATGCTCATAAATCTATTACACGCTGAACAAAATTATTATAGACTACTTCTAAATCTTTTGAGATATCACCCACTCAAAATGGAGCTCGTTTAAAGTAATCCAAACTTTGAACAATCGTCTTCTTCGACCTTGAGAGTTGTTGTAAATCGATCCAAAATCATGTCAAACCTCAATGAAATTGCTTCAAATTTTAAATATGAATTCCCCTCATGTTTCGGTCTTTTGAGATATCACCCACTCGTGCGGTAACCCAAATGTTTGAACTAGAACTCCGAAACTCTGTTAATGACTATCAAAGCCTTTCAGCTCCTTCACTTTTTTCAGCAACCAAATGTATATATACTTCAAGTTTAGCTTCCAACAACAATTACACACATAGAAGATTTAGGAATGAAAGAACTTGAGAGTAAAGGAATGTTTTGGGGGAAGAAGAAAGAGGAAAGAAAGAGAAAGACAAAGAGGGTTGTAATAAATATTTTTAGATATAACCTCAAATTTTTTTAAAATACAAAGAGATCCCCGCATATTTGCTAAGCCTAATATCGGTTGTGAAAAAAAAATGTTGTATAATTTGAGATCTCATAATTAGAAATTTATAAATCTAGAGCCAAAGCAACATCTAACTAAATTAATTTAATTATTAACCTTTTAAGGTCCGAACATATCCAATGATCTTAAATTCAAATACTTAGATAACAAAACACAAGTAAAAATTTGATCTAAATTTATAACAGCTAACAGGGCATTTACATACAACGCATGTACGCATGAACTGAGCATGTCAAATGACTGGGTTAGGTTAAATTTGGAATCAAAATAGGTTGAGTTAATGACACACTCAATAATTACTTGAGCTGAAATGGGCTAATCAATGAGTTGTAGTGCAACCTGACCAACTCTCACTAAGTCCTAATTTCTTTATTTGTTCAACTAACAGGGCATTTACATACAACGCATGTACACATGAACTGAGCACGTCAAATGACTGGGTTAGGTTAAATTTGGAATCAAAATAGGTTGAGTTAATAAATAGGTGAGTTAATGACACACTCAATAATTACTTGAGCTGAAATGAGCTAATCAATGAGTTGTAGCGCAACCTGACCAACTCTCACTAAGTCCTAATTTATTTATTTGTTTTCTTATAATTTGATTAAATACCTAATTTTTTTTTTTAATTATGATTATATATAACAAGTCAAACAAAAAAATATTTTAAAATATTTCCAAGATTTCTTATGGATCAGTTTTGGCTACAAATCAAATCAACTTTTAGATGGGCTTAATTAGGTAGGTCAATAATCGCATAAACTTGAACGGGACGCGGATCATGTTTCCTAATTCTGTCATACCTAATAGGAACAACAACAACAACAACAACCCAGTGAAATCCCACATCTTGGGGTCTGGGGAGGGTAGAATGTACGCAGACCTTACTCCTACCAAGGTAGGATGGCTGTTTCCGAGAGACCCTCGGCTCAATAGAAGCATAAAAAAGGGAGTCAGATAAGGTTAAAAGATTCAAAACGATATTGTAATGAAATAATGCAAGCGACACAGTAAAACAGGATAATCAAGGAATTCAAAGCGATATGGAAATGCAAATAACGAAAGCGGCACAGATAAAATAGAGTAATCAAAGTACAGAAAGTAGCGAATAATAACATAAATCAGAGCACAAGAAATTATAATGCGCTAATGCGCCTACTAATAAGGAAAGATAACGAGACTTATATACTAGCCTTCTACCCTAATGTGGGTCCTCCACACCTTCCTATCTAAGGTCATGTCCTCGGTAAGCTGTAACTGCGTCATGTCCTGTCTAATCACCTCTCCCCAATATTTCTTTGGCCTACCCCTACCTCTTCTGAAACCATCCATGGCTAACCTCTCACACCTCCGCACTGGGGCATCTATGTCTTTCCTCTTCACATGCCCAAACCATCTCAATCGCATTTCCCGCATCTTGTCTTCCACCGAGGCCACTCCCACCTTATCCCGAATAGCCTCATTTCTAATCCTGTCGCTCCTAGTGTGCCCACACACCCATCTCAATATTCTCATAAGTTCATACCTAATAGGAACTAGTATAAATAATACCACTAATAACATCATAAGTTTTTTGCCTTAACGGAGTAGGGATTTAATGATTCTATTGCTTAATACCGTCTTACCTATAATGAAATTACTCAGACATGCATATGTGCTTTTATCAACCTTTTTAAGCTCAACCCTCTTCAGTATATTTACCATTCTGTCTCTCCCTGCCTCGTTAGTCCTTTTTGCATGGATAGCCCTTCAAACGCACTGGTCTTTAATTTTTGTCCCTCATATATGTTAAGCGTTAAAAGTTTTACCTTATCCAACATAACTTGTGGGATGTTAAATTTAAATTATGTTGAGCGAAATCTAAGTTATGCCACACTAGAAGTTCTGAAGCACAAAAATTAAAGACCACAAATTTGAGAGGCAAAATTAAAGACCAACCCAAAATAGGGGTATTTGTGCGGAAGACCGCCTCCTTACGAATTCATCTGCCACCCAAATACAAAAATGAACTATAGTAAGCAGAATTTGCTGCAATTTTTATTTTCCACCTAAAAAAAAAACACAGAAATTGTAGATTCTCCTCTTCTTTCCTTTTCTCCCTACTTATTTTCATTTCATTTCTGGTATAGATCTATTTTAATTCCTTTTCGCAAGTGTTCAGTTAACATTGCTTTGGAAGCATATTTGAACCGATAAGCAAGACCTCCTAGAAGGGAATGAAAAAGAACGAGAATAAACATTAGACTCTTCAAATAGCAAGAACTAAGACGCTGTTGCAGAAACAACAGTCAGAGCAAATGATTATACGCTAATTTCAATCCTTTTGAACTTTATCACTTTAAAGTTTCAGTTTTTAGTCTGCAAAATACCAAAATAATTTGAACTATTACAGTTTTCAGGCTTCCCGACAACAAATCTAGGAACAATAGGCTTATTAAGAAACAAACATTCTTATTAAGAAACAAACATACTCTGGCCCGTATTTCATCTGCTAATTGTCTCTGTAGGTTCTCATCATGCGGGGGCTCTCGACCTTAAACAAGCACCATGAGCAGCAGAACGAAACAAACATCGACCATCTCAAGGTATACCTTCAATTGTAACTACTAGTTAATAGAGGCAGATCTAGTCCTTTGTAGCAGGTTCAACCAAACACAATGCTCTCGACTCGTAACCATGTATAAAATGTAGAAGATCTAAAAAATGTACATATGTCAGTAATACACGGCACCACCTCCGGCGCTCACTAACTCTAAGCAAGGGTTTTAGAGTTTCTGTATGATGCTTTCACATAATCAGCAGGTGGCCTGGTAGTTTATCAACAAACCTGGAAAGAAGAAGGAAACAAAACCTATAAGTCCAGAATGCACCAAGCACCCATTTACAGAGTAGTCAGTGTTGCACAGACCTTTCCATGTGAATAACCACTGTTTGAGGAAGCACCATTGTTTCCCCTATTTTCTCCTGATGCTTCAGACAGTAAGCCCATTGTTTCCCCTATTTTCTCCTGATGCTTCAGACAGTAAGCACACTTCAGAGGCTGAGCAGCAGACCAACAATCCAATAATAAACAAAAAAACAAAAAAAAACAGATGTAAAACGCCGCTGCATCTGTTTTGTCAGAGCTTTTGACTGATTGGCAAGAAAAGTCTCATATTCACATTTTGGGACAGCAGAAACATCAAGGAACGGCTTCCAGGTAATCTGGGACTCGGTGCAGTTCTAAATATAAACAACTGGCAGCTGCTCTTCAGCTTGGAGATCGCGCAAATTGAATTGTAGATGAGAGACGTTTGCCTTGGATGCAGAAATAGTAGAATAATGGAATTTCGGGGTCTTGGTTGAGATACAAACCGCAACAAGTTGGCTGGTGCTTGCGAAAAATAATCAGGAAATGGCTCGTCATTTGTCTCTGCGCATGTCTGCTCAGGAAACACAGGTTTTTCACATAAGTACTGATGGAAGAATTGACTATTATGCTAGCACAGTAGCAGGAAAGCGAAAGATGGAAAACCCAAACTCATAATGGTTTACACATAATCAACCAGCATAATGTGGGTGTTAATTGGCCTTAGTACAGCTGTCTGAATATTCATCAGGTCTTTGAAACCACGTTTATATACCCATATATGATCAATTGAAGTTCACAGTTTATTCCAGAATGAAAGCACTTCTAAATACAAACTTTCTCTACTTGTACATGTAAGAGACAAATTAGAGGCATAAATATCTTCCAGTCTTTTGACAAAGATCTGTGCAGCTTTTTTCAATCATGTGATTCAAGTGGTTACTATGGTTTACCAGTTAGTCCTTCACTTGCACCTTACTTAGGAAAAGTACCCCACATCAGAAGAGGAGACTTATCAGCCAAAGGAGCAAAAAGCATGACAGTATGCCACATGAATTTAGGAAGGCATTACCCAGTGAAAAAAAAAAAAAAAGTGGGGGGGGGGGGGGGGGGGGGGGGGGGGGGGAGCCCCGTGCACTAAGCTCCTGCTATGCTCGGGGTCCGGGGAAGGGCCGTTCCACAAGGGTCTATTGTACGCAGCCTTACGCTGCATTTCTGCAAGAGGCTGCTTCCATGGCTTGAACCCGTGACCTCCTGGTCACATGGCAGCTACTTTACCAGTTACTCCAAGGCTCCTCTTCATAGGCATTACCCAATGTGGTTCACAGAAATCTTCTTCAACTCTAAAAACAGTCGAAATAGAATCAATAATGCACAATATCTCATATGGTACCTCATATGATACTTAGGGGTGGGTGTCGGTTGATTCAGTTCGGTTTTTGGGTTTTCGGTTTGTCAATTTTGGTAACCGAAAACGAAGCGTAGTAACTTTTGTTCATTCTGGTTCAGTTTTTCAATTCAGGCCTGTCAAATTTGCGTCTTTTTAAGACCAAAAAATGGGTCTCAAAATCAATATTTTGCAAAAAAGGATTTACTCCAAGCCAATACCTTCTTGACTCTCTCTCTCTTCACATAAATTAATCAGCAATGACACAGAACTTCAAGCCAAAACAAATAATAAGAATGAGAAAACGGTGAAGCCATTCCATCAAAATTGAGTAGCATAGCTGCTTCTTTGCTCTTCTAGAGCAGATATTTTGGGGTACAGCTGCGGAAAGAAGACAAAGTGAACTGTTGGTTTTCTTTTCCAAATCATTTAAGAGTTCATTAAATCTAACAAGTAAAACTCAAATCTCACTGCTATATTTAGTACTTTGTCACTTAAACAGCAAACGAACAGAATAGAAACCAAAATACACCAGAACACCATATATTTAAAGCATGAGATGACCTTGATAGGAAGAGATTCTGAAACGAGATGAAAGTGTGAGTCAGAATGAGGGCTGACGGCAACGGCACAGAGCAGGTGACCCAGCAGCAGCAATGGTTTGAATTTGGATGTGGGGCTTTGGGCTTCTTCAGTATGAGAATTTGTTTTGATCTTAAGCTAAGCTAAGTGTAACCGAGTATGGGACTAAGGGGCCCAAAAGCTTTTAGAAAACCTCGGTTCTTTGGTTCACCGAAAAAACGAACCCTTTGAACCAACCACTGAATCAAAGAAACTGAAACTATGAAATATTAACCATGACCGACATAAACCAAAAACCAAAAATTCTGGTCAGATAGTTTCTTTTTCTTTTTGTTTTATTCCCACCCTTAATGATAATGAGTAATTTTCACTTAGGCCAAATTATCAACATTGATTCTAAGGTAATAGAACCGTCATCAAAAGTTCTATCGCTAGCCTTGGTAAAATATCAATCACAAGGCTCTGCATTGCTAGAAATAAATGGGGCAAACAGAAAAATGCGGAACCTTTAGCGACATTCTTCTAACTAATACACACAATGCATCTTTGAAGCCAACTACGTAAATATTTTCCAATATCAACCACCGCAAAGGCAGTTAAAATACTCTATCCTCGAAACAAAATAGAAAAGTACCACTGTCATTCGAGAAAAGGAACAACATTATTCTAGTAACAAAAAAAAGAACGAGATATATTTGTAAACCAGCACTTGCATAGAGGCAACACCAACTTTAGTATTTCCATCAATAAAGAGGGAAACAATGGGAACTCAAGGAGCGTAACTCTTCCAGATATTCATGATGTTTCATATGAATGACTGCATCAAACAACTACTGCGAAGGCCATTAAATACTCAATTCATGAAACAGAATCATCTATCTTATTATAGCCTCATCAATGTTATTACTTGCTTTAATTACCCGTGGTGCACTTGCGGGAAACTCCTTGCCGAGGGCCTGTGCACCCCCGGGACTAGTCGGGGCTCAAAGAGACCCGGACACCCGGTGCTTAATCAAAAAAAAAATGTTATTACTTGCTTTGTCCTTGGAATCAAAACCATTAACCCAGATTTAAATTTAGAAAGCAGGCAGAAAAATAAAAAGTGATAGAATATCAGTGAGACTCACCGATCAGAGGCAGTGGAACAACATAAATCTCCGAGCGAGTGTAGCGACAAAGAATCTAGCAAGAACATCCAAGGATAGAGAGCAGTTATTACCCGCGTCAGAAGCGTAAATATAAAGGATACTACAAGCAGAAGAAAAAAGGATAGCAGAAGAAAGAACGTACAAGGTTAATAGCTTAGAGATGATGTTAAAACCCAGACAAGCTGAATGGCAATGAACCAAAAAGGCTGTAGAAGATTTAGAGCCACGAACAAAGCAAAATAAAGAAGTGGCCCGTGGCCTTTCAGTTTCACGTTAAATACTCGACAAGTTACACAACTAAGTACTATGAGAAGTCTAAAATACCCTCAATTGGAATTATATTGACAATAAGCAGACATGCTGTTCACACATGCTTGGATTAACTCTTCTAAATCATAGAAATGCTTTCATCGCTTGAGCTTCTTTCTAGTATGTCGTATATCAGCAATAACAGGGAACAAGAAAAGGAGAAGAACTAAATAACGGAGTCATCTGCTTCATCAAAATCCCAGATTCCAACAGCATTACAATCGGTTAACCGCCATAGAACGATGATGGAAGGAAATTGAAATATGAACTACCAAATTCATCCATTCATAGGAATTCCATATCCATGCTTGCACATCATACACAAGACCTGATGAAATTTATGCTTTTCCCCCCATGTTGCGTAGGCTTTAAGTAATATCCAAAATGTTTTCTTTGAGATATCCAGATTCACTTTATCCATCTCGCTAAGAACGCTCTCCATTTCAACGAGTCGCCTTTGTGATGCATACATAACCATCTTGCAGTGGTAAAGGGACCTGCATATTTTCCAACCAGCACATTCTGCACGGCTAACAAAATTAGCAAGTTTGTCCACTGCATTGTTTCGGAAGTAACTTGAAATGATGCAACGCATAACACCAACTGTTGTGACAGATGTGTTACATTTAAATGCCTCATTTATCGAATTTTCCATCTCGTCTAATAAATCCTCCTTTGCATACAAACATATCAATATGACATTAAGCCAAGGCCTATAATCATCTTTAGGAATCAACCTCATCAATTCCTCAATCTTTTGAACCTTATTTACGTCAGAACTTTTACTGTAAGCACATATCATCGATCGAATTAACGGGATTCCATACTGATCAACATGACCTTTAACAAGCTCATAGATTTCTTCCATCTTATCCAACTTACCAGAATGTGCATATCCTCGAAGCATCAACAAATGGGTAGTAAGATCAGGCTTGATACTTCCTGCCTTCATGATTCTATACGTCTTCTCCACATCATCCCACATCCACGCTGTGATATATCCAGCAATTAAATAGTTGTACGTACTAACATTTGGGCAGATATTTAAATCATTTATTTCCCGTAAGGTTGCCTCCATGTGATCTATCAGCATTAATCTTCCAAACACCGAGATAAGTATGTTGTATGTAACAATAGTTGGAGTACATGTTGCTTCCCTTTTCAAGTCACGAAAAACTGATTGACACTTTACAGCCAAACCATTGAACATATAAGCTGTCATAAGGGCATTATATAAAGAGGTCGACTTGAGTAGCTTGTTGGAAGCCTCCTTGAATAGTTCGGCTGCAAGATCAACATTCTTTAACCTTCCAGCCACAACAATAGCCTTGGAATACTCCTCAGGTGACATGGGAGTCCGGTAATCCAATTGTCTTCTTCTCCAGTCAAAAGCCTGATAGAAAAGAGTCTCATAGACTTAACACTTGCTCTTAGATAAAATGCAGAAGAAATTTACTTAATACAGTAAAGGCACACAAGATAATTCTTCAACTGTGACTAGTAGAAAGGCACGAGATTACTATTGATTAATCGAAAGGAGAATTCTTTCATGTCGCCAAAAGAAGAGAAACCACTCATTTTTGTTTCATCCACAAACTCAGCTCCATTTATATTCCACGCCTAATTTACATAATTTAATCATAAATGTTATACTCATACATTATGACAATAACTCTATGAGGTCCCAATTTAATTGACTTTTGCAGGGTCAACAAGTCCTCGTTGATCACAACTTCATTCATATATTTGTTTTACCGTATTTTTATGTTCAAAGATTGGTGGTTAGCAGAGTTTATGTAGCTTCTAATTGACAAATAAAATATCCACCAGACAAAATAATAATCAAGTCAACCATCGCAAAACAATTCAGTTATAATGAGGATGCTATGGTGTGTTGCTAAAGTACAGATATTAAGTATGTTACATACAGAAAGAAAATCACCTGGAGCGCTAATCCGGGCGAAGATTTTAGCTGCTTTAAGAGCTCAACAACTGCAGAACCATCTGCATACCTCCTAAACAACGAAATCCCTCTATCTTCCAATATTTTCTCAATCTTTTCAGCATCACCACTGTATGCTAGCAGCTCATCCCTTAAATGTGAAACCCTTTCTTTCATATCCTGTTTCACTAAAGAATCAGCGTGACTCCACCTATCTGCGAACAAAGAAAATACCTGTGGCCAGGCAGGTTGCGAAGAAGGCGCCTCGCTTGCCAGTCCTCGGATGCAAAACATATTGGCTGAACCTCGTGCAATTGTGTAACACGATGAAAGTTTTCTATAATCTTCAGAAGATCTTCGGAGAATTGCTTCCATCTGGAAAGCATCCGGGATTCTCCATACCCTCTTCATCATTGATAAATAAGTAAAGTGGTAGCCTAATTTACATATAATTACAGAAGTGTCAGACAACTTTGAGGTTTTCAAATGGTTAAATAAATTCATCCAGCAGCTTAGATAACCTCCATAACATCAATATTAAAATCCAACTTCCAAATTTATTTCAAAAGTTATTCCTGTCCAAACGAAACCATTTCAAAACTCACCCAAAAACAATAGAATTCCTTTGAAAACCATCTTCTATCCAAGCAAACTATTTGAAAACCCAAAATTCTGGAAAGAAAATGAAACCGAAGATTCATATGATATATGAAATATTGAATGCTATCGTCTTGATGGTCCCCAAAGCATTAATAACACTAAAAAATCTGATATAACATCACATATACAGTCAAGATTCACCATATCCATTTATCAATGCAACGTTTGTCAAGTGTTTACCGAGTGTAGGAGTTTTGATAAACAAAAGAAACCTCCAAAATAACTAAAACAATAGAACATTTCAAGATTTCTTCCACAATTATTTATATCCAGAAGAAAAACAAATTAAACGTAAAAGTGGATTTTGCAGGAGTGTTCATCGGCTGGTTTGGTTAGGTTTTCGAAAACTTTGGTTCTGCATTTTCGGTTGTCAAAATACTAAACTGAAATCAAACCAAATCAAATTCGGCATTTGAGTTGTGTGATCCAGTAACTTCGATATGTTGGACTAAGATTTAGTTGAGCCTCTTCAAACAAGATGCAATTTTCAAATAACGTATCTGATGGTAGAGTAAAGCATAATGCACATACATAAAATCATAATAATAGTTTTGAAAGTAGCTATATTTTGAAAGTTAGTGTTGCTCATTTCGTATCTCTCCTTTTTTTTTTTTTTTTTTGCATAAGTTCATTTCATATAGTGTTTCTGAACATGAGAACTGAAACTCCTTTCTACTTATATATTTTCAAGGAACAAATGAGAATGCTATCAACTGAAAAGTAGTGAAAATTAACTGAATCGAACAGAAAGCAAAGAGAGATGGAGATAACTGGGATGGTTGAAAAAATAATGAAATTTTAGTTATACACAATAGATTAACCTGCCATCGGCTAGCTAGGGTTTGGCATTTGTCGCATAGCTAGGGTTAAACTGTTATCGCCTTCTCTTGTTTTCACTCATCTAATGTTTGAAGAAGAAATAAAGAGAGAGAGTTTACCTAAGCCGGAGATTGCTGACCGTGCGGCGGAGTAACAGAGCGGTGAGCGTCGACAGAATCCTGTTCTTTTTTTTTCTGCACTTCAATGAAGGTCCAAGTTAAAATATCTTAAAAGGCAATTCTAGAAAGAAAAAAAAAAAAAAAAAAAACTTGAATGTGACTCAATTTTGGGTAATTGGCCACCATAATCACTGCATTAGTTTGTCTTTCAAAAGTCACTCAAATTTAAGTTAGAAGCGGGAGGGTCACTCTAATTTTGAGTAATTCACCAATTGTCACTCAATTTTATTGTCTTCCAAAAATCACTCAACTTTGCCTAGTTAGCTTCAATGGTCATATTAGCTCTAAATATAATTTTTGATACGTATTGAATGACATCACAACTATAAATTATTAGAAAAGAATATTTAAAAAAAATGTTATTAATATGTAGATTTATTAAGGATTCAATTCATCATAATTAATGCATATAACACTAAATTTTAAAATATTAGTCATCATTAATACATAAAAATAATGAACATATAAATATATAAAAATTTAGATTGGAAAAGCAACTTAAACACAATATTCAGAAAACTATACTAGCTAAGTAAACTAATTAATTAGAGCATATCATACTAAATTTTAGAATATTACTCATCATTAATACATAAAAATAATGACCATATGAATATATACTTATACGATATATCTCAAGTAATATTGTAAGACATGAATAATAAGAGAATTTATTCTAAGAATATAAAATTCCATTAAATTAACAACTGGGCCAAAAAAAAAACAAAATAATCCTAACCTCTGCAAATATAATTGTGCAGTTAAACCCAAAATTAGCTCAGTTGTTTAATATATATATATATACTTGGAATATTTTTATTTACTTGAGACATCTCGTATAAGTATATATTTATATGTTCATTATTTTTATGTATTAAGGATGAATAATATTTTAAAATTTAGTGTTATATGCACTAATTATGATGAGTTGGATCCTAAATAAATTTATATTAATTTTTATTTTTTATAAATATTTTTTTCTAAAAAATATAGTTGTCACGTCATTAAATAAGTATCAGAAATTATATTTAGGGCTAAAATGACCATTGAAGCTAACTAGCCAAAGTTAAGTGACTTTTGGAAGACAAAACAAAGTTGAGTGACTATGGTTGCCAATTACCTAAAGTTGAGTGACCATCCAAGCTTCTAACTCAAAATTGAGTGACTTTTAGAAGACAAACCAAAGTTGAGTGACTATGGTGGCCAATTACCCAAAGTTGAGTCCAAGTTTTTAACTCAAAGTTGAGTGACTTTTGAAAGACAAACTAAAATTGAGTGACTATGGTAGCTAATTACCCAAAGTTGAGTGATTATTCAAGCTTCTAACTCCTTATTTTTGAGTAGGTTCAAATAGTGCCCTAAATATAAGCCTAAATAGTTTTGATGCTTAAGTTTGTCAAAAATGAGCACTTTGGTGTCCGTCAAATATTTAACAAAATACATCTTTTAAATTCGGCGTGCTTGTAAACTCCCGTTCTCTCAGTTGTAGAATGCCATCTTTTTTAGATATAGAGGTGGTCATGGTGACGCTGATGGGGAAGGAGGGGAAGGATATGCTAGTGGTGAAAGAACAAATAGAGGCGAAGGGTAAAATAAGTTGAGGCACATCATTAAATATCAGTGTCACGTAAGATTGGATGTCCACCTTGGACAACCTTAACGGAGGGGTATATTTAAACCAGTAATATAATGACGGGAATATATTTCAATCAATAGTATAACAAAGCGTAAATTTGATCTTTTTCTCATAGTAGAGGGGCATATTTGACCTTTGGGAAGGGTAAGGGGGTGGTGTGGCTGCCCACTGCCAAGGTAAAATGATCTTATCCCCAAAAGAACATCTAAACAATGACAAATTTACAAGCAATTTTCATCAAAAAGCATCACCAGAAGTTCAAAAGCAAGAAGCTGAAGTAATGTTATGCCCGGTCACCTAGTGTGATAAGGTGTTCTAAGTCAGAAGGAACAGCTAGCAGTACACTTTTAGTAATATAATAGTGCAATCAAAAAATAGAAAAACATTAGCAAACTGAGTTAGGAGTAATTTAAGATCTTCACAATTCCATCAGATGTCCTACAATTATACAACCTCAATCCATCAAGCCTCCAACAAAACTTAGTTCACACTCTCATGTTACACACCAGAGAAGGTTCTTTGATGAAAAATAATACCATCAAAGTAAGCTTTCCCATAAATCAAATCATTTAGAAGGAAATCAAACACAGTCAAGCTAAACATCTATGTCAACCCACTGAAAGCAAACAAATCACTCTGTACAGTAGTATTTCACTGCCACCACAAAAATCACAATCCCTTGGCCAACTTTTGTGCACTCATGAGGCTTTTTGTTAGCCATATTGCCGTCTCTCTAGATGAAGCTGCATCATCGCCAAATGGTTTCAGCACACCAGCAAGCTCATCAATTTTTTCCTGCTTGAGTAGTCGTGCACAAACCTCTAAAAGGGATTCCAGAGCTTCAGCTCTTTCTTGAGTGGGATTTTCCCAGTCGTTTTTGTGCCCATCACCAGCTAATGCAGCTAGTGCCTTAAGCAGTGAAACCCTATCATCTAGTGCTTGACGAGCATCTTTATCGGTCTGTTTAGTATCTTCAACCATATTTGCGTTCTTCTTTTCTATCTCATCTTTAAGTGGGCTTGACCCATTTCTTTCAGAAGCGATGCAGTCAACAGAAACTTCTTTAAGCTCGCCAACATTTTCAGTTTCAGATGCATGACACCTTAGTTCAGCATCATTATCAGATTTTGCAGGTCGCGTAGTCAATGAAGTGCTTTCTTCATCAAAGGACCGTGTTTTCTCATTAGAGCTTCCACTAGACAATTTCATTCTGCTAGGCTTCGCGGAGATACTATCTAGTTCATTCAAGTCTGCTTCTCCACTGCCACTTGGAGTGCTCAACACCTCAAGGTCATTTGTTTTGTCACTCTCCCCATCACCTTCTTCAGATTGTTGAACATGCTCAGCAGAATCTTGCTCTTGCTCTTGCTCTGCAGAGTGAGTTTTTGCCGTGAATCTTGAAGAGTTTGGTGTATTTGTACTTCCTTTTTGCAACAGAGAGTCGGTTTGATCGCCTCCATTGCAAATAGCCGCCTCATTAGTGTCCCAGCATTTAGAATCCACACCATCGACAAAGATCTTTGCCGGGTAGCTAGTGGGATCAACTCTCTTAGTCTCAAGTTTGGCTTTAAATGTGTCATAGTTGTCTGATAAATTTTGTGGCCGAATGTTGTCAGTTTCATCAAAGTGAAAAACAAGACCCTTCTCTTTTAGCCTTAGAGGTTTTTCACTTTCATCAAAGTGAAAAACAGGACTCTTCTCCTTTAGCCTTAGAGGTCTGTCTCTTATGAATCTAGGACTGCCAGATTTTCCAGGTGATTGCTTGTTTGGGCTGTTTGGGGACTTCACTGGAAGAAAAGCAGAAGAAGGGTTGCGGCAGCGAAGGAGGTATGGTTGCAAATGTTGATGCCTTAACAACTCCGCAGTCTAAAAGTGAAGACGAAAAACAAATCAGAAAGAATGACAATTTCAGATTTAATGTGCATTTGAATATATGCAGCTTGCACTCACTGTTGGTCTGTGTTCTGGGCTTTTCCTTAGCATGCTTTTAACAATCTGTTTCCTGGAAGCATTAATCCATTTTGTTAGTTTGATGATTACTTGTATTTTGGCTAGATGATCAATCATAAGTGCTAGTAGGAAATAAGAACCACTGCACAATGGTTAGAAGCTACTTACAAGTTGGAGGAATATATAATTGGAAGTGGTGATAAAGAACCCCTGTTTATTTTATTGATAAGTCCTGTC
Organism: Lycium barbarum; assembly: GCF_019175385.1. NCBI lineage: Eukaryota > Viridiplantae > Streptophyta > Magnoliopsida > Solanales > Solanaceae > Lycium > Lycium barbarum. Next base: position 30,317,963 of record NC_083337.1, read on the forward strand.
ATGTCCTGCCAAATAAAAAACTTTCAATATACCACACAAATATATAAAGGTAATGAATTTATTATGATGTCCACAGGTAGCTAAATGGCCAACTTACTGGAGCTCTAAATGGTGCTTGGTGTGCGGCAATCTCAAACATGCAGCATCCTACAATCACATCAAACTATTATTCCAGTATTAAGGAAATAATGAAAAGGAAATGCATTGCTTCGCCAATTCTCTTACCAAGAGACCATATGTCAGATTTGTAGCCATACGGTATATCAGCAAGGAGCTCAGGGCACATATAGTTTGGAGTACCAACAACCTGTTAGGAGGCAAGAAGTCACTAATAGAAGTTGTTGGCAAAGTAAGAACTAGTAGTACGTTCCTCAAACACATGAAGGTGGGGTTTTTTGTAATTGAAAACTACCGTAACAAAGAATTCACAAAAAGATATACATACTATGTATACCTAAAAAGAACACCTGGTTTTCTCAACCTTGGAGAGGATGTGGTACCCTCTAGCTAGTCACGTAAACCTATGTTGCTTGGACTCTTCAAAATCCTTGCCGCACCGTGTCGACACGACGTGGTTGTGGGTGTGGGATCCACACCGCAACTTCCCTTGGGTGCTTTGACTACATCTATGACCGAGAAGTATAGATTGATTGAGTACTTGGTCTTTTTTTTTCTTTTTTTCTTTTTTTTGGGTTTATGTTATATACTATATAGCTATATAAAGTATGAGAATGCTTTTCTGTTATACGAGATATCTTATGAATAAATCTTTGGTATTTATAAAGATAAATGTTATTAGTCTTAGTTCAATAGCTTTAATTAATCGAGATATAAACTTTATATGTCATAATAAACATTTACTGGACGTATCTCAGCATCTGTATCCGCACTTGGATCCATATCCCCGAATCCTAAAATTTATGTGAAGAAGAATCCGACCTCTAGATCCGTACCCGTATCGGATGCCCGCACCCGAGTCCGAGCAACATAGGCGTAAACATATTGAATCATTTGTTTAGGCAATCATAGTTCATAGCTAATAAGCAGGACCTAATTTTTCTACTACAGCTGTATGAATATAAATAGAACTCGTACCGAGGAAGCAAGGCCTTCTCCATCTAAAAGTTTTGCAAATCCAAAATCACCTGTGTAAATAAAGTAAGCAAATTTGATCACTGATAAGATAGAAGCAAGAAGGTTGCAATCAAGCACTTGGTTGTCATTCTTACCTAGCCGGATGTCATTGTCCTTTGTGACAAAAATGTTAGATAACTGAAATCGAAGTAGTTCATGTTAAAACATGTTAACATGTCATACTAGGAAAGCTCATAAACAGATCAGGACATGTTTATACCTTCACGTCTCTGTGTAGAACACGGTTGGAGTGCAGATAATCCACAGCCAGTAATAGCTGAGTCAGCCACTTGCAGAGTTTCTGCGGAGGAAAATGATGGTGAACACATAAACTATAAGAGGGAACCCATTATGATGGAAGTTGTATCTAAACTACCTCTTCTGGGAAGAGAGCTCCTCTAGACTTCCTTATGATCTTTGCCCTGATTATCCAAAAAAAGAAAGTCATTGTCCTCATATTACACCATAAAACATTCCTATGATCTTATTATCGCTTTCAACCTTGAAATTTAGGAAAAGGTGTCTAAAGATTCTTCATATACTAGCATCATAGGGTAGTTCACTCTACAAGCATGTTTTGACCATCTTTTTGAAAGAAACTTAAAATAAAAGTGTCAATAAGGAAAGCATAAAAATGCTAGCTAGGCTAGGATAACCACTCACATATCTCCACCTTCACAATAGTTGGTAACGATGCATATCCAGTTCCCCTGAAAGAAAAACAAAGTTAAAGCCTTTTTTGAGGCAACTCGATGTATAAATTTTCTCAAGTCAAGGATAACTATTGCTGTTTCAAATCCTGTGCTAGAAACTGAATAACATAATACCTTGTCAACCCAAGCATCCTTGTACTCCACGATATATGGATGGCTTAGCTTAGCTATCAGATTCATCTGCCATAGAATGAGACATACACAAACATCATCAGATAGCAATTAGCATAATCTTGTGCAACCCTATCTACTCAACATAGTATCATCCCATTTTAAGTGACCTAACTTCACGAGAATACTTTTTTTTTTTTGATAAGGTAACACTTGTATTTATATCCAAAAACAGATCTGTCACAAAAACTGAAAGAACTTCACGAGAATACTAAATATAAGACAAGCCGAACGTGTATGGTTACAAAGGTAAGACTAAATTTTTTTTCATCGGTAAAGGTACGATTAGACTTTTCCTAAGCTAATATACCACCAGGCGAAGCCCTTGATGGGTTGTTTTATTAATAAAAATAAAGAACCTCAAATAAAAGTATAAGTAAGGTAAGACTAAAGTTAACTTTTCTTGACTACAATGACTATTTGCAGTCTAAAAGTTAAAAGGTGTTACCACAGCACTATCTATTTGTTATCATAAACTCAAACGAAATTAAGGCTGCAACAGAAGGTTTGCTTATTAAAGGTCAACCCAACTTTGATAGGATAATGACCACATAATTAGACCAAAGGGAATATTTCTTTGAGAGACCTTTTGGGCTTATAAAGTTCTTCACAAGAACATTTTAGGATAGGCACCTAAATAAAACGACGTATGAAATGAGCTCTACATCCTTAAAAAGTGATTTTAGTATTTATTGCAAGCTCCACAAGTAGCAAAATGTGCAGATAATTATCCAATCTAAGAGTTCCCTTCAACTAAGGTCTGAAGTTGTGAACCTTTGCTATCAGATATGAGAATGATGTAAGGTCTGAATTTGCGAACCTTTGCTATCAGATATGAGAATGATGATCAACGCCTTGGCATTTCTTCAAAATGCTCTTATTTTTTGAAGGTCTAGATTAACTAAGTTCTACTTTTGAAGAAAATTTTGTCTTCTTTATGAACCGAACTTCTTTTTTTTTTTTTTAACTGGTAACTATTTATGAACCGAACTTTGTCTTAGTGACATTCATGACTGAACACCAATTTAAAGGGCAGATAATGAAATGCTTAACTTAAATATGTGGAATATTTATCTCATTAATAGAAAGCAAATGCAGCAGTTGGAAATAAAATTAAGTTGGGGACCAAATTAAGGATTGTAAGGCAAGGACATAGATGGCTGACGAGGAAAGACGTGGGCATGAAATCTAAGACATTGGATTTATTGGCCTCAATTAGGGACTCAACATATTGGATAAGGGACACAAACTATTGATGATAGATATCACTTCTGTTAGGTCTTTATGATGGAATACTTTTGTATAGTATAGCTTCCCAATATAAAAACAAAAAGGATCATTAAAACAGGCAACCTAACTTTAGGGTTCTCAATTTAAGCATTGAAATCATGTACCCGTGCATTCAATAGGCAGCTCAAAATTAGGAAATCTAGGCTCAGACTTAACCAAATTGATTATCAAAGCCATATAAAAGAACACAATATAAAGAAGCATTTAAAGTGACCTCTTGATGTGCAGTACGTTTGAACTTCTCTGACTGCTTTGCTAAAGGTATCTTCTTCAGAACATACCTAAAAGCGAGAAAAATGAATAGCGAAATCAATTATCCATTCAAATGGAATCACATTTCTATTCCTTGTTAGTCAAAATTATTTTCAAAATTTATTCCCAGTGTCAATGTTCTACACAATGGGTTCAGTACTACAGAGGAGCTTTAATTCTATCAGAAAAGGGTCATTTAGGGTTGTATCATCATGTTTCCATAATTAAAGCCAACTACACAGTCCACAAAAGCCATGTCAAAAATTCTCACTTCAAAACTGCAAATGCAAGAAAATATTAATTGCGGGTTTCTACCTTGTGGCCAGCAGAAATCACTTCATGTTCAATTCCTTTACTTTCTGTTACATTGTGAATATTGAAAAACTAGCAATATTAGAAGAAGATAAGATCTTCATCAGCGCATAACAAGTTTCCTTCACATGCTATAACTTTAAGTAGTTAGAAACACTCCATCAAGACTATTAGAGATGCGAAAGAAGCGTATTCCAATAGTCCTCGAAAGTAAAAAAAAGCGCATATCCTCCTGAAACTAGCTACTTAAAGATTTCCATGGATAGTTGCGGAGACACCCTTTAGTAAGAGGTGTCATCCCACACCACTTGGCAAAGAATATCAGTGTGTTTGCCTGAGTAAATAATATTTTTTTCTAAAAACAATATGTACATATATAATAAGCCAATACAAGGTAAATATTAATTTAGGACACAAAGTGATGTCTTAAAACTACCAGTGTCTCAAATTCAAGCCCACTTGCAAGCTAAATTGCGACAATAGGCCGACACCGCTTGTGCAAAATGCCATAGCCCACTTGCCATTGAAGTTCCAGAAAATGCATTATTACCAGAAACAAGTTTTACTTTTTTGTTTATCAAGACCAGAAACAAGTTTTACACGGGGTGGTTCTACTAAATTTCTTAACCAGGGACTAAGCAAATATCAACTTCAAACAGTATCCCTCAAATTCTTATCAAGAAAAACAAAAATACAAAACAACCTTTTAAGCTCTTAAGAAGCCAAATCAATGAAATTAAATTCATCCAACTCCAATTATCCCAAATTAAAGCCAACATAAGCTAGGCTAACTAGGAATGATTAAACCAACTACACGACAAAATAAATAAAGAACAAAGTACTTTAAGAGAAAAAAAAAAGGAAACTTCTTGCTTACTTCTTTTTCTCAGCTCTATGAAGAACAAGAAATGCTATACCAAAAGCTCCTCTTCCAATTTGCTCTACCACTTCATAATCATCCATCTTTGACTTTCTACCACTCTCTGTCTCCATTCTACCCTCAAATCCCCAATAACTCAAAAGGGTCAATCAAAGATACAATCTTTTGCTAATTGAACTCACCCAACTCAAACTTTGAGGGTCAACTGTAGAAATTCTTCAAAGTCTTTGCAAGAAAAGCAAATCTCTGGTCTTGCCCCCCAAGCAGAAATTAAGGAAAAGATGTCATTCAAAGTTGGGTTCTTTGAAGGGAATATTTGGAATTTTTGCATAAAGGTTTCAAGGGGCCTATAATGATGTTAAGCTGCAACAACTATGTGTCTCTGTGTACGTGTGTGTGAGAGAGAGAGAGAGAAAGGCAACAAGAGGGCCCATAGGGAAGAAAGATGGAAGGGTTGGTTGGGCTTGGCATTTTAGGAACACAACAAAATTCAACTATAACAAAGGATTCTCCCGCAAAAAAAGACACAATGGATTTTCAATATTGGAGTAGTTTAATTGGAAAGTCAATTAAAATTGGTTTATCCTTTGGCCCTTGCAAAGAATTTTTACACCATGCTGGTCATTTAGCATTTACTTAAGTTGGATTAGAATTAATACCTCAAACCCCTCTTAAATTATTTGTATTTTGTCCATTTAATACTTAGTACTCGTTTGGCCATGAGAATTTTTCCCGAATTTTTTTTTCACTTTATTTGAAAATCAGCATTTGGCAATAGAATTTCACATACAACGAAAAACACCTAAAAACTTGTTTTCATTTTTTTCATTTTTTTCATTTTTTTTCACTTTCATTACATTCAAACAATCAAATATTCTTTGCAAAAACTATAACCATGCACAATTCCATCTTCAACTTCAAAATTCCAAATAAAGTGAAAAATATTTGGTTTTCATGGTCAAACACCTACTTAACTAATAGGATATTGTTGTTATATCCTGAACGATATTATTTTCTGTCCAAAGTCTCTTGTAGTGTCAAGTGACATGGATAGTTACTCTCGTTGCAATGTGTGAAAGCTAGAAATAAGCCAAAAAGAGCATCTATGTGATATTTTACATTTGTTTTTTTTGTTTTTTTTTTTTCTGATAGACTCAAATTAAAGACATAATTCATAACTTGCACAAAAGAGGATTCAGCAAAAGAAAAGCAAATACTAACAGGAGTGAATGAATTTTCCTGGGGTGAGAAGGGGGAGCTAATAACTCAAGTCAAATTCATTAGTCTTTAGTTTTACCGCAAAATCAGGAACAGTTATAAATCACTTGGTCTCAACGTTCATAGTATATCTTTTGACTAATGACTAGGAAAAGTATGTAGCGTTGTCACACATGAATGGCCTAGAAATAAATTTAGTCTTATCGCACCATGTTGGTTTCGTAATATCATCATCACTAACTAAAATAAATGTTGTTCCAAAAAAAAAAATCTCGAAACACAACTCTGTACGTGTGTGTGAAACATAGTCCTAATTCCTAAAGCAACATTAGACTAGTAAATTTATAGGAGAATAGAAAAAGGTACATGTGTGTGTGATAGTTTTGGGTGACAGGTATGGAAGAGCCAACCAAAAGAAGTGAGGGACCAAAGACCTTTGCTTGCAATTCCAGAATCAATAAAAGGGGGTGGGAATTGACCATTTTACACACAACGGAGAAAATTGAACATCTTCTAATTGGGTCACAGTCATGATGTCACTATCCTCAACTTACAGGTTTTTCTAAATTTTTTTATTTTTTATATTGATGGTATTTGAGTTAGCATTCACGCACTTCGATTATTTAATTGAGTATTTGTTATTGTTCATCAACACACGTATTAAATAGCTTTACCTGCTAGCTTGTTTGGATGGTCGTTATCGTATTATATGGTGTTGTTACTTTATATACAAAATTTGTTTTGATTATTATTTAAATTTTATTGTATCGTATCGTTAAATCCGTAGTTACTTAACTTATTATTTTTTCTCATTTGCCTTTGCTTATTAGTAGTATTTAATAACAACAACAACAACATACCCTGTGGCCAGTGTAATCTTACGAATGGGGTCTGGGGAGAGTAGAGTGTACGCAGACCTTACCCCTAACTTATTTTATCTTTTTTTCCTATCTTTTCTATCATAACTCTACACGGTACCCTTCTTTAATCATTAAAATTGTTAGTATAAGTTTATTCTTTTGTTGGTGTGTTGACATTATGTAACGACTGAAAACAATACAATCTATTCAAACGTTATATTCATCAAAACAATATAATACAATACAATACGTTTTGAAATGATGAGTACTAGCCATCCAAACAAGCTTATGATGTTTTTCTACTGGGTACATGTTTTTCCTAAAATTAATTGTACTAGGTACATGTTTTTCTGTACTGAGTTAGAGAGATTGGAAATTGACTGTACTGGGTACATGTTTTTCTACAATTTTGAAATGAAAGGGCCAAACTTGGTATTATCTCCAATTGAGTGTTTCAATTTCTTTTGTTAGGGTGGTGCTGCCTACTTAAGTCTAGAATAGTTGCCGTTAATCATGAAATTTGGAGGACACGTTCTACTTATGGTTGTCAAATGTTCAATTAATAGACGGCAGTCATTATGGATCGTCGGATCATTACCAAAGAACATCCAACAGTTCACGATTATTACGTAATCCAGTTATGATTGACCCTAATTGGTCTACTTTCTATATTCCTATACGTAATTAATGGAAATCGGGTAAGCATAATTCTAAAGTTATTTAACTGATTTCACACTGAAGAACAAAATCTGATATTATCCATGAAGGCAACAGCAAAACCTTACCAAACTCAATTATTCTCAAGCGGAACTTGGCATATCTATAGCAGATTAGCAAACTATGCCCGTGCGATGCACGGGGCCAACATGATTAATTTGGTTATTCAATTTAGTTAGTCTTTATGATTTGTATATTTTGCAAAAGATATTGCGATTCTCCTTAGTGAGTCTCCATATTTTTTTCTTTTCCTCTTATTTTTCCCCTTAATTTCTCAATCGTTGTTAAAATTTGTCTTATTTTGGTTATGTCCGCTTCTTTTTATATTTATTAAGTTGACATTCAAATATCCTACATGTTAAGTTTATAATCACAAGATTCAAAGGATATTTTATTATATTATGCACATTTTTAATTTAGAACCACAAGATTCAAAAGTCTATCTTTATTTTTTAAATTCCGTGTATAGTCAAACGTAGACACTTAAATTGAGACAAAGGGATTATATGCCAAATGAAGGAAATGAAAGGACAATTGAGATACCGTGGACACGTGGGGACTTAAAAAGTAAAAACACAAGAGGTAGCATTAATGTTAAACTTCTGAAATGTACACATGTTAGTCCTGGCTTAGAGTATAATTTCAGTTGCTTTTTGTACAACTTATTGTTGTTGTGTTCATCCACCTTGGGCGTTTGTTGTTAAATAAATAAAAAATTGTCTTATTTTGGTTATATTCGCCTCTTTTTATATTTAGTAAGTTGACAATTCAAATATCCTAGATGTCAAGTTTATAATCACAAGATTCAAAAGTCTATCTTTATTTCTTAAACTTCGTGTCTAGTCAAACGTAGACACTTAAAATTGAGACAGGGGGAGTATATGCCAAATGAAGAAAATGAAAGGACAATTAAAACACTGCGGACCCGTGGGGACTTAAAAAGTAAACACACGAGAGGTGGGATTAATGTTCAACTTCTGAAATGTACACATGTTAGTCTCTGCTTAAAATAGACTTTCAGTTGCTTTTTGTGCAATTATTGTTGTTGTGTTCGTCCACCTTGGGCGTTATGAGAAGAGAATAAATATTCAGCAAGAGCGTGAAAAGTCAAAAGTGAACAAGTAAAAGTATATCGAGGAAATAAATGTGTCGGAGAATTAAAATTGAAGTGCATACGTCTATATATGAGAAGGGAATAAATATTAAGTACTATGACATATGTCCACGCGGGGTAAAAGAATAGTTGGTTAAAGTGTATAAGTTATGTAGCTTTTGGTACAAGCATTCATTGCATGTATAATTTATAAAGCTTTTGGTACAAGCAACCAATGTTGTGTTGGTTTCTCTTCCACACTTATATATAATAGAAAAGACTAGTGTCATTTGGCCCGTGCTAAGCTCGGGTCCAGACCGATCTTACAAAATTCAATTTGTAGATATTTTGTAAATTTTTGCTGCTATTGTTTCTTTGTTTTTCTAACATCAATTTGATACTTTCAATAGACTTCTATCCGAACGTTAAGGAAAAACATTTTTTAGTTTATATATTAGATTTTTTTTTAAATAATAATCAAATATTGGCTTTTCTAATTGCTATTTTACTTAAATATTTTTAAACTAAAATCTCCGATGATCCAAATTCGGCTTTTCATATGTTAAATTAATTTCATTTGATTTTTGAATTAAACTTACTTATTTTTTACCAAAAAATATTACAATATTCAGTTAATGTCAAGAATATTTACTGCGAAAAAATAGTGTTGTATGATGAAATCAATAAAGTTAACTTATAAATAAATATAAATAATTAAAACCCTTGATATTACAAGATATTTTTGTAGATGTTTTGTCAAATTAAACACACGAAAAAAAATATTGAAAAGTCCATAAAACTAAATTGTTCTTACTTTAAGCTTTCATTTTCCTTCCAAAAGATGCATGTTAAAAAATAACAACTTTTTGTTTTTCTTAATTTAATAAATCATTTTATGAAATTCACATTGTAATAACTTTTTCATGTTGAATTTAACTATTTTGTCTTTGATTATACGGTATTTTGCAAAATATTTTAATGTTAAATGGTAAAAAATATACTCCAGTTTTTGCAATTGTTTAGTGTTATTATTATTTGGTTTCTTTAACTACAGTGTTTTTATAACTATAATATTTTAAGTTCCTCTTTTAATATAGTAATTTATTAGATAAGTTTTATGTTGAAAGCATGGGCACGTAAAATTTGATTAATTAACTAATGTACTTCGGACTATAATTTACAGTTTCGGTTCATTTTTAAGTATATTTAACAATGATAGTCTATTTGTATTTATTCAACAATGATAGTCTATTTGTATTTATTCTTTTGATTTAAAACCTAAGCTTACCTTAAGTGAAATCTTTGTTAAGTACTTATTTTGCTAGCATGTACGACATAAAATTAGAGGAGAAAATAAAAATATTTATCTATAACCGGACAAATAAAAATTTTAAATAGCAAATGATAATTGGTAATTAACATCAACAAATAATAAATAGTATTATTAAAATAATATTTTAATTCAATAATTAAGACTATATTATAGAATTTGATTGACATGATAATTATATTCTTTAAGCGTCTAAAATAAATTATTAAGGAAAAATATAATTTTAAACAAATTTAATATTTCTCATAAAAGACTCAAATATGTATAAGCATATTTTGTGGGGATCACTAATCTTTTCCATTACATCATCATCTTTAGTGGCATAAAAAAGCCCTTGAGGTTCTCAAAATTTACCAAAATTTGTAAGATTTCACAAAGTAATAAAAACTTTAATTAGGGGTAAAAAAAAAGATAAAAAATTCATGTGAGGGCTACAAAAAATTGGTATTCTCCCTTATAAATAGTAGTAAAATGTAGGTGCACACACTACTTTCAACTTGGACTATATACATATATGATTAAATAATTTAAAATTAATATTAATGATAAAGTAATAGCACAATATTCTATCTATTTAGTATTTACCCCTTTGGACATGAGAATTATTCACTTTTTCCGGGTGTTTTCCCCACGTTATTTGAAAATCAAAGTTTGGCCATGAAAATTCCGAATTCAACTTGAAGTTGTATCTAGAATTTGAAAAATATCTAAAATCTTGTTTTTACTTTCAGTACATTCAAACAACTAAATATTCTTTGCAAAATTATAACAAAACACAACTCCAACTTCAAAAATTCTGAATAAAGTGAAAAATATTTGGTTTCTATGGCCAAACAGCATTTCCCCAGGGCACTGATATAATGACTCTTTCAATTACACGTGTGTTAGGGAGTTAGAATGTCTTATTCTTATACTTAAAATTTTTATTCACCTTTGCTTGCACACTTGTACTATACTCTTATTGGAAGTTTCACTTCTTGCCTTTTTCCACATATCTATTCCTGCTTTTCTATTTTATCATTAGGTTGATGTAGGAAGTAGTAAAAACCAAAGAAGTATTCCTCTCTTAGACGTGAGGCCCTTATTTGAGTTGTTTCCACATTGATTCACAAGCTTCTTCAAGTACTCAAGAAATTGTACACAGCTGCGGAGTCGGCAAAGGGCAAGAAAATGTATAAGTGGTCCTTTAGACAAATAAATTTTCTGTGTGGTATATTCAATCAGTCGAAATCATTAGGGGGGTCAAGTGTCACTTTTCCAACTACCAACTCTAGCAAAAATATATACACCCCCAAAAAGAAAAAAGGAAGTTGCTTGGCCTATATTTCCTGTAAATCTTCCGACAAAAGTCCAGTCAGAAATCTTCAATTTTTGCTTGATTAGAATGTCTTTTTCCTATGGAATCAACAGTAAGTTTGAATAGTTTTGCATTTGTGTAATAAGAAGGGGAAAATGTGCTCAAGTTTCGTCGGTGGAATATATAATAGGGGATGGGTAGGGGGCCAACTCTATCAATAGAGAAATAAAAAAGGAAATTTCCTTAAAAGATTGACACAGAAATATGCGTATAAAAAGGTTGGATTTTGTCATCTTTTAATTTGCCAATTCCTCTGCCCCACCACTTGATAATGCTAGAGCAGTGACACGGTTTAAGATATCAAATATTGATGGCATAATTATATTATATTTAATTAAATTTTAACTAAACATATGACCTTTATTTATTGATCTACATAAAATTTTGACCCAATCCCAAAGGAACTGATTCATCCACGCCCTAATCCTCACCAACACAAAACTCATTTTAAGTTATCGCATTCGCAGCTAATCATTTTTCACCTCCCGTTTTTAACCGGTTCTTGTACTAACAATTTTAAGAAATTATCTTAATCTTTGGTCATGTTCCTGCCCACGCTATTAAAAGATTAATAGAGCTTGTAAATATAGACAAGATCATTAAAATGTCGTCTAGAGGTTAAAAGCAATTTATGTGATAACTTCCTAGCATTCTTGGGAGCAATACAAGAATCATATAGCGGAATACTCACTTCATTTTCGACGCAGCTAAGCCATAAAATAACTTCTTTCCTGGAGACAAATTGTGTAAGTTCATCACCTTCCAATGTTTTCCTATAAGCGGGTCAAGGATTTGAGCTAATTGATTTTTCTTTGATTGCCCTCTTTCTGAAGCTTTGTTTTGTTTTTCTCCAGAGTTTTGATTTGTGATATTTTTGCTGCTTGGAATTTTAAGTTTTGTTATCCATTAGGCCGTTCATATCTATATACTGAACATGTTTGGAGACGGAAAACTGTTTATTAGTTTGTCAATGTTTTCTAAGTTGGTTCTTAATTAATTTTAGCACTTATTATTTCTTCCCAGGATCTAGGAATTTAATTCGATGAATTTTCTATTTTTCTTAAGTATAAAAAGATCATCGAATTCATGATGAATTTTCTATTCATTTGCCATGGCCGTTAACTTGGTATAAAAATATTACTATTTCTAAAAGTATTTCAATTCTATATGTCTGTATATATATTAGTGGATGGACTCACAATGCAACCATAAATATCCCTTTGCCTTTGTTCTACTCCTTTTTGAGATTAAACAAAATATTTTATCAGGTAATTGGACTTCCTTTAATCAAAGCCGGTTGTTATCATTATAATTCTTCTTGGAATAAAATCAAGAACAGTTAGGTAGTGCAAGTTCATTACAGTGTTTTAAGAGACGAGGGCGCGAGACAAGGCATTTTACACAACACGGGTATGAGACGTAAGTCCCGAGACACGAAGCGTAAGTCTCATGGATCTACGAAGCGTATGTCTCATGTATCTTCAATTTTATAATTTTATTACTAAAAAATAAGCAAAAGTAAAGTTTTCATTAAAATTCTGCAAATAAATTCAAATAAATCACCAATAATATAAAAAAAATATTATAAATATTATTTGAGAAAGAAAACAACACAAAAAATAATAATAGTCTAGATAATCTTTAAAATGAAATCTTCATTCACTTCATCATCAATCTCCAGATCTATTAGTCCTTCCCACCGTAAACTAATATTTGCACCGACTTTTATTTATATATTTCAAAAAAGTAGAAAGGCAAAAAGTGTAAGAGCAATGACAAAAAATGGATAAAGTTGCTTCAGGGACATAATTCTATGAAATCTCTATCACATCAATTTCAGGCATAATCATCTAAAAATAATAATTTATGGCAGTGTTATTTTCTATAAGAGTTACTTTCTTTATTTGTATATATTTTAGGAAAAAATCACTACAACATGAAAACATGATAACATAAAATATAAATATCATTATACCAATAATAAAAATCATAATTTATAGCAAATATACTTTTAAAACAATAAAAATCAAATTTAACGTCGGGGACTTACGCCCTATGGATCTACGCCTTTCATTTGCGGTCCGGAGCGTTTTTGGTACACCCCGCTCCGATACTAATCCCGAAAACGCCTCTGAAAACACTGATTGATTATTGGTTTAAAGCTTCTAAAACGATACAACTTCCACTAAATCAATCTTCTTAAAGAAAAGATTATGAGGTTTATTAAACTAAATTAATTCTAGCTTCTGAGTGGGTAATGCACCCAAAGCATCTTGGTACAAGAGGACAAAAGAATTTTAAGGGATTTGAGGGGTCTTACATAATAGGAACATAGAAATTATTCAATCATTTGATTGATCCCAAAGAGCATTATAGTACATTTTTTCTTCATATTATTATATACTACATATAACTTTTTTATGTTTGGTAGGGAAGGTGGTGAAGGACAAAACAGCATTATATGTGAAGATTGATTAGCCCAAATTAATATTAGGTTCTTTACCCTAAACATCCAAACATTATCTCCTCCCCCCCCCCCCCCCCCCCCAAAAAAAACAAAACAAAACAAAAAAAATAGTAACCCAAGAGGGGGAGAGGACAAATGGGCATTCATTGGTTAATTATATGGATAATAAAGAACCATAATGTACTAAAAAAGGATTGTATCTCAACTCCTAGTTAATTCTTTGTTTGACCGAATTTGGGACAAACAAAACACTATTAATTACGATCATTAATTGTTTGGAGTGTTCATCACGAATAATTAGAAGCCTCTCTTATCCTGAATCCTGATAATAAGTACTACGTCCTATATTAGTAAAATTACCCTAGAGATGGATCTTGTAACAAATTAAAGTCCATAACTTCTTTTTAATTACCTTGCGATACCATATTTCTGTCAATTGTCTCAGTTTCATCGGTAAGGGCTATGGGTTTATATGCATATTTATTTATGTTATATATGCATATTTATTTATATTAATTTTTGATAATATTTTTTCTTTCCTCCTATTCCTATGGGCTCTAGCTAGAGCGGTCAAAATAGGCTTGGCCCGCGAGACCAGCCCAACCCAACCCTTTATTTAAGTAGGGTTAGTTTAAGTTTTTCTTAGCCCATTTAGAAGTGAGGCTCAATATCCCAACCTCTCTTAGCCCGCCAGCCTCAAGGGTTGGGCCGAGGCCAGCCCTTGAGGCCGGAAAAAAATAATAAACTAGTTAATTTTTTAAAAAAATTATGAGTAAATTAAACACAAAGATAGAATTAATGGAAAAAAAAAAAAAGTACTAACTACTAAGCGGTAAATTAGAAACGAGAGTTATATATTTTAGTCTCATAAATCATATTATGTTTAATTTTTTTTGGATGTGACTTGGATTAGTGAACAAAGATAGTAATTTATATTTGTTTTTGTAGTGTGAGTTCGTGTAAGAATGGTACAGCAGAAAATTTTATTTCAAATTGCTAAATTTTCGTGTTCAGATTGTCCAAAATATCACTTAGAGAATGATATTTCGGAAGAACAAAAACCTTAAATGGCTGGCCCATCCTAGCCCGCAGCCCATGTAGGGCTGCCATTTTAGAGGTCCTTTCGTAAAAAGAGCCAACCCGTCCAAGCCCATTTAACTCTTTGGCCCTTTAGGGCTGGGCTGGGTTGGGCAGGGCCAGCCCGTTTTGACACCTCTAGCTCTAGCTATGCTTCAGCTCTTTCAAGAGGACAAAGGTCGGTTTTTTTTTTTTTTTTTTTAATTACATAAGGGGTAGGGGAAGGGGAAATGGGGAAGGAGATTACAACGTGGGGATTCGAACCCTCACCAACAAGGTGAAAGTTCTGGTAGTCAACCAACTGAGCTACTAAAGCCCTACAATCGGTTGTGTCACGACCCAAACCGTCGTGATGGCACCCACACTAACCCCCCTGGTGGGCGAACCATTCCCTTAGCCAGTTATTCAATCTTTTATCCAATTATAACTTATTAACAATGAAAACAACCAAAAACTTTCTAGTCATGCCATATAAAGATAAATAGTGCGGAATACTAACTATCACAACCCCAAAATCTGAAAGTCATAGTACAAGAACTCTAATCATAATACTGTCTAAGAAATAAACAACTGTCTGAAAAAAAAATTGAAGAGTCTAGAATGAAATGTAACACCTCAGACTCTTAACTTAAGCTTTGACCATGATTTTAGACGTATAAAATCAGATAGAGAATGTTGGAGTTGGAATTTTGCTTCAGTTCAGCAGATGAAATTTTACGCCCAGAATTACGTGCCGTAATTTGAATTACGGACCATAATTCAGTCCGTAATTATTAAGTTGATCACTGGTTTTGATATGAAAAATTATGGTCAGGAATTACGGACCGTAATTCGTGACCGTAATTGAAGAGGTGTTTAACTGGGCATTCTATTTTGAGACATCAAAATTACTATCCAAGAATTACTGACCGTAATTCAGTCCGTAAAACTCTATATGCACCAGAACCTATAAATACCTGGTTTCAGTTCTAATTTTTATTTTTTTACAAGTCCCTAAACCCTAGAACGACCTGCTCTCCTCCTCCACCATCAAGGACACTAAGGTAAGGTAAGCTATCCTAACCTATTCCAAGTGGATTAAATCATGTGTTCATCTAACCTAATTAGGGAATCATTGTTCTTAACCTAGGGTTTTCTAGAAAACCCATATTCAAGGTTTGAGACACAAGCTTTTGGATTCTTCTCAAAGTTCAGACTTTTATTGTGGATTGTGAAGCAGCTAAGGTATGTGAGGCTAACTATCTACGTTAGGGAACGTTTATGATTCTCCCTACGCCTCATTCTACATGCTTATTAGTAATTTGACTCAGAATACAGTTTAGCCCTAGTTTCTTGAATAGTTGTAGCACTGCTATCTTCTAGGGTTATAGTTCCATAATTCGTTCATGGTGATCACTTTGAATAGCATGAACTTAGTACGTAATCATTATAGACTTGTGTATTGACATCACATGAGTCTCAGTCAGTATATAATAAGTTATTTGTTTAAGTTCCATAATCAGAAACAGTTATCATGCTATCAGCTATAGCCAGTCTCAGCCTTGTAAATTATTTAATGTTGAACACCTGTATCTGTATTTTTGGGCCCTAGGCCACAGTTTATGCATAAGTATTGCTTGGGCCTGAGGCCACAGTTTTTGTGCACATTATTTGGGCCCTAGGCCACAGTTTATATTTACAGTTATACAGGTGATTCTTCATTGAGAACAGGGAGTACTTCAGATTCTTGCTTTCCTGTTTAGTTCAGTTTCAGTACTTATATTTCTTTCAGTTGTTTTACATACCAGTACAATTCAAATGTGTTGATGTCTCTTTTATTGCTTGGGGGCCTGCATCGATACAGGTTGACGATCCAGCTAGCTAGGACTTGCTCGTAGGGGTGGGCGTTCGGTAATTCGGTAATCGGTAGTTGAAAGTAGATACCAAATACCAAACCAAAAAAGTTTAGTTCGAAAATTCGGTGATCGGTAAATCCAACTTCGATTTGGGACGGTATTCGGTAATAGCGTACTAAAGTTGGAGTCGGTTGTCATATAAATTTAATACCGTTCCTCCAATTATTTCTATATTTCGATGTGGAGGCACGATATAATGAAAGATCAACAAGTTAGAAGACATCACAAAAAGCTAATTGACACAACTAAAAGACATCTAGAAAATTAAATTAGAAAAGGCTAGAAGATAATCCAAATACTGCTACCAAATGGATTATCCAAGCACTGCACATTGCACTAGTTACATGCCCACGTTTTGTGAATTTTAACACCAGTAGTTTTACAGACGTGCGTCTTATTGCAGTATTCAAATGCTGAAGAGTCACAGCTCGATCTGAAGTTTTTTCATTTTCCATGTAGACTCCCTGAGCTAATTCACGTAGTGTTTCACAGAGCTACGCAAAGGTAGTGTTTTTATTTATTCATTTACTACTCCTACTACTTTGTTTATCATTTCTCTCTCCTGAACATAGCCTCAAATGCTCAAGTTAACATACCAATTTCCAGACTCCCAGTTTACAAGTCCTTACCAAACAAATAAAACAAAATAAAATGAGATCCCTCCAGTTCTAAAATAAAATTAATATGGGTTATAATTAGGGGGTTTCCCTTTAGTTAATAAATAATTCGGTATTCGGTAAATACCAATTACCAAACGGTATTAGTATCTCGTATCAAACCCAAATCCAAATACCGTAATTCTGAAATATTATTCCCGAATATGGTACCAAATACCGAATTACCGAAATTACCAGTTGGTTCGGCAATTCGGTTTTCGGTATTCTATGCCCAGCCCTACTTGCTCGTATTAGCTATTGGTGAGCCCCAGTTCCTCCGGGGCGTTTTCCTGCTTCAGTCTTACCAGCATTTAGACAGTTATCTTTAGAGGCTTCATAGACATAGTTCAATCAGTCATATATTAGCAGTCTTTTATGTATTAGCCTTGTTGGCTATTTATTCAGATGTTTCAGACTTAAACCAATATTTTTGCATTTAATATATTTTCAGTCAGACTTTTAGTAGATCAGCACGTGTTAGTCTTATTTCCTTATTATTGCATGTTTTGATATCACATGTTGATTCAGCCAACCTATGGGTTCACTCGGTCACATTCAGTTAGGCACCGAGTGTCTTGTTACGCCCAGGATATGGTTCGGGGCGTGACATGAAAAAGACATCAGATGAGAAAGATCTTCAGGCGGCATGGCATGGATAGGATCTCACCCTCGGATCTGAACTGCATATGGCCTCAGGCTAGATATGAGGTCTGGATGATGTCTCTGAAACACAATCTGGACTAAAAAAGGGTGCAGCAAGGTAGTATCAATACAAACACTATGTAGCGGTAGATATCATAGGCCGACGAAGACTAGTATCATGCATACATTCGTAAAACCAACAAAATAGGCAGATAGGCACAACAACACAACAACCACAGTAATGTCAATAACCAAATAACAATGAATCACAAGAATAAAATGAAGTCAAATGAAATAAAACCAATGATAAGTATCTCAACCGTACACACATGCTAAAGGCCTTGTTCGCACGATAGTCATGACCTGCAGGGGACCCATGGTGTCCATGTACCACTCGCTCCGAAACTGACCTCGGATCACGAGCCCATAACTAGGCCACATCCTCACCCCCTGTATATATATATATCCGATCACAAGATAAGTCTCAACATGGTACAAGTCCAGAACCCAATATGAAGCATGATCAATCAATAGTATCAGTGTCAATAAAATACCAGTCACCATGCCATAAGTCATAACAAGACTCAATTAAATCAACTCAACAATAGCATGAACATACAAGCTATCCCAATCAGTAACGAAGAGTATTAACCCCTTCCTTCCAATAACACAATAAATACACCTCATGTTCAATCAGTGGCAGAGCTAGAAATTTGGGGAAGGGTGTGCAAATTTTCTTCTCACTTGTGTTAAGGGTGTGTAAAATTAGATATATACTCATAATAGCTAATATTTAAGCTATGTACACAGCGTAATTTTCGGCGAAGGGTGTGCACCTGACCACCCTTCGCCTAAGGTGGCTCCGCCCATGTGTTCAATACGTAAAGTAATGGCGACAAGCCCACATAATCAAAAGTCATACCAACCTAGGTAATATCCAACCAGACTTCATGCCCGAAAACCTAATCATGCTTTCTACCGTCAATTCTACTATATATACAATCAACTAATCAAAGTCTAACTTAAGTAAACCGTAACTGTTACACCTCGGAAATTTTCCGTTGGTACGCAAGTAAATGGACTAATGATGTGTGCGAGGAGTGTTAGTGTATAATGTTTCATGATCAAGGTGCGTAAATGGACGAGAATGATTAGAATGAAAAGTCGAGAAATGAGAAAAATTGAAAGTTGGCAAAACTGCCCAGTGATC
Source organism: Lycium barbarum (assembly GCF_019175385.1). Taxonomy (NCBI): domain Eukaryota; kingdom Viridiplantae; phylum Streptophyta; class Magnoliopsida; order Solanales; family Solanaceae; genus Lycium; species Lycium barbarum. The sequence continues at coordinate 30,337,237 of NC_083337.1, forward strand.
GTATAGTGCAAAATACGGACCGTAAAGTGCAATACGGTCCGTAAACTGGACGTCGTAAACTAGCATGTCCAACTTCAACTTTCTGCCAGCTGAGGAAATGGCTAAAATACGACCTGGTGGACGGACCGTAAAGTGATTTATGGCCCGTAAACCATGATCGTAAATCACCATGCATGCAGGCCAAAGTTTCTGGTCCTGCTTAAGCTTAAAAACGACCACGAGGGACAGTCCGTAAATTGAAATACGGACCGTAAACCTTCATGGACGACCACTGTTCACCCAACACAGATTTTCCAATTCATTAACTATGAGGATCAAGACTTATTTTATTTCATTACAACATTACACCACTTCTCTCTAGAACTTCTCTCTACATTTATTATATGAGTTTTCAAGGATTATAAGTCATCCATAACATTAAGACAAGTCAATCAAGGTGTTATATCCCGCATTCTTGTACAATCGGATAATTCAAGACAATCGCAGGAAGACAGTAATCAAGGCCATATTTTTACTTTGCTGGGCATATAAGTTGTTATGAAAATATTAAAGTGGAAATAATGAGAAAGGTCAAGGGCATAAAAGGAAATTCGCAATATGACTCGTGGAAATGTGGAGGGAGACGAAGGGCAAATTTGGAATGTGGAAAAATTAAATTTTCATGAAAAGCACAAAATAATAATAATATGGGCTTGGAGGAAAAAGGGGTCATTTAGGCCATCTATAGTAAATGGGCCAAAGCCCATATGAGCAAAATTTATAAGTCCATAAGATGACTTAATTAGTCATCTTATTCATTATTTCTCTAGAACTTTCAAGAAAAAGCAAGAACAAAAAAAAGAAGGAGAAAGCCTTGAGGCCATTTCGGCCAAGAGGAATTCCACAAGAAAAAATTGACTAAAATTCCTTCAAAAATCATTTTCTACCAAGTAGAGGGTCCTTAACAAAGTGGAGTTGTTGTTGAAGCAAGAAAAATTCAAAATCATACAAGTTGTCAAGTTGTAGTCAAGTGAAGAAGTGGAGGAAAAGAAATGTGAGGACTTGTGCTCTTTTACATGTTATGAATATTTATGCATGTTGTAGTGTACAAAAGTGGATGAAATTCATGAAGAACAATATTATGGGATGTGGCCGTGAGGTGTAATATGTGTATGTATGTGTAGGAATCATGTTTCAATTGTTTCATCTAGTATTTGGTTATTATTGTTGTCAATGCTATGTGGAATAATGGAAGTTGAATAAATTTGGAGAGGTTGTAGTGTGTATGCTTGATATTGGCCGTATAGTTGTAGTGTAATGTGGAAGATAAATGGTTCTTGTTGTTATGGAAAATTTGTTGTGAGGTTGTTATAGGAAAATATGTGACTTTATTGTAGTTTATGTGAATATGGAAATGAAAGTGGCAAGATGCAAATTATGATTGTTATTAATGAAATTGGAAGGTGAAAAATGCATTGTGGGTGAATTATGGTTTTGGTGAAAGTTTATGTAAATTGAATATTATGTTCTTACATGTATAGAAGACAATGATATTAGTATGGTGTTGTTGATATATATATATTATAAGGTTAGTATTGTTTTATGAAAGTTGGAAGGTCTTGAAGGAAATTGTATATTGATTGAATTGTTAGTATTGTTGTTGGCATTGTTGTTGATACTTTGGCCAGGTTGAATTCCCGGGGTTGTTGTTGATTGAAATTGGCCAAGTTGAACTTGGTGGGATGGAGTATTTATAGGGGAAGTGCTGCCGAAATTTCGGTAGACAAATGTTACTTTAAGATTCCAATTCCAAAAGCTCTAACCAAAGTTGGTAAATGTGACCAATTTGTAGATTTTGGCGGATTTGCGACTTGAATTCGGGATAGCATACGGAGCGGCAAGAGGTATGTAAGGCTTCATCCTTCCTTCTATGGCATGTCTTAGAAGTAATAAGTTGAATATGAGCCTCGGGGACAACCCTATCCCCTGGAATCCGCGCCTAAAGTTTCCCCCTTTCCCGTTCAGTAGAATTGAACTAAAAATGGTGTAAAAAGTTGGAAAAACTTCCTAAGCCTCTAGAACTTGCTACATAGGACCCGACTACCTTAAAACCCTCATAAGTGACGTCATAGAATGGAATGTACACAAATTTGGCACGCCGCCTCAGTTGACCCAAGGTGGGCCTAGTTTTTCCCGGTTTTCCTTTGTTGACTCGTTTGACTTGTTTCGAAGTTGAATCTAAAAGAGAACTTTTGACCCTTGTTCCGATTATTAAACGGCAAGTACTGTACCATTCTAATGGAATTATGTCCATGATGACCGTGGTAACGATGATGTCAAGAAAAAAAGAATACGCCTATGACAAGCATGACAAAGATGATTTCATGACTAAAATGATGAATATGATCTTATATGGATAACGATGTAGTCCAAAATGAGAAAAATGCCTACGGTAGATATGTTCTGCTATGAAAAGGAAAATAGAAAAATGTTAAACTATATCTTGATACCCTAATTCTATTACAGGGAATGACTACTCTAAAGGTTCTAAGTAAATGAAACTATACCTTATGACCCTATTTGATGTTTTTCTCATAATGGCACTTTTCATTGGTAGCCTCGCCTTATAATACTCGTCCCTTCAAGGTGAGACAAAGCGACTACGGTTGTTCCATAATGTAATCGGAGGTTACCGACCTTACGTCACTCCGATGGATATGTGACTTTCTTTGGGCTTCCATGCATGCTATTTATAAGATACATGCATATGTGTATGGGTATGTATATGTATATGGGGAAAGGGGAAGGGCAACTGTTTTATCACCACCTGATTCAGCTGGATTCCATCCCGGACGCGGGATATAGGAGAGCCGTACGCGGCGTCTGTATATGTGATGTATGATATATATGATATGATATGTTGGGACACCGTTGGGGAGGGGGTGGGAGAGCCGATGTATTCGGCGTCTGTAAATGTGAGGAAAAGATACCGTTTACTGAAATGTACTGTTTTCTGTATACGAAAATAAGGAACACCGTGTTCTGAAAAAGGGGCTAAGCTTGCATGGTATTTGCCTACAAGGCATACACATGTACAGCTTACTTCTGCTCCAGGACAAGCTCTGTATGTCTATTCTGTTATTATTCACACTCTATATTTAGTTACTATGTTTTCATTCATGCCTTACATACTCAGTACATTATTCGTACTGACGTCCCTTCTTGTGGACGCTGCGTTTCATGCCGCGCAGGTCAGCAGACAGGTGGATTTGAACCCTAGAAGCTCTATCAGCCGCACTTGACAGCGCTCCAGTTGTTCCGGAGCCCCACTTCCGCGGTACTATTTTGCGTATGTATATTCGGGCACAGCAGTACCCGGCCCTATCTATGTATAAGTGTACTATGTCTAGAGGCTCGTAGACAGATATGCACAGTCAGTTATGTACAGTTAGATATGTGGTATTTTGGCATCTTAATGCTGCTATGTAAAGTGATAGCGAAGTTTACTAGTCTATGTTCATAATGACGCTGCTAATGTTAATGTTCAAAAAAAAAAATATGGTACTGTTCATACGGTTTGCTAAGAGGTAAAGGTAAAATGATAGATAAGGGGTGCTCGGTACAAGTATCGGGTACTCGTCACGGCCCCTAGTCGGGTCGTGACACAAGGATAAGGGAATCATCAAGGATCATCCAAGTCAAGAAATCCAAATGGAGAAAAACTAGGGTTTTGCTCAAAAAGGAGTATTATCAACCAAAGCTTGTTCCTACAACTTCTAAGGTAAGATTCATGATTTTTACAAGATGTTTAAGGTATTGGAGAATTAAAATACACGGATTGTAGAAAATGTGGTCAACTAGGTCATGAATGATGAATAGTGACATTTTGAGGAATAGTTTGAATTGAGATATGAATGTTGTTGTGTTGTGATATGAATGTGTTATAAATGGTATTAAGATCATGAACTAAACACTTTAGACGAATGGACGAAGATGGGTGTAATGACCATGAATGTAGGTGAATTAGAGGCAAAGTGAGGAATCTAGATAATGTGGATAATGTGAATGACTAATGGTCATTGTTATGATATTAATGAAGGTATAAACACTAGCATTGGAAGGAAACGTGCAAGTGTAGAATAGTCCGACGAAAAGGTATGTAAGGCTAACCCTTCTTTCATAAGGCATGGTTCTTGGCCAAACTCCTAAATTCCTCTATATGAGTATGTTGTCTTCACATGGTTGACATTCCGAGCTCATAAGCTCACGACCCTTGATATGTACTATGATTATACTACGTTCCTCGTATGACGAGTAAGTCTATAATGTAAATGTAACAATAATGATGAGGATAGTAATGATGATGAGAGTAAAATGAGACTAGAGATGCTTACGAGCTATGATATATGTGTATGTGTGCCTATGAAGGGCTATGATAAGACTCCGAGCTTATGATGCCGGGTAAGACTATATGTATATAACTATGTATAAAGTATGTATATGATTACGTAACGCGCGCGCACTTCTGCAGAAGGTACGGATAACCCTGATGCCTTGGTAGGGCCAGGTATGTATGACCTTGAGCCTTGGTTGGCCAAGTATGTATAAGACACCGATCCTATGAGGTCGGGTATGCTATGTAAATGCTATGTATATGAAATGACTATGTATATAATATGAATATGAATGTGAAAAGACTATGTATAGGGATACGAATAAGGACATGTGTACGAATATGAGCACAAGTATGGTACGAGTATTATTATGGGGTACGAACGACGATGTATGCAAGTAAGCGACATGATGATGATATTACTGTCTCCCCTCCTATGCTATCTTCGTATGATATCTATTATGCTTCTATATTGATGTTGATCATGCTTTACATACTCAGTACATTCTTCGTACTGACGTCCTTTTGTTTGTGGACGCTGCGTCATACCCGCAGGTGCACAGGGAGACAGATTTGATCCTTAGCTGCCTATTCGGAGATTTCATAGAGAGCTCTATTTCCCTCGGAGCCATATCTTTTAGGTACTCATTCTTTTGTGTATATAATTATGGGCATAGCGGGGTCCTGTCCCGCTAATGTGATATGTTATACTCTTAGAGGCTCGTAGACATGTGTGTGTGGGGGTAGATGTGTTTGGCCTTGTCGGCCTATGTTTTGTATATCATTTTGTCGGCCACGTTGGCCCATGTATATTGACGTGGCATAAATGCCTATGATGATATAAATGTGCGGTTGTCCATATGGGACTAGTTGACGAATGAATGGAAATGCATGTATAATTATGTGGATCACCTAGATGTAAGTATAAGAGTAAGCTAAGAGGGTGCTCGGGTGGGTTAGCACCGGGTGCTCGTCGCGGCCCCGAGTCGGGTCGTGACAGTAACCTACCTTAATGCAGAACTGGAACAACGCAAGCTATTCTGCTCGAGCTTTCCCCTTGCGTAACACCTCGGAACGCTCAAAGTCTAGCAATATAATGCTAAGTAAGCAACAAACCATCTAATTGAAATAAGAATCAACATTTGGGCAAAGAATACCCAAAATATCCCTAACGAGCCAACTGGGCAAAACCAGAAATTAAGGGTGAATTTATCCTACCCTCAATCCCAACAATCTTAATCCTCCAATTCATGGGGTTCTAATCACTTTAGACTCTTCAATTCATGATTTAGACAAAAAAACAAAAACAAATTAGGTGAAACCCTAAGTCTCAACATAGATTCTTGACATAAATAAACAATTTCATCCTAGAAGGTGACAACCTACACTTCTAGATGATATAAACAATAAATTAGTCAATCATTCCACAACTTAGATAAGGGTGTCATGAATTTGAGGTTTTGGGGTTTTCATACACCATTAGAGAGCCTAGAACTAACATGGGAACTTAAAAAGTAAAGAAAAATGAACAAAGTGGTGGTTGGAACCTACCCTCAAAGATGCTTCCACCAAAGTAATGAATGAAATCGCCTCTATTGCTCTGGGAACTGATTATAGGAGTTTGTGACTAATGCTTCGAACTTAGCAATAATAAATGGGTTTTTGTCCCTGTCGATCGCTGCAGCGGTCGATATTTGCACCTCAGCGATCCCGCTATAGCCATCAGACCCTCCGCAATGGCGATCCTCATTAATCGACACGGCTGGCCATAGCGGTCCAAACCGTGCCGTAGCGGTCCCGTTATGGCAGCAAACTACCCGCTATGGTGGACTACCCCTAAAGCCAAGTCATCGGGATGGCAGTCAACGCTCCGTTGTGGCGGTCCCGCTATAGCGGCACCACGCCCGCTGCGGTGGTCACACCAGAACTAGAAACTTCTGATTTTTCACCAAGTTTTCTCGAAATCCCGACATCAATCTGAGGCCCCACATACACAAACCAAATATGCACACATACGTAAACACACGCTACGGACTCACTCGTAGCCTCGAAATTTCCAACGGAGGTGTAAATTACCAAGTCAATCCCCAAACTAAATAAAACAAGTTTACAAACAAGTACTCAAAACATAATCAAACACCTTGGGAACTGAACCATTCACCCCACCAAGTTATAATCAAACCTCCGGACCTCACGTGTAACGACTTGCTAGGTCGTTATGGGGGGGGGGGGCTCAGTAAACTAGACCTCCGTTGGGAATTCCGAGGTCGCAGGTGAGTTTGCAGCGTGTTTTTTTTATGTATATGTGCATGTTTGGTTTACGTCTGTAGGGCCTCGGATTAGTGTTGGGTTTTTTGGGTGAAAAACTGGTGAAAAAACCCGGGCTACCAGTCAAAATAGACCGCTACAACGGGTGTGGTACCGCTATAGCGGGTCCATCGTAGAGGGTAGAGGGTCACCACCACGAGGTGTGGGAAAATTAATGAGGTCCACCATAGCGGGACATTTCCCGCTATAGCGAGACCTCTGCAGCGGTCGATGGGAGGCAAAATCAGTATTTTATATTCTTATTTTCGAACCCATTCCCCACATAACTCTAAAATAGTTCCCAAAAACTCTTGTGGTGAAATTCTAAGGCTAGGGCTAAAACACTCTTGAAAGGTAAGTCTCAATCCTCTTCTTTGTTCATTCCATCATCACATTAAGTTTCATGATTAGTTTAAGCTTCGTTAATGGTGGAAGGAAACGATAGAAACCTAGAAGTTGCGAACCCTTGAATAATTGATAGGTTATTGATTTTATTGCTGTTTAATCATCTAGGAGTATAGATTATCACTTCCTAGGATGAGAATTTGATTATTACTGGTGAGAATTATGTATTGAGACTTAGGGTTTCATAAAGATGGTAACTTTAGCATAAAAACTGCTTGTAAAAGGGTTGAATTGATTAGAAACCCATGAATGGGAATAGTGTGATGGTTAGAGTTGATTTTATGATGAATTAACACTTAGTGATAGTTCACCCATTTGAAAAGGGTAGAAGTAGTTGGGTTCTTTTCTCCAATTGTTGTTTGTTTGAGTAGATGATCCATTACTCACTTAGCATTATGATTGCTAGACTTTGAACGTTCTGAAGCTTTGTGAAAGGGGAAAGTTATTGCGGAGTGATTGCATTGTTCCAATTCGATTTTGAGGTAGGTTACGGTCTACTTGAGTTGGACTTTGATTAGTTGACTGTATATGTTATGAAATTGATAAGAGAAGCATGATTAGGGCTTCAGACATAAAGTGTGGTTGGAAATTCCTAAGTTTGACATTGATTGATTTATTATGTGATGAATTGTTATGATAAAGAAGAAGTTAATGAATACTCTTTTTGTCGACTTGGAGTAATCCCTTATTCACGCTATTGATGAAATGATTCTCGAGTCTTGAAATGACTTGTGGCATGGTGACTTATGTTCCTTGATATTTATTCATTAATTGTTCAATTTCTTTATTGATTGTGGAACGAAAATACATTATGATGATAAAGATAATATAAATATGAAAAGGCACATTTGACAGAGGGTGAGGATGTGGCCTAGTTATGGGCTCGTGATCCAAGGTCAGTTCCGAAGCGAGTGGTACATGGACACCATGAGTCCCGTGCAGGCTGCAGGTCATGGCTATTTGGACAAACATTACCATTTAGCATGTGTGTACGGATATGTGACAGAATTGAGATAATTCGCGAGTTACGGTTGTGCTGATAATGACACGGGTGGAGTTACTTTTATTGATTACTGTTTGTGTGGGGTTATCTTATTTCAGTGTTGGATGACTCTTGGTGATAGTTTCATATGGTTATGTGTTGTTGTGCCTATTCTATTGATTTTGTGAGTTTATGCATGATACTAATCTTAGTCGGCCTATGATATCTACCGGTACATAGTGCTTGTATTGATACTACCTTGCTGCATCCTTTTGAGTGCAGATTGTGATCCAGAGATATCTACCAAACCTCATATCTAGCGTGAGGCCAGTTCCTGATCAGATCCGAGGATGAGCTCATATCCATGCCATGCAACCTGAAGATCTTTCTTATTTTGGATATCTATTTCATTTCAGACATTTGTGATTATTTCAGACAGTTGTTCATTCTTTAGACAATTATGTTTTAGAGTCCTTGTACAATGACTTTCGGATTTTGAGTTTGTAATAGTTAAGATTTCCGCACCTTTATTTATTTATGGCATGACTAGACAGTTTGGAGATTTTATTATCATTATATCCTTGAATGTGTTAAAATTGATTAATCTAATGATGATTGGTTAAGGGGATTGGTTCGCCCACTAGGGGAATAGTTGTGGGTGCCACTCATGGCTATTTGGGTTGTGACATCACGGAGTCGACTGAAATCAGAAAAAGGTCTGTTTACTCAGAAGTCAACTATTCAGTTTTCACTAGACTCGCTTCTAGTCTCGGAAATGGATCAACAGAGGTAAAATGGTCAAAACGCACATATCGACCCGTTGGGTCGTTACATGTTGGGTTAAAGCACCACATATGTATTAAAATTCACAAAAATTGACATTTCAACAATAGAAGTGCATGCACTTTCAAAACACTTGTCCATTAAAGAAGAACTTAGATAAAAATGAAAAAAAGATCGAGAAAATATGATCAAATCAATAAATAATCAAAACTAATCAAACTTGCATATTTTATTTAGCAGACTGTATTAATTGATTTATTATTTTCGTAAGCGAGTCAAGCAAATTACGAACACCTCGCTAGCCATTTTTGTTTATTTGATTATTCGATCACAAAAATCGATCAAATTACATTTCATAAATTTTAAAGCTTGCGGAATTCTTATAGGAAAAGAGGCCTAATAAAAGAACATATAAAAGCCATCTATGTGACAATATGCTCATGTAATCGTTCATAAGTTTAGATAAATAAGAAGAGTTTTGACAAAATTAACGGGTTGTCTCCAACCCCCCCCCCCCCCCCCCCCCCCCGCCCTCGCGTAACCTTTCTGATGAAAAATACATACGTCTATAGAAGTGCAAATACTAGGGAGTACAGACAAGGAGAGGAGAGGAAGAAGAAAAAAGGTCCTAAACTCGATAAATGAAACTCACATAAGTTGCACATATATATGTAATTGTAATGTAGGAATTAGTAATGCATGATTTGTAATACAGGGATAAAATTATTCAATACATGAGGGTTACATTGGTCATTTTAGTTGATTTAATTCACGTATATCAAATTCCTGTATTCTTTTTCCACCTTGCATCATGCACAAAATAATACTTAAATTCCGGTTTAACTTATGTGACCGACAAAAATAACAACCAAACAATACATTGCTAATGCTGGATTTTATGCAAGAACCAAAATGCTAACAAACCATTGTATTGCTAGTGTAAACTTCTATGCAAGTATTATTATATTACTCCTTAAACTTGCCAAATGACTTCACAGTGTAGAGAAAATTACACCAATAAAATAACTGCACGTAATTACTATTCGTAGGTAATTACTGTTCATGACATGAAGTTGGACTAGTAACTTTCAAATAAGGTATGTAATCTGCTATACAAAAATAAATATATTACTAGTGTATAATTTTCTTATGCTAATCAGTGTAGATGAGTCGAATTATTTCCTAAATCGAAAGATACGTTATACATATAAAGTATATAAGAGGCCGGAGCGACAAATTTTAATATGAAGTGATAAGAGAAGTGGAGACGGGGTCTCATAAGCTTTATCGATAGATTAATAAGTTTCAAATGTCCAGAGTTTTCACGAATAACTTTTACTAATTTGAATACTAAATTTTAAAGGCAGGGATAATCAAGAATTTACGCAATGAAATGGAATGTTCACTTATTATATACACTTTAAAGAATTATGTCTATTTATTTAAAACATATATTGATTTATAACTTTTATGGAAAAGACATTGACCAAAAGAGAAAATCAAATCAAAAGTTGGGACAAACAAACAAAGCATAATATGTTTGTTTTTTTTTTTTTTTTTTTTTTTTTTGGAATTATCAAATTTTGTTTTAAGCTTTCTTTTTGTTCTCCTAAAAATTAGTAGGACCTAAATCCTGATAGAGATGGAATCTTGAAACAACTACTAGGCCCATTGTCATTTGTTTTATTTCCAGGTGACACCTTAATTACTGCTTTCAATCCTCTGAATTTTATTGGTGAGAGGTAGGGCATCAAAAAAGAAAAAGAAAAAAACATAGAGGTAGGCACATCCAAGAAAAGTCAAAAAGTTGAATCAAATCGATGCAACATGTCAATACTCAATACTCATGTACTTTTACTTGATCTAGTTTGATTTTAATTTGCAAGAAGCAATAATATTTTATTTGATGTAGTATTGAATGAAAAATAAAAAACTAAATCGACAATGTGTGTATATGTAAATGATTATTTAAATTTTATTTACACATAAATATTTTAAATATTTTTCTTAATAAGCCGTCCGGACATAATCACGATATTACCTTGAAATGTGTATATATATATATTTTTTTTTTTTCTGCCAACACATTAAAATAGGGACCATTTTGTCATATCACCCCCCAAAAAAACCAATTCATTATATCTTTGGCCTCAAAAAGAGACCACATCTAAAATATAGGACTTGAAGCAAGTAGGTAATGCCTTTGACTTAGGATTAGTCAGTTCTATTTCTCGATGGGACGGGGAAGGGATAAAACTCAGAGGTAGAGTGTCACCTTGACGTGGTGGAAGCAGGGGCGGATCTACATAGAGCCGAGGGGGTTATCCGAACCCCCTCGGTCGGAAAATTGCACTGTTTATATAGAGTCAAAATTTTATTTTCTGTATATGTACTTAACGTTGAACCTCCTCAGCACTAATTATAGACTTGGTTCGGCGGGAAGGGGGTTCAGATCTCTGTAGAGTGCGCGGGTTCGAGCCTCCGTTGCCAACTTTTTCTCACCTTTTTAGTTTCAGGTTTTTTATTCTTTTTAACTAAATGGAGCGACGTCGTTTGAGAAGGGGGCAGATCTGATTGGGATTTGAATTAAATCCCCAATTTCAAAGTCAAATAATAAACAAAACCCTCTCTACTTTTAGTTTTCCCTCTCTTATACTAAATTTCCCCAATTTCCCTCTCTCTATGCTCTTTTTTTTTCTTTTCTGCTCTGCTCGCCTCCCTCTGCCACTGGTCGCCGTCGCCCTCCGCTTATCGTCAGTGGTCTCTGTTCATGGCTTCCCCGGTAAGTTGCGCATGTTCCTTTCTTTTTCTATTTTTTTTCCAAAATTTTATATATTTGCTGATTGTTGTTGTATTAGGTATAACTTTATAAGGTATTTATGAAGAAAACTAGGTTAGCTATATTCTCTTCTGTCAGCGACTCAGTTCTAGGAATGAAAGAAAAAAATAAACATTTTCTCTTTTTTTTTTTTTTTTTTGTTTTGTTTTTGGGAAGGAGGTTTAAAATAGGGAATACAACTTTGATAGAACTGTTTTTGTCCATTGATGTGCTTTAACCAATCTAACAATTGGATACATATATTTATTATTGGCAAACATGGAGCTTAAGTATTTTGCTGGTAACTTGTCTACATGCCTGTTTAATTCTTTTAAGTTCTAACAGAATTCTTACTTTAAGATTCAGTCTCAACGTTCAGTGAAGAAGTATTTTACCAAAGCATCAAAATCAACTTTGAAGTCTCATAGTCAACCTAACCAGGAAGCAAATGCTAACCATTTAGAAGTACCATTACATTCTTCTCAAGAATTTGATTTGAGTTCGTTAAAGTATGACCCGGGTGAAAGAACTCCAATCTTGGACTATCATCCAAATCATCGTGATGTTATTAGAAGAGCATACCTTCAAAATGGTCCTTGTCAACCTCGGTTTCTACAACATGAGTATCCTCAAACGAATATTTCTGGATCAATGCGCCGTTTTAATTCTGAATGGTTTGATGATGTATATCATGATTGGTTGGAGTATAGTGTTAGCAAAGATGCAGTCTATTGTTTGTATTGTTATCTATTTAAAAGCCATAACACTAATCAAGGTGGAGGTGAAGTATTTTCAACTATTGGGTTTAAGAGTTGACAGAAAAAAAAGAGTCTTGGAAACCATATTGGTCTACCGAACAACCCACATAACCAGTCAAAAAATAAATGTCAAGATTTATTGCGGCTATAACAGTCTATTCAATTTGCACTTGGAATGCAATTTGATCAATTTAAGCATGCGTATTGGATTCGCTTAAGTGCTTCGGTTGATGTAGTAAGACTTCTTATAACTCAAGGACTGACATTTTGAGGTCATGATGAATCTAAATCATCACTTAGTAAGGGTAATTTTCTTCAAATTCTCTCATGGTATGCGAAAAAGTGTGATAAAATTCGTGATTATGTACTAGAACATGCTCCTCAAAATGATCAAATGACTTCTCCAATGATCCAGAAAGATATTGTGAGTGCTTGTAAGATAGAAACAATTAAAGCTATTCTTGAGGAATTAAATGGTGACTACTTTTCCTTACTAGTTGATGAGTCTTTTGATGTGTCACGCAAGGAGCAAATGGCTATTGTCTTACGATATATTGATAGAAATGGATTTGTGATGGAGCGACTTCTTGACATTGTTCATGTTCAAGATACTAGTGTTTTATCTCTAAAGAGGGCAATTGTTAATTTACTTGCTCAACATTCCTTGAGTCTATCACATGTGCATGGACAATGTTACGACGGGGCAAGCAATATGCAAGGTGAGATCAATGGCCTTAAAATGTTGATTAGGCAAGAAAGTAGATCGGCCCATTCCATTCATTGTTTTGCTCATCAACTTCAACTAACTCTTGTTGCGGTCTCAAAAAAATGTATTCAAGTGGGAAAACTTGTAGTATTGGTTTCAAATATTTTGAATGTATTGGGATCTTCTTTTAAGCGTATGGATGAATTTCGAGATTCTCAAAAAGAAACAATTCAAGAGGCATTAGATTTGGGTGAGCTCACAACCGGTAGGGGCTTGAATCAAGAACTTGGTCTTTCAAGAGCTTGTGATACTCGTTGGGGATCTCATTTTAAATCTTTTAACAATTTTATTCTTATGTTTGGCTCTATTCTTAATGTTCTTGAATCACTTGTTCTTGATGCACGACTATTGGATGAAAGAGCCAAGACAATGGGATATCTCGAAGCTTGTCGAACTTTAGGAATCACAAATGAGCTTAATAAATGCTTACAAAAAAAGGAGCAAGATTTGGCAAATGCCATGCTACTTGTTGAAGTAGCAAAAAGAAGGTTGCAAGCGTATAGAGATGGTGGATGGAATTCTCTTATTGCTAAGGTATCTTTGTTTTGTATCAAGCACGAAATTTTGATACCTAACTTTGAGGATCCATATGTTAGCTCTTTAAGATCACGACGGAGACTTGGTAACAATAAAGTCTCACATCATTATCATGTTGAAGTGTTTTGCAATATTATTGATTGGCAACTTCAAGAACTTAAAGATGGTTTTGGCGAAGCGACGACTGATTTGCTTCATGGAATTGCTTGTTTGAATCCAATTGATTCATTTTCAAGTTTTGACATCAGAAAGATAATGAAAATGGCTAAATTATATCCTGATGACTTTAATGAATTCAATATGGGCACTCTTGAGAATCAACTTGCAAGTTACATTATTGATGTTCGTGATGTTGATGAAAGGTTCTTAAATCTAAAAGGACTTTGTGATATTTCGAAAAGATTAATTCAAACAAAGAAGCATTCAAATTATCCTCTTGTATTCCGCTTAGTGAAACTTGCTTTGCTTCTGCCAGTTGCCACTGCATCCGTTGAAAGAGCTTTTTCGGCAATGAAATTTATCAAGAATGACTTGCGGAGTCAAATGAGTGATGATTTTCTTAGCGGTTGTTTGGTGCCTTATCTAGAAAAAGATGTATTTGATAATGTTTCTAATGATGCTATTATTAAGACATTTCAAGCTATGAAACCTTGTAGAGTACAATTGTAAAACTCCACGGTTCTCGTGTAGTCTAACTTAGTTTCTTTGTTTTTGCTTCAAAAGCTCCCAAGCTTTTGCTTTTGTAATATGGCATGTTCAAGTTGCCTTTATTAATGGAAACCTCTTACTTTATTAGCTTTTGCTTAGTTTATTAGCATTTATTGTGGCATTTTATTGTGACTTGTGAAGCTATTAATTCTTTTATTGTGATGGTTTACCCTTACTGAGTATGACTGATCTAATCCAGGTTCTCTGTGTATATCTGTCTACAAATATGAACAGCTTATATAGCGATGAAAAAACCTATTATAGTGCTCTGCTGTGTTGTGCAGTGAGTTTTGCAGGATTAGATCTCTTTTTTTCATCGGTGAAAAAACCTACTATGGTGCTCTGTTGTGTTGTGTTGTGTTAGAGAAATTAATTACTATAAATTGATACCCTATACTTATATATAAATCTTGAGAGAGATATGAAATTTTGCAGGATTAGATCTCTTTTTTTCGTCTGTGCATTTTGAACCGTGTTCTAGTTATTTGTTGTTCCTTATATCAAATTGAACTTCAATTGAAGTTTCTCTTGGATCAAATACATCACTACTATTACTTGTTTTAAGTTTCTGTTGAGAATCCTTGTGCTATTTCTAAGTAGCAGGATTCATCATTGCACTTGATATTCTTGATGATTTTATGATATCAATTTTAGTTGACTTATTCTTCTCCAAAGAGTTCTAACTTATACTATATTATCTTGTGAAGGGATTTCTTTGATTTAAAGAAATATGTGGAGAAACCTTTTTCCTTTAAGAAAGTGGAACAGGGATGCCTTTTCCTGGATGATGAATATTGAACTCTGATCCGACCCGTTTTTTTTCCTGATCCGACCCGCTCATTTGCCAACACTAGCGTGCTTATTTTATTTTTTGAACCCCCTGAATGGAAATCCTGCCTTCGCCACTGGGTGGAAGTCATCAGTTCGAGCCTGATTATCCCTAAGCCCAATGTGAATTTTTCTAGTTGGATTTGCTGCCAGTTTATTGTTTCATCTATATTCTCCATTGGAGTAGCAGCGAAGAGAGACGACTAGTCACATACAAATAGACAAATAATATGTAGAGCTGAAGATGAGGAGATGCTTAAAATCTCCATGGTTTAAAGTACATTCTTTGTCAAATAACAAAAAATTACTCGAATAAAGATTATTCATAAAGTCGAAATGATATGGGTCTGATTTGAAGCTCAAAATTTGATTGATGATCCATTTTTTCTCTATAGCCCGTTCTTTCTTAAACTCCGCAACATGGGTATGATTTAAATTTCAACTTTTATATTACCGACGACGCTATATGGATTTGTAAAGTAAATCGACAGAGAAGAAAGAGAGCTCCGACCAAATTGATAGAGTAGTCCAATTGGTAACGAAAATGGAGTGAAAATAGGAGATTCAACTTTTTCTTTAAAAGACGAAATGCCCTTTGGACGGTGAAAGTGCTACTTAAAAATTGAGGATATTTTGTGAAAAAGTGCTAAATATATTTATTTTCTTAAATAGAAAATATATTTATCAATTTGAAAAATCATGTTATTCGAAAAAGTAAGTGTTTAATTATGCAAGCATTTTTAGTTCATGTCAGTTAAAGTCATTCACGGCTTAATTAATATTATTGGTCTGTTTTCCCAAATTTTTTTTACTTTGTTAAAGTTAAGAAGCATAATTAATTAATTCATCTCAATTTTATTCCAAATTGGTTTAATTTTAAAGAGTGGTTTGATGTCAAAAATAAATTGATTCCAGTTGATTTGACTATTCTTTTAACGTTTTGGGTTACAGTTGAAATGCAAAGGGTCGCATTCTACATACAATTGTGGCCACTTTTTATTCCCAAAACAGCTACTCGTTTTAGACCAATTCTCGAACCACTTGGCCCAAATTGTCAGTCCAAATAATGACTTAACTTGGCTAGCCCAAAATCCCATTAACCCGACCCAACCATTACTAATCCCCAAAGCCCCTCGCTTCTCTTCATTTATCAAAAAAATACTAACCCTCATTGAACAGCTCTCTCACGCCACCAAATTCCTTACAACTCTTGTTCGCCGCACGCCCTCTTTTGGTAATAATCAATACATCTTTTATCGTCTCAAGCTTCTATTCAGCCATTCATGGCAAGCACATTAATGATTCCTTGTCGTATTGACAAAAAATAATCTCTCTTCCTTTTCCTTTTATTACTGTTCTTATTAAGTTTTCCGTTCTTTTGTTGTTCTTTTTTCCCTTATTTCAGTTTATTAGAATGTTGTTATGCCTAAAGTAATTAAGGTTTAGCTTCTTCCATCTATGGTCTTTATTAAATCATGAAGCATGATCTGAAAAATAGCTAAATACAACCTTTTTATCTTAGCATTTCTATATGTAAATGTGAATCGTTGGGTTTCGTCTGCGATTGAGTTTGGTTTGACTTAAGTTAAGTAGGAGGATCTGCTCTTTTATAGAACATGAGTTAGCATCCTTTATTGATCTGTTAAGAAAAACGCTCAAGAATAGTAACTCTAGAATGTTTCATAATAAGTCCGAAATGTGACCGTGCTATTGTTCGGAGAGTTAAACAATTATTTCTTTAACCACAATTGATACAATAACAGATACATCGAAATGAGAAATTAAGGATATAAACAAAAGGAAAAGAAAAGATAGATAGATTGACACAAAACTAGGCACAATTAGGCAACCAAGGTTCTTCAATAACTAAGATCTCCTAATTACACTCTAGATAGCACCAACCTCTTAGGATGATCTTAATGGAATTGAATTCCCAAGCAACCAATTCTCTCACAATCAATAATCAACAAGAGCCTACCAAAGGTCTCTCACAAGTTTCTCTCTCTAGAGATAACCTAAAACACTCAAAATATTCATCAATTCATCAAAAGCCCTTAAATGAAATAAAAGACTAGGTATTCATACTAAAACATTAAGGAAGACAACTACACTATTACATAACTACCCTTAATGAGACAAGGGTTTTGTTTGACTCTTCCTTTGGAGATGAAAGTCTTGAATTAATGAAGTAGCCTATTTTGTAATCATAGCCATCCTTCACTCATTTGGCCACTTCAATGCTCATCCATCTCCAATCCGTCCTCCCATGCTATCATCCGCACTTGGACTCCCCGAGACAGTCCTCGAAATGTCCTTGAGGCAACTCGACTTGCATCAACAATTTTCTCAAACTTTTAAAAAATATTTTGAATAGTATATTATCTTGTAATACTTTTCATGTAGTTTTCGATTATGTAAATTTTATTTTTTAAAATTGAAGAATTTGTACCGGAATTCATAGTCAAAATTAAGTATTTTGACCATCATAATGAACTCCTGCACATAAATTGGGACGGATGGGTAATTATTTTATTGAACGAGTTGCTATATATTATTTCAGCTGGACAATAGATATATTTGTATTTCTCGTTATTCTCTATTTTTGATACCCTTTCTCGGTGACTTGGCTGCAATGAAGGGAGACTAACTAAATGATTAACTTAAAATTTTACTGAACGATTAACTTAAAATTTGATGTTCTAATATATACTACATGAAAATGGAGCACGTTCAAATTTTTTTTTCTTTTCTTTTTCATTAGTAATTCAAGTTTTCATTTTAATAGTTCTCAAGTAATTGTTGAAGTGATAATTAATTAAAGATTTGACTGAAAATTCATATTTTTAGAATCTGTATGTAGTTAAAGCATATTATTCGGAGCGGAGCTAGGATTGAAAGTACCGGTTTGATATAACTCAGTAACTTTGGTCAAATCTTGTATATTTGTTAAGAAGTCCATTGAATATGTACATATAATAGACTTCATAGTCCATAAACTTAAAATGCAAAGCCCAGAAACTTCAAATACTGAATTCACTTCTTTTATGTCCTAAAGCTTTCCAAATAACAAAAGTGTAATTGTTTTTTAATAAACTTACCTATATAAGTTGATAGGTTGGATTTGCAAATTGAATGATAAAAGGAAAGAAAAGAGATTACATCATTTGCAAGCCATTAAATTGTCACGCCCCAACCTTGGAATGGCGTGACTGGCACCCGACGCCTTACTGGGGCCGAGCGAACCCAGCTATAACTTACACTCTCTAAGTCTCGAATGGCAACATAAGACCGAAGAGCTAAATATGAACATAATATCACACATATGTATATGTACAATGGCCCACGATGCCGACATAGCCACTGACAAGACATAACTAGTTGTATACAAGAAGCTGTCTTCAAAGCCTCTATGAACATGACTGAAACATACAAGTCGGGATAGGGCCCCGACCTACCCGTAACACAAAATACATACACAACCCAGACTCAGCAATGCTCTAGGAAGAAATGGAGTCCACCAATCAAGACTAATACATGTAGGCAACCTACTGTGGAAGATCCTCGTCCCATCTGTCTACACCTGCGGGCATGAACGCAGTGTCCATAAGAAAGGATGTCAGTAGGAATAGTGTACCGAGTATGTAAGGCAGAAATGTAACATAATAAACATATGCTGCAAAGAAGAAGGATAAGAATCAACTTGGCACATCTGGCTTACTAATGAGAATCTAGTACGCATGTCTCTTTATACTCTCATATCTTTAACTACATCTATGTATCATACTGCGATCCTGATCTACATATCATCCTGGTGCTATCTGCCTAACTGATCAGTGGTAATTGCCCGACCGTCCATAGCACGGTGGTAACTGCCCATCCGATTATCGCCCGACGGTAGAGTGCAACTGCCCAACCGGCCGTAGCTTGGTGGTAATAACTGCCCAACCAGCCGTAGCATGGTGGTAAACACATATCTGTCCAACCAGCCGTAGCATGGTGGTAAATAAAGGTCTGCCCAACCGGCCGTAGCCCGGTGTTAACATCTGCCCGACTGGTCGTAGACCAGTGGTAATTGTAATCGACATCATAACCAAACTTTTACAAGTAATCTCTATGCACTTCTCATGGTCATCACTTAACCCGTAGGGTCTACATAATCACATAAGACTTATAAGCACAGCTCAGGCCATTAGTACTCCTTCCCGCTTGACTAGACAATAACCAAATCCTAAGATACAACATAAACCTCTCTTCTAACATTATATACCTCATTAGGGATCCTCTACTAGCACTCTATTCATGTCCTATAAAACATTCCTTAAGAACTTGTTCCTAAACTCGTTGGATTATTATTATGGAACCATCATCATGAACACATCTCACCTTAAAGGAACAAAATCATAAAGTGAGATCAACATCAATGAATAACACCAATAGCCATGAAACAAGTTCAATGATATCACTGGAACATCGGGAACTGTAAGCTTTGGTATTTTTAGAAACAGGTTTATTGAGGATATCATATATAGGTTCACAACAAAGGAATCATGCCTTAAGAAAGAAAGGTTTAGTCTTAACATACCTGGAAGCTCACTTCTCGACTTTCCAACTACCTCTTGCCTTGCAATCTATTTAAGATCGTTCGTAGTCTCGTAATCTACATATAAAACAATTCACACTATTGTTAGGCTCATCCTCATACGCTCGTCTTAAGCCTTCAATTTAAATCAATTTAGAATCTGCCGAAATTCCGGCAGCATCTCCCCTGTTTATATGTTTAGCCCGAAATCACAATACCAACAACAAACAACAACAATACCAATACCGACATCAACAACATCATTATCCATACCAATATATTCCCTAAAACATCCCACACAATGTTTTACAAATTTCTCAACTAATCAACTTGTAATACGACTATTTAATAACTTTATCTCCGTAAATAAACCTAAATCAATATTAATAAGGGAAGATTCATACCTTATCCACACTTGAACAACAATATCTTCAATATTCACCTTGAATCCAAGCCAAGATTTACCGCAATACGATATTATAACCACAACTATATGCTATCCAAACCTAAATCCCGAGGTTTCACTTGATTTGGGCTAAGATTTTATGGGCGGAAGTTGGGAGAACATTCCAAAGGTTTAGGGATGTTTGTGGAAGGTGTTGGATGAAATTGGGGGGGGGGGGGGGGGGGGGGGGGGGCTTTTATAAGGTTCTAGAGTCGGTTTCCACATACTCAAAATTTACCCTTCGCGTTCGCGGCCTTGGGTCGCGTTCGCGAAGGGTATAAATCCCTGCCCCTCTTCGCGTTCGCGTAGGGAATTTTTTTCCTCTGACGGCCTAACTTGTAACATTCATAACTCTCTATTCCAATGTCCTATCGACGAGCGGTTTGTTGCGTTAGAAGCTAGACTTCATGAACTTTAATTTAGGCTTTTGTTTTGCTTCAAAACTCCTCATATACTAAAAGATATTTCTTCTCCAAGTTGGGCCAAAGTTGCCCCTCATATTTTCTTCAAAGTTCCAAAATATTTAATTTCCTTGATTCACTTGCCCTTCAATCCTTCCATAGCTTATTCTATGAACTTAAACCCTCTCAATCATAAGATAAGATCATATAATCTCATATACCTCCAGAAAGGTAGGTCGAATCTCAACATACAAAACTAAGGGATATAACATTTTGGTCAGGATATTTATCATTGATTTTGCTATACAAATTCCTAAATCATGAACACTTTTATTCATCAATCATTGAATATACTTTACATTCATAGAGAGAAGAAGAGTTGATAGAAGTAATCAAGTAAGATAACAAATGGGATTGCGTTTGATACGAGGAAAATACCAAAGGTGTTTTCATTGTTTTCTTTTCTTATCGTATCTTTGATTTATGAACTTGAATCTGAGTAATAAAAATTATGATTTTCAATTTTCATATTTGGTTTGTCAAAATATTTTAAAAAGCATTTTGTCTATAAATAAATTTTCTTAAAAATCAGAAAAATAACTTTTCCTGTGAGAACAGGAAAAAAATTTCGTAAAGAAAAGAGATCCTTACCAATTTCCTGGGTGACTCATTGAGTGACAAAACTTATTCTTCGATAATTTTTTGTTTTGTTTTTTGTAGTGCAATGATAAAGTCGATGGTGTCGAACTATAAATCCATTGTATCATCAGTTCATCAATATTGAATCAATGAATTACCAAGTTGTTTTTGTTGAATAAATTCAATAGCTCCATATAACTCTTGGAATTCATATATATACAATTGCGAATAAAATTTTCCTCCTGTGCAATCAGTTCTTGCCCTTTCCTTAGGTGATTCTTCGACATGATTTTTCATGCAATTTACATTCTCAGATTCTGCCGATTTGACAACCTCTGCAAGCACTGCTCTAGTACACGTTACTATTTTTTTGATAGTCCAATAGGGGTCACGACCCAACCCCATGGGCCATGACTAGTGCCCAAACTGGACACCCGTATACGAACCTGTTAAATATAATTAAACCGGAACCAAGGACAATAGGGAAACTTGTAAAAATAAACGAAGGGTTCGCAACACCGCATATCATAAACCTGTCTCCTGAGGAGTCACAGCATACAATAACACAATATGCAAACCGACAAGGCTGCCACTATACACGGGGATATCCAAAGCATAACAATAACACGATACGCAAGCCGACAAGGCTGCCACTATACACAGGGATATCCAAAGCAAACCATATAGACACGGCTGACCAAAACTTATATACAACCCACACATGTCTACAGACCTAAGAGTTATAAGGGTGAAATATGACGGGACAGGGCCCCGCCGTACCCCTGAATATATATAAGTCTATATCAGAAGATCTGTACCAAAATATCTAGGCTCCGGACAATGGAGCTCTCCAAACAGCTGAGCAGAAGTCCTAAGCTGGAGGATCACCGGACTGAGTGTTTGTACCTGCGGGCATGAAACGCAGCCCCCCGAAGGAAAGGGCTCAGTACGAGATATCTACTGAGCATATAAAGCATGAAATGCAATAAAGAGGTTCATGACTGAAATAGAGATTTCCGGAGACAAGTATGACAATAAGAAATCACTGTACCTGTGCCTTGTGAAATGAAAATCATGCATAGCTATATCATCTACCATATCCGGCCCATTATGGACTCGGTGAATAAAGTCATATACATGTATACCATGCTCGGCCCATCAAGGGTCTCGGTGCCATCATCATATCATCATATATATATATACCGTACCCGACCCTCTAGTGAGGGACTCGGTGAACAATGCAGTGAAACTGTGCACGAAAACATACCCGGCCCGGGACTCGGTGAAAGATACATTACGGCATGCATGAGCAGAGTAGTGAGCAACCATATGCAAACTAAGTCATATCTGAGACTCAATAGAATAATCAAAATGAATTATCATTTGAAAATCAAAACAATAGTCATATCAAGTACCCTTCGAGTGTCAGTATGGATTATATCAAAATAGGACGGCTGGAATCATAGACACGTATCAATACATAATAAAATAAGTTCTGGGAATCAAGAACATTAGCCATCCTAGTGTCTCTAAGAATAGGAGCTTCTTTGGAGTTATATGCTCGTTGTCTGTTTGTTTCACAAAGACTATGCCAAAAAGAAGGAAGGGATAGCTTCACATACCTTGTCCGCTTCTTAAGTTAACCATAACTTAGGTCTCGGGCTTCACCAATCTACAAACAATACCAAATATGGCAATAATCAATTTAGGATACTCTTTCAAGCCAATCCTTAATTACTTAGAAATCTAACGATATTTGGGCAGCATCTTTCCTAAAAACACAATAATCCTCGTGATTCCAACTTAGCCAAAATATCAATCACCATACCAACAACAATATAAATAAATACATATCCAAATAGAATCAAATCCATTCTTAACTCACTTCCAAAATAGCCCAACATACATTCCTATACCGATACTTGTATACACTTCTTTATTTTCGTATATACATAGTATAACAACAAACACAACAACAACTACAACCAATCCCACGATATTCCAGCACACCAAACAATTTATAACAACCACCAAACATCCCACATGATAACAATAACAATTTATCTGATTTCCGATATAGTTTTCGTAATTCTTTCATCTAGCAACGTAGATACGACTCGGATAACTCAAATACATCTAGGGGAGAGGATTTCTTACCTTATGTGCCAAGATTTAATCTTCTTCCACCTTAGTCTTGAACAACTGTACCCAGTCCGTTCTATCATGAGCTTACTACAACCAAGAGACTACCATAACTTAACTGAAATGGGACGTGAGGTTGCTGCCTTTGCTTCCATCAAATGAATTGTTCCCCATGGTTAAATCAAATGGTTGCTGAACGTTTGTTTGCCTCTTCATAATGAATCTTCAAAGAAAAATGTTGCTTACTTTTTTTTTTGCTTCCAAAATGAATCCCAAAAGTTACTAAATGAACTCCAAGTGAGAAATGAACAAGCTGGACGTATTTGGTCTGCTTGAATCCACTAAAGAAACACGTGGACTGCTACCACTTCATTAGCTACTCATTTGATTAATTAGTCACTATAATTTAACAAGGTCACTCCACGTTGACAGCCCAAAAAGCCACATTTATCTATACTTATAATTACACATAAAGATGATCTTTCCCCACATGGGACCCACGTGGACATATTGTCCCCTAAACATTACCTAAATGTTTTTAATTTCCACTATCTCATAACATTGACTAATTACCGATATAAATAATGTTTGATCTCAATTCACTTAAATATTACCCACCTCTAACTCACTTCATTATTATGGTCATGTGATATGGTCCTAGTCCATAGCCTCATTTGCCACACATAAAATATTATTTCCAGTCATCGTCGACACACTTTTCCATCTTAAATCATTTCGGGACTTCATTTCTCGTATACACCGAATTCTTTTATTTTCATGTTTGACTATGACCAAATCTTACAGTCGGTAAAATTTGCTCATGTTGGACGGTTCAATTTCCTAGTCCAAAAATACAGGATATTATAGCTTGGACTGTATTTCATTTAAATAAATTTCGAACCTCGACGAAACTTATTTTCTTAGATTTGTTTAACTTCTAATATTTATAACACATTTGTACCATCAATACAACCATCTATAAGCTTGGGAGGATAACCTCATTTCCTTTACCAGTGTCATTTAACTTGCACGCTTTCCAACGCATGAAAACGCGGGATGTAACAATAGGCATCCTAAATTCTTGCTTATCAATATCAATTTCAAGAATGCTTTGACAACTAAACTTTTGCACAATGGCTATTGTGATCACATAAGGAAACCATGTGGCAGAATCACCAAAAGAAAGGGCAAGGAATGATCGTACAGAAGGAAAATTTTATGCAAAATTATATATATATATATATATAAATTCCAAGAGTTATATGGAGCTATTGAATTTATTTAACAAAAACAACTTGGTGATTCGTTTATTCAATATTTATGAACCGATGATGCAACAGATTTATGATTCGGCACCATCGACTTTTTCTTGCACTACAAAAAATAGGAATTACTGAAGAATAAGTTTTGTCACTCAATGAGTCACCCAGATAATTGGTAAGGATCTCTTTTCTTTACCAATTTTGTTTTTCCTATTCTCACATGGAAAGTTATTTTTCTGATTTTTAAGGAACATTATTTTTAGACAAAATGCTTTTAAAATAATTTGACTAACCAAATATGGGAAAATTGAAAATCAGATTTTTTTTATTGCTCAAATTCAAGTTCATGAATCAAAGTTACGAATAGAAAAGAAAACAGTGAACACACATTTGGTATTTTCTTCGTATCAAACACAATTCTCATTTCCTATCTTACTTGATTACTTATATGAACTCTTCTTCTCTCTATGAATGCAAAGTATATTCAATGATTGATGAACAAAAGTGTTCATGATTTAGGGATTTTATAGCAAAGCCAATGATAAATATTCTGACCAAAATTTAATGGCTTGCAAATGATGTAATCTCTTTTCTTTACTTTTATCATCCAATATGCAAATCCAACCTAATCAACTTATATAGGTAAGTTTAATAAAAACTTTTACATCTTTTTTTTTTATTTGGAAAGCTTTAGAACATAACAGAGGCAAATTTAGTATTTGAGTTTATTGGCTCTGCATCTGACGTTTATGGACTATGAAGTTTATTATATGTTATTCAATTGACTTCTTAACAAATATACAAGGTTTGAACCAAAGTTATTGAGTTCTATCAAACCCGTAGTTTCAATCCTAGCTCTGCCCCTAATAATATGCTTTAACTACATACAGATTCTGAAAATATGAGTTTCCAATCAAATCTTTAACTAATTATCGATTTATCGATCACTTCAACAATTACCAGAGAACTATTAAAAGGAAAACCTGAATTAATAACATGCTCCATTTTTCATGTATTATATATTAGAACATCCAATTTTAATCTGATCGAGCTCTACAGCTATTCTCCCTTCATTGTAGCCAATTCACTGAGAAAGGGTATCAAAAGTAGAGAATAACGAGAAATACAAATATATTTATTGTCTAGCTGAAATAATACATAGCAACTCGTTTAGTAAAATTACTATCCATCTGTGCCCATTTATGTGGAGGTGTTCGTAGTACGGTGGTCAAAATACTAAATTTTGACTATGAATTCTGGTACAAATTCTTCAACTTTTAACAATAAAATTTACATAGTCGAAAACTACATGAAAAGTACTACAAGATAACATACTATTCAAAATAGTTTTAAAAAGTTTTAGAAAATTGTCGTTAAAGAAATAATTGCTTGACTCTCAAAACTGTAACACCTTGACATAAAATGTGACGGGGGGAGTACTATTTTTCTTAAGTTACAACACTTTTTAAGTAACTATGTTACATAAAATGTAACTATGCTCATTTGCTGTCATTTTCCTTTATACATTTTATGAGTTTTTTTAATGTCTGTGTCAAATTCCTTTTTCTTTAATTTTCTATCCTTTCGAGCCGAGGGTCTTTTAAAAACAACCTCTCTGGCCCACAAAGGTAGAGGTAAGGTCTGCGTACATCTTACCCTTCTCAGACCCCACTTGTAAGATTACACTGGTATGTTGTTGTTGTTGTATGTTTCATTCCGAACTTATTATGAAACATTCTAGAGTTACTATTCTTGAGTGCTTTTCTTACAAGACCAATAGGGGATGCTAACTCATGTTCTATAAAAGAGCAGAGTCTCCAACTTAACTTAAGTCAAACCAAACTCAATCACACATGAAAATCAATGATTCACTTACACCTATAAAAATGCTAAGATAAAAGAGTTGTATTTAGCTACTTTGCAGATCATGCTTCATGATTTAATAAAGCTCGTAGAGGGGGAAAAATTAAACCTTAATTAATTTAGGCATAACAACATTCCAACAAACTGAAATAAGGCAAACAAAACAGCCATGGAAAACTTAATTAGAACAAAAATAAAAGGAAAAGAAAGAGAGATTGCCTTTTGTCGAGCAACGATCTAGGGCCGAATTGAGTCGAGGATCACCTCCGAGCTTTCACTAGAAATAATCAATGCTCAAAACACAGAAATGAAATAAAACTTTAGACGTTTAGACAAATCGAGAATCTAACTCGTCAAGATGAAATTCTCGCCTTTGAGTCGGATAATCGAAGAACTCCGAATATGTGGTGAAAAAACCGCAAATAGATGATGAAATGGGGTTCTATTTATATAACCCCAATTCTAGAATTTTAGAATATAATATATATGTGGGAAAATGTTTGAATTTGAAATTCGTTTATAAATATTTGAATTCTGAATCTCATTGATAATCGTTTGAAATCTTCAAATTCATACTGGAAAATAAAAGAAAAGACCAAAAGAAATGAAAAGAAAAAAGAGGAGCAGGTTATCATTCAAAATTGTCAATACGACAAGGAATCATTAATGTGTTTTCATAATTGGACGAACAGAAGCTGGAGACAATGAAAGCTCTATTACCAGAAAAGGGTTTGCGGCGAACTAGAGTTGTAAGGAATCTGGTGGCGTAAAAGAGCTGTTCGATTAGGGTTAGTATTTTTTTGGTAAATCAAGAGAAGAGAGGGGCTTTGGGGGATTAATAAAGGTTGGGTCGGGTTAATGGGATTTTGGGCCGGCAGTGTTAAGTGTTTATTTGGGCTGGCGATTTGGGCTAAGTGGTTCGAGAATTAGTCCAAAAGAGTAGCTGTTTTGGGAATAAAAAATGGCTACAATTGTATGTAGAATGTGACCCGTTGTATTTCAAGCATAACCCAAAACGTTAAAAGAATAGTCAGATCAATTAGAATCAATTTGGTTTTGACATCAAGACCACTCTTTAAAATTAAACTAATTTGTGATAAAATTGAGATGCATTAATTGTTCAATTAATTAATTAAGCTTCTTAACTTTAACAAAGTAAAAGAAATTATTTGCGAAACCAGACCTATAATTGTAATTAAGTTGTGAATGACTTTCAACTGACATCATTACAGATGCGTGCATAATCGAACACTTACTCCTATGCACTCTAAGAATCTGGTTCTTAGAGTAATTGTTCAAGAAGGTAATGCAACGAATATAAAAGCAATACAAGATTTTTCACGTGGAAAACTCCTTGTTCAAGGGAGTCAAAAATCACGATATCTCTTATAGGATTTACGAATACTTCACTAAATCTAGAGCCTGATAAAGGTTACATCTAACCTAAGGACATGTTCTCTGAACAGTCCGCCTATGACAACAGTTTAACCAATGAACACCTATTACACAATACTTGTAAAGGTAAATGGATGGAACCACAATAGAACCTAACCTAGACAAACTAATTAACTTAATGATAAATCTTGATAAGCTTCGGTTCTTCGTTGTCTTGAAGTTGGCTCTCTTAAGACAAAGTGTTGACTGAGCTCACTTAGGCTCTCGTTGGAATGTTGTGATTTGTGTTTGTGGTTAAGCTCCAAAGCTTTTTCATGTTGTGTTTATATATTAGTTGTCGCCTCTTGAATGTAGAATCTAACCAAGTTTTAGTTTCATAATTGTACTCGGAAACCAAACATTGTTTGACTTGGTCTTCCTTCTTTCTTTGTATGCGCGTCAGCAAACTTGTTCCTACTTCAATATTAATTTTGTGTTGATCAACTTATGAAAATATTATCATAACTTGAATTCGAACATTTCATCGAATAGGAATTAGTCAATATTATGTCTTCTCTTGTGTCGGCGTGAAATAACACTT
The DNA here is from genome assembly GCF_019175385.1 of Lycium barbarum. NCBI lineage: Eukaryota > Viridiplantae > Streptophyta > Magnoliopsida > Solanales > Solanaceae > Lycium > Lycium barbarum. The sequence goes on from NC_083337.1 coordinate 30,365,807, forward strand.
CAGTCCCCAGTTACGTAATAGTAAGGATCAGATCCTTTGAACAATTTCTTTATTGATATGACTGCTTCACTAAATCCTTTGGAGATCTATTTGAATATCTGGTTCTTCAATGAATCCTTCCTTATGTCTCCCTTGATTGTCAATAGGTACATTATTTGCCAAATCATCAAAACTTCAATGTAAGCTCATATTCTATCATTGAGTCAGTAGCTACTAAACAATTTTCCCCTTTTTGATGATGACAAATACATATCAGCTTCATATATCGTCACGTGCCCTTTGATCGGCTTTCTTCAATTTCTTCAGCTCTAGATCAAATTTTCCCCTTGGATTGGGTTCTATGTTCACAATCTTCCCCTTAGAACTAGCTTTATGTTGTTCTAACACTACAACTTTGTGTTGATACAACTAAGGTTCACTACACGAGGTTTGTAAGCACGCAGTTCACCCGCAAGAATAAGAAAATTTTTGATGGCCTGCTCGACCTCACTCGGGGACTAACCTTCCACTTTTTGTAACAATTTAGGCGGCTAGGTTGTATGGAACCTGTAAAATGATATGTTTCCAAATATGTAAGGACCAGGGTTTTCAGTTCAGGACATTTATTTTCCAACCTTATAACTCCATTTGTTTTTCTCCCTTATAACTCCTAATCTGGTGCGTTCTAATAAGACTGAGCTCTTTTATAAATAAGAATCAATTCATTTACAATCAATCCTAAGTGGCAACTAGGATACATATGTAAGTAGCTTTCAATTATTCTTTGATATCTTGGACCATCTTCAATCTTTATATGGTCAATGTATTCTCTGTGCCTGACATAACTGATGTTGGCACATGATCTGCATATGAACTAAATCTTCCCCCTTTTGACATCATAAAAAATAAGTGAGTCAAAAAGATTCAGTATATTTGATCAATATCAAACTCATGGCCACTCGGGTTGCATTATCATGGACATATACAAAAGCTCTAACAACGTACTCTAGTTAAAACCTTAAGACGAATATTTAGTTGCACCACTTTAAGTCATAAGACCCAAACCAAAGGATTATTGCGTATCATTCTACACTACCAGGAAATATATCGGATTTTGGTTGGTATTTGGTACGGTTTAGGCTTGGTATAAACTGTGAGGGGATAGTGACCAGGTTTTTTAAGCTCAATTTAGTTAGTAAGTCCCTATGTTGGTGAGTACATATATCCCTCTTTGCTACTTTTATTATTCAATGTAGTTTTCCCTATCAATCATCCTTGTCTTCTTTCTTCATACCTACTTACTTTATTTGGAGCCAGCCTCTTTTTCTAATACTCCAGATTAAAAACTTTCCTTTTGTTAATCCCTTTGACCCCCCCCCCCCCCTCCATACACTAACTCTTCCAATGTTTCTCTATATTCAGTGTCTCCCTCTTCTTTTTCCAAACTCACTTTTATCACTCCCCTGGGGTCACTGCTTGTGTTCTATAGTAACAACTATTACAATTCTTAGCATACGTGACTTTGAGAGTTTTCTGTTGGTAATCATTGTAACAGTTCGCATTTTTGCGAGCCGGGTTAGCGCTCGGAAAAGCTACTTCGAAATCGTTGGTGCTCTTTCCGACTTTGTTTTAAAAGAGTCGCCACCTAATTTTTAGGAAATTAGGAAAACCAGTTCTGAAGATTTTATTCATACACCGTGAAAAATTCTTCTTAATCCAAAGTTCTAGATAAGGGTTCTGGTCATCCCCTGGAGAAGGTATTAGGCACCCCAGTATTAAGGATCCCTAAAATACGGTTGACCTTCCAGCTTCAATATGTGATCATGTATAAATTGCTTATGTTTTGTTTATTTCCTGTATAAAAATACTATCGTGGCATATCATTTTTGTTTTAAAAGAGTTAAACAAATTCCCTTTAAGTAAGGGTACATTAAGTTCGGATTTAAAATATCCGGATAAAGATAGTTTGTCCTCTTACTTATAAGGATAGTATGCTGGGTATATCCCATCTAAAACTAATGCTATGTGTTGGTACATAAGAAAAATATATATGTATATGTATATGTACAACTTTTATTTAATTCAAACATTATCCACATTTTATCTCTTCAGTCAACCATATCCTCAGAACTATTTTCCCAAACTCGGGTTTTGAAGGAAATTCCACTTATTTGAATTCATTAAGTTGGGTCTAGCCCAAATGTTCCTTTTACTTTTTTTTCTCAGATTTCTCAAATTAAAAATACACTTTTAGAGAGGTATTAAGAAATAATCAACTTTTTGCAAGAAAAATATACTTTCACTTTTATTTATTTTAATCAAGTGGAATACAACTTTTTTATCATTTGGATACAATTTTGAAACATCGTCTACCCAAATCCTAGGTTGTAACCTGTAGGGGTTTCAATATCTATACAAATGTATTTGCATATCATACAGAAAATAATGTAAAACTTATATTAAAGGAAAGGAAAGAAAGTTTAGCTTTTACGACCTGGGGCCCAAATCATTCAGCAGCCTTTCTCTTTCTTCTATGGCCTTCTAATCTTTCATTCGAAGCTCCAAGCATCTATCCTTTTATTTTTGTCCTCGAGCTTTTGCTTTCCGTGCTTGTTATGTTGGTTCCTCGCACTATGAAAAGGAAAATAGTTAGTCAAATGATACGCCACCCCATAGGGTGATGTTTATGAATATAAATAATAATATCTCTCAGACTCGTATCAAACTTTGAGAGCTTTGATCACGGAGGATCAGACTCATATTTCTTTCTAATCTAGGAAAAGGACCCTGGAACATGTAACGGATGCAAACTAGTGACTCGTCAGTCGTTCTAATCACCTCGCCAAGCACATGTTGGTTCCTACTTTTATTACTAGACTATGAGATCATCATCGCCTAAGTTGAGGGATAACCTTTCCGGACAAGGCAGGGCCTCAAATTAAATGTTCTCATCGGCCTATGTAGTATCGTGTTCAAATCAGTGTAGCTTCTAATTATCCGAAAATGCAGCAGTTTTTTATTAGAGAAATAACATTAAGAATGCAGCAACTGTTTCACAATCGAGCATAGCATTTATGCCCATCAGGTGTTCTCAAAAAGCAACGTCAAATGTAGTGTCTACTTCCCATCGAGTGTAGCATCTACTTCCCATCAAGTGTAGCATCTGATCATTATATTGAATCAAGGCAACAACTTAATCACCCATATGGCAATAGCTTTTGGCCCCAAACTTGAGAGCAGCAGTTCAACAACACGTCACAGCAAACAAGACATCAGCCCAAAAAGGGCACCAAAATGCAGCATTTTTATTTGGCAAAGTGCAACGATTGTTTGCTTCAACAGATTTCAGAATGAAGCAGCCAATCATCAAGTATAGCAGCAGCATGCATGTCACGACCTAACTAGAGGGCCATGACGGGTACCCGGAGCTAGCATATCGAGCACCATCGGCCAGACTTATCATCAAACTCAACCTTAGCATACACCATTCCCAACACAAGCTTATCATGACACGAACTTCAATTACTCCGCAAAATAAACATATATGTACAAGCCCCCGAGGCTACAAAATGATATACATGATATACACTAAGATCATGAGACATCTATTACCCACACATATGTATCTACGAGCCTCTAACTAGAGTACTGAGATCATAAGGACAGGACAGAACCCCGCTATGCCCCAAATATGTACATAAAAGAATATACCAATAAGCGGCAACTCCGGAGTAGTGGAGTGCTCCTGCAAATCTGTTGAATACAGCTCCTAAGCGTCTACGCCGTCTCCCTGTCTACCTGCCGGCATGAACGCAGCGTCCATAAAATAAAAGACGTCAGTACGAACAATGTAATGAGTATGTAAGACATGTATAATAGCATAAGCAAGTAATAAGAGAACATAAAATGAAAAGATAACCTGTAACTGATTGCCTCTTAAGACGGAGTCATGCATGCTAAATTTTACTTTAAAACAACATCATAAACATATGCATATACATAAACTGCTTATCCATCAGCCCGCGTCCACGGTAACCATCTCAGGCCGCCCACTAGTGGTGACTGCCCGGCCAAACTAGGCACGGCGTTATCCATAAGCCGCCCACTTATGCCCATCGTAGTGGTGTCTGCCCGGCCAACAAGGCACGGTGTACTCATACACATACATAACATAAAGCATGCATGAGAGCTCAAGTAAAAGCTATAACTCTATCGGAGTGACGTAAGGTCGGTTCCCTCCGATTATATTATGGAACAACCATCATCACTATGTCTCACCTTGAAGGAACTAGTGTCAAGAGGGCTAACGATGGATAACATCAAGAAAATTATGAAATAATATCATTAAGCTCAAAATAGCATCAATTCATAAGCTTTGGAATCTCTAGGAGTAAAATCATCGTCATCATCATTATCATAGGACACATCTTATCTCTTTCTCATAAGGAGCTCTTAAGAATCTTTAACTTTCATCTTTTGGGAGGTAAGAAGGTCATGGAGATATAGAGAAGAAATCATAATATGGAAGTCATGCCTTTGAAAGAAGAGGACTAGCCTTAACATACCTTATGTATTCTTAATGACTAATTGTTCTCCTTCCAAGCTCACTACTCTACATTAAAGAGAATTCGTGCTAAATTAGATCATTTTAAACATGCTTGAGTCTAAACTAAAGCGACTAAGAGCTAACGAAAATTAGGCAGCATTTCCTTTGTTTCAACAACTTTCTCCATATACTAAACAACTCCCAAACATTAATAGCAACACCCATAATATCATAATCAATAAACTTCATCAAGTTAAACATTGTTCAACCCTCATACCTCCTTTTCGAAGTCATTCGTAACCATAATTACAACACAACACCATATTCATTTACATATAATACTTCCTCAACACCCTTAGTATCATTCATAACAGAATTATACTCATAGCATACTAAGAATCATGACTCAAGTTAACTTACTACTCAAAATATAATTATTTCCATATCTGAGCTCATATTCTATTTTCTTCTCTCATCCAAGTCATTCAACCACTCAAATACTTGAATAACATGGAATGGATGTAAAACTCACCTTTGATCAGATAGAAATGAACCTTGGATGAAGATACTTCCCTTGAGAAAACCCCAACTTCAATACCAAAGGAATCCTTGACTTCTACAAACCCTAGTGAGCCTCTTTGCACTTGATTCTTGGTGTTTAATATTTGATTTCCTTTGGATTGGAGTTAATATTATTGGGGGAATATCCTAGAGCCTTCAAGAGTTTGGGAGAAGTGAGGAAACGAAAATTTGGAACAAGGATCGTGGGTATATGGAAAGAGAAAAAAAATGACCCGACCCAGTTATGCAGCCAATTATACAGGCCGTATAAATTATACGGTCCGTACAATTGTTTAGTAATGTCTTGAGGAGAAGCTATAGGGCTCCTTAGATGGTTACTGAAGTGCTAAGCAAGTGCCAAGAAGGTTCCGCAAGGATTGGAGGTTGAACGAATCGGCTAGAGCAAGTTTCGGGAAAATTCAGATTGAAAGTCCAGAACTTTAGGTGTTCAAAAACTTTGTTAGAGGTGTCTTGACCTTTTTGAGAAATGGGAAATGGGGTTGACTCGATCTAATGCAATGTTGGGCCTCCGGCCCAACGGGATAGTGTGAAGGGCATAAGTCCAATTGGGCTCGTTGGAGAGTTCATGCATAGAAGATGAAAGATAAGAATTAGTGACTAAACCAAAAGCTGGTATTGAACTTGAACGGTTCAGTTTTGTTAAATTTGCAGTAAAGTTAAGAGTTTAAGAAGACTTTGATACATCCTCCAAACCCAATTAGAAATAAACATGTTGTCAAGTAAGATATTTTTGAAGCCAAACTATCTATACAATAATGTAATCAATATTTAAAGGAAAGTATCATGAAGTGTCGTTTCCAATTTAACCTAGAAATCACATTTTTTACAATTCTCCAAAGACGCTTAGGTAAATCAAGATGCAACCATTTATTAACAGGATGGGTAGGTAACTACACAATTACGTAGAAACTGTGTTTTACTTAACCACGACATGTATCCTATGGACTATTTGAAATACTAAATGCAGGATTTCCATGTAAGAGATTTAAAATTCCTTTAAGATAATGCAGCAGCCACATTCTAACTCAACCAATACTCAAATATAAAACTAAGCTTTAATCCTGCAAGTTTTTTTAGATTCTAGCATTTTATTAGCTCCACAATGTGAACCTCCTATTTATTATCCTAAGAAAAGAATAACGAAGACATAACTCATCTTTATACACTCAAAGAAAATCTAAGGGAAGAATATGATCTCTTTTAGAGAAGACCCACACTACATTTTGAGACTGATTTGGTTGTAGCAGATGACTAGGAAGAAATATTGTTCTTAGCCATAATCTCAGCAAACAAACAAGAGAAACAAAGCACTATCCATACTTCATATATATTAACTAGTGACTAGAAAGGGATGGAAGCTGGACAAATATTATCTAAACCTTCCAGCATTCTAGGGGAACTTAACAACAACAGATTCCACACCGGATTTTCTCAAGACCAAGAACTAAAGAAAATTCATACAAGGAACATAAAAGGGGAAATGCTTGCATAATTCACTTGCATCAGGAAATTGAAAATAGAAAGACTATTGAACTAGTTACTCAAAAAAAGTTTATCTACTACTCATGATAAAAGAGTCAAAAAATGACAATTCAAAAGTAAATAATCATGCTTATATATGAACACTCAAAGAAGAAACTGAAGCAGGCGATTGAATACAAACAACTTAACTAGATTTCTGGAACTTAAGGCTCAACACATATCTCCAAAGGACCCAATTAAGGAAGAAAAAGCACAAGTAACGAGTAGAACAGAATTTAAACGAAATACTAAAGCAAAACGAAAATAAAAACAGAGCAAAGAATGAATGTTGACACCCAATTTTGTCCCGCCTCTCCTCCGAAATACCTATTTACGCTTCTAATATTTTGGGAAAATTAAAAAATATATATTTATATTTTACTATAATTATTAGCCTCTTATTAATACTCACATTTTATTATTCTATTACAGTTACTATTATTATTATTATTATTATTATTATTATTATTATTATTATTATTATTATTATTATTCACAATTTTATCATTTCGACATTTTTGCCAGCTTACGCACATGCATCGCATTTATCTTTGCATAATTAAATAATAGTGTTTATTTACTGTGGATTTTCGAAATATTATTGCACGGCTATTACAACGCCATTTTTATCTGAGCACCAATAATTGCATATTTTATATTAAGTAATATTTTAACACAAGTTTATTTAAATAGGTCTTTTATTTAAATGTAGTAGCCCAATCAACTCATACTATTTTCGGACCAATTCACAAAACCAGTTCACATTTTAATTTACCTGGTGTCATTTTAATTTACTAGCCCAACTTAATTCACCCCGGCCCAAATAATTAACCAACATTTTCGGACCAGCCCACTCTTTTAATTTTGCCCAGCCCATATTTTAGCCAAACCAGCCCATATTTCAGCCAACCCAGTCCATTAAATCACCGACCCGACCCGCCCCTTTCACTTAACAAAGGAAACCCATTATGGTTTCCTTCATTTTTTCTCCTTCAAGCCGCCACCCCCATCTCTTTCTCTCCTTCCTCTCTCTTCTCCCCTTTTCCCCATCCGCCCCTCTCCTTCATCATCTCTCGTCCCCACCACCGCCGCCTGCACCCCGCTCCCACTTCCCTCTGTTCCCCACGTTCTCCTGTCCCCCCGCTCCTCTCTCTCTTTCTTCATCAAGAACCCTAAACTCACCTTATAAATGGTCTTTTTCTCGAGTCATCAGGGAGGAGGCGGAAACCCCCACCCTTTTCCCTTCAAAATACGAAGTTTTGAAACCCTAAAAAAAATCCCCTTGCAAAAGACGGGGCTTGAACCCGAAATCCCTAAAAAATAAGGAGAATTTTTGGATGGGTGAAATCCCTCAAGAGCAGAGGATCTTTGTTCGTTTCATAAAATTCCTCCAAGAATCCGTTTTCTTTTAGCCGTAGAAAACCCCAGAAAATTAAAGATCTTGAAACCCCAAAATTCTCCAAATATATATATGTATATCAAGTTTTCAGTAATCATAAGAAAATTCTAAAAGTTGAACCAAGAACATTAAATCAATTTTTCTATTTTTTTCTGCTTGCCTCTGGGTCGCTTTTAATCCAAGCATACGCAAGTTCGAATTTCCAAGTGTTCGAGTGGATATCGAAACCTTCGCCTCACTTCGCTGCACCCGAAGAAGGTAAATCCCATTCCTTCCCTTTTAATTTTGTATGTTTATGTGTTTTTATGGTTTAGTTCGATGTTCAGCTTAGCTGTAGTAGTAGAAGAGTCATTATTACATTTTAGTTTAGTTTAGATATTGTCGGATGTTGCTGTTCATTTAGTTCAAGATATTCGGCTTATTTGGACATAGTTTGTTTGCATGCTGAGAATTCAGTCTGGTAAATTGTATGGATTTATTTGGAGTCTCATTCCTAGTTAATCTGGTTAATGATCAGTCTAGGCACATATAATATTTCTGTTGTTTATAGTTGTGCATGTTAGTTTAATCAAGTTAAACCTAGTCAATCTAATATAAATTGGCTAAATAGTCTTTAAAGGAATACAAATATTTAAAACCAATTCTGTCTTTTTTTTTTTTGGATTCTATATTTGGAAGAAGGAAGTTTCAATTTGGTTGAGGTCGTTGTTTCCTTACTATGATTTTGACACTCCCCTGCCTTGAATGAAATTTACTTGCCTGGTTCTTTTTCATGTATGATGCTATCTCCCTGTTATTTGCATGAAATCAATTAGGTGCTCTCTTCCCTTAGTATGTAATACACCTTCCATTAGTTAAATTTTAGCAAATGTTTTGAGTGCTTAGACTACTTATGTGATTCGTTTGGTCAGTCACGATTTAGTTCATGTTTGTGTTTGTGGCATTATGCACGATTAAGCTTAAGTTAATCCTGTTTCTAACACTGTAGTCGATCAGCTCTATGCTCTGCCTCAATTCGGGTCAATCATGTCCTAGCTGGGTCTGTATTGATTATTTAGTCTCCATTTTATTGGTTCTATGCATTAATTTCTAGTTTGTCAATTAGGTGCATGTGTTTATTTTTAGTGGTTCTGCAGTGTCTCAGTTTATTGTCTTGTCTTGATCAGTCATACGTATTCAGTTTTAAAGCAGTTTAAGTATAGTTTGTGTGTTAAAAAAATGATTGTTCACAGATCAGTTCAGTAGCTGTTGGGTTGTGCCATACAGGTCCAACTTTGGTTGTTTATGCATCAGTTAACCTGTGGTTTTGCTTGACTATATCTCTATATGATATCACATGTTGTAGTTTATGATTATTCCTCATATAAATTTAGCAGAAATCCTGTTGGATACAAGCATAGATACTTATTTAGATATCTTAGTAGTTTAGGATAACATTGAATGTTGTTTCAGTTTGATGTCCCTATGTGATTCATGAATGCATTAGTGTTAGTTTAGGTCATCCACAAGGAATCTGTACAACTGTTTAACCTGTCCTTACATATCTGGTGTCCTCATTAAGTGATGATTTGAATTAGAACTGGCCTCGTATGTCGTTGTTGTCCAAATGCAGTCATGCCACCTGTTTTCTGGATGGTTAACTTGTGTGTGATGTCTAAGAATGTCTACTCACCCTTTTTTTTACTGATGTATGAGATGCTATCATATGTTTGAGATGTTTTACATGAACACTTTGGTTCTGAATTTCTGTTCATCTTAAGGGCTGTGTTGGCGTACTTCTAAACACATTAAATAAGACCATATTTAGTGACATCACTGGTATCTTTCTGTGTTTACCAATTCCTGTGATTTGAGTACTTGTCCTTGTCTAAATTAAACAGTGGTCTTATATGCTTATATCCTATCAGTGCTAGTTTGTAGTTTGCCTCCTGCAAAATCAGTATCCCTCACATGCCGTAGAGGGTCTGATGTTTGGTCTGCTTTTGTCTATGTTCAAAAATGCCCACTGTTAGTCATTAGTAATATCGCGCACTTGCTGGCCTCTATGTGTGTTTAATATTGGGATTGATGGGATTTTATACAGTTTGAAGTTTGACATATGTTATGGTGTGGGTAGTACACTTTCTTTTAGACTATACATATACTATATATGCAAATGCCAAGTTTAAATTCTCCAAAATGGACGAATATTGTGAATCTGCTTAGTCTATATCAGGTGCATTCCGTGTGAGTAAATATGTTAGCGAGTCCTGGGTATAGTTGGTCGCCAGTTTGTCATCTTTCTCTGATCGTGCGAATTTGATGTGTTGCTGCAAGCATATATATATCAGTTGGAATATGTATGTGAACCTATATTACAAGTATGCTCACGGAAACACATTCATATGGATACATGGTATACATATAATTTGTGGGGTTGTTTAAATTTGTATATTTTTCTTACCTGTAGCCTTATTGAATATATACTAATTTTGTTTCTTTCATTTTTTTCGCATGAATCTCGCATACGAGTCCAAAGGACTCGTCTCCCTCCGCACGCGGTGTTGGGCTAAAAGCCCAACGAGATCTTCTCTCGGTCCATCCATGTCCACAGCAAAAACGGAAAACATAAATGCTGGGCCAAGGCCCAACAAGCATCAACAGTGCGCAGTAGTTGACAAATGGGCTGAGTACATTCTCCCCAACAGCAGCTTGGTCCAGCAGCCCATTTAACTCATTTGCCTCGTCTATTTTATTTTGTGCATTTAATTTGTATTGCATGACTAACTCTTTATTTTGTTTTATTTTCTTAATTTAGATAAAACCCTAGATGAATTAATAGGTTTAGTTTTAATATTGGGTAGTTTAGTTTAAGGAAGACTAACCATTAATCCCATAAGTTATGTTTTTCTTCTCATGCTTTTATCTTATTTGAAATAATCAATTTGCAAAATGACATGATTATATATTTTAAGTAAAGGGAATCACATTTTATCATAAACGTTTCAAAGCGTCACGAATACGCAATTATCAGTATATTTTTATAGATAACCTTTTCAAATTTGAATCAATCATGCATATTTTAGCTAAGCGTAATTATCATAGTTAATAAGAAAATGATAAAGAAAATTCACTTCCTTTTGAATCCTATTCATAAGTTTAGATTTTTCTACATTGCTATAATCAAATAATACGATTTATTCAAAGCTTAAAAGTGCTAAATCCTTTTTCTCAAAAGCTATTATTTATAGGCAAAATATCATAATTTCTACAAGTATTATTTTAAATAGCATTATTTATTACTTTCATTTAAAGTCTAAGTCATATTTATAAGTTTTATTTTTTAAGTAGTATTTAAAGTCCTCTTTTGTGCAAATTATTTTATCTTTCATAAATCTTAACTAACATTACTTTCCTTTAAGACCCAAGCAATACCTGTAAGTCATTTTAAAATTTAAACATTGTATCTCACCCTATTTAATTAACCTAAGTTGGCCGGATAACCGTAAGTTAACGGATTCTAAAGGATGCCTAACCCCTTCCCTTTAGGATAATATAGAGCCCTTACCTAGAATCACACTGGTTAAGCAGATTATTAATTGAGGTTTAGTTTTAACTTTGCCTTAGTTAACCTTTAGGTGTCCTAATTCACCGTTAAAATAATTAGGTGGCGACTCCTTAAAGTAAAACAAAACAACAAAATAGGAATCACCAAAACGTCATACTCCCTAAATTTAATCCCAGTTAAAATGGGGTGTGACAATGAAAAGAAGAGGAGAATTACTTAACACTAAATCGAAACAGCAGCAAATATATGAACTAAAACCAAACTAATATACTACAAACTACATCGGAAAAAAAACCGAGAAATGGAGGAAGATTACTTTTTTGTCGAGCAGCAACGGGGGCGATGAAAGTTGAGTTTATCACCTTCCAACCAACGCGAAAACTAACTCGAACTCAAAAAAAAAAAATTTTACTCGTTCCGATAATTCATGGACTCAACTCGCAAGAGAAATTTCTTGTTTAAAGCCAAGTAATTTGAAAAGCTCAGAACTTGGGGTCTTAAATTTCCTCTGAGAATGAAGAAATGGGTTCTATTTATAGAACCCCAAATGCTAGGGTTAAAACTATTAGGGTCGATGTGGGACAATATTTTTGAACTGAAAATCGTTTTTTCATTCCACTGATTATACTATAAAAGAAAAAGATCTAATTCATAAGCTACTTGGCCTACCTTGCGCACAATCTTTTAAGGTCCAATATACCGGGGGCTTAGTTTACCTTTCTTGCCGAATCTCATTACACCTTTCATCGGTGACACTTTCAGAAATACCCAATCATTAACTAGGAATTCCAAGTTTCGTCAACGTTTGTCTGCATAAGATTTCTGACGATTCTGGGCTGTCAACAACCGATCTCGAATGAATTTAATCTTTTCCACTTCTTGCTGAATCAATTCTGGACCTTTTTGTTGTGTCTCTCCTACTTCAAACCACCCAATTGGCGATCTACACTTTCTTCGGTATAGAGCTTCATACGGGGCCATCTGGATACTGGAATGATAATTGTTGTTATATGCAAATTCAATAAGCAGCAAATGATCATCCCAATTACCTCCGAAGTCTAATATCCATGCCCGCAACATATCTTCCAAGGTCTGAATAGTGCGTTCAGCTTGTCCATCGGTCTGTGGGTGAAATGTCGTGCTGAGTCTCACTTGAGTTCCCAAACCTTCTTGAAAGAACTTCCAGAAATTAGCTCTAAATTGAGCCCCTCTATCTGTGATAATGGGTACTGGGACACCATGAAGTGGCACTACCTCTTTAAGGTACATCTTTGCATATTCTTCTGCTGAGTATATGGTTTTAACTGGAAGAAATTGAGCCGATTTTGTAAGTCTGTCCACGATTACCCATATGGAGTCATACTTACGCCGAAAACGAGGCAAGCCTACAATAAAGTCCATGTTAATAACTTCCCATTTCCAGGTTGGAATTTCCATAGCCTGCAACAATCCTCCTGGCTTTTGATGCTCAATTTTCACTTGCTGACAATTTGGGCACTGAGCTACAAACTTTGCTATATCCTTCTTTATTCCATCCCACCAATACATTGGCTTGAGATCATGGTACATCTCTGTCGCTCCGGGATGGACAGAATAATGACCTTCTTCTAAAATCTGATGGCGTAATCCTGCAACATCTGGAACACACAACCTACTTCGATACGTGAGAACCCCATCTGCAGAAATCTCAAATGGTGACTTCTCCTTCTGGGGAAGTGTATCTCTATAGTGACTCAACTTGGGATATTCATATTGGCACTTTTTCACCTCCATGTCTAAGGATGAAACAATTGGGTTATGAACAGTAACCCTTGCATTGCCCGAGTCCCTTAAGCGGATTCCTAGGCTGGCTAGCTAGTGGAGCTCACGGACTAATTCTTTCTTCTCCGGCTGAACATCACATAAACTGCCCATAGATTTATGGCTGAGAGCATCGTCCACCACATTTTCCCTCTGGGATAGTATAAAATACACACATCATAGTCTTTCAATAGCTCTAACCATCGCCTCTGCCGCAGATTCAACTCCTTGTGCTTGAAAATATACTAGAGACTCTTGTGATCTGTATAAATATCAACATGAACACCATACAAATAATGTCTCCACATCTTTAGTGCATGAATAGCTACAGCTAATTCCAGATCATGGGTCAGATAGTTCTTCTCATGTTTCCGCAGGTGCCTGGAAGCATAGGCGATAACCATATCGTGCTGCATCAACACACAGCCCAACCCAATACCGGAGGCATCACAATAAACAACATAGCCTTCTGATCCTTCTGGAAGTGTCAGGACTGGGGCTGAAGTCAATATATTTTTCAATTCCTGGAAACTGCGCTCACAAGTATCGGTCCATTGAAATTTTGCTGATTTCTGAGTTAGCCTCGTCAATGGTGCTGAAATAGAAGAAAATCCTTCCACAAACCTTCTGTAATAGCCTGCTAATCCCAGAAAGCTACGAACCTCCGTAGGTGTTGTAGGCCTTGGCCAAGTATTCATGGCCTCAATTTTCTGAGTATCCACTCGGATGCCGTCAGCTGAGATAATATGGCCTAGAAAAGTTACAAAATTTCGCCAAAACTCACATTTTGAAAATTTTGCATATAATTCTCGAGTCCGAAGAATTCCAAGAATAGTATACAAATGATCTGCATGTTCTGCTTCTGATTGAAAGTACACCAGGATGTCATCGATGAACACAATTACGAATAGATCTTAGAAAGGCCTGAATACATTATTCATCAAATTCAGGAATACTGTCGGGGCATTAGTCAACCCAAATGACATTACCCGAAATTCATAATGACCATATTTGGTTCTGAAAGCCGTCTTCGGAATGTCTTTTTCTCTAACTCTCACTTTGTGATATCCTGATCTTAGATCTATTTTTGAAAACCACTTACCTCCCTACAATTGGTCAAACAAATCGTTGATTTTCGGAAGCGGATATTTATTCTTTATTGTCACCTTGTTCAATTGCCTATAGTAAATGCACATTCGCAAAGAACCATATTTCTTTCTTACGAACAAGACAAGTGCTCCCCATGGCAGTGAACTGGGCCTAATAAATCCCTTCTCAAGCAAATCCTTCAGTTGTGCCTTTAGCTCTTTCAATTCTGCAGGAGCCATTCTGAAGGAGGAATAGATATGGGTTCAGTGTTCGGTAGCACATCAATAGTAAAATCAATCTCTCGTTCTGGTGGAAGACCAGGAAGTTCATCTGGAAATACATCCGCAAACTCATTTACTACCGGGACTGATTGAAGAGTCGGCGGGTTTACTTCGGTGTCATGAACTCGGACTAAATGATAAATATAGCCTTTTGCAATCATCTTCCTTTCCTTGAGATAGGAAATAAACCTACCTCTTGGAGACGCTATGTTACCTTTCCATTCAAGCACTGGTTCTCCTGGGAATTGGAATCGGACCATTTTTGTTCTACAATCCACATTAGCATAACACGAGGCCAGCCAATCCATGCCCATAATAACAATAAAATCTAACATTTCCAGCTCAATCAAATCAGCTATAGTTCGACAATCACATACCATAATCACACAATTTCTATATACTTGTCTAGCAATTACTGAGTCACCCACAAGAGTAGACACCTCAAAAGGTTTGATTGGCTCGGGTTTCACCCCAATACGACGAATAATATAAGGAGTGATATAAGACAAGAAGGAACCTGGATCAATCAAGGCATAAACCTCATAGGAGAGTACGGATAATATACATGTGACAACGTCAGGGAAGGACTCAAGATCCTGTCGTCCGGCCAATGCATAAATACGAGGCTGAGGGCCACTCGAACTGGATACTACCCCTCTACCCCTACCACGGCCTGCTGAAGTCTGGGGAGTTTGCTATCACGACCCGACTATGGGGCCATGGCGGGTACCCGGAGCTGACTATCGAGCACCACTCATTATGCTAGTCATCACACTCATCCTGGGCACATATAATCTCGAAGGCAACACATGCATATATATATAAGCCCTCGCGGCTGCAAAAAGAATGATATACAAAAATACAATGTAGTCATCATGGGACATCTACCACCTACACATACGCATCTACGAGCCTCTACTAGAGTACTAAGACATAAAGACGGGACAGGACCCCATCGTGCCCAAATATATACACAAAATAATATCTCAAAATGGCACCTCTGGAAGAGTGGATTGCTCCTGTGAATCCGCTGATAAGATATGCTCCTACGGATCTGCACTGTCTCCCTGTCTACCTGTGGGCATGAACACAGCGGCGAAAAAAGAAAGGACGTCAGTACGAACATTGTACTGAGTATGTAAGGCATGAATAATACTAACATAATAAGAAAAACAATAAAACATGAGGCGAAGATATAACCTGCTTAGCTTTTAATGAAAAACGCATGTTATGCATATCAAATATACCATCATCATAAACCCGCGTCCGGGTAACTATCACACGCCGCCCACTAGTGGTGCCATGTCCGGCCATATAGGCACGGTGTTATCTCAAGCCGCCCGCCCTTAGCGGTGTCATGCCCGACCATCGAGGCACGGTGTAATCATAAGCCGCCCGCCTTCGCGGTGTCATGCCCCGGCCATCTAGGCACGGTAGAACACCATCATCATGTACTCATTATAAAGCATGCTTTAGAAATCACTTAAAGCTACAACTCTATCGGGGTGACGTAAGGTCGAGAACCCCCGATTCCATTATGGAGTAGTCATGATCATCATGCCTCACCTTGAAGGAACTAGCATTTTAAGGTGAGTCTAACACAATGAATAGCATCATATCTTTATCATGGAACATATCTCATCTCTATCTCGAGGGAAACTGTTAATAATCTTTAGCTTTCACCTTTGGAATGTAAGAAGGTCATGGAATTTACCGGAAATAAATCACCATATATATATAAGATTCATGCCTTTGGAAAAGAAGGGACTAGCCTCACATACCTTTGTATCTGTTCAACTCTATCGTTTAATTGTGTGCTTCTCAAGCTGGTGATTCTACCTTCAAGGGAATTCGTACTAAGATTAGATAATTAAAGGCATACTTAAGCTTAGCTAGAGCGACTAAGAGCTAACGAAAATTGGGCAGTATCTCCTTTGTTTCAACAGCTTCTTCCATATAATGAACAACTCCCAAACATCAACAATAACACCCACAATTTCCTAATCAATAACCGCTTTAAGCTAAGCATTATTCAATTCTCACAATACCCCTTCAAGGGTATCCATAACCATAATTATAATACAACATCATTAGCATCATCTATAACGAGATTCTATTCATCTCATACTAAGGATCATGATTCACATTAACTTACTACCCAACATACCATTATTTCCATATTTAAGCTCATATTCCACTTTCTTCCATAATCCAAGTCTTTCAACCCCTCAATATTCTTAATAAGATGAAATAAACATAAAACCTACCTTAATCACTTGGGAACAAGCCTTGAGCCAATCTACACCCTTAGAATAAAAATCCCCCACTTGAATGCCAAAGAAATTCTTACTCTTCACAAACCCTAGTAGGTTTCCTAGCACATGAATCTCTTAATCTTTACTTTTGATCTTGGTTTTTGGTATAGATTTGTTCTTGAAATAGAGGGAGGGTTCTAGAGAGATGTAGGATCTGTTTTTGGGAAAATAATGATATAAAAACGTGGGATCTTATATTTATAGTCAGGGCTAGAAACTTCCAGATCCGCGGGTCGACGAGCAGGGTCGGCAGTCCGTCGAACTGCCGCCTGAGATGTCTGATTGCAGAGCCCCGTCGATGGTGCCAGACGACGGCTCTTCGACGTGTCGACGGTCGTCCTTTGGGCCGTCGATGCTGATTGGTTTCAGCAGTTTTTCTGAACTGCTCCACTTTGCTCCGATTCGATTCGTTTCACTTCTAATCCCCTCGTAATGTCAAGAATGCATACTTATACTCCAGTACGCATATAAGGTAAAATAGCTCATATCCAAAACTCTGGTGCGGATTACCGAACCGAAGGTACACACCGCTAATAAGCCAAAATCTCCTTGCAACAAAATGGAAGGTGTAACATTCTTCCCCCCTTCGGAACATTCGTCCTCGAATGCTAAGTTCTCAGGAATTCTACAGATATTTCGCCAGGGTTTCCCTTGTAATATAGTGCTACCACC
Organism: Lycium barbarum; assembly: GCF_019175385.1. Lineage (NCBI taxonomy): Eukaryota > Viridiplantae > Streptophyta > Magnoliopsida > Solanales > Solanaceae > Lycium > Lycium barbarum. The sequence goes on from NC_083337.1 coordinate 30,383,538, forward strand.
CTGTCACAACAGACACAATAACATCGCCTCACAGGGCCACAACATAATAGCAAGAAATTATGGCCACACACGACCAAGAGCATTAAAAAGGAGCATTACATACCTCTTAATACTGATGTCTCATCTTGAATCTCCTCCAGGGGTGGAAACAATTGTGGATATTTGGAATTTATGTTTTCTTCCGCTTCCTAGGTCATTTTCTCTCGATTATTACTTCTCCACAAGACCTTAACTGAGGCTACCTCTTTATTTCTAAGCTTCCGTACTTGCCTATCTAGTATAGCAATGGGTATCTCTTCATAAGCCAACCTCTCCGTGATCTGAACATCCTCTCCAGGTACGATTCTGGTAGGATCTCCGACACACTTGCGGAGCATTGATACATGGAAAACTGGATGGACTGATTCAAGTTCTGGAGGTAAGTCCAGTTCATAAGCTACTTGGCCTATCTTGCGGACGATCTTATAAGGTCCAATATATCGAGGATTTACTTTTCCCTTCTTGCCAAATCTCATCACGCCCTTCATCGGTGATACCTTCAGGAATACCCAATCATCAACCTGAAATTCTAAGTCTCGCCGACGATTGTCCGCATAAGATTTATAGCGACTTTGGGCTGTCAACAATCGGTCTCGGATAACCTTGATCTTTTCAACTGCTTGTTGAATCAACTCCGGACCTACTAGCTATATCACTCCTACTTCAAACCACCCAATTGGGGATCTACACTTTCTTCCATATAGAGCTTCATACGGGGCCATCTGAATACTGGAATGATAACTGTTGCTATATGCAAAATCAATAAGAGGCAAGTGATCATCCCAGCCACCCCCAAAATCTAGCACACATGCCCGTAACATGTCTTCCATGGTCTGAATAGTGCGTTCAGCTTGTCCATGAGTTTGCGGATGAAATACGGTGCTAAATCTCACTTGAGTACCCAAACCTTCTTGGAAAAACTTCCAGAACTTAGCTGTAAATTGTGCTCCTCTATCTGTGATAATAGACACTGGGACACCATGAAGTCGCACTATCTCTTTAAGATACAACCTTGCATAATCTTCTGCCGAATATGTGGTTTTGACTGGAAGGAAATGAGCTGATTTTGTGAGTCTATCAACAATCACCCATATGGAGTCATACTTACACCGGGAACGAGGTAACCCTACAATGAAATCCATGTTGATCACTTCCCATTTTCAGGTTGGAATTTCCACGGCTTGTAAGAATCCTCCTGGCCTTTGATGCTCAATTTTCACTAGTTAACAACTTGGACATTGAGCTACAAATTCAACTATGTCTTTCTTTATTCCATCCCACCAATACATTAGCTTAAGATCGTGATATATCTTTGTCGCTCCTAGGTGAATAGAATACCAAGAGTAATGAGCTTCTTCTAGAATCCGACGACGTAGCCCTGCAACATTTGGAACACATAGCCTGCCTCGGTATCTAAGAACTCCATCTATAGAAATTTCAAATGGTGACTTCTTTTTCTCAGGAAATGTATCTCTATAGTGAATTAACTGAGGGTCTTCATATTAGCGCTCTCTCACCTCCATATCGAAGGACGAAACGGCTGGGTTGTGAATATCAACTCCGGCATTGCCTGAATCAATTAGGTGAACTCCGAGGCTAGCTAGCTGGTGGAGTTCATGGATTAATTCTTTCTTCTCTGGAAGGACCTCACATAGACTTCCCATTGATTTGCGGCTAAGTGCATCGACTACTACATTCGCCTTTCCGGGGTGATATAAAATACTCACATCATAATCTTTCAGTAGCTCTAACCACTGTCTTTGTCGAAGAGTTAACTTCTTCTGTTTGAAGATATATTGGAGACTCTAGTGATCTGTATAGATATCAACATATACTCCGTACAAGTAATGTCTCCACATTTTTAGCGCATAAATAACCGCGGCCAATTCAAGATCATAAGTCGGATAGTTCTTCTCATGTTTCCGTAACTGCATTGAGGCATAGGTAATAACTTTACCGTGCTGCATCAGCACACAGCCTAACCCGACACCAGAGGCATCACAATACACAACATAACCATCTAGCCCTTCTGGAAGTGTCAGGACTGGGGCTGAAGTTAATCTATCCTTCAATTCCTGGAAACTACGTTCACAAGCATCAGTCCACTGGAATTTTGCCGATTTTTTATTTAGCTTTGTTAATGGTGTTGAAATAGAGGAAAACCCTTCCTCAAATCTTCTATAGTAACCTGTTAATCCCAAGAAGCTACGGACCTCTGTCGGTGTAGTGGGCCTTGGCCAAGTCTTCACAACCTCTATTTTCTGAGTATCAACTTGAATGTCGTCAACTGAAATAACATGACCAGAAAAGTTACAGAATTTATCCAAAATTCACATTTTGAAAACTTAGCATACAATTCACGGTTTCGAAGAATACTAAGGACAATGCGCAAATGGTCTACATGCTCTGCTTCTGTCCGAGAGTATACTAGAATATCATCAATGAACACGATCACAAACAGATCTAGGAGAGGCCTGAATACATTATTCATCAGGTTCATAAACACCGCCGGAGCATTAGTTAACCCAAATGACATCACCCAAAATACATAGTGGTCATATCTCGTTCTGAAAGTTGTTTTAGGAATATTTTCTTCTTTTAATCTTTACTTTTGATCTTGGTTTTTGGTATAGATTTGTTGTAAAAATAGAGGGAGGGTTTTAGAGGGTTCTAGAGAGACGTAGGATCTGTTTTTGGGAAAATAATGAAATAAAAACGTGGGATCTTACATTTATATTCAGGCTGGAAACTTCCAGATCCGCGGGTCGACGAGCAGGGTCGACGGTCGTCGACGTGTCAATGGTCCGTCGACATGCCCCGTCGAACTACCACCTGAGATGTCTGATTGCAGTGCCTCGTCGATGGTGCCAGACGAAGGCTCTTCGATGTGTCGACGGTTGTCCTTTGGGCCGTCGACGCTGACTGGTTTCAGCAGTTTTTCTGAACTGCTCCACTTTGCTCCGATTCGATTCGTTTCACTTCTAATCCCCTCATAATGTCAAGAATGCATACTTATACTCCAGTACTCATATAAGGTAAAATATCTCATATCCAAAACTCTGGTGCGGATTACCGAACCGAAGGTACACATCGCCAATAAGCCAAAATCTCCTTGCAATAAAATGGAAGGTGTAACATCTGTCCTACCGAGCGCACGGACGAAGAAGAGCCGACTACTGATCCTGTGGGTTGGGCCCCAACTCTACCACTCATCGATGGATAGCCATATATCATATGCCCAATCTGACCACATGCATAACAAGCATCTGAGCCTCGGCGACACTGAACCGAATGTAATCTACCGCACTGACTGCATCGTGGTACCGGTGGTCTCCTCTGACTAGGATTACCTCCAAACTGAGAACCTGAAACTCTCGAGCCCTGACCCGGTCCAGAATAAATGGGGCGGTCAAATCTCCTGTCCACAAATCAAGGAGGTGTAGTAGCTGTAGACTGGCCTGAATATCTAGAATATTGTTGCCTCTGGCCCCCTCTATACTCACTACTAGCACCGACATATCTGGCCCTCTTACTATGTCCCCTATCCATATCACGCTCACCCTTATGCGGCTGCTGCTGCTCTTTCAAATTCTGAGCGTGGGCTTGAATACGAGAAATGTCCATCCCTTCCTGGAGTGAAGCTGTCAAGCAATAGTTGACCAAATGTGGCCCTAAGCTACTCACAAATCGATGCACCCGCTCTCCTATATCGGCTACCATGGTCAGAGCATACCTAGCCAATGAATTAAAACGGAGACTATACTCCCGAGCACTCATATTTCCTTGCTTTAAATTCAGAAACCTGTCAGCTATGGCCCGACGGACCTCAGGTGGCAAATAATGGCGGATAAAAGCATCTACGAATTCCTGGCATACCTGGGGAGGTGCATTTTCCTTCCTCGAAGATATCCAATTATTATACCATAAGACGGCTACATCCCGCAACCTATAGGAAGCCCACTCCACTGACACTGTATCAGAAGCATGTATTATTCTCAACGTCCTCAGCATCTCATCTATAAAGCCGTGTGGGTCTTCATCCGGCTTTGATCTGAAAAATTCTGGAGGATTCAAACTCATAAAATCACGGGCTCTGGCACTAGTCGCTCTGTCACCTAGACCCGCATTCTGCCGCTGAGCCTGGGCAGCAACTAACTGTGTCAATAACTGTATAGCCTCGGTCATCTGCTGGCTCGAAGCACCCGGTGGAGGGACTAAAGGCATTGGGGCTGGAGCTGAGGCCCCTTCACGCTCCTCTAAGACAGGCGGAGTGTGAGAAGTAGGGCTGTTAACAGTTTTGGTTAAAACCAAAACCAAACCGAATAAAATAACCGACATTTGGTTTAGTTTGGTTTGGTTTGGTTTTAAATTTGAAAAACCGATAATATTTGGTTTGGTTATGGTTATAGTAAAAAATAACCGAATAAATAACCGAACCAAACCGATAATTATATACATAAAATTTATAATTATTTATATGTATAATATTAGCTTTTCATAAATAATTCAAGATATTTTATACCTTTTAATTATTAATTTAATTTTGATCTACTTATTTTTAAGGCCCATGTCTTAAAAGAATATGTCCAACAATCGAAGCCCAACTCTAATAAGTCGTAAGCATAAGGGTTGTTTGTATTTTGAAACCTCTGTTGACTTGTTCTTTTGAATCTAAACTGCGTTGCAAGTTTGGTCCACCTGATTTGCCAACAGCGTGTCTTTTTCTCAATATGCAGCAAAGTTCACCCTTGTGGGCCATGAGGAAAAAAAAGCTTCATAAGAAATTTGAAGAATGTAGAGAGAGAATATTTGAATTGTCACGGCTAGTCATAAACCGAAAAACCGAACCAAACCGAACCAAACCGGTGGTTATTATTTTACTTGGTTTGGTTATGGTTTTAGACATTTAAAAACCGACTAAATTGGTTTGGTTATGATTTTAACCAATAACCGACCCAAACCGAACCATGAACACCCCTAGTGAGAAGTATGAGATGGAGTCTCATTATGGGAATCACCCTCTTCTATATTTACCGGTGGCTCCTGTTCAATCCGCTTTCCTGTAGCAGTCTTGCCCTTCTGGGCGGCTGTTGCTTTCGTCGTCATTGGCATCGCTGACATCATAGCGCACAATTAGGGAAAAGAGAAGTCTTATTTTACAGCTCTATCACACGATCTATAAAAAAGAAAGACGATCATTATTCCTAAATGCCCCGCAGCCTCTTGCTTATAAATGTGGCGCGCTTCACACCCATAAACAAGACTACTGGACACGGCTCATAGATACACCCTAGGACGGAACTGCTCTGATACTACTTTTGTCACGACCCAACTAGAGGGCCATGTCGGTACCCGAAGCTAGCATACCTAGCACCATCTGCTAAACTTATCATCAAACTCAACCTGAGCATACACCATTCCCAACAATAGCTTATCATGACACGAACTTCAATTGCTCTTCAAAATAAACATATATGTACAAGCCCACGAGGCTACAAAATGATATACATGATATACACTAAGAAGATCATGAGACATCTACTACCTACACATGTGTATCTACGAGCCTCTAACTAGAGTACTGAGATCATAAGGATGGGACAGGACCCCGCCATGCCCCAAATATGTACACAAAAGAATATACCAATAAGCGACAACTCCGGAGTAGTGGAGTGCTCCTGCAAATCTGCTGAATACAGCTCCTAAGCGTCTGTGCCATCTGCCTGTCTACCTGCGGGCATGAACGCAGCGTCCATAAAAGAAAGGACGTCAGTACGAACAATGTACTGAGTATGTAAGGCATGTATAATAGCATAGGCAAGAAATAAGAGAACACAAAATGAAGGGATAACCTGTAACTGATTGCCTCTTAAGGCGGAGTCATGCATGCTAAATTTTACTTTAAAACAACATCATAAACATATGCATATACATAAACTGCTTATCATCATCAACCCGCGTCCGGGGTAACCATCTTATACCGTCCACTAGTGGTGACTGCCCAACCAACTAGGCATGGTGTTATCCATAAGCCGCCCACTTATGCCCAGCGTAGTAGTGTCTGCCTGGCCAACAAGGCACGATGTACTCATACACATACATAACATAAAGCATGCATGAGAGCTCAAGTAAAAGCTATAACTCTATCGGAGTGACGTAAGGTCGGTACCCTCCGATTATATTATGGAATAACCATCATCACTATGTCTCACCTTGAAGGAACTAGTGTCATGAGGTGAGATGGCCAACGATGGAGAACATTAAGGAAATTATGAAATAAGATCATTAAGCGCAAAATAACATCAATTCATAAGCTTTGGAATCTCTAGGTGTAAAATCATCATCATCATCATTATTATCATAGAACACATCTTATCTCTTTCTTATAACGAGCTCTTAAGAATCTTTAACTTTCATCTTTTGGGAGGTAACAAGGTCATGGAGATATAGAGAGGAAACCATAATATGGAAGTCATGCCTTTGAAAGAAGAGGACTAGCCTTAACATACCTTTATGTCTTCTTAATGACTAATCGTTCTCCTTCCAAAGTCACAACTCTACATTCAAGAGAATTCGTGCTAAATTAGATCATTTTTAACATGCTTGAGTCTAAACTAAAGCGACTAAGAGCTAACGAAAATTGGGCAGCATTTCCTTTGTTTCAACAACTTTCTCCATATACTAAACAACTCCCAAACATTAATAGCAACACCCATAATATCATAATCAATAAACTTCTTCAAGTTAAACATTGTTCAACCCTCAAAACTCTTTTTCGTAGTCATTCGTAACCATAATTACAACACAACACCATATTCATTTACATATAATACTTCCTCAACACCCTTAGTATCATTCATAACAAAATTTACTCATAGCATGCTAAGAATCATGACTCAAGTTAACTTACTACTCAAAATATCACTATTTCCATATTTGAGCTCATATTCTATTTTCTTCTCTCATGCAAGTCATTCAACCACTCAAATACTTTAATAACATGAAATGGATGTAAAAATCACCTTTGATCATATAAAAATGAACCTTGGATGAAGATACTTCCCATGAGAAAACTGCAACTTTAATACCAAAGGAATTCTTGACTTCTACAAACCTTAGTGAGCCTCTTTGCACTTGATTCTCTTGATTCTTGGTGTTTAATCTTTGATTTCCTTTGGATTGGTGTTAATATGATAGGGGGGATATCCTAGAGCATTCAAGAGTTTGGGAGAAGTGAGGACATGAAAATTTGGAACAAGGGTCGTGCATATTGGAAAGAGAAAAAAAAATGACCCGACCCGGTTATACGGCCAATTATACGGGCCGTATAAATTATATGGTCCATACAATTGGACCATATAATCCTACCAGGGGTCATTCTCCTCTAGAAGTATTCTACGGACCATTATACGAGTCGTATAAATTATACGGTCCGTACAATCTGAATTTTCACGAAACTTGCTCTAGCCGATTCGTTCAACCTCCAATCCTTGCGGAACCTTCTTGGCACTTGCTTAGCACTTCAGTAACCATATAAGGAGCCCTATAGCTTCTCCTCAAGACATTACTAAACAATCGTTACCTAGATAATCGCTAAACCTTTACAAACACAACTTATGCATCACTTCCTTCACAACTTTAATTCACCGATTCATCTAGCTTTAAAATCTTATCATATGCTCTTTAAAGCTACTAAATACTCCCCTTATTGTCACAAGGACTTCATGATCACCTTAAGCTTGCGGTAGTCTATTCACAGCACAACGATATGAAATGTCTGAGGTGTAACAATACGAGCCTCAAAATGCAACAAATACAAACCCAATAACAACAACAAATTTACTCAAAGATGGCATCTTTCAACCCCTTCAAGAAATGATAGAAACAACAGCAACAAGTAGTAGTAAAGTTGTAGTATTTTGAGAGCCTCACAAGTGCAACTTTTTGCCGAGCAGCGACGGGGGCGATGAGAGTTGAGTCGATCACCTTTCTTTCACTAACGACAAACTGACTCGAACTCAAAAATATTTAACTTGTTCCGGTGATTCAAAAAACTCAAATTACAAGAGAAAATTTCTTGTTTAAAGCCAAGAAAATTGAAAGTCCAGAACTTTAGGTGTTCAAAAACTTTGTTGGAGGTGTCTTGACCTTTTTGAGAAATGGGAAATGTGGTTGACTCGATCTAACGCAATGTTGGGCCTCCGGCCCAATGGTATAGTGTGAAGGGCATAAGTCCAATTGGGATCGTTGGAGAGTTCATGCATAGAAGATGAAAGTTAAGAGTTAGTGACTAAACCAAAAGCTGGTATTGAACTTGAACGGTTCAGTTTTGTTAAATTTGCAGTAAAGTTACGTCTTTAAAAAGACTTTGATACATCCTCCAAACACAATTAGAAATAAACATGTTGTCAAGTATGATATTTTTGAAGCCAAATTATCTTTACAATAATGTAATCAATATTTAAAGGAAAGTATCATGAAGTGTCGTTTTCAATTTAACCTAGAAATGACATGTTTTACAATTCTCCAAAGAAGCTTAGGTAAATCAAGATGCAGCCATTTATTAACAAGATATGTAGGTAACTACACAATTACTTAGAAACTGTGTTTTACTTAACCACGACATGTATCCTATGGACTATTTGAAATACTAAATGCAGAATTTCCATGTAAGAGATTTAAAATTCCTTTAAGATAATGCAGCAGCCACATTCTAACTCAAGCAATACTCAAGTATAAGACTAAGATTTAATCCTGCAAGTTTTTTTAGATTCTAGCATTTTATTAGCTCCACAATGTGAACCTCATATTTATTATCCTAAGAAAAGAATAACGAAGACATAGCTCATCTTTATACACTCAAAGAAAATCTAAGGGAAGAATATGATCTCTTTTAGAGAAGACCCATACTACATTTTGAGATTGATTTGGTTGTTGTAGATGACCGGGAAGAAATATTATTCTTAGCCATAATCTTAGCAAACAAACAAGAGAAACAAAGCACTATCCATACTTCATATATATTTATTAGTGACTAGAAAGGGATGGAAGCTGGACAAATATTATCTAAACCTTCCAGCATTCTAGGGGAACTTAACAACAACAGATTCCACACCAGATTTTCTCAAGACCAAGAACTAAAGAAAATTCATACAAGGAACATAAAAGGGGAAATGCTTGCATAATTCACTTGTATCAGGAAATTGAAACTAGAAAGACTATTGAACTAGTTACTCAAAAAAAAAAGTTTATCTACTACTCATGATAATAGAGTCAAAAAATGACAATTGAAAAGTAAATAATCATGCTTATATATGAACCCTCAAAGAAGCAACTGAAGCAGGCGATTGAATACAAACAACTTTACTAGATTTCTAGAACTTAAGGCTCAACACATATCTCCAAAGGACCCAATTAAGGAAGAAAAAGCACAAGTAACGAGTAGAACAGAATTTAAACGAAATACTAAAGCAAAACGAAAATAAAAACAGAGCAAAGAATGAAAAGAAGAGGAGAATTACTTAACACTAAATCCAAACAGCAGCAAAGATATGAACTAAAACCAAACTAATATACTACAAACTACATCGGAAAAAAAAACCTGAGAAATGGAGGAAGATTACCTTTTTGTCGAGCAGTGACGGGGGCGATGAAAGTTGAGTTTATCACCTTCGAACCAACACGACAACTAACTCGAACTCAAAAAAAAAAATTACTCGTTCTGATAATTCAAGGACTCAACTCGCAAGAGAAATTTCTTGTTTAAAGCCAAGTAATTTGAAAAGTTCAGAACTTGGGGTCATAAAATTCCTCTGAGAATGAAGAAATAGGTTCTATTTATAGAACCCCAAATGCTAGGGTTAAAACTATTGGGGTCGATGTGGGACAATATTTTTAAACTGAAAATCATTTTTTCATTCCACTGATTATACTAGAAAAGAAAAAGATAAAAGCTGAATCATATTTGAAAAAAGCAATTATTATTGTTGAAAATTATCCTCTCTGTGAGGAAGAAAACAAAACCCATAAATTCTTTACTTGAAACGGGCCAGCAACGAATGTGGAAGCTTAAAGTCACTGGACCGTAGCTGAAATTAGAGAAGACAGCTGGAGAATCTAAAATTAGCGTTGAAGGATTTTGGCCGTAAGGGTCCATTTGGTGTTTTGTTTTGCTGCCTTCAAAATGATGAGAAAGGCAACTGATTTTTGAAGTTTCAAAAGGGAAGTGGGCCGGGTCATCTTGAGGGAATTGGGCTCGGATGTTTGTGAGATATTTGGGCCGAAGTCTTTTAGCCCCAAAGGAATTAAAATGTAGGGGCTGATTTAGGATTGTACTTAAATTGTAACCCATTTTTGTGCAAAATTAGCCAATTAGGCTCAAATTGAAACCAATTCTTTTTAATCAAAACAAAATCAGTCCTTTAAAATAAAATTGAGATGAATTAATTATCCAATTAACTAGTTAAGGTTATTGACTTGATCATAGTAAAACAATTAATTTATAAGAGATTAGCTATAGTAGTTAAGCTGTAATGACTTTATACTGACAATTAAAATGCGTACTTAAATTAAAGCCCTTGTTTTTGTGAAAATTGATTTTCTTTTTGATAAAATAGAAATAACTAATACTTAAAATTATATGTAAAAATACACATAATATATATTATCGTATTTTGCCAAATGAAATGGCAAAATAACACCAAATAGTTTAGGAATGTATTTTTTATTTTTCTGGATAATTATTTTACTCTGTTTAAAATTCAAGAAGCTTGACTACTTAATTTGAAATTTTGGAGGTCAAAAATTGGGTGTCAACAATCATTTGATGTTGATGTAGGTGTCTACTGACCAATAGATATGGACTTGCAAACAAGGGAGAGACTTTGTGAACATGAGTATTGGTATAAAGCGACTCAAATTGGTTTCTTTCTGGAAGGGATTTTTGTGGCTGACTGGGATGGATTGGTAGTATGGACATAGCTACACAACTTTCAATTGGAAAGGAGGTGCATACCTGATAATCATTAGAACCACGTTCTTTAACTAGTTTCCTCATTGTCTGTGCTCGATTTTCCATGCCATGAGTGCACACCAGTAAAGGTATAAGACAGAGTAAGATATTATTCCACTTAGAATCTGTCTCAAGAACTCTCTTTTCATTGCCAGTTGGAGGAAAATTCTATTGTTATCAGTTAACCTTCCAATTTTTGCTCCTTAGCTGCTTCTTCTATTAATGCAGGCTTATATTGTTCCCTGCTTCTTCCACACCCCTTTTAGGACCTGTTTAATTGTAGGTGTTCTTTTGATAAGTTGTCCTGGCATCTATTTTTGCTATCCTTCAGAGAACCAGTTCCTCTATGTGGTTTCTCCAAGAGTATTAGATTACAATAAGTCTGTGCAGTCTACCTCTTGTTTATACGTTGCAAATTCCTCTTTCTTCCCATACATATTGAGATGACTTTATAGTATTTTTTTTCATAGATCATCCTCCTGCTTTATCTCCTATATACCAGGTCCCTGTTGATGATATTTGGGAAGACAGATCCTGGTGCACTTTTTCTATCAAGACTGATCTCCTACTTTTTCATAAATGGATGTTCTGTAGTTTCCAATCTCCCGTTCCTTTGGTGAGAGGATTTATTCCTTTTATTGCCATGTGCGTAAACCATCCACACATGTTGTTATATCCTCTCACTCATGCCAATTATTTTTATAAATGATTGTTGTAAGGGACCCGATATTTCTTGGGTCCATTTCTTCGAGATGGTAATTGACTTGGGCATTCTTCAGTTTGTTTTATGCCCTCCCTATAATGTAGAGCCACTTTCAATAGGTCTTCTCCTTTCAGGGTGTTGCTTGCTCTTCTAAGTTACCCTGACTTCTTTTAGATATGGATGTTGAGAGCTTTCAAAATTGTATGAGATGGATACACACAAGTTCTTGCATTCTGAGAACTTATTTCATTGGGAGCCTTTTTTTTCTTTTACTTCCTCTAGCTCTTCCAGTAAGGTTTTGTTTTTGTCTTGCTCAGCTTGTAGTTCCTTCTTTATTATCTTGAGGGAACTCTTTTGGTCCCTTTTAGATTTCTCAGCTTGGTCTTTCATAGTCGGGATAATAGACCCAAGCTCTTCTTTCATACATTCCTGTGTTTGCTTCTCCTGGCTCATAGTAAGAACCTGTTCCCTAAGACCGTCTCTGCTAGCTTTTCTTGTTGCTCTTCTTGGTTTACCAGATCTATTTGTAGGAGTACACAGATTCTATTATACTTCCCTTTGCCTTTTGGATATTTTCATAGGCATCAATGGCGATATAGACCATATGTTTGAGTTTCTCTCTGGACAAGTTTTTAACATCTTCATTGAATTTTCAATAATCTACCTTGAGGTCCTTATCTTCAGATTCTGAGTCAGAATTTACCATCAGTGTCAATGTATCTTATGTGTCTAACTCTTCTGTTGCTATCAAGGACCTGTTTGGGTTTTCTCCTCCATCTTCATCATCACTTGAAGAGTTTCCTATAGCTGATAAGGCCTTTCTTACGATTTGGTCGGCTTGCCCAGTGGTCATTCTATTCCTAGAAACCTATTCCTTCCTTCTTCTATGAGGTTCACTTCTTCTTCTATCTTCTTCCTTTCCCGGACAGCCCCTTATAAAGTGGTATGTGCTTCCACATCTAAAACATCCATCTTGATTATTTCTCTCGGGCCTTTTGATCTTGAGGAATTTCCTCTGTTTTAGAACCTTTTCTAATATACTTTTGAGATCTTTTGGTGAGAAGGGCTATGTATCCTTTGTTGAAATCCTTACCATGGGAGGCTGCAAGGACCTTTTCACATCTTTGGCTGATGGAGTATTTTTTGCCTAGTGCTTCCTCATCTCATATGTTTTTAGATTTCCCATGACGTCTTCCATAGTCATTGTATCCAGGTCTTTGGCCTCCAAGATCATGTTAAATTTGCTCTCCTAGAAGTCACGTAGAATATTGAGCAATCTTTTTTTATTGAGGAATGTCCACACCTAGAGAGTCTAGTTCATTGGTTATATTGGTGAACCTATTGAACAACTCTTGGATGGATTCCCCTTCATTCATCTTGAATAATTCATATCGCCGATTTAATATGGAGATTTTGGATTTCTTTACCAGACGACTTCCTTCATGTGTGGTTTGTAATGTATCCCACGCTTATTTAACTATTTTGCTGGAAAAGATTTTGCTATATTCTTTAGGTTCAATACCGCAAATAAGTATCTTCTTGGCTTTAGCATTCTTTTGGATGAGCTGAAAGTATTTTTCTGTATAGTCCTTCTTTTCTTTTGGTGAGGGCGTTGTTCCTTATCGTTTGTGACCATCGGCATAACTGGGCCCTTTTGAATAATTTCCCATAGTTTTGGATCTTCACCTGTTATGTAGTCCTCTGTTCTTGCTTTCCACAAGCCATAATAATTTCCATTGAAGCATGGTGGTCTTGTAGTTGATTATCTTTCTTGTACTATAGGAGGTGCCGCCATCTTTTAAGGTGCTTGCCTTTGTAGAAAGGTCTATCTCCGATACCAATTGATAGGATTCAGATACTCTTATGCACTCTAAGAATCTGATTCTTAGAGTAATTGCGCAAGAAGGTAATGCAACGGAATATAAGATCAACACAAGAATTTTCACGTGGAAAACTCCTTGCTCAAGGGAGTAAAAAATCACGACATAACTCTTATAGGATTTATCCAAGTTCTTCACTAAACATGGAGCTTGATAAAGGTTACAATTAACCTAAGGACATGTTCCCTAAACAGTTATGACAACAATTTATCCAACAAACACCTATTACATAATACTTGCAAAGGTAAATAGATGGAACCACAACAGAACCTAACCTAGACAAACTAAAGAACTTAATGATAAATCTTGTTAAGCTCCAGTTCTTCGTCCTCTTAAAGTTGGCTCTCTTAAGCCAAAGTGTTGACTGTGCTCACTTAGCCTCTCATTGGAATGTTGTGAATTATGGTTGTGGTTAAGCTCCAAAGCTTGTTTTTGTTGTGTTTATATAGAAGTAGTTGCCGCCTCTTGAATGTAGAATCCAACCAAGTTTTGGTTCATAATTGTACACAAAAACCAAACCCCGTTTGACTTGGATCTTCCTTCTTTCCTTGTATGCGCGTCGGCAAACTTGTTTCCTACTTCAATGCTAATTCCGTGTTGATCAACTTATGGTACTTATGAAAATATCACATAACTTGAAACTCACCTTTCATCGAATAGGAATCAGTCAATATTTCGTCTTTTCTTGTGTTGACATGAAATAGCTTTCCAAACCCTCATTGCATAATAGTAAGGATCCGTTCCTTTAAGAAGTTCCTTTGTTGATATGACTGCTTCACTAAATCCTTTGGAGATCTTTTTGGATATCTGGTTCTTCAATGAATCCTTCCTTATGTTTCCTTTGTTTGTCATTGGGTACATAGTTTGTCAACTCATCAAAACTTTAATGTAAGGTCATAATCTATCATTGAGCCAGCAACTATTGAACAAATTGATGGAAAGGTGACTTGCGTTGTACTAAGGTGGGTGAGTCTGTAGCATTCTTGAATGAATGTGCTAGAGTTGATTGATAACAAGAAATGTCTACAGTTTGGAAGTTGAGGTCATATTTTTGAGATGAGGCTATGTTCGTGGTGGTGGAATATGTTGACGTGTTGTTGGCTAGATAGCTTGGTTGAGTATTTCAAATATGAACGACTTGGCAGAACCTGTGCGTCCGAAGCAAGTGAATTGCAAGATTTGATATTTTTGTGTTAGGATCGAGCTACTTTTTTGTACTCAAAGACCTTGATTCTTTGATCAACTATGCACGAAGGTAAATTTCCTAATATAAAATCAACACAAGATTTTTTGCGTGGAAAACTCCTTGTTCAAGGGAGGCAAAAAACACAGCTTATCTCTTATAGGGCTTTCGTCAACTTAACTAAACTCGAGCAGTTTATGGCTTACAATCTTCATTGCAATACTTAAGGAACTGTTCCAAATAGTCCTGCCTCTACTCTCTTAATACGATACCTCAATGACTCTACCTAGTCAAGAGGTTCCCTTACAATCAATACCAACACACACATATTACACAATACTTGCAAAGGTAAACAGATGGAACCACAATTCAACCTAATTAATAAACAAAGAACTGAAATATAAATCTTGATAAGATCAGATTCTGTAATTGGTTCTTCTAGAGACTCATGTGATGGCTATGCCTACTATTGATGCCTCACGTTGGATTTCTGATTGTGGTTGTGGTTAAGCTCCAATGTTTGTTCATACTATGTTTATATAGAATTTGTTACCGCCCTTGAATTGTTGAATCCAACCAAGTTTTGGTTTCATTAACTGTATCCAAAAACCAAACCTTGTTTAACTTTGATCTTCTTTCTTTCCTCGTATACACGTCAGATATTCCTTCTCCTACTTCAATGCTAATTTTATGTGATCAGCTTATGGTAAGAATTTAACATAGTTGAACTCTGAATCCTCATCGAATAGGAACCAATCACTTTCCAATTTTCCTTGTCGGTTATGAAATTGCTTCTTCTCGACAGTCTCTTGTGTTGCGATAAGGATCAGTTCCTTTGAGGAGTTCCTCTAATATTGTGACTGCTTCACGAATCCTTTGGAGATCTATTTGGACTTCTGGTTCTTTAATGTCTTCCTTATATCTCCATTGATTGTCTTTGGGTATATTATTTGTCAAATCATCATAACATCAATTTAAGCTGCGCATTTATTATTGAGTCAGCAGCTACTCAACATTTTGGATCTGCTAAAGGCATAACAAGGTCGTGCACTCAGAGACTTCCTGGTTGGGAAAGGCGGAGTACGAAGCCACAAGCCTTGTGTGGAAGCGTTCGAAGTAGTGAATGAGTTAAGTGAAAGCACAAGAAGGAGAATTTGATGTATTTAGATTACACGATGTTTTATCGGGTATGCATAGCAGGTGTGAATTGAGAAACATGAAGATTAAGTCATAATTCATAGTTCCTTGGTACTAAGTTGATGAGTTGGGTAGAATTCAACTTTTGAAGTCGAGAATGATAGCATAATATTGATTATTCATGGGAAAAGGATAGGATAGGCCGCCACAGACTTATGAAAGGTTTACTATTGAGTTTGTGAGGGTTTGGAATAAGTTTAGGTGACTATTAGTGATATTCATGGAGTTGTGCACTTTACACTGGGTCAGATTTGTTCCTGGGATGTCAGGTGGCATATGGTTATTTTATCAGAAAGGTTTGTGGCCATACTAGTAGCCCGTTTTCAACCAAATTCGATAGATTGACATTTCATGATAGCGGTATGACAGGTTTACCAGGACTTATTCGTCACGACCCAATTCATGGGTTATGATGGCACCTACACTATTCCCCTAGGTATGCGAACCATCCCCAAATAATTTACTTCTTTTAAGAAACTTATGCGGAAATTAAATACATTGAAACACTAATCAACAAGTATGAACATAAACAAGTGTGGAAGAAAACTTCAATTAATAAAATCCCCAAAACCTGGTCTTAACATGTACAAGAGCTTCTATATGAATTATACAGTTTAAAATGTAAGGTACAGACTCAATACTGATTACAACTTCTGTCTATGGATAAGAAATAAACAAAAAGCTTAAGAAGAGACTCCGGGCTGCGGGATTGTCTAATAGCTCACCCAATGTCTCCGATAAATGCCTTGAAATTCGTCGCGAGGTCTCGAACATGAACCTGTATCAACTCTGCACTCCACAAGGAGTGCAGCAAGAGTAGCACGAGCACAACACTAATACTCGTAGGTATCATAGGCTGACAACGATTAGGTCACGCATATAAATAGAAGAAATCACTAAGTAGAGCAGATAAGCGATCAAGTATAATCACTAAGCATGTCAGATAACAGGTCACAACAATATACGGTACAATAAGTCTCATTATTCTTAGATCATAGGCCTAAGTGTGATCTCTAATCCTCAAGTACATCAAGAGTAGTGAATAAAGAACCTTACAAGCAAGCAAGAACTCAATCAAGTCATCAACCAAGAATCCATGAGGAAATGTATCATGCAGTGATGTGGGATGCAATGCCCCCCAGGCCTCCTCTCTATACCGTACACACATGCATGCAATGCCCCTCAGACCTCCTCTCTGTACCATACACACATGCTAAGGGTAATGACTCAAAGTCATGACCCATGAGGGACCCACGAAGTCCATGTACCCTTATTACAGCAAATGACCTTGGACACTAGCATTCATCTCGCTCGGGTAAATGACCTCGAATCACGAGCACTCATTTCGCTCCGGTAAAGGCCTCAGATCACAAACTCTCTCTCTCTCTCTCTCTCTCTCTCTCTCTCTCTCTCTCTCTCTCTCTCTCTCTCTCTCTCTCTTTTACTCACTCTGACAAGGACCTCGGAGGCTACACTTTCTCACTTATCATCATTTCAAATCACCATCATATCAAATCACATATGGAGTATGGGATGAAATGTCATGCATGAAATTAACATTAATCACACCACAATTTATAAGAATTAGAAGACAAATGCCAATGCCAGGAAATCAACTTAAAAATGAATCAATTCACAATCATAGAATCAGTAATGCGTATCATGAGTGCCTAACTCAACAAGACATCATTAGATAAATTCCTCTCTATTCATAAGATAAGTGAGAAATCACAGACAACGATTCAATCAGTACTCCTAATATATCAATGTGTATTCTTCCCTATTCATGAATCATAACGTAATGTCAAGAAACAGTCCGCACTAACTCTAGTCACAATCTAAAGCAAATATGGCGACAAGCGCACATAACATCATCACACCACAATTTATTAGAATTGGAAGACAAATGCCAATGCTAGGAAATCAACTTAAAAATAAATCAATTCACAATCATAGAGTCAGTAATGCATATCATGAGTGCCTAACTCAATAAGACATCATTAGATAAGTTCCTCTCTATTCATAAGATAAGTGAGAAATCACAGACAATGATTCAATCAGTACTCCCAATATATCAATGTGTATTCCTTCCCTATTCATGAATCATAACGTAATGTCAAGAAACAGTACGCACTAACTATAGTCACAATCTAAAGCAAATATGGCGACAAGCCCACATAACAGCTGACAATACCAACCTAATTGGAATTCACCTCCACACCATGCCCGAAGGCCTATCATGCTTTCCCCATCAATAACTACCATCTACACACACTTCTCTAATCGAAGTCTAAACATAAGCAAGCTGTAACCTACCTCACTACCGAACAGGTGCCACGAACTATCCATGTCGAGTCCTTCCCTTTCGAATTGCCTCCGGATGCGCGATGCCTAACGAATAATTACTCGAGTTAGGATTACGAATTTAAGTATTCTCATAAGGCTATACTTCTAATTTAATTTAAGAAAATGAACTTAAGGAACAACCTCGGGCCCACAAGGGCAAAATCGGAAACTTGAGTTGCAAACAAATTACCGATAGTCTAGGAAGTCATAAAACCAAGATTTATAAGAATCTAACTCTAATTTGGCCTTCAATTCCACTAATCTATAGAAATCCCATTTTATGCCAAAAACTCATTAAATCAATCATTTTGAAAATCCATTTTGGAATCGAACTTCGAGTTGGAAATAGTCTACCCAATCCTTACCTAGCTAGTAACTAGGAGATCTTCCCAAAATAACCCAAGATTTGTAAGAAAACCCCATTTTGCAATTTAGGATTTAAAAGTCATGAAATCCCCCATCCCTAACATGATTCTAGTTTGAAATATTTACTAATCTAAGATGAAATAGTAGTATAAAGATAGGAATCTTACCCTCAATGGTCATCCTTTAGAAACTCCTTAGGAATAGTTCTATGCCAAGCTCCCTAGGTCGAAAATGGGTTTGGAGTAAATGAGGCTCAAGTTTAGGAGACAAGCTTTTAATGTTTCTGATTTTCAGCAATCCTACGAATAACCTCCTCAAACTTCATACCCCTACAATATCCAAAATCTCGACTGCTTTCGGAGTGCACTAAATTGCCCAGCATAATGTTCCCGTCTCCCTCTTCGTTCAAGAGTTTATAAAAGTATTTCTATCATCTTCGTCTAATGTGTCCCTCTTCTCCCAATACTTTGCCTTCCTCGTCTTGATGCACTTTACTCGGTCTAGATCTCAGGCCTTCCTTTCTCTTGCATTGGCGAACCGATACAACTTTCTATCCCCACCTTTATCTTGTAATTCTTCATACAAGAGTTCAAACCCCGCCGTTGTATATTATAAATATAAATGAAGTTCATGTGTGTATTTGACAGCTATTAAAAAATTGAAGTGGCTATTTATTTCGCCTGAAATTTACCCTCACTTGTGAGCAAGTTTTAACAATAATGGGGTTTTAGTTCAAATGTTCACAACAAATGGGGTTTTAGTTCAAATGTTCCCAACAAATGGTCCCACCTAGATCTGAACCGTCTGGAATTTCTAAGTGATGGACTGGCGGGAAGTAGGAAAAATTCAGGAACCATATGGCGGGAACACCTCGCTTTTATAAGAAAACCCTTATCCGAAATTCCATGAAATTTTTTCCATTAACTATTAATTCTATTTGAGTATATTTTGGTTTGTTGATTGAATCTGCGTTTGCTGTATGTATGGGGAAGAGGAAGAAGACGGCTAGGGCTAGTGAAGAAGAGATGAAGGATGATAACATTGCTTCTTCTTCCCATAACAAGAGTCTGTATGAGGTACCACCCATGCTTTTCTGCCCTATTTTTTTTAAAATAAAATTAGATAGAGCATGCGCTATTTTGCCATTACTTTACCTAAAAATGGAGGATTTGTGTATATCTTATTTTTGGGTATAATTAACGGTAGAATATAACTGAAGAAAGTGTAATTGGGGATTTTCGAATTTCACCCTAATATACTTAATTTGTAACAAATCCAGTCTGGCCATAACAAATTAATTATATCATGTATTCCGGGTAACGTATGCCTACACTCTACCCTCCCTAAACCTATGTTGTTGTATTTCTTCATACTCATCTAACAATTTTTAGTCTTGGAATTCAACTTTAAGCATTCCTAGTGTCCATGCTGCTCCAAACCCCATAATCTAATTGGAAATACAAGCTGAGGTGTCACTTTCTCAATTGAATGCAGAAACTCTCTAAATTAGCCTGTTGAATGAGAACCCATATATCGCATAGTAGGAGAAAGCGCAAGTGCTTGATGGACTTGATTCAATACCAAAATAACGGATTCCATTATGGAGGAAGAAAGATAATAGAAAACTGGAGCAGCAGTATTGTTCTATTGCACGTAATCTGTGTGCCAAGCTGGTCTCCCTCTGCCTATACAAAGAGCGTGTTCATGATATACTCAAGTGGTTTAGAATGTAACAATAATAATCATGTGGCATTTATATCTCTACCAAAATTACGGCTCAAAGATCTTTCTATGAACTAAGCACATGCATTTCTTTGCTAATGTTTGTTAATTGGTTGTGGAGCTGAATAATTAACAAGTCATCTGCTTTATAGATTCTTGGTGTTGAAAGAACAGCATCTCAACAGGAGATAAAGAAGGGATATTACAAGTTGGCTCTGCGCCTTCATCCAGATAAGAATCCTGGAGATGAGGTAAACAACTGGTTTATAAATTTTGTTCTTCACTACTGCTATATCATTAGCTAACACGAAAAGACTATTTATGTTGAATTTTCTTTCCATAGGAAGCCAAAGAGAAATTTCAACAGCTGCAAAAGGTGATAGCAGTTCTTGGTGATGAAGAGAAACGAGCACTCTATGATCAGACTGGCTGTGTTGATGATGATGTGAGTGCTAACTTGGACCCCTGGTTCTTGGAATATTGTTATTGCAGTTTTGGAACTTTGACTATAGTTGGTATTGTTTGGAACTTTTGCTATTACTTTAGCTTTTTATTGCATGTGATGACGCAGTGCAGTAGAAAGTGTGTGTTAAATTTAGCAAAACCACAACTCACGCTGCAGTTTTATTGCAATGCAACTTCTCCAACTAGCAAGTATGTTTCACTTTCTTTTAATTATACCAACTAACATGAGGTAAGGATAATTTTCAACGCAAGGGAAGTAATCCAACAATTTTCCCTTGCCTTACGTGAATAGAACAAGGAAGTTTGACTTTATCGATTACACATATGTTTGTGATTTCATTTTATCATTATAATTTGACTATTTAATTGTATCCGAACCTTAGTATGTTATGGTCATTCATCTACATAGAGATATTTGAAAACTTTACATAATCTGTAAAATAATAATTGCACCCTATAGTTGAGATTGCAATACTCCCTCACAGTAAATTGGGTGGATCACTCTTTAATATGTGGTTTGCACATTTTTATCTGGTAATTGACAGGACCTGGCTGGAGATGTGGAGAACTTGAAGGAGTTTTTTCGAGCTATGCACCCAAAGGTAATAGTGACATGGATATGTAACTCTATCTTAATCAAGTATTAGACATGCTCTATGGTTACATTAATGTTTGTTGCAGATCACTGAGGCCGACATTGAAGAGTTTGAAGCAAATTATAGAGGATCTGAGTCAGAGAAGAAGGACTTAATTGATTTGTATAACAAGTATAAGGGTAAAATGAATAGGTATTAGCTGAGAATCAAGTACTCTTCTCATTTTCATTTACCTTATAATCTCTATGGTGCCATCTAATTCGTTGGCCTGCAGGCTCTTTTGTTCTATGATTTGCTCTGACCCCAAGTTAGATTCACACCGTTTCAAAGATATTCTGGATGAGGCAATAGCTGCAGGTACAGTTTAGCTTCAGTTATATGAACTTGCTTTGAGAAATTATGTGTTCATGACACTCTTAAATGCATCTAAAACCAATACTGACGACCTAGTGTATATAGGTTTAGATTGCGGGGATCTGTTTCTAATTACAATCTGTCATTTACAAGCACAGACTAAATGTTTTCTATGTTCTAATCATGTTACGTTTTGCAAACTGCTTTGCTACCTGGTTGCCGCTTCGAAGTACCGTAATTACATGACAGAATACATAGGCGGTCCATCAAACTTGCTAAATGTTTTCATCTAAACTAATGCTACGCCTATTGATAAATTTTTATGGTTTTCTGGTGGTCTGAGATTAGGGGTGAGAAAGAGATCAAGAATGAGATGAAGGCTTGGTCACGTTGTTATCGTTTACACTTGTTTGAATACCTCTATCTTCTATTGTTTTGCTGCAGAGATGATGGAATTTTTTTGGTTTTTTCTTTAGGTCATGCTTATAATATGATTTTTAATGTTCTTATTTGTAAAATTAGTGAGTAAGTTGTGTGCTGGAATCTACCTATTTTTTTAGAGGATATTTTCTCCGTCTTTGATTAATACATAACCAATGGAACCTTCTGAGTCAGAAAAAAAAGTGGTGGTTGTCTACTGTGCACACGTCTATCGATTCAGAAATGAAGGAGATGGTGAGCAGTGATTCCATGGCGGCAACACCTAAAGCAGTGACCATGTCTATGGGTGGATTTTTTAGTGGTGTTCCATCTGGTTCGTTGTGGCAGGACCATTAGTGGCGGCAGTGATGGTGGTGGCAGGGTGAGAGTTTGTTCTTAAAGAAAAATATGGCCGCTCCTGCGCTTGGCATAAGTGTGGTGCACTCACTGTGCCATGCCAACAATGTGTGTTTAATAGGCACAATTTGAGCATGGATCAAGTGTTCAATAGGTCGTAGCCTTAGTTTAGGTGCCTACAAAGTTTTTTGATAAGTTTAAGGGCTGCTTATGTATTCTGCCTAATTACAATTTACATCCTTTAGCATTGTTGCATTGTGGTGTCGGAAACAAATTCCTCAACCCTCACTACATATGTCTTTGCTTACAATGAACTTGCACCTTAATTTCAAATCTATAGGGGAGCTCAAATCAACCAAAGCATATGAAAAATGGGCAAAGGAAGTGTCTAAAACAAAATCACCTACTAGTCTGCTGAGGCGGAGGGAAAAGTAAGTCATGGTTAGCCTTATACTCATTGCTACTTCTAACATTAGCCACATTCTTACTTGTTGAGGTTTGAAATGTTGTAGGTCTAACAAAGGATCAAAATCAGAGGACTTATATGCTATTATTTCTCAACGCCAAAATGAACGGAAAGGCAAGATGACCACGATGTTCTCATCTCTGATTAGCAAATTTGGTGGGGACCCATCTGCTGCAGAGCCCAGCGAGGAGGAATTTGAAGCTGCTCGTACAAAACTAGAGAGTAGAAAGAACTCCAAGAGGAAGAAAATGTAATATATTGTGTTTTTAGACCTTGCTGCAAAAGTTGCCAATGGCTTAATGCTACTATTTAGCCATTTTTCAGAAATCATTAGGTATTTTGACGTTATTGTACATTTGACGGTAAATGTGGAAAGCTTTATTTGCTTATCGCCAGCGTTAGCTGTCTTGAATTTTCTCCTGTCAGTAACAACACAGGTACAAGGCACCTGATGTGTTACCCTGTTGAGTGGTTTGAGGATTTCATGACCAATGGGCATGTTTATGCCTTGACATGAGTTTCTTCATTGAGCCAAAAAATAAATGAAAACGCTAAAATTACTAGTCCGGAATCTTTTTAACCCAAAAAAATAACTTTTGAAACCAAACTAACCCTTTAGAAAAAAAGAATTAAATTAGGCTTCATGCATAGAATTTGTGCGTGAAATCCTCTTTCCCCTGACCCCAACCTTTATTCTTTGGAAATCAAACTCAAAATTAAGTTTTTTTCCGTACTTTAATTGAAGATGAGTTATATTTTAAAACACCGGAATATAAATATTTTATATAGAACTTAATATTTTTTTTAGCGTAAAATAATGTCGGCTCATTACATCAAGTATACATATATGTTTGGATCGTCGTTTTAAGGGTTGTAAAGTGTCTCGAAGTAAGTTTGGAAACTTGTTATCTTTGAGTTTTAGGAATTGTAAACTTGTATTACACCCCTTGCTTGATTTGATTACACGCCATGCATGCCAATTTCAGTTTTTTTATCTCACATAAAGGATCGATTTGGCAATACATCATGCATGTCAATTTCAACTTTTTAATGACACATAAAAGACCGATTTGACAATACATTATGCATGCCAATTTCAGTTTTTTATGACACATAAATGACCGATTTGACAATACAATAATGCATTATTTGATCGTTTTATTAGACATTAATTCATATTGCGTGACATTAATTCATATTGCGCAACATTTCAATGCGCAATACAAGTGTAGTTATACCCCATGCTTGATTTGACTATACGCCATGCATGTCAATTTCAGCTTTTATCACACATAAAGGACCGATTTGACAATACAATGCATGAAATGACGAAAATAGTGACTATTGCACAACATTTCAATTCCCAATAGGGGTCAATATGAATCCATTTAAGAAGAATGTTGGACGAGGTAAAAACTCATCAATTTCATAAGTTTAAGTCTCTTAAGTCATTCAAAAAAAACTCTTACGTCATTCAAAAAATAAAATAAAATCAAACTTCATATAAAAAATGGCTCAAGATATTCCATCAGTTAGGGTTTCACTATATTGGGATGGTATTATCCTTGATGACAATAGTACAGTTCGTTACAATAAAAGATCAAAAGTTCATGTTAAATGTCCATTTGAAATGTCTTATGAATCACTAGTCACTTACATACATGAAAAAATAAACATTAGTTTAGATGAGTATGAAATCTTTATAACAGGCAGATATCCACAATCAGTTTCCCATGGTATAGTGCTTTATGGTATGCATTATATCAATGATGATGATTCTTTGAGGGATTATTTGAATGCACCAGAAGAATATAAACATTTAGTCGCCATTAATGTTCTTGAGATGCATGTTGAAAAGATACCCCGAGAGGTCTCTCAAGAACAACCCAATTAAGTTAACGCTTATGGGGATATTAGTTCTTTTGGGGACATTTTGAGTGGCCAGGTGCTGCTGGAAAATCTAACCCAATAATTTAATCAAACTTGGTAAATATGCATTCTTATATTATTATTTTGTGTAGTAGCACGTGTTTATTGTATGTATTGGTAAATAACCATTTTAAAATCTTTGTAGGGGTTATAGACCTGATACGAGTAATATTGGGCAATCATCTCAATTTAGTGGAACAACTCATTATTATCAAAACTCTCAGTTCAGTGGAGCTGATTATTATAATAATTCTCAGTTCGATGCAGCTGATTATTATCAAAACTCGCCAGTGGTACCAATTGTGGATGTTGGGCAGCCCTCTCAGTTTGGTGGAGTTGATCATTCTCCACATCATGCTCATTTTCAATATGTGTAGGTTCATCACCGTGATGTTAAATAATTTATATATATATATATATATATATATATATATATATATATATATATATATATATATATATATATATATATATATATATATATGTTTGAATTTGGATTTTAACATATGCTTTTTATCGTGTAGGAGGAGACCTTTCTTAGATGACGCTGATTGTCCAAGTTTTGTGGATACATTAGAGAGGGATGACGATGAACCAGCTAATAATGCAAAGATAACCGATGATGAAGATAGTGAAGGGGATGAAGAAGATACGCATTTTAGTCCCCCGAAACAATCAGAACCAACTCATCACCACGTACCACCTCCGATGGAGGAAAACCCAATTCCTGACAGCCCAATGCAGTGGCATTCTGACTATATTCCATATCTTGACAGTCTACAAGGTCGTGAGGATGCATTTGTCTTCACAAGAGATGATGATCAAAGTCGCCAAAAAACGTGGATTGAACCAAAAAATCTCATGACTGATGAATGCGTCCTTGCAAAGGGAATGATGTTCGCATCAAAAAAGGCGTTGCAATGAGATGTCAAAATTTATTGTATAAAGGATGTGAGGGAGTTTAAGGTTGATGACTCAAACAAATCGGTATGGAGGTTGGTTTGTAAGCGAAAGACTCAAGGCTATCGGTGGTTGTTTCGGGGAATTGTTAAGCCTGATGGTCTGTGGGAAATCACAAAATTCCACCCAAAGCACACTTGTGATATGGGACAAAGTCGAGCAGATCATTTTAATTTAGATATAAACCTGATTGCTCATGTGTTACTTAAAGACATTGAGGAAACTCCAAGGTAACTTATTTGACCTAGTACATTGTCATACCCCATTTTAACCGGGTAAAAGTAGGAGTACAACATATTGGAGATTTCCATTTTGTTTTATTTAAGGAGTCGCCACCTAATTAATTTAACGGTGAATTAGGACACCTAGATGTTAACTAAGGCAAAGTTAAAACTAAGCCTCTATTAATAGTCTGCTTAACCAATATGATTCTAGGTAAGGGCTCTATATTATCCTAAAGGGAAGGGGTTAGGCATCCTTTAGAATCCGTTAACTTACGGTTATCCGACCAAACTTAGGTTAATTAATTAAGATGGAAATTCATATAAAAGAGGATTTTGAATGTCATTTTAAATAAACTCGTAAATATTACTAAGGCTTTAAATCAAATGCTATTTAGAAATAAAACTTATAAAAGATAGTTTGCATAAAAGAGGATTTTAGATGCTATTTAAATAAAACTTAAAATGTTGCTAAGACCTTATATGAAAATATAGTAAATTCTATTCAAGATAAGACTCGTAGGAAACATGATAAATTGCTCATAAACAATAGCTTTTGAGAGAAAGATTTAGCAATTTTAACTTTAGATTACGTTATATAAATGTAGCAATGTAGAAAAATCTGAGCTTATAAACAGGACTCAAAAGGGAAGTGAATTTTCTTTCTCCTTTTATCATTTCTTATTAATTATGCTTAGCTAAAAAATATGCATGATTGATTCAAACTTGAAGAAATATTTATAAAATAGACTAGAGTTTATATTTGCATATTAGTGACATTTCTTAGAAAAATAATATTCTGAAGTAGCAAAACATGATTTCTTTTACTCCAAGTATGTTATTGAAAATCAACTGTCTTAACAAAAATAAATATTATAGATACTTTAAATTGACTACCTATTATATCAAACTAACCCACTAATTCTACTAAGGTTCATCTAAGTTAAGAAAAGTAAAATAAGATAAGGTTAGTCATACAAAGCAAATAAAAAAATATACAACAGTAAAATAAGATAGAGGGGAAGAAAATTGAATGGATCTGGCCCATTTTCCAGGCCCAACTACTGCGGACTGTTCCTGCTATTGGGCTTCGGCCCAGTAACTTCCACTGTAGGGCTGCAGTCTGCTGCTGCTGTATGGGCTTTGGCCCAATAATAATTTTTATATGCTGTTGCGGATGGACTGATGGAGAATGACTCAAGAGGATTTCGTTGGGCTTTTAGCCCAACACCGGATGTGGAAGAAGAACGAGTCCCTCGGACTCGTGTGCGATGTTCATGCATAAAAACGAAGGAGAAAGAATTAGTGCATAATCAATAAGTAAGGCTAAACATATAATGTAAATTCAAGTGGGCACATCAATAGCAGGCAGAAGATTGCAAATGAAAAGGAAAAAGATCAATCTGGCACCTAACTACTATGTTCTATTATAACTTCTGCATTTGACAAAGATTTATGCTTTCATTTGGGGACATAATTACCGTAACATAGTACTAATAAAACATATTGAAATCTGCACTAACACATAAATATTCAGACAGAGAAACTTCCTTAAGCAGATCTGATTTTACCCAAAAAACAAGCTAATTATTTTATATTCACATTTTATCCATTTTTGAGGTTTCAAACAAACAATTGGGGGGCTGCATTATGTGGAAGGAGGCAAATCAAAACAAATTTTTCACAGGCGAGTGATCTCTTTAAATAAATATAGAAAAGTACTAGCGCATTTCCCCTATCGATCTACTTTGTATAATAACAAAACAATGATGTTGAGCCATCTTCTATAAGATAACATCCTATCAAAAGACAAGCGAAATTCTATTGTTACGACATCCGACATATACACGTTAACACAATCAACTCCAACTTGGAAGAATCATACTGCAGACGTAAAAAACGAATACTAAATTCTATTCCATAAACCCACAATGAAAAATATCTAAATATCATCGGTTAGAGCATATTCATGTTTAAATTAAACTCTTCCATTAATCATTTGAACATTAAATAAGAAAGGGCATGGACTGGTTAGAAACAAAACTCCTATGCATATGGTTTCAAACAAGCAGGTGACCTCTTTCAAATTAAGATCCAAAAGCTGAATCGATTTCTGAGAATATTTACTTAGAATTTACCACTGAACAAACCAAACTTGACTCAAGCTCATCAATCATGTTAAGCTCTTCATCACGTTCAAATTTGACAACCAAGATAAAAAAAAATGATAATAACAAACAAGTTCACATGAACTAATGTATTGCTGATGCTTGGATAGAAAAGATTATATTTTTACATACTTGAATAGCAACCCGAATGAAACACAAGAACAAGTCTGATTTTTCTTCGAAAGTGTTTAACACTGATCTTAGGACCAAAATAAAACTAAACAAATACTTATGGGCTTGAATAAACTAACTGAATTCAAATTCCAAACAAACAGAAAACAAAGCACTGAGAACTAAAATCAAATACCAAGCGTAATAAAGTCGTAGCAAAAAAATAAAAGGAAAGGATAGAGAATCACTCATATAATTCCAACATATGTAATTGTATAAACAGAACTAATTCAACAACTAAACCATCATACAAACTGATTATGTCCGGATTAATATCAACATATAAACAGACTATACATTAAACCAAACTAATCTAACTAATCAGCCTGTTTTAAACCTACATAGCAATAAAAAACAGAGAAAACAGAAAATAAAAAGAAAAGGGGAAATTACCTGCTTCGGGTGCAGCGAAGTGAGGCTTCGAGTTTTCGATCCACCTCGAACACTATCAAATCCGAGCTTGCGATACTCGGATTCACAGCAACAACAAGGCAAACGAATATAAATTGGGATCTATTATTTTGACCCGATTAAAATGAGATTACGATTTGCTAAAGAAACTGATTTTTTATGGAGATTTTGAGGCGGCTGATGAACTAGTATTGCTTAGGTGATTTTGCCACTGAAAAAAAAAACTTGTTTCTTGCTTTAGGGGGTTTTGGGGTTCAAGAACTTGTTTTCGTAAAGGGATTCTAGCCTTTCTTTTCTGTCCCCTTTCAAACGATTCATCTCCCCCTATTTATAGGGTTTTGTGTTGAATAAAAGAAAGAGGGCAGGAGCGGAAGAGAGAGAGAGGAGCGGGGGACAGGGGGAGGTGGAGGCGACAGTGGCGTGGGGGGACAGGAGAAGGTGGAGGCGTGGGAGTTGCGTGGAAGAGAGAAGGGAGAGAAAGAGGAAAGGAGAGGAGAAAGAGAAAGGGGGGTGGCGGCTTGCAGGAGAAAAAATGAAGGAAACCCTAATGGGTTTCCTTTGTTAAGTGGAAGGGGCGGGTCGGGTAGGTTTAGGCGATGGGCTAGGTGAATTAAAATGTGGACTGGTCTGAAAATTGGGTTGGGGTGAATTAAAATGGGTAATGGCCTATGAAAATTGTTTTGGGTTAATCCAAAAATATTGGGGGTGAATTGGGCTCGTATTGGAATTAATAATAATAATAATAATAGCTAGTAACTGTAATAGAATAATGAAACGTCGGTATTGATAAGAGGCTAATAATTATAGTAAAATATAAGTATTTTTTAATTTTCAAAAAATATTAGAAGCGCGAATAGGTATTTCGGAGGAGAGGCGGGACAAAATTGGGTGTCAACAACTTGTCCCTCTTTGCCCGGTAATGATGAAAAGAATTGTCGGGCAAAGACGTTGACTCAGTAGCCTATTTTGTCCCGGCTAAATGAAACTTGAGAGGATTATGGCCGAACTCTGGTCTTCGAGTTGCCTACATATCTCGGGCTGCACGAGAATCAGGCCGAGTGTAGTTCTGGGATAACTACGACACCTTATGACTAACGAATCCCGATTGGCGCGAATCTTTGCAAAATTGTCCAGTGTCGAATTATGATGACACTGGGTATTATGATAGAACTTGAGAATTCTGAAAATTGAGTGTGCTGGAAAGCAAGTAGAATACTTGTGATTGGAGACGAGTGTTCGAGGTAGATCTTTGACCCTTGTCGGGAAGTCTGATTATCCTTCCCAACCAAATTGCCCCAGTTCGCTGCCGAAGAAATAGTTCCACGAGTTGATGTGTGACGCCAACTTTAATATTGTCAAAAAGCCACAAGCTAAAGACAATTGTTAGCAATAAAGAAATATATGTGTAAATAAGACAGGGTTGGAGAAGTTTACTCTTGTAACCCCTGTTTCGAAAGTTGAATTCACAACATACTTTGGAGATGAATTAACTTTATGGCTTCCACTTGAAGAACAATTAAGTCGACATTGATATCCACTTTAACGAAATCTAAATCCACATCCACGTTTATTTTAAGGAAATCTAAAAATATAAATCCACATCTACTTCCACTGTACAAAAATATAAATCCACATCCACTTCCACTGTACAAAAAGATAAATCCACATCCACTTTCACGGTGCAAAAAAATATAAATCCACATCCACTTTCGTGGTACAAAATATAAATCCACATCCACTTCCACTGTACAAAAATATAAATCCACATCCACTTCCACTGTACAAAAATATAAATCCACATCCACTTCCACGGTACAAAAATATAAATCCACATCCACTTCCACGGTACAAAAATATAAATCCACATCCACTTCCACAAATTTTGTAATGCAAGAAAGATAAATCCACGTCCACGTCCACAACGTTTATAATGTAAAAAGATAAATCCACTTCCACGTCCACAATATCCACATTGCAGAAAAATAAATCCACGTCCACTTCCACAAATTTTATAATGTAAAAATATAAATCCACATCCACGTCCACATCCACGAAGTCATTCGTGTGAAAAATGATAAATCCACGTCTACTTTCGCAAAATTTATAATGCAAGAAAGATAAATCCACGTCCACGTCCACGTCCACAATGTTCATAATGTAAAAGATAAATCCACTTCCACGTCCACAATATCCACAATGCAGAAAATAAATCCACGTTCACTTCCACAAAATTTTATAATGAAAGAAATATAAATCCATTTCCACATCCACATCCACGGTAAAAATATAAATCCACATCCGCTTCTACAAATTTTATAATGTAGAATTTCATGTCCATGTCCACAAGATTCATAGCATGAAAATTTAAATCCACGTCCACTTTCACGGTACAAAATGTAAATCCACGTCCACTTTCGTGGTAAAAATATAAATCCACGTCCACTTTCATGGTACAAAAAATATAAATCCACTTCCACTGTACAAAAAAATATAAATCCACATCCACTTCCACGGTACAAAAATATAAATCCACTTCCACAATGCAGAAAATAAATCCACGTCCACTTCCACAGTGCAAAAAATAAATCCACGTCCGCATTTCACGGTACAAAAAATGTAAATACACATCCACTTCCATAGTGCAGAAAAATAAATCCACGTCCACTTCCACAGTGCAAAAATATAAATCCACGTCCGCATTTCACGGTACAAAAATGTAAATCCACATCCACTTCCACAGTGCAGAAAAATAAATCCACGTCCACTTCCACAGTGCAAAAATATAAATCCACGTCCGCATTTCACGGTACAAAAATGTAAATCCACATCCACTTCCACAGTGCAGAAAAATAAATCCACGTCCGCATTTCACGGTACAAAAATGTAAATCCACATCCACTTCCACAGTGCAGAAAAATAAATCCACGTCCACTTCCACAGTGCAAAAATATAAATCCACGTCCGTATTTCACGGTACAAAAATGTAAATCCACATCCACAGTGCAGAAAAATAAATCCACGTCCGCATTTCACGGTACAAAAATGTAAATCCACATCCACTTCCACGGTACAAAATAAATCCACATCCACTTCCACGTCCGTATTATACGGTACAAAATAAATCCACATCCACTTCCACGTCCGTATTATACGGTACAAAAAATAAATTCACATCCACTTTCACAATGCAAAAAATAAATCCACATCCACTTTCCACGGTGCAAGAAAATAAATCCACCTCCACTTTCACAAACTTTAAAAATAAATCCACTTCCACGTGCACAATGTTCATATGAATCCACATCCCCTTCCACAATTTTATTTTTTTATAGTGTACAAATATAAATCTACTTCCACGTTCACATCCACAATGTAAAAAAAATGTAAATCCACGTTCACTTTAAAAATAGTATTGTAGAAAGGTATCCACGTTTATATCCACATCCTAATCCATGTCCCGTTGTGACGGAAGTTAAATCTATAATTATCCTCACAATTTAATATATGATGCAAGATTTCGATCTTGTCATCTTAGTAAATATCACATTCTAAAAAAAATAACTTGTTATCGACTTGAAATAAATAAGTATATATGAAGTGATGAAAAAGTTGAAGAATTTAACCCGATAATAGGTGACCATGTCCGTATCCACCTTGAAGAAAGATAACTCCACGATTATGTGCCCTTGATCCATCGAGAAATGCCACGAGCTAAAACAACTGTTAGTGATAAGAATATGTAAATAGCTGGGTTTGAAAGAATTATGCTCACAGCCCTTGGTTGAGAAGATAAATTCATGTCCACTGTTGCCGATCAAAATTTCATGAAGAATGGAGCAACATCCACCGTTTAGCGCAAGCTAAATTTACATCCACATTGAAGAATATTTGCCTTTTTTTTACAGAAAGCTAACTCTTTGTTCACGTCCATAACTAAAATTTGAGGAAGAGTCAAATATGCACCACATCTATGTTTATTGAAACCTGTCTCATCAAAGAAAAGTTGTGAGTTTAAAGAAAATTGGTTGACTTGTGCTTGTTGGGGGAACTTGGTCCTTGAATTGATTCTTGTCTCAATTGCGTCCACGTTCTTCGAGGCCCCACCAGATATTTTGTTTTGCCAAGGAGTTTCAGTTATAAGTAATAAAAAGTGTATTTGAAAATAAGAGTAATGAGATTTAGATGACTTCAAAAGAGGATGCTTAGTAGCTCTGATAGGTAAAATGATTATGAAGACTCGAATTCAAACTTATCAACATTTTTAGAAAGACATGGACGAACTTTATTTAAAGTTGTTGAACATTTAAAACCACTTTTGTGCTACTTCTAAAAAAGAAATTGTCCCAGTTTCCAGTCCTGGAGGCGCTTGGTTCTAAAAAATTGAAAGTGAGAAGTTATAATGAATGTTTTTGGAAGCGATTTGACCGATTTCAAAAATTTGTCCCAGTTTCAAGATACTAGGACACATGAATTTAAACAGTGGGAATACCAAAATTTTATATAAAAATCCTTATGTGTCTCATAGGGACCAAAATGGTTGGACAAACCGAAGATATTGAAAATTTAAAAAATAGAAGGGCCGAACCCGCCTTGGGTTGCCTACGTATCCCAAAGGAATTAGGTCAGACGTAGTTCGTGAAAACTTGTTGGGGAGGAAAATGATTCATTGCTAGAGGGGCGACCGAACTCAGAGCCATGGATTAAAAGGGACTACAAAATTGTGTGTTGGGACCCTGATGAATAGATCGGGTTGTGTGCCTAGATCCTGATGCATACTTTGCTTTGTGTGCTAGAGCTTTAAAATGGAATACTCGCATTGGAAGGTGGACGCCTGACTGAAATTAAAATGCCCGCATTATGAGGTGGTACTGAAATTTAAAATACCCGCATTATGAGGTGGGTGCCTGGACTGAAATTTAAAATACCCGCATTATGAGGTGGGTGCCTGGACTGAAATTTAAAATACCCGCATTATGAGGTGGGTGCCTGAACTGAAATTTAAAATACCCGCATTATGAGGTGGGTGCCTGGACTGAAATTTAAAATACCCGCATTATGAGGTGGGTGCCTGAACTGAAATTTAAAATACCCGCATTATGAGGTGGGTGCCTGGTTCGGAATGAGCTGGTCGAGAAGCGGTAAAATAGCTTGCTTGGTTAAGTTCATCCAAATTTAGGAATGGAGGTGGCATAGGCAAAGTCTGACGAACCCCGTGAGATGGAGTCATATGTGGCGGAGTTTGAGAAAATGACCGATTTTGAAGTACCATGTGACTTAATTCAGCAACTCATCGCTCCAGACGAGCAATGATCTCCAAATGTGTTTCTGGTTCATTAGAGGATGTGGGATCACTCGTGATCGGTAAACTAAGAGATGGCTCAGATGAAGTGGTTGCATTGATCAAACTTTGCTCCATTTTAGAACGAATCTTTTTAGTTAACCAGGTGATTAGTGATGAGTCAGAGTCTGATTTCTTGGCTTTAAACCGTGTGAAATATGGATGCTCCGCCAGTTCCCCTTTAGCACAAGTCAACCTTTGTTTTGAAAATGAGTTTAAAAGAAAAAAAGATAAAACAAGAAAAGAAAAAGAAAAACGAGCCAGTATACGGTAAGGACATGTTATTGCACATAAACACATTATTGCACATAATACATCGCGTTCTATAATGCAAGGGACCTCTTTATGCCAGAGGTAGGCCTAACGAACATTTGAAGGACAAACATGTCTTTTATGTATCATTCCACAACTCTTCCTAAAACAAGAATAATAAAAATTTATTACATGCCAGTTTAATAATACAATTCAAAATTAATCTAAGATATCTAACACTTCATCTCCACTAATCGCTTTTAGTTATCTTCAACCCTCCGGCATTAATTGGATGCTCCACGACAACCTGCAACAAAATGTCAGTTTTTCCTGAAATATTTATCTATAGATTCCTAGGTCCACATATTCCACATATTTATCCTTCAAATAATGCACATAGATAGTGAATAGTGTCACTTAGAGTCATAGACTCATTTGGACATTTGGTAAGGTTGACTAATGAACTTAATACACCAAGGGTATTAAGCCTCCTAGGTTTAAAATGATGCATGTCCTTACAAGGTTTTGATTTTCGCTCTACCTAGGTAGACTAAGAGTGGGTTTACTAGACACAAGGTTCCCGAGCGGACTGCTCGAGTGAGAAGGCTACGCGGTCACCGTTATTCGGACACCCCGCGCATACGCCAACTCTCCTAAAATTTTGGATTTTTAAAGAAATTTGCGGGTGCGCAAAACACACCTCGCGTGTACGTATGATAGTGTGAATTTTCCAGAAATGGAGGAAAATATGAACGGAATGCCAGTTTAAGGAAAGCAGTAATATACATATTACATAAAAATGCACATAAGGAATGAAACAATAATAAAAATACTTAAAAGCAAATAAAGCAACAATACAGGCAAAATAAAGCAAAACAAACAAAACGTCCAACAAATTATTTATTAACCTAAGTTGTTATGGTTAAGAACCTAAGTCCCCAGCGGAGTCGCCAAGCTGTCATACCCCATTTTAACCGGGTAAAAGTAGGAGTACAACATATTGGAGATTTCCATTTTGTTTTATTTAAGGAGTCGCCACCTAATTAATTTAACGGTGAATTAGGACACCTAGATGTTAACTAAGGCAAAGTTAAAACTAAGCCTCTATTAATAGTCTGCTTAACCAATATGATTCTAGGTAAGGGCTCTATATTATCCTAAAGGGAAGGGGTTAGGCATCCTTTAGAATCCGTTAACTTACGGTTATCCGACCAA
This sequence comes from Lycium barbarum, assembly GCF_019175385.1. NCBI lineage: Eukaryota > Viridiplantae > Streptophyta > Magnoliopsida > Solanales > Solanaceae > Lycium > Lycium barbarum. The sequence goes on from NC_083337.1 coordinate 30,419,308, forward strand.
ACTTAGGTTTATTAATTAAGATGGAAATTCATATAAAAGAGGACTTTGAATGCCATTTTAAATAAACTCGTAAATATTACTAAGGCTTTAAATCAAATGCTATTTAGAAATAAAACTTATAAAAGATAGTTTGCATAAAAGAGGATTTTAGATGCTATTTAAATAAAGCTTAAAATGTTGCTAAGACCTTATATGAAAATATAGTAAATGCTATTCAAGATAAGACTCGTAGGAAACATGATAATTTGCTCATAAACAATAGCTTTTGAGAGAAAGATTTAGCAATTTTAACTTTAGATTACGTTATATAAATGTAGCAATGTAGAAAAATCTGAGCTTATAAACAGGACTCAAAAGGGAAGTGAATTTTCTTTCTCCTTTTATCATTTCTTATTAATTATGCTTAGCTAAAAAATATGCATGATTGATTCAAACTTGAAGAAATATTTATAAAATAGACTAGAGTTTATATTTGCATATTAGTGACATTTCTTAGAAAAATAATATTCTGAAGTAGCAAAACATGATTTCTTTTACTCCAAGTATGTTATTGAAAATCAACTGTCTTAACAAAAATAAATATTATAGATACTTTAAATTGACTACCCATTATATCAAACTAACCCACTAATTCTACTAAGGTTCATCTAAGTTAAGAAAAGTAAAATAAGATAAGGTTAGTCATACAAAGCAAATAAAAAAATATACAACAGTAAAATAAGATAGAGGGGAAGAAAATTGAATGGATCTGGCCCATTTTCCAGGCCCAACTACTGCGGACTGTTCCTGCTATTGGGCTTCGGCCTAGTAACTTCCACTGTAGGGCTGCAGTCTGCTGCTGCTGTATGGGCTTTGGCCCAATAATAATTTTTATATGCTGTTGCGGATGAACTGATGGAGAATGACTCAAGAGGATTTCGTTGGGCTTTTAGCCCAACACCGGATGTGGAAGAAGAACGAGTCCCTCGGACTCGTGTGCGATGTTCATGCATAAAAACGAAGGAGAAAGAATTAGTGCGTAATCAATAAGTAAGGCTAAACATATAATGTAAATTCAAGTGGGCACATCAATAGCAGGCAGAAGATTGCAACGGAAAAGGAAAAAGATCAATCTGGCACCTAACTACTATGTTCTATTATAACTTCTGCATTTGACAAAGATTTATGCTTTCATTTGGGGACATAATTACCGTAACATAGTACTAATAAAACATATTGAAATCTGCACTAACACATAAATATTCAGACAGAGAAACTTCCTTAAGCAGATCTGATTTTACCCAAAAAACAAGCTAATTATTTTATATCCACATTTTATCCATTTTTGAGGTTTCAAACAAACAATTGGGGGGCTGCATTATGTGGAAGGAGGCAAATCAAAACAAATTTTTCACAGGCGAGTGATCTCTTTAAATAAATATAGAAAAGTACTAGCGCATTTCCCCTATCGATCTACTTTGTATAATAACAAAACAATGATGTTGAGCCATCTTCTATAAGATAACATCCTATCAAAAGACAAGCGAAATTCTATTGTTATGACATCCGACATATACACGTTAACACAGTCTACTCCAACTTGGAAGAATCATACTGCAGACGTAAAAAAGAATACTAAATTCTATTCCATAAACCCACAATGAAAAATATCTAAATATCATCGGTTAGAGCATATTCATGTTTAAATTAAACTCTTCCATTAATCATTTGAACATTAAATAAGAAAGGGCATGGACTGGTTAGAAACAAAACTCCTATGCATATGGTTTCAAACAAGCAGGCGACCTCTTTCAAATTAAGATCCAAAAGCTGAATCGATTTCTGAGAATATTTCATTCGAATTTACCACTGAACAAACCAAACTTGACTCAAGCTCATCAATCATGTTAAGCTCTTCATCACGTTCAAATTTGACAACCAAGATAAAAAAAAATGATAATAACAAACAAGTTCACATGAACTAATGTATTGCTGATGCTTGGATAGAAAAGATTATATTTTTACATACTTGAATAGCAACCCGAATGAAACACAAGAACAGGTCTGATTTTTCTTCGAAAGTGTTTAACACTGATCTTAGGACCAAAATAAAACTAAACAAATACTTATGGGCTTGAATAAACTAACTAAATTCAAATTCCAAACAAACAGAAAACAAAGCACTGAGAACTAAAATCAAATACCAAGCGTAATAAAGTCGTAGCAAAAAAATAAAAGGAAAGGATAGAGAATCACTCATATAATTCCAACATATGTAATTGTATAAACGGAACTAATTCAACAACTAAACCATCATACAAACTGATTAAGTCAGGATTAATATCAACATATAAACAGACTATCCATTAAACCAAACTAGTCTAACTAATCAGCCTGTTTTAAACCTGCATAGCAATAAAAAACAAAGAAAACAGAAAATAAAAGGAAAAGGGGAAATTACCTGCTTCGGGTGCAGCGAAGTGAGGCTTCGAGTTTTCGATCCACCTCGAACACTATCAAATCCGAGCTTGTTGTTACACCCCATTTTAACCGGGTTGGATTTAAGGAGTATGACATATTGGTGATTCCTGTTTATTTTGTTTTAAGGAGTCGCCACCTAATTAATTTAACGGTGAATTAGGACACCTAAATATTAACTAAGGGAAAGGTAAAACTTAAACTCAATTAATAGTCTGCTTAACCAGTGTAATTCTAGGTAAGGGCTCTATATTATCCTAAATGGAAGGGGTTAGGCATCCTTTAGAATCCGTTAACTTACGGTTATCCGACCAACTTAGGTTAATTAATTAAGATTAAATATAAAATTTAGAAAATGACTTTAAAATATTGTTGATGTTTTTAAAAGAAAATAATGTTAGTTGGAATAAGATTTACATAAAATATAATAATTTTCACAAAAGAGGACTTTAAATGCTATTTTAAATAAAATCATAAATATTACTACGACTTTAAATAAAATGCTATTTTGGAAATGAAAACTTATGAAAAGATAGTTTGCATAAAAGAGAATTTTAGATGTTGTTTAGATAAAGCTTAAAATGTTGCTAATAGTTTTTTTAAAGGGAGTAGCATAATAAAATGAAGTTTACAAAAACATAATAGTTTATGTATATAAGTAGAAGAAAAATGCGAATTTATGCGATGTTTTGATAAATAATTAACAAAACTAAGCAGTGAGATATTAATTGATTTTGAGTTTTAGAAGTGTGAATAAGAATATAAAATGGCTAATACATTTCCTTTATCAATTCTTTTTATATTATCTTTATCAACTATGCTTAATGAATAATATGTATGATTGACTCAAAAATTTGAAGAGTTACAAAAATGTGTTTGAATTTAGGCCTATTAATGATATTTTGAAATTGAGATAAGAATATGACCCTTTTAATTCGAAAAATCTGAATTTTATACTACCAATTATTCTAGAAGTCTATTATGGATATTATAAAGCATTTTAATATAAAAAGAAAAAAAAAATGAAATTTATGGAATTAATTATTGGTCTCTTTTAACTAACTACCCATTACTAAAACTAAGCCTACTAATTTATTTAAGATTCATCTAAGTTCAGGAAATAAAAAAAGTAGAGTATTAGTTGCACAAATACAAATCAAATGTATAAAATGAGATAAAGAAGCAAGCGATATTAAATGGGCTGTTGATTGCTGCTGTTGGGCTTTTAGCCCAATAGTTTCTTTATATAGCCTGCTGCGGCTGTTGCTGTCAATTGGGCTTCGACCCAGATTTTTTTTTTTTATCTGTGCTGCGGACAGAGCTGATAGGAATGACTCGGGAAGATTTCGTTAGGCTTTTAGCCCAACACCGAACGCGGAAGACGACGAGTCCTTCGGACTCGCACGCGATGGTCATGTACAAAATGAAAGAGAAAAGGATTAGTATGAGTCGGGATAATTAATGATGCGAAATTCATAACTCAAAGAAAGAGACTTCAAATACCATCTTATGACAAATAGAAAATTAAATTTGATTGGGCTGTCCATACACAAGCATCTCCCTACCCGAAATCAGATTTACACATGTTTCACGTTTTGGACAAAAATAAAGTCGTAACAGATCCAGTAAATGAGTATGCAAAGAGTATGGAGTCAGCTTTAAAACTAGTGTAAGCATGCTTTAAATATCAACATTAGATTGGGCAATAATCTACCTCAAAGAGGGGTTAAATGTACCAGCCATGCCCAAAAAATAAAAGAACTGAAATATGCTTCTTAAATTAAAGACCAAACTGAACTCTTATTCAGACCCGAAAAAACAGATCACTGAACCGAACCGACACACACTTAGTCTATTAATTTTACTTAACTCAAACGTGAAAGGAATGGAGAAAATGAATAGCAAAACAAGAAAATCGTATATGGAAAAAAAAACAAATAGCCACCTAGTAGCAGAACTAATCCAACGAATTCGAAAATAAACAACTGATTTGAAATGAAGCTAAACCGAAGAAAGAACTCAGTTATCAAACTCAAACAACATGAAGATCTCACTGAACTTATCAAAATATCAGAATACAAGAATGACACAGATTAATGCACAGGATCAAAGAGGATGAATAATATGCAAAGGAAAGTCCAGAAAGCATACGAAGAAACATCCATATCTGGGCTCCATTACGCAGTGACTACTGATTCATGACACACATACGACATATGAAACATGATTAATCATAACAGGATACTCTATATATGCTTAAACATGGATAAACTTAGGCTAGGATAACATAGAAGCATACTTTGATTAGGCTGAATCAAACAAAGATCCAATCATGCCTAACTGTAAAAATATAACCCATTATATACAACTTCAATCTGTAGCAAATATAAATTTCTTATAGCATACTAGCGGAATGAAACAGATTTCAGTTTGGGCCTAACACACTCAAATCATATCATGAAGAAGAAGCCAATCTTTCTTGGTTTATCTAACTGCCTAATTCATAACTCTTAGAAGAAAAAAAAAACTGTTTTAAAACAAAATGAAACTTACCAACCAGCCTATCAAGAAGGAAGAAGAGATGCTCCACATTTCGCATAATGATAACAAGTTTGTAGTTTGTTTGAGAGAGAAAAGAGATTTTACTTTAGATATGATCATTGAGAAATGGACATTTCAGATATGAGGTATCCTGGTTAAACAAATAATCCTAATCTACTATGATACCAACAGCCAGTTAAACACCAACAATCAGGACTACTAACATGTACGGGATGATTCACTTAAGGACTCATTATTGTTTTAGAATTCTCTTGTTTTTAGTTGAATACCATTTAAGTCTAGGTGTTCTATTTTGAGTTGATATCTTTCCTTCAGGAACCAGATCAGGACATTTTTACAAGAGAAAGATATGGACTTCTTAGGCAAGATAAACATGATATACTTTAGTGGTAGACTAATTTCATTGTATGGTCCCATTATCAGTTTTGCATACCAGCTATATATGGGTTTAAACCATGGTGTCTAGAATTAAGGGAATTACAGATTCAACTAGCTAAGACCAAAGCCAACAACACAAAACAACAACTTGTTTCAGACCTCCCTATGGTTCTATGGAGCCTATTAGTGATAGGATTTGAATGATATTGACTATAGGCTGAGTTAACTCCTTTTCGTATCTCAAATGATGCACATATAAGTTAGAGTAGTCAAATCCTTTCTGCTGAAGTTTGAAAGTATAAAGGAAGAATAGGGCAGGTTTGGGTTCTTTTAATGTTAATGTTTTCAGGGAAAGAAATCAAATATCATTTTGAGTGGCAATCAAGATCACGATGCTGGACACTTAGCACACAAAGGAAAGATCAAACAAGTCTTATACACACATAAGCATGGGTTAACAGATCTATCTTAGGGGTTGATATATGTGCCGATGTAGTCTAAACAAGTATGATTATACTTTCAAACCATCTAGGTATATCAATCATAGCACACAGCAGTCCAAAACATGCTCAAAATCAGTTAACTAACTCCTCTGGTCGTGGATAGCATTTAGTGTATATAACCAACCATTTTGCATATACACAGATCAACTAAGCTAAAGTTGATCTGAAATCGGATCGAAAAGGCATAACTATCTAATGATATATATTCTAATCCAAAGCATCATATAACTGAATGAAGCTGAAAACTAAACTAAAGTAAGACATAAACATACAGATGTTGCCAATTACCAAACTGAAACTAAACCGAACTATGGCACAGACATTCAAACATTATTAATTACTAAATCGAACCTGGACTCATTAAACATGAACATGCGTAATGACACTAAGATGCTAAAATGAAATTAAACCAACTAAAACAACGACACACACACGAACATACCAGGAACTTCAGATTTGAAAGAAAAGAACATACTGACCTTTTGTGGGTGCAACGAAGTGAGGCCTCGAATCCTTGATCTAGTTCGAACACTGCGAATCCCAAATTCGTACACACTCGGGTCCAAACAGAGACCACAGGAGTAAACCAAAATGTAATGTTTTGAGATGATATCAAGATAATTTAGAACTAAAATTTAATGGAAAACTGGAACAGTTGAAAGTTCGTATTTTTGAGAGAAAAAATGGTGATTCCCGTTGTTTTCAGGGGTTTTCAGTTTTAATCCTAGGGATCCTTTCAATCGAATAATCAATTTCCAGGGGGTTTCGCCTATCCAGAAGAATCCTCCTCCTCTTTTTTTTTTTTTTTTTTTTTTTACGAATCAACCGAAATCACCCTTTATAGGGTATTTGTTAGGGTTTTCGTTTTATTAGGAGAGAGAGATGAGCGTGGGAACAGAGGAGCGTGGGGGTGGCAGAAGCGTGGGGAACAGGGCATGGTGGAGGCGGCAGAGGGGAGTGGGGGGTGTCAGAGGCGTGGTGGAGATGTCAGGTGAGGGAGATGGAGGAGAGAAGGAGAAAGAGAGAAAGGGGGAGGGGCGGCGGACGGAGAAAAAAAATGAAGGGGAAACCTTAAGGGTTTCCCTTATCATGAAAAAGAATGGGCCGGATCCGGTCCCTTGTGGACTGGGTCAATTTCTTTTGGACCGGGTATTAAAAGAATGGCTAGTGAATTAGAGCATAGACTGGTCTAAAAATTGGGATCAAAGTATGGGCTGGTCTCAAAAAATATTTATGAGTTGATTGGGCTTTGATTTGGAATCCGATAAATAAAAAATACGGACTGAGTGCATGAAATAGTTTGACTTTCCAAAATAAAATACCTGTTTAGATAACTCCTGTTAAAATATTGTTCAATATGAAATATACAATCATTAATGCTCAGATAAAAAATAGCGTTGTAATAGCCGTGCAATAATATTTCGAAAATCCTCAGTAAAATAAATACTATTATTTAATTATGCAAAGATAAATGTGATGTGTGTGCGTAAGCTGGCAAAACGTCAAAATGATAGAAAATTGTGAATTATAATAATAGTAATAAATAATAATAATAATAATAACAATAATAATAATAATAATAATAATAATAATAATAATAATAAATGATGATGATGAGGATAGCTAGTAACTGTAATAGAATAATGCAATGCCGGTATTGATTATAGTAAAACATAATATATATTTTTTATTTTCCAAAAATATTAGAAGCGCAAATAGGTATTTCGGAGGAGAGGCGGGACAAAATTGGGTGTCAACACTTGCGATACTCGGATTCACAGCAACAACAAGGCAAACGAATATAAATTGGGATCTAGTATTTTGACCGGATTAAAATGAGATTACGATTTGCTAAAGAAACTGATTTTTTATGGAGATTTTGAGGCGGCTGATGAACTAGTATTGCTTAGGTGATTTTGCCACTGAAAAAAAAAAACTTGTTTCTTGCTTTAGGGGGTTTTGGGGTTCAAGAACTTGTTTTCGTAAAGGGATTCTAGCCTTTCTTTTCTGTCCCCTTTCAAACGATTCATCTCCCCCTATTTATAGGGTTTTGTGTTGAATAAAAGAAAGAGGGCAGGAGCGGAAGAGAGAGAGAGGAGCGGGGGACAGGAGGAGGTGGAGGCGACAGTGGCGTGGGGGGACAGGAGAAGGTGGAGGCGAGGGAGTTGCGTGGAAGAGAGAAGGGAGAGAAAGAGGAAAGGAGAGGAGAAAGAGAAAGGGGGGGGGGGGGGGGTGGCGGCTTGCAGGAGAAAAAATGAAGGAAACCCTAATGGGTTTCCTTTGTTAAGTGGAAGGGGCGGGTCGGGTAGGTTTAGACGATGGGCTAGGTGAATTAAAATGTGGGCTTGGAATAAAATGTGGACTGGTCTGAAAATTGGGTTGGGGTGAATTAAAATGGGTAATGGCCTATGAAAATTGTTTTGGGTTAATCCAAAAATATTGGGGGTGAATTGGGCTCGTATTGGAATTAATAATAATAATAATAGCTAGTAACTGTAATAGAATAATGAAACGTCGGTATTGATAAGAGGCTAATAATTATAGTAAAATATAAGTATTTTTTAATTTTCAAAAAATATTAGAAGCGCGAATAGGTATTTCGGAGGAGAGGCGGGACAAAATTGGGTGTCAACATACATTATATATCTTATAGCAATTAAACTATCATTGCTAAATGTTGTTTGATTAAACTTATGCAGGATGCCCATCAAAACTTGTATTAGCATAGTCCACTCCAAATATGGTAAAACCATAAGCAAGAGAAAGGAATTTCTCGGGCGTAGACGTGCTTTTGAGATGATCTTTGGAACTTGGGAATCCTCTTTTCGGGCGTTGCCGGGGTATATGGAGGCTCTACAACATGCTAATCCTGGCACTGTTGTACAGTGACGGCTTTTAGAGGGCAGAATTTTTGACTTCGTCTTTTGGGCATTCAAACCAAGTATTGATGATTTTGTTCACTGCCGAAATGTGATATCGATAGATGGGACACATGTATATGGCCTATATGACATCAAGCTCCTAATTGCAGTAGGTATGGATGCCAATGGGTAAAAATTCCATCTTGCTTTCGCAATTTCCTCCAGCGAGAGCAACGAGGCATGGGGGATGTTCTTGACTCATCTGAAGACTCATGTTATTAGGAGTCGTCATGGCATATGTGTCCTATCGGATAGTCATAATGTCTTATTGCACGATATGCGTACTCTGGAAGGGTGGCAGCCTCTACATGCTTACCATCGATATTGTTTCAGGCACTTAAAGTCTAATTTGCAAACAAAGTTTGGAAATAGCATTGTAAACAAATTGATGTGGGGGGCTGCGATGCAGCATCAACAAAGAAAATGGGCTGCAAAAATGGAGCTGCTAAGGGAAGTGAGTGAAGAGGCATATGTTTGGTTGATGAAATTATAAGTTGAAAAATGGACGTTTTATGTTGATGGAGGAAGGAGATGGGGCATGCTCACAACGAACAGCTCGGAGTCTTTCAATGGACTCCTCAAATTTGCTCGAGGACTACCTGTCACCGCAATGGTAAGACTAACTTTCAAGCAGGTCGTGGAGAGGTTTGCGGATAGGACAAGGCAGGCCAGAGCCATATTAGCTGAGGACGGAACATGGATGCCAAAGCCCTACAAAAAGATGGAGCACTATAGAAGAACAGCAGAGGGTCACCGCATGACCGAGTATGACGTCGTTCAACGAGTGTATGAAGTTAGAACGGGTTATTACGACGGTAAAGGAGGAAACAAACATATTGTTACTGAGCGTACAAGATCATGCACTTGTGGTAAGTGGCAAACATACCACATGCCATGTTCTCATGCAGTCAAGTGCTTTGAGAGAATGGCAAAAAATGTAACTGATTATGTGGCGGGGGAATATAAGGTCGTAAATTACCTTAAAGCATATTCCAGCCACTTCCATCCCCTTGATAATCAAGCTTATTGGCCAGCCGCTCCGTTTTTTATGGTTGCAAACAAGGAGCATATCTGTAAATTGGGAAAAAACAAGCTAACTCGTTATCCCAATCAAATGGATGTTAGAGAAAAGACTCTCTCGCAAGTGCTCGACATGTAAGCAATTTGGGCATGATAAGCGTTCATGTGGGCAAAACTCCCGTGGTGGCAGCACTTCTGGAAGTAGAAGAGTGTCCAGAACTTGATTTTTTTAAGTATATTGTAATTTAATGATGTATTTCGTTGCTAATGGAATGAAATATTTTTCAATTATTATGAACCTCTCGTATTGGATGAATTATTTTTAAATATTATATTTATTTTTGCACATTCAAAAGGTGCGGATTACACAATACAATAACAAAATAAAAAAGACATAAAAGAAAAAAACAACCTAATACAAAGCAGAGTAATTTTTTCTTTTCTATCTTTCTTGAACCAGAAAAGTACTTTCATAGCTTTGGGAGTAAAAAAAAAGCGATTAATCAAAACCCTATAAAATATGACACTTAAACCTAAATATAACAAGTTTTCAAACTTACTTCGGAGCACTTTACAATCCCTAAAATGACGATCCAAATGTATATGTATACTTGATTTAATGAGCCAATATTATTGTACGCTAAAAAATATTAAGTTATATATAAAATATTTATATTCCGACGTTTTGAAATGTGATTAATCTTCGGTCAAAGTACGAAAAAAAACTTGAAGATAACAAGTTTCCAAACTTACTTCGAGGCACTTTACAACCCATAAAACGACGATCCAAACATATATGTATACTTGATGTAATGAGCCGACATTATTTTACGCTAAAAAAATATTAAGTTCTATAAAAAATATTTATATTCCGGTGTTTTGAAACTTGACTAATCTTCGGTCAAAGTACGGAGAAAAGCTTAATTTTGAGTTTGATTTCCAAAAGTTATTTTTTGGGTTAAAAAAGTTTCTGACTCTAAAATTACATGTGTTCCCTTGTAAATATACGAAATTTTAAAAGAAATGTATCAGCCATTAACCTTCTCCGAACCCCAAAAATTGCACTTTCCATCTTTGTGAAAAAGTTATCCTTCCTACCCAAACATCTTAGATAAAGAGGTCTGGCTTGTCATATGACATGGTTTCACTGGCAACTTTTTTTGACTTGGCGCGATGTAATTTGACATGTGGCATTAATATTGGCTTTAAGATACATTACTATTCATTGGGCAATTTGCACGATTGCCCTTATTCGCGGGTAATCTTTAATTTTTCCCTCTTAAATTGTTGGTCTTTAATTTTTCCCTCTTAAATTGCTGGTCTTTAATTTTTGTCCTTTGCATAAAATTTTTGGGTTTCGAGTTCGAACCTCTGCTCAGTCAAAAATTATAAAAAAAATCGCAAGGTAGAGTTTGATTGCAAACTCTCCCTTATCAGGCAGAGTTTCAAACTTTACCTTAAGACAGAGTTCGCCTCAAACTCTATCTTATCAGGCAGAGTTTGACTGCAAACTCTACCTTATCACGCAGAGTGTTTCCTTCAGAAACCTTCAGGCATAAGGCAAAACTCTACCATAATGTAGAAGTTTACATTAAGGAATTTATTTTTTGGCTCCGCTAGAATTTTGCAAACCTCTGTCTTAAGGCCTAACTTTTGTCCGAATAGGCCTAATTTTGCTACAAAACTCTGTCTTGCAATTTTTTTTTTTGCTGAGCCGGGGTGCGAACCCCAAACTTACGAGTATTAGGCGAAGGGCAATCCGTGCCCTGAAGGACAAGCAATTTGAGGGCAAAAAATTAAAGACCAAGGCCTTTGAAGGACAATCCACGCAAAAAAATGCTAGTCATTTGGACATTGGGCTTGTGAAATGGACTCATCTTTGAAGTCCAATAGCCAGCCCAAATAAAGTCGGATTTTAATTTAAATTCATATTGGATTTAAATAATTGACCTTGGTTTGAATTTGATACTTCATGAATTTAGGAATTTATCCAAATTTAAGATAAATTTTAATCTCATAAAATTCAGATGTCTACAAATACATTAATTTATATGATGGGTTTGCAATTGTATTTATATCCTCAAAGATAATTGGATATAGAAAGTCGTGTTTTTGCGAGCTATCTGGCTGTAAGTAGGGATGCTCATGGTTTGGTTAAAAACCAATCCAAACAGCAAACTGAGCCATACCGGTTATATAAACCGATAATTGTTTGGGTTTGATTTGGTTTAGTTTGATTTTATTATAAACAACCGAAGAAAAAATCAAACCAAACCGACAAATTATATATGCAATTTTTATAATTACATATATACAATATATTAGTTATTATAAATAATTTTAAATAATTTGTTTACTTTTTCATCAAAATTTTCTTTATCTCTAACAGGCTAATGAACTTTACACCTTAAGTCTATTTCTTAAAAGAAATCCATCAATCCAAACTCATTTATTTAACAAAACGACTATGAACCCGTTTGGATTAGCTGAAAAAAGTGACTTTTAAGCATAAGTGCTTCAAGTACTTTTAAGTGCTAAAAGTTATTTTATAAATAAGCAGTTACGTATTTGGATAAAAGTGCTTAAAGAGTTTTTAGAAGTAAGGGTAGTATTGGAATTAACAGAAAATATAAGAGATAAAAGGGTAAAGTTGTTGGTCAAATCAAAATGGATTTTAAGCCAAAAAAAAAAGTTGGGGTTGAGCAACTTCTTGGTTTTGTCTTATTTTAAGCACTTTTTAACTTAATTTAAGCTATTTTCTATTTTTGCCAAACACTCAAATAAGTTAAAAATGGCTTATAAGCTGGTTTGACCAACTTATAAGCCAATTCAAACGGGCTCTATGAGATTTACCTAAAAAAAATTGTATCTCTTATAAGCCTTATTCACTTGATTAAAACCTATAGATTTTAAGTCTTCTCCATAATTCAAGAAAATTATAGCTCCTAAAATAAAAGGATAATAACAGATTATAAGTTGGAAAATGATGGAAAAGTAAAAAAAAAAAAAAAAGAGAGAAGTACCATTAATTTATTAAGAACCAAAAACTATGAAATTAATAATACTATATAATAAAATTTAAGTAATAATAATTAAAAAATATATTATATTAACAACACAATTAAATACAATGGGTAACAACCATGGAAACATAGGAAAAGGAATGGCCAAAAGGTGAAAAAGACGTTGGTAACTGGTAAGGGCGTATTTGTTTAGAAGAGAAAAAAGTAGGCTAAGCTCTATGTACTTGTTATAGGATTAGGACCCATAAAAGGAAGAATAAAATAAATAAAAAAACTCAACAATTCAATAGTTGTCTGTTGCCTTTCATTTTTCCCCTTTGAGCCCCCATCTCTCCATCTCTAATCCTCTCCGATTATCTCTTTGGCTTTAAGGTATTATTCATTTCTCCATTTTTTATTCTTTTGTTGGAACTCTTAATTATTATGATTATGTTGTTTTCTGATCTAATGGTTTATCCTTTGAAAAAATTGTTCGGGTTTTGTTTGGGGAAGAAAAAAGAATTGAATCTCAAGTTTTAGTTCTGTGACATATCGGTCAAAGCTTTCGATTTCTTTTCTCCCATCTCGTATAGGGTTTTCCTTTGTATATTTTTTTTATTGATTTTATATTTGATCCTACTAGAAAATTAAGCATGTACAGGCCTTATTATATGTTCAAAAAGTGATCTTTAGGTAATCTGTTATATATGATTGTTTTTGGTGTTGGGTTTTCATGTTATATGGTGATGTTTTTAGGTGAAGAGTTTCTTTTTTGTTTGTTTAATGAAATGAAGGAGTAAATTCAGAGGCGAATTTAGGATTTCTGTAACATGGGTTCACCACTAACAAAAAGAAGGAAAAAATATATTAAGCGGGAATTGATCCCTAGTCCCCTAGGTAAATAATTCAACCTTCAACCAAAAGCACCATTTAGTCTTTTTGTAATATGTGTTCCAGTAGGTAGTATTATACTAATTTTAGAAAATATATACATAAAATACCAAGTTTTACGACGAGACCATGTGTTCACGTGCCCAAAAAATAGTGCTTAAAATCGCCCCTGAGTAAATTGGTTTAAAGTTTTGATTTTTTGCATACTGAACTCAAGTGGGATCCGGGTAATTTCATAGTTTGTAGAGGTGATTGTTGATGAATTTATTAAACAATTGTAGTTTGTATGTATGGTACAGTCTTTTGCTGAATTGTGGCATTGAATGTTAGAGCCCGTTTGGATTGGCTTATAAGTTTGCTTATAAGTTGCTTATAAGCTGTTTTCAGCTTTTTTGAGTGTTTGGCTGGCCAGCTTAAAGTCATTTTGTGCTTAAAATAAGCTCAAAAAAATAATTGGGCCCATTTGACTTAACTTATCTAAAGCAGCTTATAAGCTGTTTTCAGCTTATAAGCCAAAAAAAAAAGTTAGACTACCCCAACTTATTTTTTTTAGCTTATAAGCTGGAAATAGCTTATAGGCATAAGCCCATCCAAACAGGCTCTTAGTTTATTACTTCCTCCAACCCAATTTATGTGGCACAGTTGGAATTTCGAGAATCAACCAAGTTTTTGAATTTCTTTACATGCCTTTTAAATACGATAAGCTGTTAATTATTGTGATTTATAGTAATTTTTACGTAGTTTTCAAATATATAAATTTTATTTCAAAAAACTTAAAGCTAATATGTCCAAATTCACTGTCAAAGTTTAGAAGTTTGAATCTCGAAATTCCAACTGTGCCACATAAATTAGGACAGAGGGAGTAATTTTTTCCCTTGGCTTCTTTTGCTTTAGACTTTGTAAGGAAGTATCTGTATCCTTGGGCATAATTGTGAGTAGCTATTGGTGTGGTCTAGTTGGAGAAAATGTTTGAACCTTGGTGTATTTGGTTAGAGTTTCTTTCGGGTATCTTTGTATTGAATTGTGCTTTGATAACAACAACAACAACATACTCAGTATAATCCTACCAGGTGGGGTCTGGGGAGGGTAGAGTGTACGTAGACCTTACCTCTACTTTTTTATGGGTATAGAGGCTGTTTCCGAAGACCCCCGTGAATTGTGTTTTGATAACATTGTATTTCTTATAATGGAGATCTAGTTGTGTGAGTTGATATTTTGGTGTTATTAGAATTTGTAATGGATGTTGATCTCTCTATACTCACCATAATTCCCCTCCCAAGTCCCAGGTAACCATGCAATCTGAGTTAGGTAAGTTAATAGTTGGTCTAGCTAAGAGGTATTAAGCAATTTAATGACCTATAGTTGTGGCATAGTCTTGGATGGTCATTCAATCATACATCAATTATACAGGAATATCTGAGTTTTACCTGTGTTCTTTGCTTACAGCAAACAAGTCTCTGAAATACTTTCAATGGTTTTAGATTTGTCTAGAAATAAGTTAGTGTGTGGTTTGCAGGCTATGGCACAGGAGCGGGGTTTATCCTGTGCGCACCCGAGGGTAGCAGCTGCGGGTTCCCTTGCATTAAAAAAAAAAAAAGTTTTAGTATGAAGTTGAAACTCCTGGACATATTACCAGTTACATTTCTTTTGATAGCAACATTCTTATCCTGTGAGGACTAGCTAATGATATCCAATTCTACTGGAAATTGGAGAGAAAAGGATCGTGGAAGGCTAGCAGCTCGTCAACCATCTCTTGTGGTAGATGTTTTACAACTTGCTAGCATTTGTTTCATTGACCGTTAGTTAAACGGGTATCACGAAGAAGAAATTATATGATTGAGTTGACGGTATTACGAATGTGATGTATTCTCTTGACTGCTTAATGTTGAACACCTTCAACCTCTATTTGGAAAGATATATGCACCCCCTAGGCAGAAGTTATACTTGGTTATAAAAAGAACTCTTCAAGCAAAGCCGTTTCGAATATCTCCCTCTTACCCTTCTCATTTGTCACTCTTGCCTTTGTCCAATGTCCCAAAACTGTTACCTTTTGAGAAGTGTATAAGTTCCGGCATATTTTGTTAAATAAGGACATATTAAGGACCTTTAACATTTCTTAAATTGGGTATAAAATTGTTAGTGGTAAAAAATATGGGATGGAGGAGTCTATGATAATCTACTACTATAACAGTTGACAACAATTCAATTGTCTCCTATGTAAATCTATTTTCACTATATCCTCTAGTAATTAACTCTTTAGAATATCGAGGCGAGTCCAGATTAATGTTGCATTAATGCTAAAGCACTTTATTTTGGTGATTTACTTTTAGTTGGGGATTGGTTGGTTAAGTGTTCTTATGGTCAAGACCATATATCCAGCAATGATGCGAAAAGCTGGATATGTATTCTGGATTTCTGTATATTATAATTGCAGAGTCCCTTAGATATGGGATTTGGACATGCTTTACTGTTTTCATGATGTAAGAATGCAGATAATGAGCTTGTAATATGGTAAGTGGGCAGGTTTATTGCAGAAATGGAGTCTCCAAAAGAGACAGGTTGCCAGGCCAGAGAAGGCCCCATCCTTTGCGTCAACAACTGTGGGTTTTTTGGTAGTGCAGCCACGATGAATATGTGTTCGAAGTGCCACAAAGACATGATACTGAAGCAGGAACAAGCTAAACTTGCAGCTACATCCATCGAAAACATTGTAAATGGAAGCTCAAGCAATAATGATAAAGAGCCTGCTGTTGCTGCTACAATTGATGTGCAAACCGGCTCGGCTGAATTAAAGGTTGTCTCAATAGAAACTTCTGCAGACTTAGCCTCAGGGCAGAGCTCAGAGATGAAGCCAAAAGAGGGCCCAAGTCGGTGCAATACTTGCCGCAAGCGTGTGGGTTTAACAGGTTTCAACTGCAAGTGTGGATATCTTTTCTGTGCAGTTCATCGTTATTCGGAGAAACATGACTGCCCCTTTGATTATAAGAATGCTGGTCGAGATGCTATAGCTAAAGCAAATCCTGTGGTCATGGCAGAAAAGCTTAATAAGATCTAGGAGCCTTTGTTGAAGGTCAAATGAATTGAAGCATGATGCATTAGCTTTAAGCTCTGTCCATCTCCCCTATAAGTTTGCCACATGTCTTATAAGGTCTCCCTTAAATGCAGATGGTATAAGGCAACAAAAGCGGAGCATCTTTGCAAGTTCATTTCAGCCCTGTCAAGTGCTAGAATGATTCCTGTGTGTAAGTTTTTGTTTGTGCTGGCTTGGTGGACATCTTCATGCAATTTGTAATTTTTTTTCGTTCATCCTGTTTCTGTGTCTTATATAATGTGCAGAATGTTATCTCTTTTTAATTGAAAAAAAAGGTTTCCTTTTTCTTGATGGCTCTGTTCTGTGCCCTTTTGTGTCCCTATATTCTTGATCCATTTGCCTTGTGCTATATGATGCTTGATATTCGTGTTTGTATTTCATTTACCAAGTAATTTCTCTTTGGATAAAGTGTATTTTGCTTTTGGAGATAAGCATGCAGGCCCTGCCATTTCGTCCTCCTGGAACGGGGCGGGGCAGGGTAGGACGGGCTGAAATAGGGCCCTGCCATTTCGTCCTCCTGCCTAGGCCATCTCTTGCGAGGTTTTCAAACTAGTTTATAGTTGTGCTCGCAAGAGAAGAGAGAGGATAGCCAGACTTATATTGAGGCCGCAACAGCAAGAGCATATCTCTCCAAATAAAGCAGCCTTCAGCAGGAGCTACACTGCAATTCCTTAGCCAAATGATCATAAACATCACCAAATAGCTCAAATCTTTGCAAAATAGCTTTAAATTTTAACCACAACTTTAAAATGACATCCTCACGGACCCAATCATCAATTTGTCAAAAATTTCAACAAATCACAAAACCGATTTGTGAGTTTTCAAGCTCTTAAAACCCCAGTAATGAAGTTCTGAATTTTTCATTTTAGTTCACCTAACAATGTTTAAATTTTGATGATAAACATGAATATCACTCTCAATCAGTTTCTAAGCATTAAGAAATGAAATTCATAATCACAAATTAAAGGATTATTAGCGACATGTCACAATTAGAGGCTTTTTGCGTTGTGACGTGCAAGATAGACACAAAGTGACATGCCAAGGGCAAGGCCCATGCCCAAGGACGCTAGGCACACGCCCAACGACATAACCCAACGCATGGTGGCATAGGCCACCGCCCAGCGACATAGCCCTATTGAATAAGTACTGAAAGTTGGAGCATGGAAGTTTTACCATAGGGAAGTAAATAAGTGTGTGTATCTCACCTTAAGAGAAATAGGATAGTTAATTCAGGACTGCGGGGAAAATTAGTTTTTTTTTTTTTTTTTTTTTTTTAAGTTTGTTTGATTATAGGTCATCAACTGAAGCATACTCCACAGTCCCACTTAATTTTGTAGTTGACAGCTTAATCATGCCAGGACTGCAGAAATGAAAAGATAAGATTGAATGTAAGTTGGAATAGTTAGGCAAGTGGTTATCTTATGTCATTACTATAACCAGCATTTTTGTCTTGGAATACAGAAGTAATCATATAGTACGTTACTAAAGAAATGCTCAAGGTGTGCATTTGGTATTCGAAAATGTAAATATTTACATTTGCTGATAATAAACAGAAGTTCTTCTGTATACAAGGGGAAAAATGTATAGATTCCTAGTTCTAGGATTGGAGGGAAAAAACAATACAGTAGATAATAAGATGAAGGCACCGTGTGATTTTTTTTTTTGGGGGGTATTGAAACCTGCTAACAACATCTAGTCTTTTGGGAAAAAGTTGCTTATTTTGTTAATTTTGATATCCAGGGAATTGTCTTACAACTAAGTAAACAAAAATACAGGAAAATCGATTTTATGACCTGTTACAAATATGCTTTTAGTTATATGATCGTTTCTTTGTTTCCTTTACATCTTTCCTTTCACTTAATTAATAGTTTGGGGATTTTATTTCATGTCCTTTCATAAAATTTACCCTTCCTTAATTAATAGTTTGGGGATTTTATTTCATGTCCGTTCATAAAATTTACTCTTCCTTAATTAATAGTTTGGGGATTTTCTTTCACATGAAATATTTTCCTTTTCATTTGTGATTTTGTTACGGAATGCTCTTTTATAATTAATTTGTTATAAAATAAAAACTATAAAGTAAATACACGGAAGAAATATAGAGAGAGATAAGATTGTATTCAACTTTTTTAGCTGCAATCCAAATGTATAAAAGAGCCTTCTATTTATAGAAGGGAAGAAAACAGCTTGGTGGCCAAGCCAATTAGGGAAAGGCTCTACGTTCCCTTAGTGGCCAAGCCACGTGGTGGCCAAAAAGAGACTTAATGGCCAAGTAAAATTTGATAGACATCCATTAGAAATCATAATACTCCTTCTTGGATGTCCATTAATTAGATGATGTGCCTCGTCAAAACCTTATTAAGAAAAAAAACCCTGTGGGAAAAAAAAAACCTCAATGAAGGAAAAAGAGTACACATATCTAGTAATACGCTTTGAGAGCTGCCTCATTAAAAACCTTGCCAAGAAAACCCAATGGGACAAAACCTTGGCATAAGGAAAAAGAGTGCAACACGTATTTTATTCCCCTGATCAAGACCACGATTCAGATGTTGGAGTCTTCACATTCCAATCTTGAATATCATTTTCTCAAGAGTTGAAGTTGGCAAAGATTTGGTGAATAAATCTGCAGGATTGTCACTTGAACGGATTTGTTGTACATCAATATCACCATTCTTCTGAAGATCATGTGTGAAGAATAACTTTGGTGAAATGTGCTTCGTTCTATCTCCTTTTATGAAGCCCCCTTTTAGTTGAGCTATGCATGCAGCATTGTCTTCATATAATATCGTGGATATTTGGTATCACATTTCAAGCCACATCTTTCTCTGATGAAATGTATCACTGATCGTAACCACACACATTCTCTACTTGCCTCATGTATAGCTATTATCTCAGCATGATTTGATGAAGTAGCTACAATACACAGCTTTGTAGATCGCCACGATATGGCAGTACCTCCGCATGTAAACAGATAGCCCGTTTGAGATCGAGCTTTATGTGGATCAGATAAATAACCTGCATAACCAACTAGATCTGTACTACTATTGTTAGCATAAAACAGACCCATATTGCTAGTTCCTTTCAGATATCGCAATATATGCTTAATCCCGTTCCAATGCCTCCGTGTAGGAGAAGAGCTATATCTTGCTAGCAAATTAACAGAAAACGCTATGTCAGGTCTTGTAGCATTAACAAGATACATAAGTGCACCTATTGCACTAAGATATAGTACTTCAGGACCAAGTAGCTCTTCGTTTTCTTCCTGAGGTCGGAACGGATCTTTGCTTACTTCAAGTGAGTGAACAACCATAGGAGTACTTAAAGGATGCGCATTGTCCATGTAAAACCGTTTTAAAACTTTCTCAGTATAGGCAGATTGATGGACAAAGATCCCTTTTGCGAAATGTTCAATTTGCAGACCAAGACAGAGTTTTGTCTTTCCGAGATCTTTCATCTCAAATTCTTCCTTCAAATATTCAATCGCCTTTTGGAGCTCTTCTGGAGTTCTAATGAGATTTATGTCATCAACATAAACAGCAAGTATAGTGAACCCTGATTTTGTTTTCTTAATAAAAACACATGGACAAATGGCATCATTTATATATCCTTCATTTATCAAGTACTCACTTAGGCGATTATACCACATGCGCCCTGATTGTTTTAAACCATATAATGATCTTTGTAATCTGATTGAATACATTTCCCGAGACTTTAAACCAAATGCTTCAGGCATTTTATATCCTTCAGGAATTTTCATATAAATTTCATTATCAAGTAAGCCATAAAGATAAGTTGTAACCACATCCATCAGATGTATTTCAAGGGTTTCATATACAGCTAAACCGATGAGGTATCGAAATGTTATAGCATCCATAACTGGTGAATACGTTTCTTCATAGTCGACGCCGGGTCTTTGAGAGAATCCTTGTGCAACAAGGCGTGCTTTGTATCGCACAATTTCATTTCTCTCATTTATTTTCCGTACAAAGACCCATTTGTGGCCAACTGGTTTTACACCACTAGGCGTTTGGACTACAGGTCCAAAAACCTCACGTTTAGCAAGTGAATTCAATTTTGATTGAATTGCTTCTTGCCATTTTGGCCAATCATATCTTCGTCGACATTCTTCGACAGATTGAGGTTCCTGATCCTCACTGCCTTTCATAATATTTAATGCAACATTATATGAAAAAACACTATTCACCACAATTTTCGAACGATTCAAATTGACCTCATCACCAGTAAAACTTAATGATAGTTCTTTACTCACTGGAGTCTCGGGTTTGCTGATTTCTTCAGGAATATCAGGATTAATCAGATCTTGAATCTCTTCATGAGATCCTTTCATAGTGTCATTCTGATCATTGTTTGTATTTTTTTTTCTAGGATTTTTATCCTTGGAGCCCAATGGCCTACCACGCTTCAGGCGTGGATGAGATTCAGAGGCTATGACACTAGTAGATTGTCCCTTTGGAACATCAATTCGAATAGGCACATTCTCTGCAGGGATATGCGACTTAGTTATTCTTTTCAAATCAGTAAATCCGTCTGGCATTTGATTTGCTATTTTGTGCAAGTGGATGATCTTCTGGATCTCCTGCTCACATATAGGGGCATGTGGATCAAAATGAGATAGTGATGAAACTTTCCACGCAATTTCTCTTTTGGTTTCTTCTTTTCTCTCTCCCCCTAATTGTGGGAAATTTGTTTCATCAAATCGACAATCTGCAAATCGTGCAGTGAATAAATCTCCCGTTAATGGTTCAAGGTAGCGAATAATAGAGGGTGATTCAAACCCAACATATATTCCTAACCTTCTTTGGGGGCCCTTCTTAGTGCGTTGTGGTGGTGCTACTGGCACATACACAGCACAACCAAAGATTCAGAGATGAGCAATATTTGGTTTATGACCAAATACTAATTGTGACGGGGAGTATTTATTATAATGAGTCGGTCTGAGGCGAATAAGGGATGCTGCATGTAAGATAGCATGACCCCAAACGGTAGTAGGCAACCGTGTTTTCATAAGTAATGGTCTTGCTATCAATTGCAAACGCTTAATAAATGACTCAGCAAGGCCATTTTGGGTGTGAACATGAGCTACAGGATGTTCAACCTTTATCCCAACTGATAAACAATAATCATCAAAAG
Source organism: Lycium barbarum (assembly GCF_019175385.1). Classification (NCBI taxonomy): domain Eukaryota; kingdom Viridiplantae; phylum Streptophyta; class Magnoliopsida; order Solanales; family Solanaceae; genus Lycium; species Lycium barbarum. Next base: position 30,441,284 of record NC_083337.1, read on the forward strand.
CTTGGGATGTAAATTCTCCAGCATTATCAAGACGTATAGCCTTAATAGGATAATCTGGGAACTGTGCCCTTAAGCGTATTCTTTGTGCTAATAATTTCGCAAATGCCAGGTTGCGAGACGATATGAGGCATACATGAGACCACCTCGAAGACGCATCTATTAGAACCATAAAATATCTGAATGACCCATAAGATGGGTGAATAGGTCCACATATATCCCCATGTATACGCTCTAGAAAAGCAGGGGATTCAACGTCAACTTTCATTGGTGATGGCCTGGTTATCAATTTGCCCTGATGACAAGCGACACATGAAAATTCACTACTTTCAAGAATCTTCAGGTTCTTAAGCCGATGTCCATTTGAATTTTCAATAATTCTTCTCATCATTATTGATCCAGGATGACCCATTCGGTCATGCCAAAGCACAAAAGTTCCTGAATCGTTAAACTTCTAGTTTACGATTGAGTGCGCTTCAATTGTACTAATTTCTGCATAGTATAGGCCAGAAGACAAAGTTGGTAATTTCTCCAAAACATATTTCTGGCCGGAGACATTCTTTGTAATAATAAGATATTCATCATTTGTTTCATTTATTGTCTATGTGATACCCATTACGGCGGATATCTTTGAAACTCAACAAGTTTCTTGGGGATCTAGAAGAGAATAATGCATTTTCTATAACAAGTTTCGTCCCCTTAGGTAGAAATATAGTAGCTCTTCCGGAGCCTTCAATTAATTTCGAATTTCCAGAAATTGTACTAACATTTCCCCTTTTCTTAAGCAAGTGAGAAAAATATTTCTCATCTTTGAATATGGCATGCGTTGTCCCACTATCAATCACACAAATATCTTCATGATTGGTCATTGATCCAAATAATATTTGAGGATTTTCCATATATTCTTCAAAACGAAAGAATAGACAAAGTAAACATCGAAGTAGATATTATGATTAGACAAAGCATTACATACGCTTTTTTACATATATTACTATTAAACAAAGCATTACACACACTCCATTTACATAACTATGGAAACATAACCACATTAGCTAATACAAACGACATGTATGAAATATCTAAGTTATTACAGATCCATCATCGATCAGATGATCTATTTTCCCTTCAGGATGTTCAAAGAAATCTGCCACATCTAGATGCATGAGTTCAACATTATCTTCAGAAATGAAATTTTCTTCGTCATTCTTTTCGGCCTTTTTGAGGGAGGCCTGATACAGCTCAACTAGGTGCTTTGGCGTACGACAGGTACGTGACCAGTGCTCCTTTCCTCCACATCGGAAGCATTTATTTTCTGAATTTTTGTTTGCACAGCTTCATGTTTTTCATCCTTCCTTTTACACTGCTGGTGGTGAAGGGTATTATTTGGTGCAAGACGAGAATTATGATTAAAATTCCTTCCTGGACCACGACCATGACCACGACTGGGGCCACGACCTCTTCCACGCCTAGAATAGAGAAAATTTGCCTCATTCACTTCAGGGAATGGGGCAGTACCAGTGGGTCGGCTTTCATGATTTTTCATTAATAATTCGTTATGTTGTTCAGCAACTAAAAGATGTGCAATGAGTTCACAATATTTCTTGAACCTCATTTCTCGGTACTGCTGTTGCAGGAGCATACTCGAGGCAGAAAAAGTGGAGAATGTTTTCTCCAGCATATCATGCTCAGTAACATTTTGACCACATAATTTTAACTGAGAAATAATTTTAAACAGTGCATAATTATATGCCTTAATAGATTTAAAATCTTGTAGCCTTAAATGGAGCCAATCATAATTTGCTTGTGGTAGTATGACCATCTTTAGGTGATCATATCTATCTCTCAGATCATTCCACAGCGTAAGAGGATCTTTAACCGTGAGATATTCCATTTTCAAATTCTCATCAAGATAATGGCGGGGGAATATTATTGCCTTGGTACGGTTTTGGTTTGATGCCTCATTTTTATCTTTGATGGTGTCTGCCAGACCCATCGCATTAAGGTGAATCTCGGCATCAAGAATTCAAGACATATAGCTATTGCCGGATATATCTAAGACTACAAATTCACGTTTAGTAAGATTTGCCATTAGTAAAGGGAAAAAGAAAGTCAATACCTTCGAGGCTTTTAAAGTATTTGCTCGAGATAACAGAGTCTCGTGCTGATAACGTGTTATAAAATAAAAACTATAAAGTAAATACACGGAAGAAATATAGAGAGAGATAAGATTGTATTCAACTTTTTTAGCTGCAATCCAAATGTATAAAAGAGCCTTCTATTTATAGAAGGGAAGAAAACAGCTTGGTGGCCAAGCCAATTAGGGAAAGGCTCTACGTTCCCTTAGTGGCCAAGCCACGTGGTGGCCAAAAAGAGACTTCATGGCGAAGTAAAATTTGATGGACATCCATTAGAAATCATAATATAGTTATAATTTAACTTGAAGGATAGTCACTCGAGGGTGATGATGAGTTAATTTTGACATGGCAAACAAAATTAATGTTATGTCCCTACTTCTTCACGTACCCAATTCACTTTTGCTTTCTTCGCTACAATCAGTACAATTTGATTGTGGACACTACTAATACATTATCCCCACCACCTCATGTCTGGTTTCTTCAACAAAGACAAAAAGTTCATTATCACGATTTCATTTTTTGGGACTTGGGGGAACTGTTTTCTAGGTAATACAACGGAGTATAAAATAATTGCTACAAAGCTTTTCTTATTACTTACACGTTAATACAAATATACAATATACTCCATCCGATCATATGTCTATTCGTGGCGGAGCCAATACTTTCGGTAACAGGGTTCAAATTTATAAAGAAGTAAATATACGAAGAAGTCAAGAGAGTTCAACATTTATTATATGTACATAAAATATAACTTTAACCTTGTATATACAGTGTAATTTTTTATCAAAAGAAATTCGATCCCGGTTGCCCCTACCTAGCTCTGCTCCTGTGTCTGTCTGTCTTTTAAGGTATTTGTAGACCCATTAAGAAACACAAATAATAACTGTATTTTTCTAGAATACTATTTATGCCTTAAACGTTTTAGTTTTCACTTAATTAACACTTGACTAATTGAAATAGTAAATTTAAAATACGTCTAAATAAAAGTAATAGATGACTCCTTTTTATTTAGAAACGTGATATATTATTAACCTAAATTCACTTGGTCAAAATCTATTACTATTTCGATTTTTGGACTAGAGGAGCAATAAAGTACTTTTTGAATATATACAGACAATTAAGCTATGCATTGTAGCCAATTGAGGTGCTTCAACAAACCTTTGTAGCCAATTGAGGTGCTTCAACAAACCTTTTCGGGCTACTTTTAAGCAATGTCAAAAGAACAGATGATTTCAAGGTTGAACACAAAGTTCAAGCACTTTGACATTTTTGACTTTTGATTGAAAATTATAGATGAAAAATTCACTAAATAGATTCTCCAAATTGTTGTAAGATTCTCAACTCCGATGACATTCCATGGGCTGGTCAAACCTTTTTTAGGGGCAATCAAATTTTAAACAAACAGTGGCCAATGCAAATCTTATGATCTTTAAGATTTGCATTGGCCACTGTTTGTTTAAAATTTGATTGCCCCTAAAAAAGGTTTGACCAGTCCATGGAATGTCATCGGAGTTGAGAATCTTACAACAATTTGGAGAATCTAAACCTCTTTGTAATTTTTCGTTTGAAAATGTGTGTGAATAAGGAATGGTCCAACTAATTAACATACATCGTGTTTCTCACAAAAAATAAGGTTTTTGCATCATTCTTTCAAAAGAAATCGTAAGTGTCCAGTCCAGTGTGTGATTTGCTCCGCCATTTGAGTTTGTCGGAGTTCTGTAATGTGCATTATCATTATTACATAAATGTTTTTCCGTTCTATCCTAAGAGGAAGTAACCCAAATATTTTGATAACAGGGAGGGGTTAAATTGTTAGATAGTTTGTAATAGAAGAGGTCTTAAATTGAATAGATACATTTATTCATGATTATTCTGAAAAGTTATCTCTCAAATCTATAAATATAAGGACAATCTTGAAGTAGCATATAGAAAATCTGCAGGTATAAACAGGGGCTTTGTTGTATCCTAAAGGAAATTGCTTATATTTTCGCCAATTTGTATACGAGCAATATCTCTTTAAGAAAAGTCAACTTATCCATGCCTCAAAGCCATTTTTTCTTTGATTATGTTTACCTATTTTCTAACGTAAATCCCTCAAGGACATACAAACAATTAATGCGGGCTCGAAATAGTTTTCTGCTTCTTCTAATTTTTTTTTAAAATGTGTGAACAATGTAAATAGTTGTATATCTATATACAGAGGACTGTATATCAGCTTGGTTAGTTAAAGTTAGTTACTGTCAGAGTAGTTATTGAATTTCTAGTTGTCAAGGAGTTAGTTGGTATTATTCTTGATCTGTTAATTGTTGAGTAGCAGATGATTAGCTAGAGTTACCATGCTATATATACACATAGCATCACACATTGTATTGATTAACACTTTCTAATAAATGAATACATCCTCTCTTCTTCTCTCAATTTCTCTACTGCCTCTCATCTCACATTCTTCTTCTTCGTATAGTTTCTTCCATGTACAGTCACAGACATTGAATTATTTCATGGTATTAGAGCATAAACTCGTGAATTAGGAGTCATTCAATTCGATCTTGGTTTACAAGATTCACTCATTTCCACTAAAAGTGTATTCTATATAATTCTGATTTTTCAATTCGATTTCTTGGAGTGATCTTCTGTCAAATCTACTCTCATTTCTTTGTGTAACTTGTTACAATGACGAACAACTCAAACCACATTGAAAGAACTACCGAAAATCTTGTTAATGTGGAAGTACACAACAACCAGAAGTTACGAATGGACAATCTAGACAGTCTTCTGGCAATGCAGAACCAGTCGAACACAATCACCCTCTATTCTTACACTCGAATGATGTAAGTGGCATTTCCTTGATTTCTCTACAATTAACTGGTACTGAAAACTATTCCTTATGGAATAGATCAATGAGACTTGCTTTGTTAGGTCGAAATAAATTTGGTTTGGTAGATGGAACCTGTAAAAAGGAAAAATATGTTGCAGAATTATGGGAACAATGGGAGAGGTAAATATTGTTGTGTTGTCTTGGATTATGAATGCAGTGTCTAGTAGTCTACTTAGTGGAGTTGTGTATGCTTCAAATGCATGGGCTGTGTGGGAAGAACTAAAAGAAAGGTTTGATGAAGTAAGTGGTGCAGGAACCTTTAGTTTGCATCAAGAAATTGCTACTTTAACTCAAGGAACAAATACAGTTTTTATGTACTTCACAAGACTAAAGAATTTATGGACTGAATTTGAAGCTTTATTCCCTTCACCTGGTTGTAACTGTGAAAGATCTAGGGATTTTGTAGCATATATTCAAAGGCAAAAATTGTATCAATTTCTTATGGGGTTGAATGGATCATACATGCAAGCTAGGAGTCAAATTCTACTGATGCCACCACTGCTTTCAGTAAATCAGGCATATGCCATGATAGTAAATGATGAAGGGAAAAATGCAAGTGCATCCACTTCTACTGGATTACTTGGTGCAGCACCCATGAACAACTATGATCCCACAACCCTCTACTCTAGAACTGTTGGTAAGAAATATAAGAAAGATTACAATCTGCAATGTGAAGTGTGCAAGTTGAAAGGACACACCAAGGGAACATGCAATAAAGTAGTAGGATATCCTCCAAGTTTCAAGAAAAGAAAAAAAAGACCGGGAGGTGGAAATTATGGACAAACATACCAAGGGTCTGGTTATCATCATGGTTCATCTTCTGGATATAATCACAATCATTAAGGTTCAACAACATATGTGGTGCAGGCTGAAAATTTTCAGGCTCAGACTCAAAATCAGTCAAGTGTCAATCATGAACAAGGAGAACAAATCATGACTAATGTGACAGGGTTATATCAAAGACAGGAACAAAAAGCTATGAATAAAATGAATGCTCTGGGTCAAATGTCCAACATGAATCAGCCTGGAGCTTGTGTCTTCACAAAAAACCAGTATGAGCAAATTCTTCAAATGTTGAACAACAATGGATATCCTCAAGTAAGTGCAAATATAGTCAAAACTGGTACTGGTGTTGAAGACATAACATGTAAAGGTACATGTATAAGTAGTGCATGTTTAGTATCAGAAATAGCCAAATGGATTATAGACACTGGTTGTCACGACCCAACCCGCCATGACCGGCACCCACACTAATTCCTAGTGGGCGAACCAATTCATAAGCCATCTACTCATTCAAGTCCATTTTTATATTAACCAATTCAATCAGTTATTAACCATTCATGCACAAGATAAATCAAAAGTAAGTCATGCAATAGAATAATGAAATAATTGTGGAAGTCCTAACTATTACAACCCCAAAATTCGAAAGTCACCGTACAAGGACTCTAATCCAAAATATGTCTAAGGAATGTAAGCTGTCTAAATAAATGACCAACAATGTCTGGAAAAGAAATAGACATTGTAAAAGAAGATCTTAGGGCGGCCTGACATGGATAGAAGCTCACCCTAAATCTCTCAGCAAACGGAATTCCCAATGGAGTTCTAATTTCCTACGTCACCCCCCGATTGACTCAACACAATCAAATAATAATCACAACCAAGTCAAGTTTTCAGTTCTTAGTTAGCTCGTTCTACCCTTGGGAAGGTTCTATTGGGTGGGGTGATCCTATATTTCCCATAAAGACCTGGAGGGTCGTTACACCAGATACTAGTTAAAACACCGTTCGTCCCTGAACGGACAAAGATGAGCACTCTAGGAAAAGTTACCTGACTCGGCAAAAAGCTGAGGATACTTGCTACGCATATCCGATTCTGTTTCCCGAGTAGCTTCCTCCACTGGGAGATTCTTCCGCTGAACCTTCACGAAGGCTATTTCCTTGGACCTCAACTTGCGAACATCCCTATCTAAGATAGCAACAGGCTCCTCCTCATACATCAAGTTCTCATCTAGCAGAATCGAATCCTAACAGATTATGTATGAACTATCGCCGTGGTACCTCTTCAACATCGAAACGTGAAATATCGGATGAACGCCTGATAGACCCGGAGGTAAAGCCAACTTATACGCTACCTCCCCACACGCTTGAGAACTTCAAATGGCCCAATGTACCTCGAGCTAAGCTTGCCCTTCTTCCCAAACCTCATCACACCCTTCATGGGTGAGACTTTCAACAACACTTTCTCTCCCTCTCCAAACTCAAGATCTCGGACCTTAGGGTCCGCATACTCCTTTTTCCTACTATGTGCTTCCAGAATCTTAGCTTGAATCATCTTCACCTTCTTTAAGGACTCTCTCAGAAGGTTCGTACTCCAAGGTCTCACCTCAAACGCATCAAACCACCCAATAGGAAACCTACACCTCCTCCCATACAACGCCTCAAATGGAGCCATGTCAATGCTCGAGTGGTAGCTATTATTATATGAAACTCGACCAATGGCAAGAATTGATCCCAATGACCACCAAAGTCTATCACACAAGCCCGAGCATATCTTCAAGAACCTGAATAGTTCGGTCGTACTGTCCGTCAGTCTGAGGGGGGAAAGCTGTACTAAGGTCTAGCCTAGTACCCAATTCCTCATGCAAATGTTCCCAAAATCGAGATGTGAAAGTTGTGCCTCTGTCGGACACGATAGAGATAGGAACCCCGTGTAGCCTAACCACCTCACGGATGTAGATCTTGGCTAATTTCTCCGCGACATAAGTTATCCGCACCGGAATAAAGTGGGCAGACTTATTTAACCTGTCAACAACAACCCAAATAGAATCAAACTTCCCTAACGTCTTTGGAATACCAACCATGAAATCCATTGCTATCCTTTCCCACTTCCACTCAGGAATGGGCATGCTCTGAAGTGTAACCCTAAGTTTCTGATGTTCACACTTCATCTGCCGGCGATTCAAACACTGAGCAATGAACTCCACTCTATCCCACTTCATCCTAGTCCACCAATAGTGTTGTCTCAAATCGCGATACATCTTAGTAGCGCCAGGATGAATGGAATACGTCGAATTGTGAGCCTCTGCCAGAATAGTCTTAATCCAATCACCCACACGTGGCACACAAACTTGCCCTTTTATCCACAGCACCCCCTCTTCGTCAATCACAGCCTCCTTGGCTTCACTACGCAACAATCACGAATTTTACGCAACTTAGCATCCTAAAAATGCTTAGCCTTAATCTTCTCCAGAAATGATGACCGAGCCTCAACACAAGCCAACACCCTGCCCGTGTTAGAAATATCCAGTCTCATAAAACTGTTAGCCAAGGTCTGAACCTCTCTAGCTAATGGACGCTCTGAAGAGATCAATCGAGCCAGACTTCCCATACTAGCCGACTTCCTGCTCAACGCGTCGGCCATCACATTTGTTTTACCAGGATGATACAGAATGGTGATTTTATAAGCTTTCAGCAGTTCCATCCATCTCCGCTGCCTAGAGTTCAAATCCCTCTGAGTGAACACATGCTGCAAACTGCGGTGGTCAGTGTACACCTCAAAATGGACACCATACAAGTAGCGCCTCCAGATTTTTAGCGCGAACACAACTGCTTCCAGTTCTAAGTCATGAGTAGGATAGTTCTTCTCATGCACTTTCAACTGCCGAGAAGCGTACGCAATCACCTTCTTTTTCTGCATCAAAATAGCACCCAAACCAGAACGTGAAGCATCACAATAAACAATAAAATCCTTGCCCTCCACGGGCAATGCTAGAATAGGTGTTGTAGTCAACAATGTCTTGAGCTTTTGAAAGCTCTCTTCAAACTCGTCGGACCACTGAAACAATACCTCGTTTTGAGTCAAACGGGTCAAATGAGAAGCAATGGAGGCGAACACCTTCACAAACCGACAATAATAGCTAGCCAGACCCATGAAACTACGGATTTCAGTCACTGATGTGGGCCTAGCCCATTCCCTGACTGCCTGGATTTTCTGCGGATCCACCATAATACCTTCCTTCGAAATTACATGCCCCAAGAAGGACACAGAAGAAAACCAAAATTCACACTTGGAGAACTTAGCATACAACTTCTTCTCCCGTAATACCCCAAGAGCAACCCTCAAATATTTCTCATGCTCCTCTTTACTTTTAGAATACACCAGGATATCATCAATGTTCACTATTACGAAAGAGTCTAAAAAGAGCTTAAAAACACTGTTCATCAAGTCCATTATCGCAGCTGGGGCATTTGTAAGCCCGAAAGACATAACCAAGAACTCATAGTGTCCATACCTGGTCCTCAAGGCTGGCTTAGGAACATCCTCTGCCCGAATCTTCAATTGGTGATGCCCTGACCTTAAGTCAATTTTAGAGAACACAGAAGCTCCCTGTAACTGATTAAACAAGTCACCAATATGGGGGATGGGGCTCTTGTTTCGGATAGTCACCTTATTCAATTGACGGTAATCAATACACATACGCGTAGACCTATCTTTCTTCTTAACAAACAACAGAGGAGCACCCCAAGGAGAGGCACTTGGGAGAATAAACCCCTTACTCAAACGATCTTGCAGTTGTTCTTTCAATTCCCTTAATTCTGCTAGCACTATCTTATAAGGTGGAATAGAGATAGGACGAGTCCCTGGGTCTAAATCAATTCGAAAATCAATGTCAAGGTCAGGTGGCATACCTGGCAAGTCCGCGGGGAACACATCCGCAAACTCGCGTACTACTGGAACCGAAACAATAGATGGAGTATCTGAGCTGGTATCACGGATATGTGCCAAATAAGCTAGACAATCTTTCTCCACTAGCTTCCTAGCACGAATGAAGGATATGACTTTCTTAGAGAGAGGACTAAGGTTACCCTTCCACTCAAGTCTTGGTCCCCGGGCATAGCTAAGGTAACAGTTTTAGAGTGACAATCAAGAATTGCATAATGCGGGGACAACCAACTCATGCCCAAATAATATCGAAATCTACCATGTCTAGGATCATCAGATTCGCCCAAGTACTTATCCCATAAATGTAAACGCGCAAGAAGGGTAAACTCTATCTACCACCACCGAATCCCCAATTGGAATAGATATATAAATAGGAGCATCAAGAGTATCACACATCATATCTAAAGCCACAGCAAAATATGAAGACACATATGAAAAAGTAGAACCCGGATCAAATAAAACAGAAGCCATCCGGTCATAAACTGAGATAGTACCTGTGATGACAGCATCGGAGGCCTTAGCCTCGGGTCTACCTGGGAAAGCGTACAAATGACCGCGCCCTCCAGTAGCTTGCGAACCACCGCGATTACCCTGTCCAGTCTGAGCTCCGCCCCTGCCGGGCTTCTGTCCTCCTCTGCCTGCCTGAGGACAACCTCGGTTAGGCTGAGCGCCACCCCTACTCGTGGTGTGGCCACCACGCCCTATCGGTGCACGGTCCTTACCTCATCGATCTGGTGCAAATGGAGCTTGGGGAGCCTGATACTGAGTCCCCTTTCCACCCTGTCTGAGTTTGGGGTAAAACCTCTTAATATGCCCTACCTCACCACACTCGTAACATGCACGGTCCAGCATAGGTCGCTAAACAGAAGCTGATGAAGCTGACCTGAAGACCGATAATTGGCCCCTGATGGGCCCCTAGCAGACACCTGCATAGCGGACTGAATTGGACGTCCTGCATACACCTGTGAACTCTGACCCCTCGAGAAGGAGTTGCTGAAATTCCCACCCCTTCGGGCTTTCTTCTCTATCTGCTTTGCATGACTCTCCAATCTAATCCCCTTAACAACACGGACATGCTCCACTACCTCCTGGAAAGAAGCCCCAATGGCTACAAGCGGAAGAGCTGATAGCTGAAGTCCAGTGTTCAATCCCTTTACGAAACGCCTGATCCTCTCCTTCTCATTAGGCAATAACTGAAGAGCATATCGAGACAAGGAATGGAAACGGGACTCGTAAACGGAAACGGGACTCGCAACGAACGAGTTTCCCTGATCAATATTAGCAAACTCATCCTTTCTTCTGTCCCTCAGAGTACACAGGACATACTTATCTAGGAACACTAAATAGAACTGAACCCAAGTCAACGGAGGTGACCCAGCTGGCCTACACTCCACATATGCCCCCCACCATAACTTGGCATCATCCAAGAACTGAAGTGTTACAAACTCAACCTCATACTTGTCCACAGCCCCCATCTTGTGCAGCCTCTCATGACAATCTATAATGAACTCGTACGCATCCTCTGACTCAGTACTATAGAAAATCGGAGGCTTCATTTTAGTGAACCTCCAAAATAAATCGTTTTCCTCACCAGTCATCACCGGTCCTGCAATTGGCCTCGGAAAAGCCTCAAAACTCGGAACTTCATCCAAGCGAGGTGCCACTGCTACGGCATGCTGAACTCCCGGAGCCTGAACTATATACGGACCTAGGGCTGCTATCCCTGCGCCTCTACCTACTGGAACGGCCGGTATAGCACCGGTCTGTGCTAACCCATGTAACCAATTCAGCACCTGCGCCATCGCATCTAGTATACCAGGAGCAGTTGCAGCCCCTGGGTGAACTGGTACTGCCGTTAGCTGAGCTGGTGCGGCTACATCTCCTGCGGCCTGATTAGGAGCCACTAAAGGCATGGGATCAACTGTTGGGACCCCGCCCCTAGCTGGTGCCGCCCCTCTACCTGCTCCTCTACCTCCACCTCTGTCTCTGGCTACTGCCGCGCATGTTCTTGCCATATGCGAGAGAATGAAGGATAGTCAGATACCAATTTAAATAATCCAGATACCAATTGGAATTAAGTAGCACGAAAGAAAGAAAGAAAAGAGAATTTTCCTAGTGTCCGGTAGACTTTCAAAGATAAATACAGACGTCTCTGTACTGATCCCCAAGACTCTACTAGACATGTCCTTGTATGACGAGAACGATGAACGTCTAAAGCTCTGATACCAACTCTGTCACAACCCAACCCGCCATGACCGGCACCCGCACTAACTCCTAGTGGGCGAACCAATTCATAAGCCATCTACTCATTCAAGTCCATTTTCATATTAATCAATTCAATCAGTTATTAACCATTCATGCGAAAGATAAATCAAAATTAAGTCATGCCATAGAATAATAAAATAATTACGGACGTCCTAACTATTACAACCCTAAAATTTGAAAGTCACCGTACAAGGACTCTAATCAAAAACATGTCTAAAGAATGTAGGCTGTCTAAATAAATGATCAACAATGTCTGGAAAAGAAATAGACATCGTAAAAGAAGATCTTCGAGAGGCCTGGCATGGATAAAAGCTCATCCTAAATTTGTCAACAAATGGCCTCAACGCTAGATATGAGGTCGGGTAGCAATCTCTGGATCACAATCTGCACTCAAAAGAATGCAGCAAGGTAGTATCTGTACAAACACTATGTACGGGTAGATATCATAGGCCGACTAAGATTAATATCATGCATACATCACAAAATCAATAAAATAGTCAAGCAAGTCAACAAAACATAATTAAATAACCCAACAGCAAGTCAACCAAGGATATTAACAATCAAGTCACCCAATGATATCAAGCGTCAAATCAACGGAAGCAAGCAACGGAAATAAGTCTACAAACAATAACATATACATGCTCTACACACATGCTAACTGATGTCATTGCTCAGTAGTCATGACATGAAGGGGACCCATGGTATCCATGTATCACTCATTCCGGACTCACTCCTCGGACCCGAGCTCACAACTAGGCCACATCCTCACCCCCGGTCAAATGTGCTTATTCATATCTAGGCCTCTTCCTTACCCCCGGTTAAATGAGCCTTTATATATATATATATATATATATATATATATATATATATATATATATATATATATATCCACATCTAGTGTCACATTATTTTCAATAATCAAATTATCATTTGTATCTCAATTCCACCAAGATGATCATATTAACTTCTCATCACAACACCATCAGCCTGCAAGTCCCAACACAATGAATAATGGCACGAAGCCCACATAATCACTCAATCAATGGCATATAGGAAATTCAACCACACACAATCATGTTTGAAGATTAGAAATGCTTTCTCCTATCAATTTCACAACACATACAATCAACTAATCAAAATATAACTCAAGTAGACCGTAACCTACCTCAAATTTAGAGCTGTGTAACGACCCGTTTGGTCGTTATAATTATTTTGGCACTTTTGCCCAGTTCCAAGCATTGATTAGCTCCCTTTTGACCTGAAAGGACCGTTAACACGCTTTTCGAGGCGTCTAGGCTGGATTCGGGCAACCTTGGTGAAAATATAGGCGTAAAAATGAAGTGGTTGACCCGAATTTGACTTTTGGGTAAACAAACCTTTTTTAAAATTTCGTCAATTTCGAGAGGTCTGGATAGTTGTTTAGAACTTGTGTGTGCATTTGATTCGGTTCCCAATGCATTCGGATGCATTTCGGGACATTGGATGGGAAATGGGAATTAAGGCATCGGTGGTTGACTCGGTCAACGAGACCTCCGTTGGGAATTTCGAGGCCGCAGGCGCGTTCGTAGAGCGTTTTTATGTGGGACTAAGTATCTGGTATGTGAGCAGATGGCCTCGGGAGTTAGTCGAAAAATCGGATCGAAAGAAAATATTAGGCCAAGGTTCTAGTGTCTGGTGCCCACTTTGGCGGCACCAGCACCGCAGGGGCGTAGCCTTGCAGCTGAAGCGGTCCCAGCCATTTTTTCTTGACCACTGAAGCGGTCAGGTGGCGGCGCCGCTGGGGCGGTCCAGTTACCGCTACAGCGGTGACGGGCAGTGACTGTGCATTTAATGAGTCTTAAATGAGTCTTAGACCCTCATTATTTCATATCTCGATATTGGGGCTTGGGAAGGCTGTTCTTGCAGACAAATTGAAGGAAATCTTGGAGGTAAAACCTTGTATAATCCTTTACTTCTCTTTAATCACAATCACATTAGACTTTCCCCTTCCCTTTTCAATCACTTAGAAATGAAATTTGAAGGAGGGTTTTGGGAGATTTTTCTCTAAGAGTATACTTGATAAATTGCTGATGTTAATTTTAAAATGTGATGAATCTAAGCTTAGTAATCATATATCTTTCACTTTAAGGTTGAATTTCGGATTTGGAGAATTAGGGTTCATACCCAATTTGGGGTTTTTTTTTACTAGAAATCAGATTAGGGGATAATTCTTAAGCTAAATCAATAATTAATGATGGGGTTATGATTATCTAGGATTCAATTTGGTATTTTACCTGTAAATTTCCCGTTTCGCCCTTGTGGGCCCGTTTCCTCAATTTATAGGGTTAAAATGGACCTAATTGATATCATAGCAATATTAGTATCATTTTCATGATTTCTAATTTAGAATTCGATTGTGCTTAGACTACTTTGGTTCTGAGCTTTAGAGAAAGGGTAAGGCGATAGAGTGACTTGTTGGTGTTGCAATTCGGCAGTCCAGGTAGGTTATGGTTTACCTTTGGTGAGACTTAGTATAGTGAATCACATATTTAGATTATGATGTCGGCGACAGCATGTGAACCTTCGGGTGTGAAGTTGGGATGGATATTGCCTTTGGTTGGGCCTTGATGTGTGTTGGGACTAGCCGCCCCGTTATATGTGTTTGATTGTTTAATTGTGTTAGCTTGGTGCCATGTGTAGTTGGTAGATAGAGAATGTCACTTGTTGTCCTGATTCGGATAGGATTGACATACCCGTTGTTGGTATTTGTACTTTGATACATTATTGGCGTACCCACTATTGGTACTTGAGTTATTGATATATGTTGGCATACCCATTGTTGGTATTGTGATGTGATATATTATTGGCGTACCCTGTTGAGGTACTTGTGATATTGAGCATTCTTGTTGATGATTGACATATGCATTGCACGCATTCTCTCATATTATCATGCATGGCCGATATCTGGTGATGATCTGGTATCGTTGATTGAGTAAAACTGATATTGATAAACTCTTTTACTTGAGTGATTGTGAAAAAGGCCGATGTCCGAAGATCCATTCCGGAATCGTTGTTCATATGAAACTGATACTTGATAAACTCTTTTACTTGAGTGATCGTGAGGAGGCCGATGTCCGAGGTTCAATTTCGGAATCGTTGATTTATGAAACTGATGTTTGACAACTCTTTTGAGTGATTGTGAGAAGGCCGATGTTCGATGGTTATATTCGAGCATCGTTGTGCATGGCCGATTTCGACGTTATCCCGAATTCGATTGTAGTGAATGGGCTTCGCGGGTCCCCCAGAGTGGTGCCGGTGAGTAACTAACCAAGGTCCCGTCTGTCTGTTTGGCTAAGATCCGGGATGGGTGGCACTCAGACTTCGCGAGTCATACTGGGTTGTGCTGCCGAGACGTCGATATTTCCGTCTGGAGTACATGTGTACATCTCATTTGCATAGCATGGCATGGCATCACATTCATACCATTATTACATTGCATTATGACTTGAGCGAGATGTCGTGATGACTGTATTGTGACGATTGTGTTGTTGATTCTATTGTGTTAATTGTTAAAGGATTAGAAATACTCAGACTTATTATATTGGGGTTAGATACTTACACATGTGTTGATGGATACTCGGTTATGATTATATTATTCCATACGTGATCGGTCTACTTGTTTATCTGCGTTATTTTCTGAATTGTGTTAACTATGCTTAGTCGGCCTATGATGCCTACCAATACTGTTGTTTGTACTGACCTGCACTTGCTGCATTATTTTATGAATGCAGAGTATCAGGCCGGATCTACTTCTCTGACTCGTGGCTGATCGACTCCTCAGCTTCTACTTGAGTTTTCCAGGGTAAGCATGGCGTCCGCTGACCTTGAAGACTCTTCTATTGTTTATCTCTTACTTTTCCTTCAAGACATGATTTGAGACATTTTATGTATTATTATTCAGACCGGAGTCATTCGTATTTAGATGCTCTTGTATGACCAGACCAGATACTGGGGTGGATTCATTTACTTCTGCACTTATCTATATTATATTACATTGTGAGACTTACGTCATTTACTTCTTTCGCTATTTTATTATATTTATTGATTGTGAACGTTGAGTTAAGGGTTCGCCTACCGAGGTGGGAATGGTAGGTGCCCGCATGACCTAGGCTAAAATGGGTCGTGACAAGCTGGAACAATGCAGATTACTCCGCTACAGCCTTTCCCTTCCGTAAAGCCTCGGAACTTTTAAAGTCTAGAAATTAGAATGTTCAATAAGTCATAATTACTCTAATCACGAAATCAATTCAAGAACACCCTTCCATTTAGCCCCATTCCAATAGGTGAATGATTTCTAGGTGTAAATCAACCTAACATTTGCCTTAGCAACCACCAATTATCAATTTATAAGGCTATTTAATCAAAATATCTATTACAAGCAGTTTCCATGGTCAAGCTACCATTTTTATGAAATCCTAAGTCTCAATTCGCTTAGTTCATGACTCTAATGGTTCAATTATTGATTAAAAGGTGATAACCCAAGCCATTAGATGATAAACACATGGTAACAATTATAACCCATCAATTATAGAAGGTCTATTAGGTTCTAGGGTTCTTATTTCTAATTCACCATTGTAGACCCATAAAAGGGATGATAATCATGAAGATGATAACGTAAGATGGAAGGAATAGTTGAGAATTACCTCTCAAGGTTATTGTTGCCATAACTTAGAAATTCGCCCTAGGTTCTTGTGGGGAACTGTTTTGGAGTTTTATGAATAGATAATTCGGAACTAAGTGTTTAAAAATCGACATTTTGTTCCCGTCGATCGCTGCGGCGGTCAAATCACCGCTGCAGCGGTCTTGCTATAGCGGCCATGTGCCCGCTAAAGCAGACCACACTAAACCTGACCTCTACCCTGGCGGGCCTGATCCCGCTATAGCGATATCTCCATAGCAGTCCAATGCCCGCCACAATGGACACAACAAATTCTAACCGACCACTGCGGCGAGAAGCTAGCCGCTGCAGCGGTCCTGCCATAGCGGTAATACTTCCATGGCAGCGGTACCACTGAACCAGTGAGCTCGCTAATTCCACAGTTTTTTAACTCCACCACCCAACATTTCATCTGAGGCCTCACAAACACAAACAAAACATGCATATAGGCATAAAAATACCATACAGACTCACTCGTGGCCTCGGAATTCCCAACGGAGTTCTAATTTCCTACGTCACCCCCCGATGGACTCAACACAATCAATTAACGATCACAAGCAAGTCAAGTTTTCAGTCCTTAGACTTTTATAATCGAGTTTCTATTAGCTCGTTCTACCCTTGGGAAGGTTCTATTGGGTGGGGTGATCCTATATTTCCCATAACGACCGGGAGGGTCATTACACTGGTGCTACAAACCATATGGTTTCTGATATCAAACTGCTTGATAATTGCACTATATAAAAATTGTCTAATTCAAAGAAAGTGTTCTTACCAAATGGTGACATAGCATTAGTGGCACACATTGGAAAAATTTCAATATCTCCTAAAAGCAGTCTAAATAATGTATTTGTATTATCTCAATTCAAGTATAATTTAATGTCAGTATCCAAAATAACCAGGGAACTAAGATGTGGTGCATTGTTCTATCATGACTTTTGTGTATTTCAGGATCTCTCAAGTGGGAAGGTGAAGGAGATTGGTAGAGTGGAAAATGGCCTCTACATAGTAGTAAATCAAAATATTGGAACTTAATCAACTGAAGTAACCTTGGCTGCTAAAACTACTACTAAAGCTACAATTACTCTTAATTCTTCTGATGTCAGTCTTTGGCATCAAAGATTTGGACATGTGTCATCTAAAGTCCTCAACAAATTACTGCCTAATAATGTAGATAGTATATCAAGTGTTGTCAATAAATGTTCAGTGTGTCCTTGTGCTAAACAAGTTGGATTTCCATTTCCTATAAGTAGCATTAAGAGTGCTAGTTGCTTTGATATGGTGCATATGGATGTTTGGGGTCCATACAAGATTCCTACTATTGATGGATATAAGTACTTTCTTACAATTGTGGATGACTATACAAGAATGACTTGGATTTACTTACTAAGATTGAATTCTGATGCATGTGTTACAATTTAGTACTTCATAACATATGTTAAAACTCAGTTTAACAAGATTGTGAAAATTTGTAGAACTGATAATGGGAATGAATTTGTAAATGACATATGCAGTACTTTATTTAAGAATCTAGGTGTTATTCACCAAAAAACTTGTGTCTGTACTCCACGACAATATAGAGTTGTTGAGAGAAAGCATACTCACATTCTAGAAGTCAGAAGGCACTTAGATTCCAAGCTAATATACCTATAAAATTCTGAGGTTATTGTGTACTTGCTGCTGTTTACATTATGAATAGACTACCATCATCTGTTGTCCACACATCTCCTTATGAGAAACTTCACAAAAGAAAATCATCTTCAGCACATATGAGAGTGATATGATGTCTGTGTTTTGCTAAGAAAAATAATCAGACTGACAAAATGCAATCTAGAACTAAACCATCTGTTCTCAAGGGCTATTCTGAGGTCCAAAAAGGCTACATTCTATATGATCTGCAAGATAAGGTATTCTTTGTTAATAGAGATGTCATATTTAATGAATCAGAATTTCCATTCAAACAAGGAAACTATGACTCCACGCCTCAATTATTCAAACAGTTAGATGATATGACTGAAGAATTCACAATTAATCATGACAATCCTACTAATGCAGTTGCTGAGTTGTCTGATATAGGTACATCTGAATTGCATAGTACAAATGCAAATCATGAAGTTTTAAATGATGTACATGGGCACAGAGATCAAACAAATCAAACAACACCAGTACAAGAGTCAAAAACAACCATATCAAACATGCAGACTCCAATGACTCATGTGGAGCAGAATCCCTCATCACACCAAGAAAGTAGAGTGGTTCAACCAATCCAGCCTACTAGGCAATCAGGAAGGACTAAGAAAGAACCTATTTGGATGAAGGATTTCATTTTCTTAACTCAACTAGACCAGGATACACCATATCTTATCTCCAACTTTGTATCTTATGATAACATTTCTTCCAACTATCAAGTTTATTATCTACTTTCTCTTCTATTACAAAGCAAAGAAGCTATTCAGAAGCAGCAAAGGATCCAAAATGGATAGAGGCTATGCAAGCTGAGATAGAACCACTTCAAAGCAACAATACTTGGCAAATAGTCAATCTACCTGAGGGAAAGAAACCTATAGGCTGCAATTACAAATTAAAATACTAGGCTAATGGAGAAGTTGAAAGATACAAAGCAAGGCTCGTTGCAAAAAGGTACAGTCAACAAGAAGGCATTGACTATCAAAAGACTTTTAGTCCAGTGGTTAAGATGGATACAATTAGAACAGTCTTAGCTGTTCCAGTTTCTAGACAATGCATTTTTACAGAATGA
Source organism: Lycium barbarum (assembly GCF_019175385.1). Classification (NCBI taxonomy): domain Eukaryota; kingdom Viridiplantae; phylum Streptophyta; class Magnoliopsida; order Solanales; family Solanaceae; genus Lycium; species Lycium barbarum. Next base: position 30,460,729 of record NC_083337.1, read on the forward strand.
CCTTTATGATGAGATTTACATGAATTTGCCTCAGGGATTTATGAGTTAGGGGGGGGGGGGGGAGCATAAACCAGTCTGCAGACTCATCAAATCCCTCTATGGATTGAAATAAGCCCCTAGACAATGGAATGCAAAGTTAACTGAGGCTTTGTTGAGTCTTAAGTTCAAGCAAAGTCAACATGATCATTCCTTGTTTGTGCAAAAGACAAAAAAAAAAGAACTGTGATGGTACTAGTATATGTTGATGACATGTTGGTTACACAAGAGAGTTTGAACCTTATTGAGGATACTAAACAATCACTACAACAAGTATTCAAGATGAAGGATCTAGGAGAATTGAAGTTTTTTCTCGGAATAGAATTTGCTAGATCAAATCAAGGTTTGCTTATACATAAAAGAAAATACTCTTTAGAGTTGATCTCAGAACTTGGATTGTCAGCAGCTAAGCCTGCTTATACTCCTATTGACATAAACATCTGTCACGACCCGGCTAGGGGCCGCGACGGGTACCCGGGGCTAACCACCGAGCACCGCTCTTCTTAATACTCAATTACTCATTAAATACTCCTTTCAGAATTTATAGACGAAACATGTGAAAATCATACTTTACAAGAAACATACTTGCTTTACATACATTTGCCATACGGCTATCAAAATAGTATATACATATAGTAATATCTTGTGGAACCATCTAACCCACACTGCGCATCTATGAGCCTCTACTGACATGCTATACAATGGACGGAACAAGACTCCGTCATGCCCCAAAATGGATATATATATATATATATGTACGTATACACAAAGAAATCACAAGCACCTCCGAACAATGGAGTGCTCTCAACAGCTGACTGCCCCTATGGCTCTGGATCTAGCTCGTCTCCCTGTCTACCTGTGGGCATGAACACAGTGTCCAAAGAAAAGGACGTCAGTACGAACATTGTACTGAGTATGAGAGGCATAAATAATGAAGAGAGAAACAATAACAACATAATGAACATCAAAGTGAACATGTGAAGCTGAATCATGATCATAGGAAGGATGATGCATGCTGTCTTACTCATACTCTTTATCATATCATGTATACCTATCATGCAAGCTGCCCGTCCATGTCGGGACGGTGTGATCATCAATAATATAAGCCCGCGTCCAGGCCTCCCGCGTCCAGGCCTCCCGCGTCCGGGGTACCATCTTATGCCGCCCACTAGTGGTGTCTGCCCATGCCCGAGAGGGTCATGGTGTATCCGTGTAGCCGCCCGCCGAAGCGGTGTCTGCCCGGCCAACTAGGCGCGGTGTAAATGCAATCATGACATGCTTAGCATAACATACTTATCATCATATACTTTTAAAAACATGCTTATCTTATCATAATACATGCGCGAGCTCATGATCATTTGTACTCTACCAGGGTGACGTAAGGTCGTGATCCCCCGATCTCCTTATGGAGCAATTTCTGACATTCTGCCTCACCTCGAAGGAATTAGTACATGAGGTGAGTGTAGACAATGAGGACATAATCATCGCTTTAGCATTTTCATATCATATCAATTAGCTCATGGAAAGAAGAGGATTTTATGCTATGGGATTCATGCCATTTGAAGAAAGGGACTAGCCTCACATACCTTGGTCGCTTAGCTAGAATACCGTTCACTTGCTCTTCTGCAATATCGCGTCGTTACCTTCATAAGGGAATTCGAATTATCGTTAGTTAGTGGACTATAAGAACGCGTCGCTAATTTCTAAAGAAAATTGGGCAGCACTTCCTTTGTTTATTCTACATTTCCCATCGTCTATATCAATTCCCAACATTCACAATAATACCCACAACATTACCACCAACAACCATCATTCATATCGACTCATCACATTTCACCATTTTCCTCCAATTTTCCCATAATTTCCTACCTAGCTTATCATCGTGTTTTCACACCTTTAATACTTATTTCATGGTAAAATCATCATTTCTAGCATATTCATAACCTTAACACTTCAACTTATATGATTCAATTCCATCATCACTCAATGGTGGCACTATTCACCCATTCAAGACCCATTTTTCTATGTCTTTCTACAATTCAAGCTTTTCCTATGTTTTTAACACTTAAATAACTTAATAAGGTCATGAGACATACCTTGGATGGTGATTGAACAACCCTTGAGTTGAAATGCTTCACTCCAACGAAACCCTAGTTCCTCCTTCTAGGAAATTCTGAACTCAAATAATCCCTTTTGATGTGTTCTTGCACTAGGTTATGATGAATTGATGAATTTGATCTTAGATTTCTACTTGTGTTCTTGGTTTGGAAGAGTGGAAGGTTCTAGAGAGAGAGGAAGAATCGTGTAGTGAGAAGGTGAAATGAATAAAATGAACATGGATCATATTTTATAAAATTCAACTTCAGTCCCGATGTCATTATACGGTTCGTTATACTGTCCATATAACTGGCCGTAAAATAGACCCAGTGATCACCCCTTTCTGTAACCATTTGACGATCCATTTGACGGGCCGTATAATCGTTATACGGTCCGTATAATTCACCGTAAAATCGATCTTCTTTCAACCTCATTCTGTGACACTTTGACGATTCATTTTACGGACCGTCAAACCGTTATACGGTCCGTATAGTACACCGTAAAACTCACCCTTCAGCCAGCCTCTTCTGTGACACTTCTACGGTCCGTATAATGGACCGTAAAACACTTTTACGGTCCGTATAATGGACCGTATACTCCCAGTTCACTGAAGCTTATTTTCTTGACTTGGTTTCATTTCCGATCCTTATGGAATTTTCGTAAAAGTTGTTCAACTCCTCGATACCAATCTACGGGACCTTATTACTTGCCTTCGAAATGCCACACACACATTTTTATCCTTATTAGCCTATTTTGCACATGCTAACGGAAAATTTCCGGGGTGTAACAACATCAAATTAACCACCAAAGAATATGATGATCATACACGGTGCAATACTTGTTTTGAGGATCCGGTACTAACAGACATCAGTATCTATCAAAGACTGATAGGAAAATTGCTCTACTTAACTGTAAATAGCCAGACATAGCATTTAGTGTACAAGCACTAAGTCAATACTTGCAACAACCTAAGAAATCTCATATGGAAACAGCTTTGAGGATTGTTAAGTATATCAAATCTCAGCCTGGTCAAGGCATACTCATTTCCAACAAACCAGTAAAGACTGTTACTGCCTTCTGTGATGCAGACTGGCATCTTGTGCTCATACTAGAAGATCCATATCTGGTTTTCTTATCAAACTAGGAGATTCTCTAGTCTCATGGAAGTCTAAGAAACAGACTACAATCTCTAGGAGTTAAGTTGAGGCTAAATACAGAAGTAAGGCCCTAACTGTGTCGAACTTACTTAGCTACTAGGATTGCTAAATAAACTAGAAGTGGAAATTACACTATCTTTTAACATCCTAAGTGACAGCAAACCAACTATTCAAATAGCTGCTAACCCAGTGTTTCATGAAAGGACAAAACATATTGAAATAGATTGTCCCTTTATCAACAAGGAAAAATGCAACCTCAGTATATATCAACCAATGATCAACCTGCAGATTTATTGATAAAAGGTTTGACCAAGGTGCAACATCAGTACTTAAATTCCAAGTTTGGTGTACTTAACATCTTTGCCACACCTAACTTGAGGGGGAGTGTTGAACAATGTAAATAGCTGTATATTTGTATACACAGGCTATATATCAGCTTGGTTAGGTAAAGTTAGTTACTGTTAGGGTAGTTATTGAATTTTCAGCTGTCAAGGAGTTAGTTAGTTAGTTACAGTGCCGGGTCAATGGGGAGGCAACTAAGGCAACTGCCTTAGGCCCCCCAAAATAATTATTTTATATATTATTATATATCATAAAAAATGTTATTAATAAAAAATATTAATTTTTTTAAAATGTGATAGAGGTTTTCAGATAGATAACTCAAATTTCATAACAAACATGTATATATAAAAATGACTAATTTGATGACGATATTGATTAAATTTTTTTTTGAAAAAGTCTTTTGTAGTAGTAATTTTTTAGAACTGATTATTTTAATCTGAAGTACACTATTGTTAATGAAAAAAATTATTTTATTAATAAACCTAAGGCCTCTTATCATGGTTTGACTTTAGGCCACAAATTACGTTGAGCCACCCCTGATTAGTTAGTATTAATCTCGATCTGTTAATTGTTGATTAGTAGATGATTAGCTAGAGTTACCATGCTATATATACATAGCATCACACATTGTATTGATTAACACTTTCTAATAAATGAATACATCCTATCTTCTTCTGTCAATTTCTCAACTGTCTCTCATCTCATATTCTTCTTCTTCGTATAGTTTGATCCATGTACGGTCATGGAGATTGAATAATTTCAAATGGTTTTCTGTTTTGTTATTATAAACGGATTACTGCATTTTGACACAGTTTTGATAGCAGAAATTTGCTTAACTTTTCGTAGAAATTAAGAATTTATGAAGTGCACATATTAAAGTTCGATATTTGTACTTATATACCCACGAGCAATACTCTCTTGCAAATTTACAAAATAGTGATTCATGACTAAACGGGAAATTTCGAACTTGTATGAACCGTGCATACTTGAAAATGTTTCATTTTGAGATAGAACTAGAATTGTTTTCAAATGCAAATAAGGTCAAACAAATCGACAGACACCTGTGGTCGTTCATTTCTTTTACTTGAGCACCTAAAGTGACCCTTGTTCCATTTAAACATTTCAGGTGGGTCATTTCTATTCCACTTAGACATTTTTTGCACCGTTATCGGAGCAAAACTAACACCAAAGGGGGCGCCACCTCATTGCACATCCAACCAGCCCAAAAGCCCTAATTTTTAATGGTCAAAACTCCACGAATTTACAAATTAGTGAATTTATAATTAAAATGAGTTGACATAATTTAATTGAGTTGACACAATTTAAATGAGCTGGCACAATTTAATTGGCCAGTTAATCCACGTAGGAGACGACTGGTGTTGATTTTGCTCCGATAACGGTGCAAAAAGTGTTTAAGTGGAATAGGAATGACCCACCTGAAATGTCTAAATGGAACAAGAATCACTTTAGGTGCTCAAGTGAAAGAAGTGATCGATCATAGGTGTTTGTCGATGGATTTGGCTTGATAACGAAAGCCCCTGGCAAAATTATCAGAAATATATAAGCGAAGAATTTCTTAGGGTCAATGAGTTTCCAGAGTGATTTGACGTGAGGAATTTGTTTTCTAACTGTACTAGATTTCTTATTTGAAAGAAGTCTACAATAATTGGCTATATTTTACCTTTATTGGTAAAAAGTCAAAAGTCTGAGAAGAAAACAACTTGGTTGGCTTTAGTTATGTGTTTATATTCTTTTAACGATATATAAGGGTGCAATTATCTTTGGATAATTAAAAACATAAAACAGAAGTTTCTTTAAAGAAAATTCATTAAAAATTTCTCCTACAAACTATGTGATTGCATACCCTAAACAAGTACCTAAAGTGCTTTTCTTTCAAAAGAAAAAGTCACACTTTAAGAAAGAAATACAATAACCTGAACAGACATTTCCAGTAAAAAGTTTCGAAAATAACATTATGAAAAAATCTAAAATATTTTACAGGCTCTTATATAGCTAAGTTAATAGGATTATGCATACCAAATATCTTATTTGTTACATATATATTTTTGAATAGTTGAAAATTTAAAAATGATACAGTATAAGCACTAGTAAAAACAACTCTTTTCCAACTGAAAAATTTCCCGTTGATAGGGATGTACAAAGAAAACCGACAAACCACACTAAACCGATAATTCGAGTCAGATCGAGAAAAAAATCCGATTAGTGGTTTGATTTGACTCGGTTAATGGTATTGAAAAAAAAACCCGACCATAAAGTCAAACCGAAGCAAACCAGCCTGACAATATAATACATATATACTATTTTTAAACTATTTTATACATAAAAATATTTATTTTTAATGCGAATTTATAAATATTTCTTAATTTTTTTTATAGTGTTTGTCTTTTAATATATTATTTCAAGGTTGGACTTAGAATTTTGAGTGGTCCAATAAGTTCTATAGCTCATAGATGTTAGCAGCTCAAATAATTCAAACCAAAATTAAATCAATATGAATGCTAACAAAAGAAATTCAATTCTATATCTAGGAATGACAATAATGTTGAAATCTATTCTTTAGTTTTGCGTTGGTTTAGATAATGAAAATACATAACTTGATTTTATTTTATTTTATTTTTGTCACGTCATTAATACTTATAAGCCTTACTTATTTTAGCATGACTTAGTATTTTTAGATTATGATCATTTTCATTATGGTTTATTAATAAGTAATATTTATTTTATGATATTTATTACCCTGTTCGTTGAATATTTTATTACAATGTCATCACTCATCTCACATTTTGTGTTATTTCTTAAGAAACACCTTAATCATGTAGTTGTATCTTACTATGACTAAAGAAATATTTGAAGTAATGTTATATGTTTTATATGAAGACTACGGAAAAAACCCAAAAAATCCTAGAAAACCGAAAAATTCGAGATTGAAAAATTCGAATTATACTGGTTTGGTTTGGTATTTGAAAAATTCGAACCAACCCAGTCCATGTACACCCTACCAACTGAATGTAGGTGGGAAAAAACTAAATAGTAGTGATTTCACACGGAAAATTAGGAAGTTTCGCAGCATTTCAATAAGAACCTATTTCCTACCATGTGTTTCCCACTGAGCTGGTTCGGTGGGAATGAGGTGGGAAAAACATGTTTCATAATACAAAATTTTATTGAATGTCTGTGAGAAAAACCTCCATTTCTAGTAGTAAAGGAAAAAAGAGACAAAATAGAAAGAGAAAAAATAGATCCTGCTAGAAGAGATAAGATTAGGAATGAAGATATTCGGGAAAGAGTGGGAGTGGTCTCGATGGAGGAAAAGATGCGGGAAGCGAGGCTGAGATGATTTGGGCATATGACGAGGAGCGACACGGATGCCCCACTGCGGAGGTATGAGAGGTTGGTTATGGACGGTTTCTAGAGAGGTAGAGGTAGGCCGAAGAAGTATAGGGGAGAGTTGATTAGACAGGACATGGCGCAGTTCCAGCTTATCGAGGACATGCCCTTAGATAAGAGGTTATGGATGACATAAATTAGGGTAGAAGGTTAGTAGGTAATTGAGCGTGTCCCGCTTATCTTCTCATACTTGTCACGACCCAATTTGGCTAAGTCGTGCGGGCATGTAACGACCCTTTCAGTCGTTATGGGAAATTTGGACTCTGTTGGGAATTCCGGGGCCGCGGGTGGATTCGTAGGGCATCTTTCTGTATATGTGCATGTTTTATGTTGTGTTTTTGAGGCCTTGAATGAAGTGTGGGGTGATAGGGGGAAAACTGGACAAAATCAAGCTCACTGCCCAAAACGAGCCGTTGTGACGATAGGAGTACCGCTGCAGCGGCACAGCTATGGCGGTACTCGGATCGCTGCCATCGGCCATCCATTTTCCTTGGTGGCCGCTGTAGCGTGCAATGTACCGCTATAGCGGTAGATGGACCGCCATAGCAATTTTGTTGTGGGCCGCTATAGCGGTCACTTGACTGCTATAGCGTTATCGCTGTAGCGGCGTGATGACCACTATAACGGTCGACGTAAAACAACAGCCCAAATTTTATATACTCAGTTTTATTTTCTTTTTTCACAAAACCCCAACACACTTCCCAACAAGCACCTAGAGAGAATTTTCAAGCTAGGGCAAGATAACTTTGAGAGGTAAGTTCCACTTCTTTCCATGCTATCACTCCATTCTCCTTCATTATTCTAATCATCTTCATGGGTTTTTAATGGAGGAATTGAAGTAGAAACCCTAGGATGTCAATAAACCTTCTAAACTTGATGGGTTATGGTCATTATCACTTAGTTATCTTTTAAATGAATTGTTTAGTTGCTATCTGTCATAAATTGAACATTTAGAATCATTAACTAAGTGATTAGAGACCTAGGGTTCTATAAAAATGGTGTCTTTGCCATAGAAAACTGCTTGTAATGGGAATATTTGATAGAATGTTGTATAAATGGATGGTAAATGAATACTAAGGGCCATGATAGATTGTTTATCACCTAGAAAATCATCCACTCTTAGATTGGGGAAAGGGAAGGGTATTCTTGATTTGGTGTTTGTAAATTGAGCAATGTGACTCATTGAGCCTTCTATTTCTAGACCGTGAACGTACTGAGGCGTTAAGGAAAGAAAAGGCTGTAGCAGAGTAACTTGCGTCGTTCCAGCTCTACATTGAGGTAGGTTACGGTCTACTTAAGTTAGACTTTGGTTAGTTGATTGTATGCTTTGTGAATTCTATAGGAGAAAGCATGTCTAGTTTTCATGCATGATATTGTGTTACTAAACTCCTATGTGACTTGTGATTGAGTGATTGTGTGGGCTTCGTGCCACTATCCCTGTGTGTTGATTTTGCAGTGGATTTTTTGTGATGAGAAGCTAATATGATCTTCTCGATGGTATTGTGACATGAAATGATGAGTTGAGTAATGATATTGAGGAGGTAAGAAACACTGTTCTGTAAGAGGTGTGGAAAGGCACATATGTGACCTAGATTATAAGCTCATGGTCCGAGGATAGTTCCGAAAACGAGAGGTACATTAATATGTCCCGCATCCGAGGTTCGTTCCGGAGCGGAGGTTTATGCTCGGGTTCGAGGAGTGGATCCGGAACGGGTGGTACATGGACACCATGGGTCCCCTGCAAGTCATGAATACTGAGCTATGACATCAGATAGCATGTGTGTACAGCGAGTGAGGTTATTGTAGTAAATTTATTTCCGTTGTGGCTTACGTGATTGTGATGCTTGACATCTTGGTGATTTGATTGTGATTATCCTTGGTTGACTTCTGTGATTTATTGATATTCATGTCTGTTGACTGGCTTGTTTCATTCTATTGATTTTACTAAATATGCATGATACTAATCTTACTCGACCTATGATATCTACCGGTACATAGTGTTTGTACTGATACTACCTTGCTGCATTCTTTTAAGTGCAGATTATGATACATAGACCGCTGCTCGTCCTCACATCTAGCGTGGAGGATATTTGTTGACAGATTTTGGGGTGAGCTTCTTCCCATGCCAGGTCGCCTGAAGATCTTTTTGCTATGATGTCTTTTCGTACTCTCGACATTATGGATTACTTATTTGTTAGATTTCAGTTCTTAGACATGTTTTAGATTAGAGTCATGTACGATGACTTTCGAATTTTGGGGATTGTAATAGTTAGAACTTCCGCACTTATTTCAGCATTTATGGCATGATTTACTTTGGTCTTTTAATGTTAAATGAGTAATAGTTGTTTAGCTTGGTTAATATAAAACCGGATTGAATGGATAGGTGTCTTGTATGTTGGTTCGCCCACTAGGATGTAGATAGGTGCCAGTCATGGTGGGTTTGGTCGAGACAGGGCACGTACCTTTCCCACCTCGGTAAGCGAATCCTCAACCCAATAGAAATAAAGACAGAAGTAAATAAATAAATTATGCGGAAGAGAATAATTACGGAAGTCTCACAATAATATATAATAAAGATAGTGCGAAAATAGAGAAAATACCCCCAAGGTCTGGTCTAGGCTATACAAGAGCATCTAATGAAAAATATACAAATTTGGAATATAATAATACATAATCCGTCTATGTCTCAGAATAGAAATATAAGACTTAATAAGAGGAGTCTTCAAGGCAGCGAACTTCGCGCGCTTACACTGGAAACTCGATGCTATGCTGATGGCGACAATCAGCCACGGGAGATAGAAGCAGACCCAACCTGAAACTCTGCATTCATAAAAGAATGCAGCAAGTGCATGTCAGTACAAAAACACAGTACTTGTAGGTATCATCGGCCGACTAAGCATAGCTAACATAATTCAGACAATAAATTCGGATAGGCAGATAAATAAACAAGTATAAGTCAACGCAATCAAAAACAAGTATCCGTCATTGTTACACCTCAAAATTTTTTGATTTTTGTTGCCTTGTGAGTAGGCTAAACATGAGCTTAAGGTGATTATGAAACCCTTACGAGATTAAGGAAGGTGTTAGATAGTTTAAGGTGCATACCATAAGATTTTGAAGTTGTACGAATATGTGAAATTTAGGTGTTGAAGGAAGTGAAATATAAGTCGTGTTCGGAAAGGTTTTCGCTATGATTGAGCCAATATTTATTTGGTGATGTCTTAAGGGGCTGCTATAGGGCTTATTGCGTGGTTAATAAAGTATTATGTAAGTGCCAAGAAGGTTTCACGAGGATTGAAAGTCAAACGAATCAACGAGAGGAAGTTTAGCATAACTGGGAGTTATACGACCACTTATACGGTTCGTATAACTTTATACGGTCCATATAAGGAGGGTCTGTATAACATGACCTTCACAGAAAGGGTCATTTTATTGGTGGTGTTGTACGACCACTTATACGGTCCGTATAACTTGACCTATTTCAAAAAAGGGACTTTCCTATGGTGGTGTTATACGGTCCACTTATACAGACCGTATAAGTGGTCCGTATAAGTCCATCGAGCTGAATTTTTATGTTTTGTATAAATAGATGGCCTTTGTTCATTTATTTCATTTTTCATCTTCCACAAGTCTTGAGAGCTCAAAATCCTTCTCCAAGCATATTCCACCCCAATCCAAGAGAAAACAAAGATCAAGAGGCAAGAATCAGAGCGTTCATGTGTTAGAAGGCTTCCTAGGGTTAGTAGACTACAAGAGATTCTTGAGGATTGAAGCTAGGGTTTTCACATAAGTTGGTAGCTGCTCCAAAGCTCATTCCCATGAGATAAAAGGTCAGTTTTCATTCTTATTTCATGTTATCGTGAATTCTTGGTTGTTGAAGAACTTGGGTAGAAGAAGAAAGTAGAAAATGTGGGCTCAATGTAACTTTTATGATATTTTTGAGTAGTGATGTAACTTGAGTCATGATTTTTAGTATAATATGGGTATAATCTTGTTATGGAAGGTAGTAATAGTGATCAGGAAGCATTGTATGAAAATGTGCTAAAATAGGTGTGAGGTTATTGGTATAAGTTGAACATAAGGATGAATTTTGAAGGCTTAATGGAATGTGATTACTTGATCATGATATTGTGGGTGTATTATGGATGTTTAGGAGTTGTTTTGTAATATGGTGGAAATTGACGAAATAGGGGAAATGCTGCCCAATTTTCATTAGATCATGAATTATTCTGGTTTGAATTTAAGAGTATCATTAAGGCTTAACCATGGTATGAATCCTTCTAATGTAGATTGTTCAAGATTCAACGGTGAACGTTAAGCAGTTAAGACGACGAAGAGGTATGTAAGGCTAACCCTTCTTTCATTAAGGCATGGTTCCCTTGCTATATATATCCTTTCATGAGCCCCATAATGTTTTCCAATGACTCTATCTCTAAGATTACCAAAGCTCATGATTCTCGATACTTTCACGATACTAGTACCTCCTTTATATGATAGTTGGTCCTCTAAGGATAGATGTAACGAAAACGATGATGGCAATGAAGTCGATGATACTTATGGACTTTTATGTATACGTGTCTAAGTATGTATGACTATTATGTAACACCAAGCTTATATGGCCGGGTATGATACCTATCGCGCGCGACCTCTGCAGTTGGGTACGGATAACACTGAGCCTTGATAGGGTCAGGTATGTATAACACCGAACCTTATTATGGTCGGGTATGTGAGACACCGAATCTCTATGGTCGGGTACGATATTACTACAAGTAAAATTGTATTAAATGGAAGATCCCCAATAGAGAAAAGAGTAAGTAAATATGATGATGGCCACTAGAGGTACAAAGGGCTCTATTACCTCCTGATTCTTCTATCTTATGCTATATTTTATGCTCCTACTATGATGTTGATTATGCTTTATATACTCAGTACATTATTTGTACTGATGTCCTTTTGTTTGTGGACGCTGCATCATGCCCGCAGGTAGACAGGGAGACAGGCTTGATCCATAGATTTCTTGTTCAGGGACTGCATAGAGGAGCTCCATTTCATCCGGAGATACAGCTTTTGGTATTACTTTTTTGTGTACATACATATGGGCATAGCGGGGTCCTGTCCCGCCTATATGATGATACATACTCTTCTTAGAGGCTCGTAGACAGTTGTGTATGGTTAGATGTCTTTTAGCCTTGTCGGCTTATATTTTGTACATCATTTTGTTAGCCTCGTCCGCTTGTATATATGGCTATGGGCATAGTTGTTAATGATGATATAAATGTGTTGTTGCCCAATGAGATTAGCACTATTGATGTTTAGAAATTATGAATAACCTATGTGGATCACCTAGATGTGAATATGAGAGTACGATAAGAGGTGCCCTGGTGGGTTAGCATCGGGTGCCCGTCACGGCCCTCCGGTTGGGTTGTGACAGTCATCACCTAGGTTGAAGCATCTAAACCCAAGTATGCCAAGTCTCAATATATATCCAATCCGAAACCAATAAACACAAGTACCACACCGAATCACCACAGCATAAGTCAAAATACAATGCAATGCAATGATGTAGGAATGCCAATGCAATGCAATGCAATGCAGTGTACACATGTACTCCGAACGGAAGTATCGACGTCACGGTAGCACAACCCATGGGAGACCGCGAAGTCCATCTACTTACTCATCCACAATTCCAGGACAATCATCGGACATTAGATGCTCACAATCCACGATTTCGGGACAACCATCGGACATTGGACTACTCACATCACTCTCACACAATCCACGATTCAGGGACAACCATCAGATATCAGACTACTCACATCACTCCCATGCAAACTGAGCTCAGCTCATCACAGTGTTTCACCAAGTATCAACAAAGTATCAACAATCTATCATGAGAGATGTGAATGCGTGCGATGTATGAGTCAACATGAATAATCAAATCAATATCACAAGTACCAAACACGGGTACGCCAACAATATCAGGAAAGACTACGCAAGTCATATAGAATACTATCCTCAAAATCAAATGCCAACAAGTGGGGCACCACAATATCATGAGCGAGATATCTCAATAGTCTCTAATATCCACTATCGCTATACGACATCCATCCGACAATCAGTAGGACAAGTCAATCACAACACAACAGGGCCCAACCTAATACAATATCCAACCCAAATTCATACCCAAAGGTTTACATGCTTTCTCCGACAATATAATCTAAATATATGCTTCGCTACACGTAATCTAACCGAGGGTAAGCCATAACCTACCTGGATGGCCAAATAGCAAACACCAACAATCACTCCTTCGCTTTCCCCTTCCGCTGAGCCTCAAGATCAAAGAAGTCTAGGCATATTCAAAATCTAGATTAGAAATCATGAAGATCGGTACTAATATCACTATCATTCAATTTAGGTAAAAAACAATCCTAAAATTTGGGGAAACGGGACCCACAAGGTAAAAACGGGAAATTCGAAAGTAAAATATAAAATTAAGCACTAGGTGATCAAAACCCAACAACTAATTGCTAAATTAACTCAAGGATGCACCTACTTTCGAGTTTCAAGCAAAGCCCCCAATTTTGGGTATAAACCCTAACTCTTAGATTCAAGAATTCAACACTAGTAATGGAAGATATAAGATTAGCAACCTTAGATATATCATAATCTAGCATAAACCCAATCAATTTCATCATTAATAAGCCTAGATAGAACATTCATCAAAACCCACTTTTAATCTTCCATTAATAAGGGACTAACATGGAAAGAGGAATTCTAACATAATTAGGAATAATGAAATAGCAAGAGGGTTACGAGAGCTTACCACCAATAATCTCCAAAAATAGTCCTCAAGAGCTCTATTTTCGTAATGGTATTAAATGATAGACTAAGGGCTTTTAACACTTCATTAAATGAACTCACTGTCCGTTACCCGCTTCCGCGACACCAAGGCCGCCCTAACGGTGCCTCGACCGCAACAGCGGTCAAGCCCAAATGGCCAGGACCGCTCCAGCGGCAGGGTGACCGCTCCAGCGGTACCGCTGCCGTGGTGCTGGTGCCGCCAAAGCGGGCACCAGACACCAAAAACTTACCAAGTTTTACACTTCAATCCGATTTTTTGACTAATTCCCGAGGTCATCTCCTCAAATACCACATACATAGACGCACATAGAAACACGCTACGAACGCGATTGTGGCCTCGAAATTCCCAACGGAGGTCTCGTTGACCGAGTCTACCCCCGATACCTCAATTCCAATTTCCCAACCCAAGTCCCAAAATGCATCCGAGTGCATTGGGAACCGAACCAAATATACACACAAGTTCTAAATGATCATCCGGACCTCTCGAAATCGACGAATTTTCGAAAAAAAACTGTTTGCGCAAAAGTCAACTTTGGGTCAACTATGTTTCGCTTAAAGCCTATATTTCACAAAAGTCGCTCGAATCAAGTCTAGACACCTCCGAAAGCGTGTCAACGGTCCGCTCGGGTCGAAAGTGAGCTAACCAATGCTCGGAAATGGGAGCAAAATGCCGGAAAGACTATAACGACCAAACGGTTCGTTACATCAGATACCAATTAAACCATCGCTTGTCCTCGAGCAAAGAAAGGAAAAGAAAGGGGAAATACCTGAATCAGCGAACAACTGGGGATATCGGCTACGCATGTCGGACTCAGTCTCCCAAGTAGCCTCCTCAACAGAACGATGCTTCCATTGTACTTTCACAGAAGCAATCTCATTCGACCTCAACTTCCGAACCTGCCTATCCAAAATTGCAATAGGCTCCTCCTCATAGGTCAAATTCTCATCAAGTAATATCGAATCCAAACAAACAATGTAGGTACCGTCTACATGGTACTTCTTCAGCACCGAAACTTAAAAAATCGGATGAACTCCCGCTCAGCCTGGCGGCAATGCCAACTCATAAGCTGTATCACCCACACGATCAACAATCTCAAATGGACCAATATACCTGGGGCTCAACTTGCCCCTCTTACCGAACCTCATAACACCCTTCATGGGTGAAACCTTCAATAGGACCTGGTCACCAACAACAAACTATAAATCTCAGACCTTCCGGTCCGCATACATCTTATGTCGACTCTAAGCGGCCAAAAGCTTGGCCCGAATAACTCTCACTCTATCAAGAGACTCCCTCAACAGATCCGTACTCTAAGGTCGAGCCTCGAATCCATTAAATCAGCCAACTGAAGATCTACATCTCCTTCCATATAAAGCCTCAAAAGGCGCCATGACAATACTCGAATGATAATTGTTATTGTACGAAAACTCTAACAATGGTAAGTGTTGATCCCAATGACCACCAAAATTAATAACACACACTCTTAATATGTCCTCGAGCACCTGAATGGTCCACTCGGACTGGCCATCAGTCTGGGGATGAAAAGCTGTACTGAGATCCAACTGGATACCTAACTCCTCATGAAAAGCCCTCTAGAATCGGGAAGTGAAGATAGTATCCCGATCAGATACAACAGAAATAGGAATCCTATGCAATCTCTTACTATCCCGAATGTATAACTTGGCTAACTTCTCCGCGGTATAGGAAATCTAACTGGAATAAAGTGAGCGGACTTAGTCAACCGATCAACTATCACCCAAATGGAGTCAAACTTGCCCAGGGTCTTCGAAAGACCCACAACAAAATCCATGGTAATCCTCTCCCACTTCCACTCGGGAATGGGCATTCTCTGAAGCACACTGCCGGGTCGCTGGTGCTCATACTTTACCTGCTGACAATTCTCACACTTAGCCACGAAATCAACTATATCTCTCTTCATCTGACGCCACCAATAGTGTTGTCTCAAATCACGGTACATCTTAGTCGCCTCCGGATGAATGGAATAGTGAGATCTATGAGCCTCAGACAAGATCAACTGAATCAAATCACCAACAGGAGGAACGCACACGCGTCACCTAATCCTTAAAATCCCCTCAGAATAAATCATGGCCTCCTTGGCCTCACCTCTTAATATTCTATCTCGAATCTTGCTTAACTGATCAATCCTTAAACTGATGAATCCTGATCCGATCCAATAAAGACGACCTCTCCTTTACACAAGCCAAAATCTTGCCTGGGATGAAATATCAAGACGAATGAAACCGTTGGCTAGAGTTTGAACCTCCATGGCCAATGGACGACAATCAAACGAGTTAAAATCTCCATACTCACTGCCTTGCGATTCAAGGCATCAGCCACAACATTTGTCTTCCCGGGATGATAAAGAATAGAGATGTCATAGTCCTTCAGGAGCTCCATCCATCGGCGCTGCCTGGAACTAAGATCACTCTGGGTGAAATATGTTGAAGACTACGGTGATCGGTGAAAACCTCACAGTGGACACCGTACAAATAATGCCTCAAAATCATCAAAGCAAAGACCACGGCCAACAACTCCAAATCATGGGTAGGGTAATTCTTCTCATGAACCTTCAACTGACGGGAAGCATAGGCTATCACTTAACCCTCATACGGGAGGCATCACAATAGGCCGCGAAATTCTTACCCTCCACGGGTAATGCTAAGATCGGGGCTGAAGTCAAAAGAAGATTGAGCTTTTGAAAGCTCTCCTCACAATCATCTGACCACAGGAAAAGAATATCCTTCTGAGTCAATCTGGTCAAAGATGAAGCAATAGCAGCAAAACCCTTCACAAAACGATGGTAATAGCTGGCCAAAACCAGAAAA
This sequence comes from Lycium barbarum, assembly GCF_019175385.1. Classification (NCBI taxonomy): domain Eukaryota; kingdom Viridiplantae; phylum Streptophyta; class Magnoliopsida; order Solanales; family Solanaceae; genus Lycium; species Lycium barbarum. The sequence goes on from NC_083337.1 coordinate 30,477,477, forward strand.
CTACGAACCTAAGTAACAATAGTGGGCCTCGCCCGACCCCTCACAGCTTGAATCTTCTGTGGGTCCACCATAATCCCATCCTTGGACACAACGTGGCCCAAGAATTCCACAGACTCCAACCAGAACTCACACTTAGAAAACTTATCAAACAGGATATGCTTTTTCAACAACCTAAGAATAGAACGAAGATGGCTCTCATGCCCTTCCCTACTCTTGGAAATACCAAGATATCATCAATAAACACAATCACGAAGGAATCAAGGAATGGACTAAAGATGTCATTCATCAAATTCATAAGTGCAGCCGGGGCATTGGTAAGCCCAAAAGACATCACTAGAAACTCATAGTGGTCATATCTCGTCCAAAAGGCTATCTTCGGAATATCCTCCGCCCTGATCTTCAACTGGTGATAACCTGAACGCAAGTCAATCTTCAAAAACACTGAAGCACCCTGGAGCTGGTCAAATAGATCAGCAATACGAGGCATAGGCACTTGTTTTGAATAGTAACCTTGTTCAGCTAGCGATAATCAATGCACATCCTCATGGTCCCATCTTTCTTCTTCAAAAATAACACAGGAGCACCCCAAGGGGAGACACTCGGTCTAATGTACCCCTTACTCAGTAAATCATGTAATTGCTCCTTAAGCTCTCTCAACTCGGCAGGTACCATCCGATATGGCGGAATAGAAATAGGGCGAGTGCTCGGATCCAAATCAATACAGAAATCAATCTCACGATCGGTTGGCATACCCGGCAGATCCGGCGGGAATACCTCTACGGACTCGTTCACAATAGGGATAAACTCAAGGGGTTGAGATGCAGCAGTCCTGTCACGAACATGAGCCAGATAGGATAAACACTTCTTATTTACTAACTTCTTCGCCTGAAGGAAGAAAATGATTTTCTTCAGAGCGGGACTAGGAGTACCCCTCCACTCGAGCTTAGGAATGCTCGATATGGCTATGGTAAATGTCTTGGTGTGACAGTCCAAGATCGCGTGAAAAGGAGAAAGCCAGGACATCCCCAATATAATATCAACGTCCACCATATCGAGAATCATCAAATCTACCCAAGTGTCATACCCTATAAAAGTAACCAAGCAAGACCGGTAAACTCGATCAACAACCACAGAATCTCCAATCGGAGTAGAAAGATGTATAGGTATATCTATGCTATCATAAAAACAAATTCCAACCAACGATATGATATGCAGACACATATGAATAAGTGGATCCAGGATCAAACAATACTAATGATTCTTTATGATGGATAGATATGGTACTTGAAATCACAGCATCTGAGGCCTCTACCTCAGGCCTACTCGAAAATGAATAACAATGGGCACCACCACGTCCAGTCTGAGATCCATCTCTCGCACCCTGAGAACCACCTCTGACTGCCTGGGATCCATCTCTAGAACCATGAGAACCACCGTGGCCTGACTGAGTGTCGTCTCTCTGAGAAGCACTACGTCGACCACCAGATGATGTCGGAGTCCTCGGTGGCTGATAATCCCTCCTGGGTCGGGAACATCTCCTAAAAACATGCCCAACCTCTCTACAAGAATAACAGGTCAAAGTAGTTGGAGGCTGATAAACTGAAGCAGAGGACCCGGAGGAAACAATCCTGTCTACCGGTCGAGAAAACAAACTCCCGGGAGCTCTCTGTCTGGGTGGCTCACTGGGGAAGCCTGCAAAGCTGAGTGCACAGGACGGCTGGAATATGGCTGATATGGCCTAGAAGATTGACCGGCAGCCCTCCGATAGAACCACCATAACTCCCAGTCTGACAGGGTCTCTTTTCACCACCACCAAATGCACGGGCCTTAGCGCCCTCAACCATAGAAGCATGCTCGACGATGGACTGGAAGGTAGACCCCATAGCCTCCATCTGAAGGCAAGGAATCTGAAGAGAACCGACTAACCCACCAATAAAACGCCTGATCCTGTCAGCCTCAATAGGGATCAAAGGAGTAGAATAACGGGCCAGATATAGATAGCGGGTCACATAGGCCTCCACCGATATACCCCTCAACTAAAGATGTAGAAACTCCTTCTTACGCACCTCTCTCAAAGATCGAGGCACCTACTTCTCAAGGAAGGCCCGGTAGAATTGAGTTCAAGTCAGGGGAGGGGAACCCTCAAGTCTGCAAGCAACAAAATACCGCCACCAAGTCTTCGCGTTGGCGCGAAACTGGTAGGACACATAGTCAACTCCATGGGTCTCTACGATCCCCATCCTATGCAGCAACTCATGCATATCCATGATGAACTCATAAGCGTCCTCAGTAGAAGTACCCGAAAACTTCGGCGGCTCTAACTTTCTGAATATCCCAACAATGTCCTGATCAGAAACGGTAATAATAGCGCCCTCCATGGGCCTAAGATCATCACCAGGAGTGGGTACTGCATCAATACAGGGAGCTATAGCTGCAGTGGGGTGTGCTACCCGAGAAGGTCCCTGCTCAGGGGTCTACGCCCCAACTCTGGTCTGTGAACCTCCGCCAATAGTAGTAACACCAGCGGCAGCCTGCTGGCATCTTGATGAAGTAGGAATCTAGCCATAGTGTTATGCATAGCTTGATCAGAAGTAACCTCAGGCTGTGTCCGTGCTGGGGCCACACCATCCTCTGTGGCCTGGCCTCAATCCAGCTGATACTCAGGCTCAGGAGACGGAGAACTCTCGCGTCGTTGTCCTACCTCAGGAGCCCTGCCCCTGGCTGGGGCAGCCCTGCGAACTCTAGCTCTGCCGCTCCCTCTGGCCGTCGCTCGCCCTCGGGTGCTAGCAGGAGCTGCGGGCTCTGGCACCTGACCTCAGGCTATAGTAGCTCGAGTCCTCACCATCTGTGAGAGAAGAGTTAAAAGTCATATACCAATTTGAACTTTTCAGATACAAATTAGAATAAAGTAGCACAAAAGAATGAAAGAAAGTGAGATTTCCTAAATGTCCTATAGCCTTTCGTAGATAACTACGGAGCTCATTGTACCGATCCACGAGACTCTACTAGACACGCTCTTGTGTTATAGACCGGGTAACCTAGATCTATGATACCAACTTGTCACGATCCAATTTGGCTAAGTCATGCGAGCACTTACCTTTTTCACCTCGTTAAGCGAACCCTCAACCCAACAGAAATAAAGACAGAAGTAAATAAATAAATCATTCGGAAGAGAATAATTACGTAAGTCTCACAATAATATATAATAAAGATAGTGCGAAAATACGAAAAATACCCCCAGGGTTTGGTTTAGGCCATACAAGAGCATCTAATGAAAAATATACAAGTCTGGAATATAATAATACATAAATCCGTCTATGTCTCAGAATAGAAATATAATACATAACAAGAGGAGTCTTCAAGGCAGCGAACGTCGCATGCTCACCCTAGAAACTCGATACTATGCTGATGGCGACAATCAGCCACGGGAGATAGAAGCAGACCCAACCTGAAACTCTGCATTCATAAAAGAATGCAGCAAGTGCAAGTCAGTACAAAAACACAGTACTGGTAGGTATCATCGGCCAACTAAGCATAGCTAACATAATTCAGACAATAAAGCCGGATAGGCAGATAAATCAATAAGTATAAATCAACGCAATCAGAAACAAGTATCTGTCATCACCTAGGTTGAAGCATCTAAACCTAAGTATGCCAAGTCTCAATATATATCCAATCCAAAACCAATCAACACAAGTACAATGTTATAGCCCGTATTTTGTACGTTCAGATAATTCAAGATAATTGCCAGACGTTAAAGGAAAGGTCATATTTTGATCTTGTTTAATATACAAGTTGCTTATGAAAATTATTGATGTGGAAATATTGAGAAAGGCTAAGAGTAAAAAGGGAAATTCACAAGATGGTTCATGGTAATATTGTGAAAGGCTAAGGGCAAAATGGGAATTTTACAAGAAGTCTTGAAAGTTCTTGAAAGGGGCCATGTTGGCCGTGTGGTGTGTGAGAGTGGGACCCACCCATGGCTTGGCCAATAGCCTTGAGCCATGAGGTGGGGCATGTGTCCAACCCCTTATAGGCTATGCATATATATACTCATCTTACCAAGCAAGACAAAAAAAAATTACTCATCTTCCAATTCAAGAAAGCTTGGAAAAAATAAGGGGTATTCGGCCATGGCATCAAAAGTTTAAGCCATAGAAATTGATCAAGAAAAATTATTTCCTTTTAGAAATCCAACCAATTGGAAGGTCCTCATTAACATGGAGTGGTTTTTGGAGCAATAAAACCATTCATTTGAGCAATATGCAACCCTAGCCGAGTGAAGAGACAAGTGGAGGAAGGTAAGGTTTAATCTTCTCTCTTATGTGTTATGGATGATTTATGTATGTTGTAGTGTGTGCAAATTGATGAAATTCATGAAATATATGTGTGTGTAAGGGATGGCCGAATAGAGGTGGTGTTGTGTAGATGTGATGAATTAATTTTATTTAGTATTTTGATTGTTGTAGTTGTGGATTCCATGATGAAAATGAGAGTTTAATGATTCAAATGGAAGTTGAAATTGTTGTGGGCTATTTTGGAAGCCAATGTGGATTGAATGTAGTCTCTTGTATTTATGGGAAATAATGTTGTTAGTGAATGAATTATTGGTATAGTTCATGAATTTGAAGGAAGGAAATGTGCTGTTATTGTTATTGTTGCACTTTGGAGGTTTCGGGTGGAATGGCATATTGGTTAGATTATTTTGAATATTGTGTGAATTGTTTGAAGTGTTCTTGAATTCTGCTTGTAAGGTCTTGGGCAAGTATTGGAATGTGTAAGCATCGATGTTGGCTTGATTATATGTGATTGAATGGAATATAAATGAAATGTTGTTGAATTGTGTAGAAAGGATTGCTAGTGTTAGAGTGCATTTGAAATAATTGTTGAAGTTGGAGATATTATTGTTAGTATTGTTGTTGATAATTTGGCCGAGTTGAATTCTCAGATTGTTGTTGATAAAATTGGCCGAGTTAGATTCTCGGGGATGGTGTATTTACAGGGGAAATGCTGCCGAAATTTCGGTAGGTTATAAGTGAATTTAAGTGAGAAACTAAGGCAAGTGTATGACGACGAATCTAATAATTATGTAAATTCTTTTGAATGTAGACAAGCAAGCTTGGATAAATAGGCGTAGCTAATAGGACGTGGAACAGGTATGTTAAGGCTCGTCCCTTTCTTTCAAAGGCATGATTCCTATGATTACAATTCCATAAATGTTTTCATAGCCTCCTTAATTCCAAAAGTAGATTTGTATGATTCCAAGGCATGATTTCTTTTCCCGATAACCGTAAATGTTTTCCAAAGTGTCCGTATTTTTCCAAATAAGAGGTTTATGACTCCGTAAGCCTTTATGACAACAACGATGGATATGTTTTACAATGACAACGATGATGTCAAGAATGAGAATATTTCTATGATGACTATGATGAGAATGATTTCATGTTTAAAGGTTCCAAGTTTACGATTTCAATGACGATATAGGAATGTTGAGCTATTTCTTGATTTCCCAATTTTATTCATGGATGATGACTATTTTTAAAGATTCCAAAGTATATGAAGTGACGCCTTATGAGATTTATGATTTTATTCTATGATCTTTAATGCTATTCTTCGTTGATAGTCTCACCTTATAGTAATTGTCCCTTCAAGGTAAGACAAAGCGATGATGATTATTCCATAATATAATCGGAGGTTACCAACCTTACGTCACTCCGATAGATACATGACTTTCTTTGGGCTCTCATGCATGCTGCTTATATGATATATGTATATGTATATGTATACGGGGAAGATGGGAAAAAGGGCCAGAGCGCTATAGACGTTGGGATATGCACACAATACATGTATTTGTATATGACATGATATCATCTCGGACGCGGGATATATGTGGTTAAATGGATTGGAGCCGATGCCTCGGCAACATGATATGTTCTATTTTCTATATATATGAAAAAGAAATGTTTTCAAAGAAAGTAAAGTATGATATATATATGGATCGGGCTGCACGTTCCGCAGCAATATAGTATATATATATGGATCGGGCTGCACATTCCGCAGCACTAAGCATGCATGGTACCCGCCTAAAAGGCACTCAGATGTACAGGTTACTCTTTTACCCCGTGATATGCTCTATATTTCCATTCTGTTATTATACATATTTACATCCCTTACTATGTTACCATTCATGCCTTACATACTCAGTACATTGCTCGTACTGACGTCCCTTCTTATGGACGTTGCGTTTCATGCCGCGCAGGTGGATACAGATGAGTAGAGGGTATTGCTAGAAGATGATCCAGCTGGATTGGCGAGCTCCATTTCCTTCCGGAGTGTTGCCGAGTCAGAGTATCCATGTTATGGTATCTTGATTGATGTTAGAGACTTTGCAGATAGAGTCACGTGTATAGAATGTCAGTCTTGTAAGCGGCTCTGCAAGCCGACGTACCATTATGCACCATGTTACAAATTCCATATGATTACAGATATTACTCGATTTGAGAATGACAAAAAGAATGGTTTTGACAAGTTTTTATTATGCATTTCATTTCGTAACTTAAGAGTCCAGTGAGGTTATGAACATAATGAGAGCTAAAGGGGTTCGCTCGGCTCTGAGTATGGGGTCGGGTGCCCATCATGCCCTACCAAGATTAGGGTGTGACAACACCGAATCACCACAGTATAAGTCAAAATGCAATGCAATGCAATGATGTAGGAATGCCAATGCAATGCAATGTAGTGTACATATGTACTCCGGATAGAAGTATCGACGTCCCGGTAGCACAACCCATGGGGGACCCGTGAAGTCCATGTACTCACTCATCTACGATTCCGGGACAATCATCAGACATCTGACTCTCACATCACAAATCCACTATTCCAGGACAACCATCGGACATCGGACTACTCACATCACCTCCACACAATCCACAATTCCGGGACAACTATCGGATATCGAACTACTCACATCACTCTCATGCAAACAGAGCTCAGCTATTACAATTTTTCATCAAGTATCAACAATATATCATAAGAGATGTGAATGTGTGCGACGTATGAGTCAACATGAATAATCAAATCAATATCACAAGTACCAAACACGGGTACACCAATAATATCAGGAAAGACTACGCAAGTCATATAGAATACTATCTTCAAATGAAATGCCAACAAGTGGGGCACCACAATATCATGAACAAGATATCTCAATAGTATCTAATATCCACTATCGCTATGCGGCATCAAGCCGACAATCAATAGGACAAATCAATCACAACACAACGGGTAGCTAGCCCCAATCACACAACAAGGCCCAACTTAATACAATATCCAACCCAACTTCATACCCAAAGGTTTACATTCTTTCCCCGGCAATATAGTCTAAATATATGCTTCGCTACACGAAGTCTCACCAAAGGTAAGTCATAACCTACCTGGATGGCCGAACAACAAACACCAACAATCACTACTTCGCTTTCCCCTTCCGCTGAGCCTCAAGATCAAAGAAGTCTAGGCTTATTCGAAATCTAGATTAGAAATCATGAAGATCGATACTAATATCACTATCATTCAATTTAGGTCAAAACCAACCCTAAAATTTGGGAAAATGAGACCCACAAGGTCAAAACGGAAAATTCGAAAGTAAAATATCAAATTAAGCACTAGGTGATCAAAACCCAACAACTAATTGAAAAATTAACTCAAGGATGCACCAAATTTCGAGTTTCAAGCAAAACCTCCAATTTTGGGTATAAACCTTAACTCTTAGATTCAAGAATTCAACACTAATAATGGAAGATATAAGATTAGCAACCGTAGATATATCATAATCTAGCATAAACCCAATCACTTTCATCATTAATAAGCCTAGATAGAACATTCATCAAAAACCACTTTTAATCTTCCATTAATAAGGGACTAGCAAGGAAAGAGGAATTCTAAGATAATTAGGAATAATGAAATAGCAAGAGGGTTACGAGAGCTTACCACTAAGAATCTTCACCAATAATCTCCAAGAACAGTCCCCAAAAGCTCTATTTTCGTAATGGTATTAAATGATAGACTAAGGGCGTTTAACACTTCATTAAATGAACTCACTGCCCGTCAACCGCTTCCGCGGCGCCAAGGCCGCCCCAGCGGTGCCTTGAACTCTACAGCGGTCAAGTCCAAATGGCCAGGACCGCTCCAGCAGCAGGGTGACCGCTCCAGCGGTACCGCTGCAGCGGTGCTGGGGCGCCTAAGTGGGCACCACCAGCAACTTGCCAAGTTTCACACATCAATCCGATTTTCCGACTAATTTCCGAGGCCATCTTGTCACATGGCCTCGAAATTTCCAACGGAGGCCTCGTTGATCGAGTCAACCCCCGATACCTCAATTTTAATTTCCCAACCCAAGCCTCAAAATGCATCCGAGTGCATTGGGAACCGAACCAGATATACACACAAGTTCTAAATGACCATCCGGACCTCTCGGAATCGACGGATTTTTGAAAAGGTTTCGTTTACCCAAAAGTCAACTTTGGGTCAACTCTTTTTCACTTAAATCCTATATTTCAGAAAAGTCACCTGAATCAACTCTAGACATCTCGAGAAGCGGGTCAACGGTCCTCTCGGGTCCAACGTGCGCTGAACACTGCTTGAAAAGGGGAAAAAATGCCGGAAAGACTATAACGACCAAACATGTCATTACAATACTAGTATTCGTAGTATTGCTCGTGTAGTTTCTTGTCCTTTGTTTTCTGCTACTACTTATTGTTTCCTGTACTTCAATTATCTTATTAATCTGTGGTAGCTACTGCTCCTTTTTTTTTCAGACTGTTTTATCACGATTTATTCGCTTTCATTATTTCCTTTTTTCATGCTTCTTTCAATAGATTTTCCTTATATCGAGGGTCTATTGGAAATGGTCTCTCTACCTTTCAAGGTAGAGGCAATATCTGTGTACACTCTACCCTCTCCAGACCCCACTTTGTGAGATTTTACTGAATATGTTGTTGTTTTTTTCATGAAGATTTGGGTGTCTCAAGTTGTTTCTGAATACCAACACAATTCGAACATGTCATTTTCGTGCTCTCAGGTCCATGCAACCTACATTAGATTCCTTCACAAAGTCCCAAATTGTTTGTGGAGTAAAAGCGAATATTCAAAAAACATTTAAGTTACGTGCATTATTGATATTAATAAAATTAAGAGAAAGTCCTCCAAATTCAGTTTATGTGTATATTTTCATTGTCATAGTATTTTAAAAAAATTCTAATTTTCTTGAAATATTAATTATTGTGACCTATTATACTTTTTATGTAGTTTTTAAATATGTAAATTTATTTAAAAAATAAAAGATTCTATATTCAAATTCACACAGAACATTAGTTAGTTTAACTCTTATACTCAAATCAAGCCACATAAATTAAAATAGAGGGAGTATATCAAGGCTTGTGAATTATGCACAGTCAAGTGGCATTTATGTTAATCATTAAACAACAAAGGGTAAAAAATGCTTTTGAAATACTAGAAATAGAATAACAATACGTGTTTGGTTTTTGGTAAAAAAATGCCATGAACTATTAGAAATAGAATAAAAACGCCCTCGGTGGTACTGAACTGACCCAATTATGCTCCTATACGGTTAACGAACCTCTAAATCTCATGTTATCCTTTTTAAAACTTATTTATTTTTTGAGATAAACTCCACTTTGAAAATGTGGATTCTTTTTATTTTTATTTAAACTGGTCACATTTCATTGCCACTAAAAAGGATTACATATGAAGAAGGAGGGCTAGGCATAGCGTTCTTTAGTGAAATTTGTATAAAAGTTGGAGCAAAAAGTTTTGCACTATAGTGGCAAACATAGAACCAGAGAACCACTTCAAGGAGGATTAAAATAAATCATCACGGGCTTTCTTCTTCAAACTCTAAATGAAGGGAATTGCCATCTATCCATTTTTAGTAGCCCTTTAATCTGTCTTGGCATGGAGCTGGTGTTGGTATAGACTCTGACAGTATCTGTGCTATGACTTAGAGAAGCTAGTTTATCAGCCACTTTATTGGCTTCTCTGAAGCAGTGCTTAATAACTACATTGTTCTCATGAATCAAAAGTTTGATGTCATCAACTGTTTCTCTGATCTTCCAAGGAGGAGTCCAGCTTTCAGATATGCAAATTTTTAGAAGAAGTGAGTCAGCTTCAGCAATTTTCAGGTTATGCCCATTGTCAATGCACCACTTCACACCAAAAAGGAAAGCGTTTGCCTTAGCTTTGTTACTGGTACCCTCTCCAAGAGGCAATATGAAAGCCATGATGCATTTACCCAAAGAATTTCTAACCATTCCTCCTCCACTTGAATTACCAATATAGGAACCATCAAAATTCATCTTGATATACATCAGAGAGGGTTTAATCCACTTGACTAGAAAAGTGGAAGTAACAGTCAAGCTGAGATCCATAAGCCTGATTAAGTTTGCCCACTGGTCTGGTATGTTAAGGTTAGGAAAGTTTCTTTTGGTCATGTGGCAAATATTGAAAGAAATATGGGAAATGGATCTGATGAAGGTTGGATTTTCTTCCTCATATCTAAAGTTACACCTTGATCTCCATAACTCCCAAATAGTGATAGGGGGAGGATTTTTATCACATATGCTGCTACTAGATTTTTGGAGGTACAGCTCTAGCATATGTGTAGAAGTTCTCTGAGATTTGTGTTCTTGGTATTGATCCCTATTTTACCAGCAAAATAATTCCACAGTATGTGAGCAAAGTGTCCTAAGCAGAATAGGTGGTCAACTGTCTCTATTCCTGGTTTCATACCTTCACCAACACAACAAAAGCATTTAGAAACTGAAGTTATTTTAAATTTTTTGGATATTTTTTCATCAGTTGGAAATCTGCGATGGATTGCCCTCCAAGCTAGACAAGACATCTTAAAGGAGACATCTTTGTGCCAAAGTTTTGAATCCATTTGTGCCACTAGTTTCTTTTTTGTAATAAGATTCCATGCAGATGAAACTGAGAAGATCCCAGCCTGAGTTGTTATCCAACAAGGTGTGTCCTTAGCATGTTGATTGAGTCTTAGAGGATACTTGTTGATAATATCTCTGATCTGATCACTGGGTTATGGATCTAGAACTGTCCAATCCCATTGATCATCCTTGAAGACTTCCTTAACAGATATGTCTTTAACAATGTTGGAATCATCCATGAAATCACTTAAGGGTCCCCGTTTGGTCCAATTGTCAAACCAAAAGTTGTTGTCCCCTTTCTCCACGTTCCACCAAATCATATGCTCAATCTCTTAATTTGTACCAAAGTATAGTAATAGGGTGATCATTTCTACAATACTTGGCATGGAGGAAATTAGACCATATAGAGGTGTTTTTCTTGAAGTTCCACCACTGTTTTGTAGTGAAGGCTTTGTAAGTATCCTCTAGTTTCCTGAAATTGGCACCACCCTCTTTGTAGGGGTAGCTTAAGCTTTCCCATGAAATCCAGTGATATTTCCCACCTTCTTCATTGCCAGACCAAAATAATTTATCCATATAAGTTTCAATCATTTCACAAGTGCCTTTGGGAGGGTGAACAGCTGCTAGAGTATTGTCACGACCCGACTAGGGGCCATGACGAGTACCCGGGCCTAACCACCGAGCACTGCTCATACTATTACCTATCGTACTCATCCTGCTTTCATTCATTATTCTTATACTCAAAATCATGGGAAAACCATTTCCATTTTGAAACATATTTACCTTTATATACATAAGCCCTTCGGCTATCAAAATCATGTACATATAATAAGGACATTGTGAGACCATACTACCCACACATACGCATCTACGAGCCTCTACTAGAGTACTAGACATATGGACGGGACAGGACCCCGTCATGCCCAAAACATATATATACACAAAATAATAAATCAATGGCACCTCCGGAACAATGGAGTGCTCTCAAGTCAGCTCATAGCTCCTACGAGTCTGGATCACCTCTCTGTCTACCTGTGGGCATGAACACAGCGTCCAAAGAAAATGGACGTCAGTACGAACATTGTACTGAGTATGTAAGGCATCAACAATAATAATGCATCAATGAAATAAGGAAGCATCAAATGAGGAGCAACCTGTAACTCACTATCAATTATAAAAGAAATAATGCATGCTGGCTTACTTCATAATCATCATCATATCATGTATGCATATATGTATAAGCTGCCCGACCATAGAGGTACGGTGTAATAATCATTAGCCCGCGTCCGGGGTACCATCTCATGCCGCCCACTAGTGGTGTCTGCCCATGACACCTAGACATGGTGTATACGCTGCCCGCCTTAGCGGTGTCTGCCCGACCATATAGGCACAGTGTAATATCATCATCATGTACTCGTCATAATGCATGCATAGAACTCAAAGACAGCTATACTTTATTGGGGTGACATAAGGTCGTGAACCCCCGATTCCATTATGGAGCATTCATAAGCATTCTGCCTCACCTTGAAGGAATTAGCATATAAGGTGAGTGTATACAATGAACAACATCAATGGATCGTAGTTAATATCATTAGCTTTGTAGAAACATCATATTCGTGTACTCTAGAATCTTTGGACTTAAGCTCATCATCATCAAGTTCATAATATCTCTTATTTTTAACGCATATGGCTATTCATGAACATAGACTCTTAGTTTTCCGGAATGTAGGAAATTCATGGAGAAGGAGGGAAGACCATGTCATAAGATTCATGCCTTAGAAAGAAGGGACTAGCCTCACATACCTTTTCCTTTAGCTATTCTACCGCTTGATCATTCTCCTTCAATGCTCACGTCTTTACCTTTAAGGGAGTTCGTATTAACATTAACTAAACGATTATAAGAACGTGCTTACTACATCTAGAGAAAATTGGGCAGCATTTCCTTTGTTTATACAACTTTTCTCATTTTACATATCAACTCCCAAACATCCATAACAACATTCACAATGTTATAAACAACAATCATCATTCATCTACATTATCCACATTTCACAATTTCACTTCAATTCCTTCATAATCGTGGTCATAGTTCACTATTGCATTTTCTCACATATAATGCTTATCCCATATTCTAAATGTCACTTATAGCATACTTACAATCATAACATATCAATATTCATGATTCACTCCAAACTACTACTCAAAAATGACACTATTCTTACATTCATAACCCATTTTCTATCTCCTTCTACAATTCAAGTATTTCAACCTCTCAATACTTTAAACAACATGGAATGATCATAAAACTTACCTTTGATAGTGTGGGAATGAGATTTAAGTGGAAATACTTCACTTGAGAAAAACCCTAGTTCCACTTCTCACGAGATTTCTTGCCTTAGATGAACCCTAGTGAGTTTCTTGCACTTGTTTCTCTTGATTTGATGAATTTGATCCTTAGTTTCACTTGGATTCTTGTAGATGAAGAGTGAGAGTTCTATAGGGTTCTTGAGGTGTGGAGAGAAAATGAGAAGATGGGAAATGAAAATAATGAACTTGGGTCCCTTATTTAAAAACTGAAAATTCTGTCCCGACTCAATTATACGGACACTTATACGGTCCGTATAAATTTATACGGTCCGTATAATTGACCGTAAAATTATCCCACCAATAACTCATTATGTGACCATTATACGGCACATTATACGGTCTGTATAAGTGACCGTATAATCCCATCAGTGAGGGACCTTAACTGTGATGATTCTGCGGACCATTATACGGACCGTATAATTTGTCGTATAATCTATCTCTTCTTCGATTTTGTTCTCGTCACTTCGTTTGATCTCAAATCCTTATGGAACCTTCTTCGCACTTGTTTAACACTTCATTAAAAATCCAAGGGACGTTATAACTCTTCTCCAAAACATCATTAAGCCATCATTCATTCGATACTCGTAAATCCTGCCCGACACACAACATATACCTTGCTTTCCTTTACAACTTTCGTCTCCTACCTCGAATGTCTTTGAAATCTCATTTAGAATAATCAATTGTTATTTCTTACTTATTAAAACATCGTATACGTCGTGCCCTTCGTTAGTCTATTCACTGTGCATTAACGGAAAAATTTTCGGGGGTGTAACAAGTATGAACATTTAGAGCTAATAGGACATGTCTAATGAGAGTAACTCTCCCTCCCGAGGAAAGGAATTTGAGATGCCATCCCTTGATTCTATTGAGGACTTTATTGATCATTTCACGAAAAATGTCAGGGGTTTTTCTTCCAGTATAGATAGGACAACCTAAGTACTTGAAAGGAAAGTGCTCATATCTTATGTGGAGGATTCTCCCAGCCCTTCTAATGGTACTAAGGTTTGTAGTAGTAGCCATAGTGAAAGAACATTTGCTCTTGTTAATGAGTTGTCCTGAAACTCTTTCATATGTTGCTAAGGTTTTAAGAATGATATGCAAACTACATTTTTTTCCACTGTTGAAGATGATTGTGTCCTCTGCAAAAGAGAGGTGATTAATGTGGGGTCGTGGGTTGTTCATATAAAAACTACTGAAAGTAGGAGCTCTATGGAGAGCATTTAGTAATTTAGAAAGAAGTTCTACACGGATAATAAAAAGGCTAGGTGAACGAGGGTCTCCCTGTCTAAGACCTCTTCCTGATTTAAAGAAACCATGTCTGCTTCCATTAACCAGTACTGTGTACCAATTACTAGATATGTATCTATAAATCATATCAATCCAAGACTCAGCAAAGCCAAATTTCCTTAAAATGAAACATAGAAAAGGCCAAGAAACTCTATCATTAGCTTTAGACATATCTAGTTTAAGAACAACATTTCCACCAAAATTAGGTCCGAAGATATCATTTACAATTTCATGAGTTAAAAGAATGTTATTAGTGATTGCTCTCCCTTTGACAAAGCCACTTTGATTTTGACTAATGATTCTAGGGAGAATTTTAGACAGTCTGGAGTTAATAAGCTTATAATAAATCTTGGTAGATGTATTGCATAAGCTGATGAGTCTTATATCAATAAATTCTTGTGGAGAGTTAACTTTAGGAAGCATAACTATACAAGTATGAGAGAAGAATTTTGGAAGGATAGCACCTTGAAAGAAAGCAATGATTGCAGCATGGATATTCCTTGCAATGATAGACCAGAAAATGTGGATTCAAATCTCAACAAAGTAAAAAAAAAAATGTATGTGAAAGGTAGCAGGTACTCATAAATTATTTGAGTTACACGCAAACCAACTATTAGAGTTATGAAAAGTCATATATAGAATAGCTTTTGTCAATTTGTAAATTAATGTGGTTATCACTTTAATTATTTTCATCTGTGCTAGTCGAAAATGTCGATTTGTGCACAACTCAACTATCACATGTGTACATGTTACCTTCCACCAATACAAATATCAAATAACTATGTCTTCCAAAACTAGGCCGATAAATAAAAAGAAATACATATGATTTTCTTTGTTGAGATTCGAATTCAGATTTTCTATGAAATTAACACACATATGCTCTAATTTTTTATGGAGAAGAAAGCTCAAGAACAGAAAAAATATTTATTTTTAATGAAGGATAAAACACAGTATACAAGAAGTAAGTGGGGTAACCTTTTTTTCATGGTGAAGTCCATCTCACCAAGAAATAAATTTTAAAAAGAGATACATGAGACCTAGAGATCCGTTAGCAGGATCAGGGGCGGACCCACGTTATGCTGAGGGGTGTCATCCGACACTGCTTCGTCCGGAAATTTTACTAAATATATATGTATAACTATCCGAAAACTGTATATAAAAGATGTAAGTAACTCAACTTTGACATAACTAGCAGCTAAGCTCGCTGGTCTAGTGCCTTGCTTGTCTAGGAGATTGAAATCCTGAGTTCAACTCCTGCCTGGGTGTTTTGTTTGATATTTTAACTTTTATTTAATTGCCTCACTCTTTTATATCTGCTAAATAGAGACTTGATCACTCCTTACTTTAAAAAGACCAAACTTACAAGTCAAGCTGGAATCAATCATGAAACTTTAGACTTAAATTTCCTTAGGTGAGTTACGTTTTATTACTAATATGATTTAAATATTTTTTTATGTGAGTTATGTTTTATTAATACGAGTTAAGTATTATGTTAACATGATGTTATAACAATTTATTTATTTGCTTACCTCTTTAAATGCCGACATCGCTCACAAAAAATCCTGCTTACGCCATTGAGACACTATATATTTTTATATATTAGAGGGTGAATATAATTATTATTGTAATTAATATTTACATGAAAGTATTGCACAGACCCATAAGCTTTAAATCCTGAATCTGTCTCAGAAACTGACCTTCCTTCAGTTTATGTTGCTACATCACTGGTAATCCGGTATCTTCAATTATTTTTAAGTAATTTGATCATTATATAGATATATTATACACGACCGGTCGGCACATATAATTTTAATTTCTTTTGGTGATTGTATATCTTTTTACTAATAATATCTTCGACATGCATGAATAATGACATGAAAGCATCTAATATTCGACTTTGAACAGCATGCATCTGGTTGTATTTTCTTTGTTGATTACCATTTACCATCACTTATATTTTTTGGGCTATTAATCATATCAAATTTCTACAGATATATGTTACTTTGTTAGATAAGGGCATAATTGTGCCAGTTTGCTAGCAGTGGGGGTATTTTATCCTATTTCTAATAATTCAGGAATATTTTTTGAGCAAAAGTAAAACGGAGGGCATTTTTATTCTATATTCAGTAGTACAAATATTTTTTGTCCCTTTTTTGATCATTAAGTGAAATAATTCTTTCTTTTTTCAATTTCGATCAACTATTGTCTGAATTCCTACCAAATGTCGTGAAATACGAATACACATTAAATATGAGGTCTTCATCAAGAATTCTCTATTCATAATAAGTTGTAGATTTATCACAATGACCGATTGAGTGGTAAGTTAAGCAAAAATGACAGATTCCTATTAACTTCAATTGGCATCTTCTTGCTGGAGAAGTCATAGGTTATTATCAAAAAAAATTGGTTGAATTATATCCTCTTGAAAGTAATGATCTGGCCACAGATCTATTTGTCCCTCCCTAAATGCTAAAGTTAAGATCAATTTATTAAAAAGTATATTTGTCAAATACTGAATAAGACAAAAGTTAGAAAAGAAGAAAATTTAGTGATGTTCATTCAAAATTGGACAAGAAAGACAATTTATAAGCAAATTATCACCCAGTTTGCGACGGATCTTCAAAAGGCATAGGAACCACATTGATTATGAGCCAAATATAGAGCTAAAATTAAGCTTGGGTCATTAACCGTGACATCTTTAATTTATAATTAGGACAAAGCTCCCAGAAAAAGCCTTAACCTCTGATTGTATTGATGCATGTCCAATTTGGTCGAGCAAGAAGACCGAAAGTCTAAAAGAATAGAGGTGAAAAAAGAGATGAGTAGTCAGATGGATAACCTCTACATGGATGCTTGTCAGTGGTAGCTAGCCTTCATAACATTAACCGTTATTTTTTTATTTTCTTTAATGCTCAAAATTGATAAATTTTAAGTTTTTAACTTTCGTTAGTTTTAGGGATCAAAATCGCACATTTATATTAATTTAAGATTATACATTCTTAGTTAAATTACATAAGAATAAAAGCTGAAATAAAATTATAAGGACTAAAATCGTCATTTTCCCCATGATTACTGGTACGCACTTTTTGTTGGAAAGATGAGACACATGGTGAAATGATTCAAATGTCAGGATATCATACTCCAAATTTTAGTGAACTTTTTAGCTATATATTGTTGTTTAGCTACTCCCTGCGTTCATTTTATGTGTTATTTGATTGAACATAAATTGTTTTAATTTTTTTTTTTAAAGTTTAGAATTTTTTGATAAAAAATTATTCCCTAATATTAAATATAATAACGTGACCTTAGGATAATATGACCTTGGATTCTTCATATTAAGATTTTGTTTGCTGGTTTGAGAATAAGGGCAAATGTGATTCTTAAAAACGGAAAAGGGCCAAATATACCCTTGAACTATTGAAAAAGGGTTAACTATACCCCTCGTTAAACTTTGGGGTCAAATATACCCCTATCGTTATACTTTGGATACAAATATACCTTTCATTTTAACGGAAGACACGTGTCATCGTATTATTTGCCTATTTTAACTATTTTCAAATTAATTATAAATTGAGGCAAGCTCCATCAATAATGCCGTCGTCGCCACCTTCCGCCGCCAACTCCGTCGATAATCAAAAACATATTCACTACCACCACGCCACCCTCCTTCGTCGCTAATCAAGAACTCTGTCAACCTTGGCTACTTTTGCACCACAAGCTGCAGCAAGTATTGAAGCACCTGTTGAGATATTCACCGTGTTTGCCCCATCCCCTCCTGTCCCAACAATATCAACAGCGTCGCCTAAGCCTTCCACTTGTCTGCAATGCTTTATCATCGCCCTTGCCAATCCCACTACCTAACAATCATCATTAGCTCGATTAGCTAGGTTAACCGATCAGACAGTAGTGCCATTAAATTAATGGTTGATTTCTAGTTCGGGCGTGGCGTGGTGGTAGTGAATATGTTTTTGACTAGCGCCGGCGCCGGCGGCGGAAGGTGGCGACGGCAGCGTCATTGATTGGGCTTGCTTCAATTTTTAATTAATTTGAAAATAGTTAAAATAGGCTAATAATATGATCACACGTGTCCTCCGTTAAAATGAAGGGTATATTTATGCTCAAAGTATAACGGTAGGGGTATATTTGACCCCAAAGTATAACGAGGGGTATAGTTAGCCCTTTTTTTCAATAGTTCAGGGGTATATTTGGCCCTTTTCCGTCTCAAAAATATATAAGGTCAAACGTGTGCCACTTTTTAACGGTGAGGACAGGGGTCACCCTAGCTATTAACGGAGAAAAAAGTGTCCCTAGACATGTATATGAGAAATTTTGGCCCTTTTCCGTGTTTTATATAACTCTTAGGCTGCATTTGTTTTTTTTTTTTTTTTAATTAAGACGTCTGAATCTGAATACACATCTGAATATTAAGATGTGGTATGTAGATCTGAACACTGAATGATTAAGACTGTTTGTTTTTCATCATCTGAATCTGTATAATATATCAATATTTAAGCATAATAAATATATAATTCAAATTAAAAATTATATCAAACAAATATTAAGATAAGCAAAAAAAAAAAACTACTTGAGAGATAAATTAAAGTATTTAAAGATATAAATGAATATTTTATGTTTGATACAATTATTGAACTATCTGAATTATTCAAAAAATGATATATCCTTACAAATAAATTGTTTATAAAATGCAATAAAAAAATTTAAATTTAACATAAATTAATCTATAAATCAAACCTATCCAACAAAGTAAAACAATATCTCAAATACAGTTATGATTTAGACACATAAATATTAGAGTATTTGAATAATTAACTAACAATCATCAAATTGTAACACTCCAACACTGGAAAAAAAATTCAAATAACTAAAATATAGAACTCTCAAGTATTTCATCTTCTTTGCATTAGTTGGAGTGCAAGTTGCTCCCTCATATCGGTCATTATCTGAGAATCTTCAACTGTCCAACTAGGTCCATTTGTTTCATCTAATGCTTCTTCTTGTTGTCCTTCTTCATCAAATATCACTTGAGGCGTATCAAAATGATTAAACAAGTCATCATTGATGCGCTCCTTCCTGATAAAATTATTAACGGCAAAACATGCAATAACAACATCTCTTTGGATATTAATAGGATATGGAGCCATCTTGTCCAATATAGGAAATCTTGCTTTCAGTACTCCATAGGAACGTTCGATAACGTTTCTAAGCTGTGCATGAGCATGATTAAACTTTTCCTCCTTCATTATGGCACGCCTACGATGATAATCTCCTAACCAATATCGAATATTACGATACGGTGCTAGAAATCCTCGAGTATTAGGATATGCCGCATCACATAGATAGTATTTATCTGACATTAAAATAAAATAAGTTAGGCGATCATATTGAAAAGCTAAATAAGCATTTCAATTGTTTAAGTTGTATGACTTACTTGGTGGAGGAAATGGAAAGCCATTATCTGGATTAGATGCAATCTCGGTTAGAACGCGTGCATCATGTGCTACCCCTTCCCATCCAGCATAAACATAAGTGAAGACCATATCGAAGTCACATATTGCCAGAACATTCTGATAGCATTTACCTTTTCCCCTTCCTCTATAAACAATTTGTTGATTAGCGGGAACAACAGCATGTACTAATGTCCCGTCTAGTGTACCTATTGCTCCCTGCCAATATATAAATATATGTCAACAAAATGAAAAAAAAAAACTTGTGAAATTCTTTAATGATCGTTTAACAAATAATACCTTAAAAATTCTTCGTAACCTGTTATGAGCACCAGGAATATTCATATTCGAATTAAATGTTGTAGGTGCTATCATCTCTTTTGCAAAATTCATCATTGCCTCAAGAACCTCGTGAAAATACTTGTGAATTGTCTGCAAAGAATGTTGAAATTTTCTCTTGATTACGACGTAACGCTCGTTATGTCCTATAATAGTTAAGAATATTGCTATCTTCTCTTCGACAGATATATGTTTGCTATCTATGAGCCATCCATTATGTCTAAAATGTTGACATAGCCGAACATATGCATCACGTGACATGCGCATCAATTCTATACATTGTCGATTAGAGCCAGATAATAGTTCTAATGTATACTTTTGACCAGATAAAGATGATGTTAAATCTCTAATTCTTCTATCATACTTGAGTCTATAACGATTTCTCTGCCAATACAAGCTCATCAACCATAATATTTGATCATCGATATCCATGTTGAATCTGTTTTACCAAGAAAAAAAAATACAATACACAATCGTAAGCACAACTACCTATGTATTTCATCAAGATAAAAAAGTATAAAATAGTTATAAAAAATTATTCTATACTCATCAAGCATAACAAGACATACAAGTAGCATTTTTCACCAATAAAATATGTTCCATAAGCATAATATATTATCACAAAGTTCCAGAAGTTATAATTAAAAAACAAAAAAAATAAAGACTAGATTCCATAAAATCTTCATCTAACATAGATACTAGCTAATTAGAAAAATTAAAGAATTCCCAATTTTTTCCCCATGGTTCTGACATAATTCTCTAATTTGTCGACCTCTCTCAGTTTCATCCATGTTTTTGTGTAGCTATCG
This sequence comes from Lycium barbarum, assembly GCF_019175385.1. Taxonomy (NCBI): domain Eukaryota; kingdom Viridiplantae; phylum Streptophyta; class Magnoliopsida; order Solanales; family Solanaceae; genus Lycium; species Lycium barbarum. The sequence goes on from NC_083337.1 coordinate 30,498,699, forward strand.
CCTTCACAAAATATACTAAGAGCTGCAGAGTACAATGGATCTTCCCATCCAAGCTTGTCTAGTTTTTCTATACATTCTTCAACATCAGGCCCGTTGTTTTTGTTAATCAGTAACTCCAATGCAACACTCATCTTCTCATCAATTTCTAATCGGGACGATGTGTTTTTTCTTTTCTTTCCCAAATTCTTTTTTTCAGTTGGAATTGAAGATTGAGATGGAAAATCTTTAGAAGCTCCATCATTTTTGTCACCAAGTAGATTCTCAATGTCATCAAGTGAATCTATGTCTATATTAGTAGCTACAGAAGAGGCACCGGGCCGCGGAGTTGTACAACTTGGACTCCAACCATGAATGCATGTTGTAGTAGAACCCTCAAATAATGTTGTACAAAGTTCCGGAAAGGGTAGAGGTGCACTCCTCAATGTCTTGGCTTTTGGATGAGCCTATATCCAAATATAAGAAATCATACTTTCAATATACACTTCAAACCGTTTCTCCTTAACGCAAAAAAGAGAAAAAAAAAGTTACTAGATAATGAACTAACCTTTATGTACTCATCCCACTCCTCGTTAGACATTCGAATGGTATTGGTTGCTGGATCATAAATATTACCAGTCTTTTTACTTATTGGCAACCAAGCTTGATGTTTTTCTTTTAGATAATCATAATGGTTCTTCATCTTCTTTTGTGTGACTATAAAGTCATGAGAAGTTTGCAGAACAACCTTAACCTTGTTCCATGAATCTGGCTTCAAAATACTTCCTTGTCTCCCATTCAATGACACTTCTTGAATACAAGTTTCTAAAAATGTTTTTACTACCTCCAATCTCCAAGTCAATCTTGAATTTTCACTGGCTTGTTCCATAACTGAAATATAAAATTCTAATCATCATCATAGCATATTATACTAAAAGAAAGGTCATAGTGAAAATGCACAAGCAATTTTCTTTTTCTGGAATGTGATATACCCCTCATAGGAACTTCTGAAAGTTATCCTTCAAGTACTTCTTTAAGTCATCATCTAATGATGCTCCACTAATGTAACCAGAAAGGTCATAGTTAGTAGGGTTGAATCCTTGAGTTGCTGCCTTAATTCTATTTAGAAAACCAGTTTGCACAAGATGAAGCAAGGCATCTCTTCTACCTGGTCATTCAAGTAGGATCTACATACATTAAACAGTGCTTTCAGTTAAATGTAATTCAGCTCAACCTATTTGAGTTCAGAAACATGTATATGAAACTTATTATTTAAAGAACTATCACCTACTAGGCTACCATGCACCTACTTTCTCTTAAATGTATATATAACAGTAGGGATCCAACATACAGACTAGGCTAAGAAACTAGACAAGAGGATGAAACACAAAACTAGTGGACTGAAATTTTCTAGTCCAATTTATAGATAGACAAACTGTATATTGGAAGGTTGTGAATGAATGTGTTTAACCACTGAAGCTAAAAGGACCAACAACTAAAGTTTATTAAAAAGTGTAAAATGGTAAGTTGTAACATCTAACCATGTATTCGGTCTAGTTTAGCTGTCATTATTTATATAACCAAAAAAAAAATAGTGAACAGAGGAGGAAGAGACGCATGGAGAATGTACTCCCAAAAGAGAACATCAATGAATCTGCCATGGTTAATAGTTTGGCAATTATAGGATTTCAAAAGCTTAGAGATAGTAGTTGAAAAGACCACCAAAACATAAAATGGCCGGTATACGAAGTTGAAGAACAATTCTAAGAAAGTTTAAAAGAAACCAAAACATTGAATAGATATAAAGGAAGATGAACAGGATACCATATATGGACACATATAGATAAGATAAGTTTTCTTTCTCAGTTAGAATTTGGTTTTTCGCTAGGTGATAGAAACCAAAGCACTCCAAGAAATCACATCTAGTTCAAGCATTTTATCAAACACCTTACATGCACATCCCAACTTATTACCTTTCACATACATATGAACTAAAGAAGCTTCAACACACAAATCTAACGCTAACCCAGTTGTTAAACCATACCCATGGACTTGTTTCCCAATTTGAACGCAGCTAACACTACACAAGATCCAATAGCACCAGGAAGAACATGTACATCATCCAAAATGTGTACAGATAATAATCTTGAAAAAAAAAATAGATAATATAGATTTTCTTGGTTGAAACTAAATAATGCACAACTCTAACACAAAAATTAGCAATTGGCTTATGAGGATAGGAAAAACAATAGCAAACCAATTGAATTCAAAACTTAAGAGAGGAAAAAGAACACTCCATTCATGTATTAATTAACGAACTAATGTTTGTTAGATAGGTGAATACTTGTAAAAAATCCAACATCTTACCTGTTCAAGAAGAAAGAATTTGATGAATAGCTTACTGATAAAGAGGGAGAAAGAGCATCGTTGATGCTTGGGGATAAAGAGAGAAGAGTAAATTATAAGGAGAGAGAGAGAAGCGTAAATTATAAAGAGAAAAAAAAAACAGACGTGTGAGCTTTTTAAGCAAATAAATTTAGCATTTTTGAGAGTCTGAATCCCATTAAGATTCTTTTTGAAATTTGACCGAGTCAGATGTTTTCAGATGTATTAAGAGACTATTTTAAAAAAAAAATGCACTTAATGGGCTGAAATCTGAACCATTCAGATTCAGACCTCCATTAAGTGCAAACAAATGGGGCCTTACTCTCTTTGTTTTCCCCCAAAAAAAAAAAAAAAAGTTGACACCTTTATATTTGGATATTTTTAACTTTGACAAATCTAATTTTACCATTACTAATGCTCTCATAAAATAATGCGACGTAGTTAAAGTTGTTTCATTTAATATATTTTGATATCATTAGAAAATATATCTAGTCAAACATCATTATATAATGGGTTTTTCCTGTGCAGACCGACCATGCTAATTTGCTATTGGTTTTAGTTTTATAAGCTCATGAGTTATGATAATTAGGTATACGCTATTGTTTTAACAAGAGGAAACAATTCGAAAGCATAAGAAGAAAATAAATGAAAAAGAGGACCACATTGAGAAAGGGAATTAGCAATTTAGCGTAAGTGTACAGGACTCTCAGCGCTTAAAGCGGGTGACCTTTTTTCTTTTGGGACACACTGTGTAAACTGGAAAGATTCTTGACCACAATATTACTCTAGGTCTAGGATAAGGGTGTCAACCGGTTTGACCGGAACCGGACCGGTAACCGGTTATAAAACAGGCCGGTTTCCAGTCTAAAAACCGGAACCTGCCACCGGTTCCGGTTTAACCGGTTCCAGTTTACCGGTTAAAAACCCGAAACCAGAACCGTTCCGATTCAAAACGTCCAAAACCTCTTTTTTTTTTTTTTTGTATAGTATATATATATTATAGTATTTATTAGTATATTGTAGGTATATTTACATATGTTATATAAGTTTATAAGTAAAGTTTATATATTTACTGATTAACAGGCTAACAGCAAGTCAGCAATACAGCATATACGTGTGTATATATATATATATATATATATATATATATATATATATATTAAGTTATATGCTTAAGTTATACTACATATACCTAAAACATAGTAAGAATATACTTATATATATCAATATACTTAGGTTATATAACTTATATATATATATATGTATGTAAGTTATATGCTTAAGTTGTACTACATATACCTAAAATATAGTAAGAATATACTTATATATATCAATATACTTAGGTTATATAACTTACATACATATATATATATATATATATATATATATATATATATATATATGTATGTATGTATGTTTAAGTTATATATATGTTTAAGTTATATGTATACTATATATTATAAGTATATTCTTAGTATATTTTAGTTATTTTTCAAGTATATAACTTTCTAGTTTTTAATTTAAATAGATGTATATTGTAAGTATATTCTTAGTATATTTTAGGTAGATTTCTAATTTAATATAAGTAAAAATATGAACACAAGTAAATAGAAGAAAGCTCAATGAGCCATATATTTTATTCATTCTTGGATAACATTTATTTACAAGTTGTAGTTTTTTTTAACTTGCAAATAATACATGAGTTGCAAAGAAATAGTATAATAATAAAATACCAATTCTCAATCATTTGGTTAATTTCCCCAATATCATATTCGGCCATGGAGATATCTTCAAAGTCTTCCATTGGTCCGGTCCACTTGCTATCAAATCTTCAATTTCTTCCTCTTCGCCTTCCTCCGCTTCTAAGTTTTGGTTGTGTCACTCCGATCTAATCCAATTGCGAATGCACACTAGTACTTGCAAGCTAAAGCCAGATAATGAGTGTCTATGGTCTCCAATTTGTTGTCTTCCCTGGCTAAATGCACTCTCCGAAGCTACGGTTGATACTTGAACCGTAAGGATATCTCGAGCCATTCTTGAGAGTATCAGATGACTTGCCTTGTATTTCTTCCACCATGCTAAGACGTCCAACTCATCTAATTCCTTGATATCCACATTTGGTTGCATCAAATAAAAGTGATATTCATCAAAGTTTGCATTACAAGAAGGAGTTGGATGTGAATGTAAAACTTTTAAACCCGACAAGCCCTTTTTGCTACTTTGAGAAGTAGTAGGGTGTGGAGCAACGGGTGTAGCATGTTCTTCCAAATTAGAATAATGAGTAAAAGAATTTCTAAACTCGTCATCAATAGCGGTTTCGGCTTCAGCTAAAGATGGTTGAACTCCCTCTTCAATTTCTAAAAATGTATAAATTTGACCAACCAATGTTTTAGTATAAGACACTTTTAAATAAGGATTTAAAAGAGAACCCAATATAAATAAAGTTGGGATGGGAAAAAAATACTTCTTAAATTTTGTTGTCATATCAAAAATAGTCGCTTGATAACTGAGTTTATATTTATACTCTTATAAAACTCTAGCTATTTCCGCTAAGTAGGCTAAAATTCCGGTTACCGTGGGATAGAATTGTTTAGAAAAAGCAAGAGTTGCATTATAAAAAATTTCTAAGAGTTCAACACATTCCTGAACATCTTCCCAATCCGTAAAATTTAACCAATCATCACTATTAATATTATATTTGTTGTGAACTTGTTGTATGGGAATCCTATACTCATATGCTTGTTGTAGCATAATGTAAGTGTAGTTCCACCTAGTCTCAATTTCTACTTGAATTTTTCTAGGTCTAAGGTTATTTTTCACAAGCATTCTTAAAATCTCTAATTCTACCCCTATTAGCATTACAAAAAAGAAACGCAACCGCATCTCTAAGTTTTTGAATAGAATCGTCAAAATGCACAAGACCATTTTTAACAATTAAGTTTAAAATGTGACAACTACATCTTACATGAAAAATATTTCTTAGTGGAGGGTTTAGTTCTCTTTTTAAAAGACCAATCGCCTTTGTATAATTAGAAGCATTATCTAAAGCAATATTGAATCCGCTAAATGTTAAAAAATCTCATAATAGTAGACATTGAATCCGCTAAAAAAATTTCATCGCGACGACCTTTTCCTTCATCATATGAAAAAGCTATAATTCTTTTTTGCATAACCCAATTGTCATCAACCCAATGACATGTAATAGCAAAAAAATCTAACTTGTTAAGACTAAGACCTAAATTAGCGGTAAGACAAACATTACAATTTAAAGAATTAAATACATGGCGCAAATAAAATCTATATTTTTTATACAAATCTATAACATCCGCTCTACAAGTACTTCTAGGAATACCCTCAAATAACGGATTATAACAACGTTGAATGTAAGTAACAAACCCCAAACTCGAAGGAAAGGAAAATGGTAAACAATCATAAGCTACCATTTTAGCTATTTCTACACGCTCTTTTTTCTTGTCATACTTAAATTTTTTACCGGTTCGTGGGTCTATCGTCATTTGAATACCCCCCACATTTGAACCCGTTTGCTCTCCCCAAACATCCATATGTTTCTTTCTCATATGAGCATTTAGTGTACCCGTTCCACCATCCTTACTAGTTTCTTGCTTAAAAGTAAATACTTGTCCACATAGGGTGCATTTAGCTGTTTGGCTTTTCCTATCCTTAGTCATAAATTTCCAAATTTTAGCGGTTGACTTACGAGCTCTAGGCGGTTTGTCTTGTGTATGTGATTGTGCAGGACATGTATCTCCTATGGGATTTTCGGGGGTTGTGTTTCATCATCATCATCATCAATTTCATTAAAAGTGTCGGTATAATGTTGTTGCATTGCCTCATGACCTAAAAGTGGATTATTTCCACCAATATCAATACCTAAATTAGGTGTTTCTTCCACGAAAGTTTCCTCATTAAGCTCATGCCTAACAATACCACTACTACCGGCACCACGTCTAAATCTCTTCGCCATTATTAAATATAATTAATTTAAATCACACTCAAATAAATCACAAGAAAATGAATTGCAACAAATTAAATTGCTAGAATTAAATTGCGAAAAATAAAGATAGAGTTGGAACGAAGGTGCCAAATTGCCGGACTAATTTCCAACAAAGTGAAGGCGGCTAGAATTGCAAATCCACCAAAGATACTTCGGATTGTTGCAAAATCACCAACTCCACCAACAGTATTATAATTGCAAAATTAATAATTGAAGCTATAATAAGACTTTATAATATTTATTTGAGAGAAATTTAAAGTGGCTAATTGTTGCAAAGTAACTATAATTGAGAGATTGAGATTTGAGAGAAAGAGAAGAGTGAATTGGTGTGGATTAAAATGAAAATGGAGAGGCGTTTATATAGGGGTGGGGGATGGGTTAAAGTGCTAAAAAAAAATTTGGGGGGTTTTTTTTTGGGCGGGGGGGGGGGGGGGGGGGGGGGGGGGGGAATGAGTTGGGGACCGTTGCCCAACGGTCCAATTTGGGGCCCAAGCCTGCAACGGCTACAAACTATTTTTTTTTTTTTTTAAATTTCACCGGTTTAACCGGTTCCGATTTCAAAAAAAATTAAAACCGGACCGGTATAAAATAAACGGTTAACCGGTTCCGGTTACCGGTTTGAACCGGTAAAACCGGACTGGTTGACGGGTTTAGTCTAGGATACAAAAATCTAGGAAAATATTTTATCATACAAATCTCTTTGTCCCACATAAACAATTTTTGGATTCTAAATTTCTAAAAAACAAGAGAGAATCAAAGTAAATTGCAACTTCATAATAATGGTTAATTAAACAGAGCGTTAATTACAGAAAAATAACCACAGACCTACTCAACTTTCAGTAAATACTCTAGGATATAATTTTCACCCAAAAAACCGGTGAAGCTTTCACCTCCTATTCCATTTAAAATAATTATTTTACACTATAAAAAAGCTTCACCACTCAAATAAATACCCTAGTCCGAAATTTGACCCGTAACATTAAAATAATAACACCATTAAAAAGCTTTCTAACCCAAGTTAAAGAGTCATTTGCAGGTTCCTTTATTTTAGAACCAACTACCAGATCCCTAATCGTCTCAAGTAACATAGAATTCTCTAACTATACCGTAAAATAGTAAATTTGTGGCAATTTTATTTGACGTGTCATAATTAAATAGATTATTTAATGTTATGATTTTATAAATTATGGATCTTAATTGTAACACAATAAATTACTTAAAGTGTTTGCATTAAATATGAGCAAATCATTGAAAAATATATCAATTCGTAAATAAAAGATTTTTAACTATATTTGTTTATTATGTTATCTTAACTAACTAGACGCTCTTATAAATCCAGAAATCCATTTTTTACCCACACTTGTGTATAAATTAAAGTTTTTTTTTTTTAAAAAAAGATTAGTGAAATAAAAGTGAAATTCCTTTGAAAAGGACAAGGGGGCATATGCGATTTATAACAGTCAGAAGGTCGTGGAGAAGAACCATGTCGTAAGCACGTGAGGACCGGGCAGTACTGTTACTCCTCAGTCTCTTTTGTCATCTTCATAACCTGCTCACGGGCTGCCCCTATCCTTTTTGTCTGCTCTGTTCAGCTTACCCCCGCCCCACCCCCCTCAACACACCTCAACACACACTCACTGTTCTTTTTGTTGAGTTAATAGTCAGAATACACTTCTAACTATTACCTGTTTGCCACTTTTCCTCAACTATCCATTGTTTAAACGGAAAAGGGTCAAATATACTCCTGTACTGTTAGAAAAGGGTTAAATATACCCTTCGTTATACTTTGGGTTCAAATATACCTCTGCCGTTATACTTTCGGTCCAAATATACTCCCTCATTATACTTTGACACAAATATGCCCTTAATTTTAACGGATGAACACGTGTCAAGCTTATAATCGAATGAGCCGCCCCCAATTTTAAATACCCGATTTATTTAGAAAACTAGCCGTTTAACTGACCCGACCTGTTTTCTTTCTCATCTTCTTCTCTTTTGTAGCCAGAGCAAAGGGCATATCCGGCGACTTTTGTTACTTTAATTTGTCTCCAAGGATACACCAGAAAAGAGACCTCATTGCAGCAAGGTTCTGATTTTGCATCTTCTCCTGTAGTGTTTGCATCTATCATGTATCCACAAATCCAATTAATCAAGATAAAGTTAAACAACAATCTAGAAAAAACACAAGAAGAAGATGAAGACAATTAAAATCCCAATCAGACACTATAGCATGTTTGGCCAAATTTATTTTTTTCCCAAAAGTACTTATTTTTTCAATAAGTGCTTATTTTCAAAAAAGTGAGCTGTTTGGCTAAGCTTTGGGAGAAAATAAGTGTTTTTAGAGAATAGCAAAAACAGTTTTTCAGAAGCAAAAAAAAATAGTTTTTGTCCAAAAGCACTTTTTTAAAAAATACTTTTGAGAAAAATACACTTAGAAACACTTTTCAAAAGCTTGACCAAACACTAATTGCTGCTCAAAAGCACTTTTTAAATTAATTGGCCAAGCATAAACTGCTTTTAGCCAAAAGTACTTTTTTGAAAAATACTTGTGGAAAAAGTACTTCTTAAAATAAACTGTTTTTATAAGCTTGGCCAAACAGGCTATAAGAATGTTTTCAATCTTGAAGCTTATACAGATAATCAAACAGAATATAAAATTGAAGTTTATCCACTAGCTAAATAAGCACATTTCATAGTTTAGTTCACAAAAGAGAAGAAGATGAAAAATAAAACGGGTCAGGTCGGGTTAAACGGGTGGTTTTCTAAATAAATTGGGTATTTAAAATTGGGGGTGGCTCATTTGATTTCGAGCTTGACACGTGTCCATCCGTTAAAATTAAGGGCATATTTGTGCCAAAGTATAATGAGAGGGGTATATTTGGACCGAAAGTGTAACGACAGGGGTATATTTGAACTCAAAGTATAACGAGGGGTATAATTAACCCTTTTCTGATAATATAGAGGTATATTTGACCCTTTTCCATTGTTTAATTTATCTGCCTAAACTATCACTATAAAAATATATCTCTATGCAGAGTTGGCCTCGCGTATGTTGTGGATTGGGAATAAATATTTGACCCTGGCCGACCGGGAAGAGATTCATGTAGAGACTACTGGTATCCGAAAATCTCTTTCTAGGTTAGCTAGCAAGGGAGGGCTTTTCTATGGTAGTCCCGTTGCGGCCTCTGAACAACTACTAAAAAACCTTTATTTTTTCACTGATTTCCCACTGAAAAATGTTTAGTGGCTATCTTCCACTGAATGTCGGTGGGAAAAACTTAAATAGTAGGATGTCAGGGGGAAAAACTTAAATAGTAGGGTATTCACACGAAAAAATTAGGAAGTTTCTCACCGTTTCAATGTAACCTGTTTTTCACCATGCGTTTTCCCAGTGAGCTCACTTCGGTGGGAATGAGCTGGCAACATCATATTTTTTAGCACAAATTTCCCACTGAATGTTAATGGGAAAAACCTTTGTTTATAGTAGTGAACAGTCGTCCCATCTCATCTTGATTTGGCAACTCAGGATCGAGGTGTGTTTTAATAGTGATAGTTTAAGTGGATAAATTAAACAATTGATAGTTGAAATATGAAATTTGCGGAAAAGAATGATAAATTAGGTGTATTTTTATTATTAACTCTTTTTTTCCTTTCATTTTCTTTTTACTCTTTTCATTTCAATTGGCACTCCTGTTGTTATCCGTTTCAAGAAAAAGGACACTTTCTTATATTTTTTTTTTTAAACTTTATTTTCTCATATTACTTTTAGTGATGTGTTTTTATAATTGTAAAGAAGTCATGACATTAGTAAACTAGAATTGGCTGTTAATTAGGGTGTGTTACTCATTGCTCATGAGTGCACGACACAAAAGAAAGTAAAAGTAGATATTTCCCCATCACTTCCCGTTAAAATTTCAGCATTTTCCCCCCTTTTCTTTTCCAGTTGTGATGGGTATGCTTTGGCCAAATTTTGTGCAATGAGACTACAGTCTCTTCTCTAGCTCGGTTTAGAACAACTTATTCAAATTGAGATAAGAGGTTTGGAAAAATACATTAAACCTCCCCCCCCCCCCCCCAAACGTATAGCCAGATTAATTATGACACACCCAACCTTTGCGGGCGACCTATACCCCCAGTCTTAATTTTTCAGTATTTTAGAGACCTTTTAGCGCTGATCTGGCACTGTGCGTGACTACACGACCAAGCAGCGCGTGAGGGGGCATTTGACTTGTTATTTTTTGCCATGTGTATAAAATATAACGAGAAAAAACCTGCCCCACCCCCTCCCCCTTTCTTTTCTCTTCCTTCTTCTTCATTTTCTAATCTTGACTCCATTTTTGCCAAAGCTTGAAGAAAAAAAAAATTTGAAATCTGTGCCATGCATTCTAGTGGTAAGTATTATTTTCTCCAAACTCATTATTATTCTCATCTTTTATTTATATGTTATATCTTTCACTTAATTTTTTTTTTCTAGGGTTCTTAATGAAAGAGTTCAAATCGAAGTTGAACAATCTTTATACTCAAAATGACGATCCAAAGATGAAGCATCAAGTGCGATGCCAGCACAGAGTATTATTAAAAATGCAGATTTCTTGGTCTCCCAATAATCCCGGAAGAAGATTTTGGACATGCCCATTCTATAGGGTACGATTATAAATATATTTTTTTTATGTTGCGTGCCTTATTTCTGCCACACATTACAGTGTGCCTAACATGAGTTGAATTTATTTTATAGGCTAAGAAATGTAAGTTCTTTGAATGGAGGGATGATCCTATTGATGAAAGGTCTAAGTTTGTTATTCACAAATTGATTAAGAAAATGGAAGAGCAAGCAGTGGAATTGAAGAAGAAAATGGAAGAGCAAACAGTGGAATTGAAGAAGAAAATGGCGGAAGAAGTTGGTTTGACAAATGAAATGGAAGAAGGAGAGTCTTCTTGCATTGATGGAGATATTGGTAATGACAATAGTGAAATGGCCATCGGTAATGAGAATATCACTACAAATGAAGAGATGAAAGTGTTAAAGGTTGAAGAAGAGATGAAAGTGTCAAAGCTTGAAGAAGAGATGAAAGTGATGAAGCTTGAACAAGAGAAGAGGGGTAGATGCATTACTATTAACAAGTTTTTGTTTTTGTGTTTCTTTGGTGTTGTTATTTGGTTTATTGGGTGTTTTTGAACAAGCATTACCAATGTCGATTGCTATAGTAGGATTACATGTTTGTATGTTGAAGGATGTTTAAGTGATTGTTATTCACTTTATGTATGTAAGTTGAAGAAGTTTCTTATCATGGATGTTCAATTAAAAAGTTGTCTTCATTCAACTTGAGAAGAAAAACCATAGATAAAGATAAAGTTCATAGATATAGATTTCATTGATGATAATTCATAAACTTTACATAATAGGGAGAAACCTAATCTATTTCGATAACTTCCCTCTTGATATTAACAAAGAAGGTTACTTTCTCATTATGTTCACAACCATTAAAGCATAAGATGTGTCCCTCCCTTAGAAGGTTTGCATCAATGAAATCCTTCCACCCTTGGCAGAGGCGGGTATGCGCGCCAACCTTATACATCATATTGTATTCACGCTGCTCGTAGAAAACAACAGCTTGTGTAGTTGTGTTTGGAAGAAAATCTTGTATGTTAGAAGGTAGGATCTGCACAAAATACATGAGGCATTATGAATAAGTAAATACATCAATTGAAATAAGTTTGCAAAATAATACTTACAAAGTCATCGTTGTCAATGTATGATTTGGTTAGTGGCTTCTCGAAGTAAGTCAGTTCATCTTTACCTAGAGGCATTTTGCTATGAAATTTGTTGTTTGAATGAGAAGGAATGGTGTAGGGATGAGTTGAAATGGACAGCTTAATAGGCTATTTATAGGCTGATGATATTAAATGGTTACAATTCTCATTATCCTTCCCAACTACCAGTCAATGTACATGAATTCAATTAGATTGAATTGAATCGTCCAATGTAGACTGACTGAATTCATTTCAGTCAATATACCTGAATTCAAGCTGCCACAGAAATCTGCCCACATTTATATGTACACACACGACACAGTACACACACCACACATTTAACTTTACTGCTCAATGTACACACTGCCCAAATCACAGTACCACAGCTAACAGAGCACAAACAACGGACACAAACAAGTATGATTAATAAGTCATTCTAACACTTAATTAAGCAGAAAACATTAAGTCATTGTAACTGCTAATTCAAGTCTTCCAAACTGCCGAATTCATACAAAGTTTTTAATATCCCAAAACAACTTAATTCTAGTAATCTAAATAATGGTCATCATTTCCATGGCCTCTTTCCTTTGCTGCTAGTGACCTTGTTGAGTTTGTCCTTTCTAATCTCATCAAGCATGCTTCTTGAGTAGCATGGTTTGACTTTGTACCTCATCCCTTGCTGTGCCTTGTGACCAAAGTCTCCTGTGACTTCAGCAGATCTTATAGGCTGACTTGCTTGATGTTTACCACCAAAATTCAGCACTCTGCTAGTAGGCATGCCATGCTGCAATAAACAAATTTGAAAATTAGTCACTTCACAACTTCACATACCAATGCCATTGTAAAGAAAATATTAAATTTACATTCAGGGATGTATAACCACTTTCAGTAACAAAGACTCCCATACCAACTGTTTTAGATCTTTTATTTGGGTAAGAAGGGGGACCCTCAGAATCAACTCTTTTGAGAACAGCAGGGGCAGGACTAGCAATAGCCTCTGTTACCTTTCTTGGCCTTCCTTTAGGCTTTAGAGTAGCAATTGCAGGTTCTTTTATTGGCCTTCCTCTAGGATTTGGAGTAGCAACTGCAGGTTCTTTTCTTGGCCTTCCCCTTGGTCTTGGAGGAGCACTAGGCACATTAGGATCTTTTCTTAGCCTACCCCTTGGTCTTGGAGGAGTTTCAGGTACCACAAGTGCTTTTCTTGGTCTCCCCCTTGGCCTTGGGACATTGTTTGAAGCAGCAGTTGTTTGAGAAGCAGCATTGGTCTGAGAAGCAGCAAAGGTTTGAGAGGCATCATTAGTTTGAGAGGCAGTACTGGCTTGAAAAGCAGCAAATGTTTGAGAAACATCAAATGTTTGAGAAGCAGTACTGGCTTGAGAAGCAGCAAAAGCAGCCCATGTTCCCCTCTACAAGTAAAATGCAAAGTCATAAAAATTCAATAGTGCAGTGCAAAGTCAAGAAAATTGTAGGAAGGACATACCCTCTGACAGCCTCTTTTATTGTGGTTTTTACCTCCACATTGGTTGCAAGTCATCAGCATGCCTGTTCTTGGCATTTTTCCAGATTTCTTTGCTTCACTGGCCTCTTTCCTTCTTTCTTTTGAGGGCCTGCCTGGCATTTTTCTGATGATTGGTGGTGCAATAGTAGGATTAGCAGACCTAGGCCACATTGCCATATTTGTCATTGGTTGAATGTAGTGACAATAGGTTTTGAACTAGTTTTTCTTGCTATAGTATTCATGGACATATTCAATAGGTTCATACTTCTTGTACAACATGGCACAAATGGAATGTGGACATGGTATTCCTTTGAGCTGCCATGACCTACAACTACATTTCTCATTGACAATATCAACAGTGTGCTGATATGGACCATCATGAATCTCAAACCCATGCTCACCATTAAACACAATATTACAATTCATTGACTTCCCCATGTTTTCTTCTAATGTCCTTAATGCCATTGGAGATATTCTTGTGACCCAAGAGTTTGCAAAAGACCTCATCACGCTTATCCTATTCATTACCTTCATCCTAATCTCTTCTAGCATGGTTATGATGGTCTTGTGTCTTGCAGGCAAGATCCAAGCATTAAAGCTCTCAGCCATATTATTGTCAATGATGTCACACTTAGTTTCAGTATTAAAGTTTACCTTACAAAAAGTGTGTTCCTTGTAGTAGAGTAAATCCTCAACAATCTTCTCACCACCAAGCAGCTCTAATTTTTCCAAATTTCTCCTCAAATCTGCCTCAAATGTGCTTCTAGCACATTTCCAAAAAATCAGCCTCCTTTCAAGGCCTCCCAATCTTTTGACCAATTTGCAAGGATGTGTCTAGCACATTGCCTTTGCTCCGCTTCTGGTAGGAGCTCTTTTATAGTGGCAAGAAGCCCCTGAAAAGGAACAGTTTAGTACCTTTTGCATATAAAATCAGCAAAGTGTAACAACATAAACAATATAAAATCAACAGTTTAGTACCTTCTGCATATCTGAAATGACTGTGTAACCAGTTCCATCGCCTAAGTTCAAGTCTTCAATCAATATTTTCAAAAACCAAGTCCATGTGGTTTTGTTCTCATACTCCACAACAGCCCAAGCAATTGGCAACATCTGGTTGTTGCCATCCTTAGCCACAGCAACTAGCAGTTGACCCTTGCTACAACCCTTTAAGAAACAACCATCTAACCCAATGCATCTTCTACAACCACTCAAAAATGACCTTTTCAAGGCATCAAAACAAATGTAGAAAGCTAAGAAGCAAGGCCTACCATCTTTAGCAAATTCTGTAGTAGACACTTTCACCACACAAGTACTTCCTGGATTTGTTTTCAACACTTCATCTTTGTAATCAAGTATTCTTCCAAACTCTTTTTCTTGATCACCCATGATCTCTAGTAAAACCTTAGATCTAGCTCTCCTAACAGTGGACCTGCCAAGATGTACACCAAGTTCCTTCCTAATTGCCTCTTGGAGTTTGCAAATTCTGATGTTTGGTTGTTCAGTAATTCTATCTTTGTAGTGGGTGGCTAGGTACTTAGAATTGCACATATAGTTCCTTGTGGTCTGAACACATCTATGTTTAGGATAGTATATTTTGATTTGAAAATTTTTGGTTGAATTGTCCAGTTTAGCATAAATTAACCAAGGACAACCATCCTTACATGTGACCCTCACCCTTGAAGGCTCATTGACAAACTTATCTAACTGAATATGCTTTTGAAGTGAATATCTAGTCACAGCATCTCTAAACTCATTAACACTCTGAAAAATCATACCAAGCGGCCATACTACCTTCTTATATGTAGGGTCAAACCTTAGGTATTTACTTTCCCTTCTAGGTTTCAAGGTTACCCCCTCCTCAGCATCATTCTCATCAGATGTACAACTATATGCATCAGAACTAAAGTAAAAGGGTTCATCACCACCTACCCTTCCTTCCAAACCTCTTTCATCAGGTTCTGTTTCATCAAATCCTATGTCTTGTTCAACTTCACCTAAAGGTACATCATCAATGTTAGGTTGCCCCTTTTTCTCTCTTCTAGTCCTTCTCTTATAAGCCCTCCTTTCAGCCCTAAATGTTCTAATTTCCTCATGTACATCAGATCCATCATCACCATCTGGACCATCAAATACTGCCACATGGTCTGATTCTACATCACATTCAACATCTGATTCAACATCAGAATCTGTTAATTGAGAGTCAACATGGTCACTACTTACTTGCTTTGCATTTTCACCATCTTCAGGTTCAGTTTGTTTGGGTGAATTTTCAGCAGCTTCTGTTTGTGGGGTTGAAGAATTAGTGGGAAATTGAGAGGGTGAAGTAGTAGTTGCTGCAGTTTCAAGTGGAGTATTTTCAGTGGCTGGGTTCTCATTAGGGTTGCTTTGAGAAACATTTAGTTCACATTGGATACCCTCACCAACTTTATTAAAAGCATCACTTTTTGTTTGGTTGTTGGGAACAATATATTCCAAAGGCAATGGGGGCACATCTGGTTCATCTACCATGTGGCAGACATAAATCTCCACAATGTCCCCATCTTTCAAACTTAAGGAAAGGTCAAAAATATCCTTGTCAGTAAGTACATCTACAAGAAGGTCACTATTAGGGGGCTTCACCTTAAAACCACAACTTGGACTATATCCTAATTCCTTTATGTAGTCCCTAAGCTCAAAATATGACAACCTATCAACATCAACATCTAAGAATTCTGTACAATTACCACCCTCATATCTTGGCACACCACTACTTAAATCAAATACCCCACCATAAAACCATCTCAACGTAATATAAATAAAATCAGCCATACCTGAAAGTTACAAAGCAACAATACTTAACAAAACCCTTAAATTACAAACCAACAAAACTTCTCACCAACAAGCAACATCAAAGGGAAACATATGATTTTTAACAAAATCAGCAGCAAAAGTTACTCATTCATTTACCTCATTCTACTAAAAAAACCCTACATTAACAAACACCCGATTCAAAACCCTAGACTGCAAGCAAATAATTAAATGTGTCAAAACCCTAACAAGCAAACTATATCAGTAGAGAAATACACTACAAAATACACAAAACGAAAAAAATCTAAACCTGCAAAATCACAAATGATAGCCTTCTTCAGCAAAACAAACTTCACCAAACTTGAGAATGCAAAAACGACCCTAGAAATCACTAAGTATTACGCGAATTAATGTATGTGGTGGAAGATCGGTTGAAAATTATCAAGGTAAACAATGCAAATGCTGTGGAAATCGATGAGAGAGAGAGAGAGAGGGGAGTGGAAATGAATTTTGTTTATGTTTAAGGGGGTGAAATGAAAAGGGAGTTAAAAAATAATGCTAATTTGGAAATTTAAAAGGCGCGTGTACAACACGTAAGTAAAAAAATTGGGGGTCACTAAAAATCAGCGCTAAAAGGTCACTAAAATACTGAAAAATTAAGACTGGGGGGTAACAGGTCGTCCGCAAAGGTTGGGTGCGTCATAATTAATCTGATTATACGTTGGGGGGTTAATGTATTTTCCCTAAGGGTTTTATATGAGATATCCTAACACCTTGTATTTAATAGAAAGCAGATCTTAGACTTAACCTACAAGTCTACGCTTTAGCGGATTAACCAGGCAATTAAACTTTCATGGTTTCACCATACCCAGTAGTTCTCTGCTATGCAAGATGTATGGTGAAAGGACGTCAATTTTTTTACTTTGACTTCTTTTTCCTAGGATTCTCTCTTACCTAATCTTGTGCATTGATGTCTTTTAAGACTTGAAGATCATAAACAATTCACAAGATTAATTAATACGGTGATAATTGTCAATTTTTAGTTTAATGTATTAGTTTCCAGTGACCATAAAAAGAATTAGTACTAATACTAGTACTTAAATGAGAAAAAAGAAAGACATTTTTGGCATCGTGAGTTCGTGACTTAAATTTGGATGTATGTGACAATCGTGATAGATTCTAGCTAATATGTCCAAAACCCAAAACCTGGACATGCATTGATTGATAGAAGTGATTTCTCCATTTTGTTAAAAAAATTACTACGCCTTTTCATGTAGTATTTCTAGTACATTTTTTGTGCCACAAAAATACAAGGTGTCCTTGATTATCTTCCCTACTCTCTCATGACATAATTTGCATTGACTTTTTCTGTTTAGCAGCTTTTAGATATATAGACTATACCCTTCAAAGATTTCTACTTTATTGAATTTGGCATAAGATGAAAAATTCATTGTTTAATACATTTTCTTTGTAGTGACTTTTTGTACTTCTCTCCTTCCCAGGCCACTCCCTCACTTCACTATAACCTAAACTAAACTAAAAAACTCTCAGTTTGTTTGTCCTTCTCCAATGGCCACTCTCTGCAAATCTTTCATCTTTCTCTTTTTGTCATTCTCATTGGTTCTTCTAAGTTGTGCTATAGATGAAGCTGATATTCTTCTGACATTTAAGGACTCCATTAATGACCCTTTAAACCTTCTTTCAAGCTGGTCTAATACCACAACTATTCACCACTGTAACTGGACTGGTATCACTTGTACATCTTCTCCTTCTTCCATCTCTTCTATTAAGCTCCTAAGTTTGAATATTTCAGGTGAAATCTCACCTTCTATCTGTCAACTTCCAAATCTTGCTCATCTCAACCTTGCAAATAACCTCTTTAACCAGCCTATACCTCTACATCTCTCACAATGTGATTCTTTGGAGAGTCTGAATCTCAGTAACAATCTCATTTGGGGCACTATTCCTGACCAGATTTCTCAGTTTGGTTCACTTAAAGTTCTTGATTTTGGTAGAAATCATCTTGAAGGAAGGATCCCAGAAGGCATAGGATCATTGAAAGAACTTCAAGTTCTCAACTTGGGAAACAACTTGCTTTCAGGTGGTGTTCCTATGGTTCTTGGCAATTTCACTGAGCTTGTGGTTCTTGATTTGTCCCAAAATCCATTCTTGGTAAGTGAGATTCCTGGAGATATTGGTAAACTTAGTAAGCTTCAAAAGTTTCTGTTGCAAAGCTCTGGTTTTTATGGTGAAATACCACACTTCTTTGAGGGGTTAAAGAGTTTAGTCATTT
This sequence comes from Lycium barbarum, assembly GCF_019175385.1. NCBI lineage: Eukaryota > Viridiplantae > Streptophyta > Magnoliopsida > Solanales > Solanaceae > Lycium > Lycium barbarum. Next base: position 30,517,404 of record NC_083337.1, read on the forward strand.
TGGATTTATCACAAAACAATATCACTGGTAGTTTACCTAAAGTTGGTTCTTCTCTACCGAACTTGGTGTCTTTTGATGTTTCACAAAACAAGCTTTCTGGGGCATTTCCAAATGGTATATGTGGTGCAAAAGGTCTTGTTGATCTTGGTTTACATACTAATTTGTTCAATGGTTCAATACCTAATGACTCCATTAACCAGTGCATGAATCTTGAAAGGTTTCAAGTTCAGGACAACTTGTTCTCTGGGAATTTCCCTTCATGGTTATGGTCATTGCCCAAAATCAAACTCATCAGAGCTGAAAACAATAGATTTTCAGGAGAAATTCCTGATTCCATATCACAGGCTGCTCAGTTGGAGCAAGTTCAGATTGATAATAATAGCTTTACTAGTAAAATTCCACAAAGTCTTGGGTTGATTAGAAGCTTGTACAGATTTTCTGCATCTCTGAATGGTTTGTATGGTGAGCTTCCTTCAAACTTCTGTGATTCACCTGTAATGAGCATCATAAATCTGTCACATAATTACCTTTCTGGCACAGTTCCTGAATTAAAGAAATGCAAAAAGTTAGTCTCATTATCACTGGCTGATAACAACTTCATTGGTGAAATACCAAAATCCCTTGGTGCACTGCCTGTTTTAACATATCTTGATCTTTCCCACAATAATCTCACTGGTCAAATCCCAGAAGAGTTTCAAAACTTGAAGCTTGCTTTGTTTAATGTCTCCTTCAATCGACTATCCGGTAGAGTTCCAGCTTCATTGATTTCTGGCCTTCCTGCTTCTTTTTTGCAAGGGAATCCTGAACTGTGTGGTCCAGGATTATCCAATTCTTGCTTAGAAGAAAAGGACATGCATAAGGGTGTTAATCTTTCAAAATTGGCATCTGCCTTAATTTCAGTAACTTTAGCTGTTGCAATTTTGATTATTGCTGTTGGATTTTACATGATAAGGCGGTCTAGGAAACGAAGATCCGAAATGGATGGTTGGAGATCAGTTTTCTTCTACCCTTTGAGAGTTAGTGAGAATGATCTGATGATGGCAATGACTGAGAAGAATGCTAGAGGAAATGGGGGAACATTTGGAAGAGTTTATATTGTGAACTTACCAAGTGGGGAGCTGATAGCTGTGAAGAAGTTAATGAATTTTGGAACTCAGTCTTCAAAATGTATGAAAACTGTGATAAAGACTTTAGCAAAGATCAGGCATAAGAACATCACAAAAATTCTTGGATTTTGTTACTCTAATGATGCCATATTCTTGATATATGAATATCTAGCAAGAGGAAGCCTTGGGGATCTGATTGATATTCAATTACCATGGAGAGTTAGGTTGCGCATTGCCATTGGAGTAGCTCAAGGATTGGCATATCTTCATAAAGATTACCTTCCTCATTTACTTCATCGAAACCTGAAATCAACTAATATTCTTCTTGATGCTGATTATGAACCAAAGATCACAGATTTTGCTCTTGACTGCATAGTTGGAGAAGCTGCCTTTAAGTTATCTTTGGCTTCAGATGCTGCATCTTCCTGTTATTTGCCACCAGGTACGCAATTATAGTTCAACTATCAACCTAATATCCTTTTCTCTTGTTATCCATGCAATACTTGTGATGACTTATATTTGGACGACATACTTATGTGATGAGTTATCTTGCTATTGCAGAATATGGGTACACGAAAAGGGCTAGTGAGCAAATGGACACATACAGCTTTGGTGTAATCCTACTAGAGCTTATAACAGGCCGGCAAGCTGAGGAGGCAGAATCAGCTGGTGAGGGATCTCTTGATGTTGTAAAGTGGGTAAGAAGGAAAATCAACATTACAAATGGAGCACTTCAAGTTCTTGATCCCAAAATTTCAAGTGCTTCTCAACATGAGATGCTTGGAGCTCTCGAGATTGCTCTGCATTGCACCACTGTAATGCCAGAGAAACGTCCCTCAATGTTCGAAGTTGTCAGGATACTGCAGTGTCTGGATTCAAGATCCAAGCTACCATATATCGATGAACAATCCACTTCCACCGATAGTTCACTTCCCCTCTGAAGTTGATTTTGTGTATTCTGTTTCAATACTACATCCCTGTTTTGAACTCCTGTAGGATGTGCTTGAAAATGCTCTTGTTTTCTCTATACATTTGTTGTAATCAACATAATACGAGGTTCTTACCCTGTTTATGTTATCCTTTTCTGTATATTATCTTAAGCATAATTCCCAAGCGCCACCTCGCTTCTAGTTTTGATGGTTGAGTTTGTTATTAACTTTTGATGATCAATCTCGACGTAATTGTGCCTTCCCCAAAACAAAAAAAGAAAAAAATAACAAAGAAGCAAATCGTAAAGATTGTCTATTCAAGATTAAGAGATCAACGGGAAGTCTTAACATTATTGACAACTTTAACTCTGTTAAGTTGCACGACCTAATATCTATCCTGAGTAGTACCCTACTTTCGCCTGTAGCATTTTGCAGAATAGTAATGAACAGTAAAGTAAAGGGCACAACAATTTTACGTGGAAATTACCCGGCTCACAAGGGTGAAAAAAACCATGACCTACACCTTTGTAGGATTTTTTCCAAACTCCACTACAACTGTGAGCCTGTGCAAATTCAAGTTACAAACTCTATAATCTAGGAACTAAACTCTAATTCCTATCTCACTAATCTCCCTAGACTAGTAAGCCCACTTCAAGTTATCCCAACTTGAAGTTGAATTTGACTAACTGTCTGTATCTACGATTTATGCTTCTAAGAAAGTGGACACAAAAACAAATCGATAAACAACCTAATACACAAATCTAGACTCAAGAACTGTAAAACATAAAATCTATTAAACAGGTTCTTCAATCTTCTTCGTAGTATCTAGGTCAAACTTATGTAATCAGAACTCTTTCTGTTTTGACAGGGTTTGCTCAATTTCTGTTTTTCTCTCTTTGTAAGTGCGCAAAACTTCTTCATGGCAGGACTTATATATATATATAGCTTTAGGTTTTCAACAAGTCGGCTGAACTTAGTCCCTACGTGGTAAGGCCCATTATGAGAGTTAAGGTTTGAGTTGAATTGGGATTCTAGCATTCATGCGTCTTTAGTGTCCTTGTAGGAGTCTGAATGTCACGACCCAGCTAGAGGTCGCGACGGGTACTCGGGGCTAGCCACCAAGCACCACTCGTGCTACTACTCATCTTACTCTTTTAATGCTCTTTTGTCAATTTATACTTAGGACATAAGAAAAACATCTTTTCATTTGTGAACATAAAAATACTTTTATATGCATAAGCCTCTCGGCTATCAAAATAATATATATATATATATATATATATATATATATATATATATATATATATATATAGTAACAATCTCGTGAGACCAACTAACCCACCAGCGTATCTACGAGCCTCTACTAGAGTGCTAAACATAAGGACGGGACAAGACCCCATCAAGCCCAAAAATACATATATATGACTATACACAAAAGAATCATCATAAGCACCTCCGAACAAAGGAGTGGTTTCAATCAGCTGACAGCTACTACGGATCTGGGTCGAGCTCTCCTCCTTGTCTACCTGTGGGCATGAACACAGCGTCCAAAGGAAACGGACGTCAGTACGAACATTGTACTGAGTATGAGAGGCATAAACAAAAAAATAAGGCAATGATATAAAAGAAGTATCAATATGGAATAACTGTGTCTGGCTGTCAAGTGTAAAAGAAATAATGCATGCTGGCTTACTCATAATCATCATCATGTCATGTATGCATAAATATATAAGCTGCCCGTCCATATAGGATTGGTGTGATAATGTATAAGCTGCCCGTCCATATCGAATCTGTATGATAATCATAACATTAGCCTGCGTCCAGGCCTCCCGCGTCCGGGGTATCATCTCATGCCGCCCACTAGTGGTGTCTGCCCATGCCATTCGGCCATGGTGTATAGTATAGCTGCCCGGCTTAGCGGTGACTGCCCGGCCAAATAGGCGCGGTGTTATATCATCATCATCATACATGCTCATCATAATATGCTTATCGTAACATACTTATCATAATACATGCATAAGGCTTATGAACAACTTTACTTTATCGGGGTGACGTAAGGTCGTGATCCCCCGATTTCATTATGGAGCATTCTTTGACATTCTGCCTCACCTTGAAGGAACTAACATATAAGGTGAGTGTGAGCAATAAATAACATCATATCATTTTAGAATCATAACATGTCTCTTATCTTATATAGCTATTCATAGACATAGGCTTTTAGATTTCTGGAATATAGGAACTCATGAAGAGGAAGGAAAATCAATCTAGATGATTCATGCCATTAGAAAGAAAGGACTAGCCTCACATACCTTTGACGTTTAACTAAGTTATCGCTTGCTTGTTCTCCTTCGATATCACGTTTCTACCTTCAATAGAGAATTTGCACTAACGTTAGTTAATTCGACTATAAGAACGTGCTACTGTTTCTAGGGAAAATTGGGCAGCACTTCCTTTGTTGATACTACCTTTCCCATATGCTATATCAACTCCCACACGCTCACAACAACATTCACAATATCGCAATCAACAATCATCATTTATATACATTGACCACAATCCACCATTTCTCTTCAATTTCTCCACATTTATGGTTATAGCTTACTATCACGTTTCCTCATATATCATACTTATTTCATGGTCTAAATGTCATCTATAACGTATTCATAATCACAACACTCCAACATTCATGATCCAACCCAACTACCATCCAACCATGACACTATTCACTCATGAATGACCCATTTCCTATGTCTTTTTACATTTCAAGTATCTTAACCTTCCAATACCTTAAACAACATGGTTTAGTCATGAAACTTACCTTAGATGATGGTTGAACAAGCCTTAAATGGAATTACTCCTTTAGCATCAAAACCCTATTTCACTTCTTTTGGGTTTTCTTGAGAGAGATGAACTTTAGCTAGGGTTCATACACTTTGTCTCATGGATTTGGTGTTATTAATCATGGATTTACTTTGATTTTCTTATAATTGAAGAGTGGAGAGTATTCTAGAGGCTTCTAGAGAGAAGTATTGTGGGATGGAATGAATTTAATGAGCTTGGGTCTCCTTTTAATGACTTAAAATCTGATTCGGAATGAACAATAGTTAAAGTGCACAGTGGTCGTAAACCCAGTTTACGGTCTGTATTCTAGTTTACGGGCCGTATTTTGTGGTCTTATTTAAGCATAACAAAACCAGAAAGGTATGCTGGGGATCATGGTGATTTACGATCGCAGTTTACGGGCCGTATTTCAATTTACGGTCCGTATTCCAAGTCGTATTTAACCATTTAAACATTTAGCAGAAAGTTGAAGTTTTGTAAGTTGGAATACGACATGGTGGTTTACGGGCCGTATACTACTCTACGGTCCGTATTTCATTTTACGACCGACTGGGCCAAAGTGCAATTCTGCAACTTTCACGTCTTCAGAACCTATAATTAGTCATTGCGGAGCATAACCTTATCTTTTATTTCCATTGCCTTTGAAATCTTACTTAGGGTCGTCAAACGTCATTCCCTTCTTATTAAAACACCATATACTCGTATTCTTCGTTAGTCTATTCGTCGTACGTTCACAGGGAAATTTTCGAGGTGTAACACTGAAGTATCTTCGATAATTATGGCAAGAAAACCCTCAAACTTCTCCGCCAAGTCTTTACCATAAAACACAAATCCTACTCGAGTAGGATTCTGAGCTGGAGCATGTTCTTGGACCTGATTCAAGCACCAACTTCTTTCGCCTCTAAATCTTCTCACAGTCTGAGGTGGAACATGTCCATAAACCTGTTTTATTCATTCTTGTCCTGCATCTGTCTCTAATTTATCTTCTCCTATCTCACCCTCCTATTTTTTTGCGATGGAACATGTCTGCATTTCTGGTTCACTTACCTTGTATATGTCTCTGATCTATTCATTGTACCTGTCTGTGTGTTGAAACATGTTTGCAGACCTGGTTCATTCACTCTTGCTTAGTAGCTTTGTCCCATTATTTTTCTCTGTCTAGTTCATTTGTTTTATCTCAACCAACTGTTTCTACAACTGATTTACTAGCCTTGTTCATTTACTTTGTTAATCATCAAAACACACATATGCTTAAGTCAACAAATTGCCCCTTTTTGATTATGACAAACTCATGTCTATGAAGCAACTAGTATAACCTGTTCCAAACATCTCACCTATTTCAAACATCTCATAGGCAAGAAAATGAACACCATAACATGAATCAGGTTAGAGTATACGAGTCACAAGCATAAGCACATAGTCATCTTCCCCCTTTTGGCATCATGGAAATGATATCTCAAAGTATAAGTGATGTGCCCGGAATTTATGGCACATCCAAGGCGTTTTTACCAGAAGTTTTACTTGTTTTTAAGAAAGATAGTGTCTATTTAATGTGTTTTTAGTGCTTTTCAGGTAACAGAGCAGATTTGGAATGAAAATAGTTAAAGTGCAGAAGTTGGCCGTAAACTCAGTATACGGACCGTATTCTCAAATACGGGCCGTATTCCATGGGCGTATTTAAGGATAAGCAGAACCAGAAAGGCATGCTAAGGAGATGGTGAAATACGAACAACTTTTTCGGACCGTATTCCACTTTACGGTCCATATTTCAAAGCATATTTAATCATTTAGACATTTGGCAGAAAGTTGAAGTTTTGGAAGTTGAAAGACGACTATGCAGAAGACGGGCCGTAAATCAAAATGCGGTCCGTATTTCAGGAGGTTGCAGTTAAATAACTCTTGACGGAAACCATGGGCGTAAACTGGTTTACGGTCCGTATTTCAAAATACGGACCGTATTTTGTACCGACGGGGACCAAAGTGCAAATCTATAACTTTTACGTTTTTAGAGCCTATAAATAGTCATTGTAGGGTTTTAATTGTTATGAGTTATTATATTTTTGACTTTTGGCTTAGAACATTAAATACTCTCTTGGTTTTGAAATTCATTACATCAATTCAAGTATTATCATTCCTCTTTTCTTCCAAAGTAAGCAATTATGAATTCTTCAATTACTTATTTCTTGTTCTTTGTCATGAGTAGCTAAATACCCTTACTGGGGTTGTGAACCCAATGATGAGTGTTTTGTGATTGGGTTTTGTGATTAATATACACATAACGGATTATTAGGGTTTATTTATTCTTCATTCTTCATTCATTATTAATGGTTGCAAACATTGATTAAAGCCATAGACAATGATTTATTTGGGAAAATAATTAGGGTTGGTAAGAATATATAACAAGGACTCAAAGCATTAAACTTTGTTTAATAGATTCACTTAGGAATAAGAAGAATTTACTTGGCACAATTAACCGTTCTTCATAGTTACTTTGTTATAATAATCTTTATTTATTGGGAAATAGTAGAGATTCATATAGAGGTTAAGTGCATTTATATAATGATCCATTAGAAGTATATCAAGATAAATACCTATGATCATACACTTTATCTAACGGGGACACAACCTTGATTTCTTTTACCATAAATTACAATCCAAAGAAATTAGTTAGCCATTAGTCATAAATAACCAACTTTTACAAAAAATCGTTGGATTTAGACATTAGACCTAAATTAAGCATTCTACGAGTTTAGTAACCTTTTCACACCATATTCCCTGTGGGATTCGACACCAACCTAGTTGGGTTACTATATTTGACATCGTCCGCTTTACACTAATTGAAGGTGTAATTTGAGCGTATCAAATTTTGGCACCGTTGTCGGGGAATACGGTTTTGAAATTATAAATAGTATTTGCTTTGATTGAAGTCTTTTGCTTATTCCCTCACACCTTGTTTGCTATTCCTTGTAAACCAGGTGAACATGAATCAGAATCAGCAAAACCAACGTGTTGGTAACCAGGGGAATCGATTGAATAATCAGGCGAATGAATCAGATGAAGAAAATGTTTTCGCTGATCTTTTTCTGGAAGAGGACTATGCATCTACTATTTTTCATCCTCGATGTGGAGTTGCAAGCGTAAAAATTGACTCATCTCTATACCAGTTGTTAAAGCTTGAGGGCTACTTTTTGAACTCTACCAAGAATGACCCTCAACGTCATTTGCAGAATTTTGTGGATATGTGTGCTAATCACATCCAAAACAACGTTCCACAAGATGCTATTCGGTTGACGTTATTCAAATATTCCTTAGCTGGAGATGCAAGAGCGTGGTTTGAGAAGCTGCCCTGGAATTCTATTACTACATGGGCAGAGATGGCAGTAGTCTTTCTCAAGAAATGGTACCCTCCTAGGAAGAAGGATGAGATTCGTGACAAGATCTATGAATTTAAGCAGCGACCGGGGGAACAATTATATGAAGCTTGGGAGAGATTGGAAGAGTATTTGCAAAAGGTTCCAAATCATGGTTTTCCGGAGAACATATTAATGGAGAAGTTCTACCGAGGGCTGGATCCAGTGACTCAATCAGTTGCTAACAATGTAGCTAATGGTTGTTTCATGAATAAATCTTACCGACAAGTGACCAACATACTTGACAGGATGACCACTCACAATCAGGCTTGGCACTCAAACAATGCTGACATTGTGCCTTACGGTAGTGCCATGATCCAGATTATGGTAAAGGAGAATCTAGTTACCCAGCAAACATTGGCTGAGCTTGCAACAAATATTTCCTTATTAACAAAGAAGTTTGATGAAACCTAAATTAAGAAGGTGAATGTTTGTGAGGATGATCCAGGTATGCCGAAAGGGATTTACCAGACCCAAATGGGTCCATTTCACGAGGGACCTCCTATGTAGGTAGAAGATGCTAACTATGTGGATAATTCTCAAGGGGGTTATCAAAGACAGAACTACCAAGGTAGTTACCAGAATCAGAATCAATGGAGACCTCAGCAAGGTCAAGGTGCTTATAACAACAACAACTCAGGGAACTACAATAATAATTATGGTGGTGCGAACCAAGGGAGCTACAACAACAACAACAATTTTGGGAACAAGAGTTCCAATCCTTATATACCACCAAAAGGGCAGTCAACAGAGCAAGGTAGTTCGAGGGTTGAAGCAATGCTTGAGAAGGTTCTGGCAAACCAATCAAAGTCTAAGAGGACTTTATCTGGGCTGACAGAGACAGTGGGTTCCCATACAATAGCTATTCAGAAGCTCGAGTCACAGATGCGAGATATTTCTAGAGAGCAACACCCTCCTAAAAAGGGAGGACTTTTGAGTGACACTGTTCCAAATCCAAAGAACGGGGGAGGCGATGTAGACTGTGTGTTTGCCATCAGTACTAGGAGTGGTAAAATACTCCAAGGTGCTGATAAGAAGGTTGTTGATCTGAGCCGATAGATGAAGAGGAAGAGGTGCAGTCTGAAGCACTAATTATTGTTGATGAGAATCCTACTGACAAGAAGGTTGCTGATATTCCAAAAATTATGAAGGTGGCTGATGACACGAGCAAGCAGACTATGAAAGGGGCTTTCCGCCCTTTGACTCAGCTTTTCAAGTCTAAACCTCCCTTTCCTCAGAGGTTGGCAAAGAAGAAGGAAGATGCTAAGTTTGAGAAATTTTATGATCAGTTGAAGAAGTTATCTCTAAATTTTCCCTTCTTAGAAGCTGTCAAGGAGATGCCCGATTTTGCTAAATATTTGAAGGACCTGCTGACTAAGAAGAAAACGGTACAACATGAAACCGTGAGTTTGACCCACACTGTGAGTTCCATTATTTCAATAACTACTATTCAGAAAAAGGGAGATCCTGGGGCGTTCACCATTCCTTGTTCTGTTGGGCACCATGATTTTGCTCGTGCTTTGTGTGATAATGGGGCGAGTATTAATTTGATGCCACTTGCTATATACAAAAAATCATGTTTGGGGATGCCAAGGCCGACTATTATGAGGTTACAGATGGTTGATAGGTCTATGAAGAGGCCTGCTGGCGTGGTTGATGATGTTCTTGTACGGGTTGGTAAATTTATGTTGCCCGCTGATTTTGTGGTTCTTGACTGTGCTGTTGATGGGGACATTCTTATTATTCTGGGGAGACCCTTCCTTGATACAGAGAGAGCTCTGATGGATTCAGAGAAAAATGAAATCAAGTTTCGAGTCAACGATGAAGAAGTTACTTTTCAGGCTAGTAAGGGCATGAAGTTACCAAGTGCTTACGAGAGCATTTCGGTAATTGATTCGTTTGATGTTGTTGATGAAGCGGTGGAGTTCAAGATGGAAGAAGAAAGTTTTGGTGAAGCTCTAGCCGGTATTCTTATGAACTTTGATGCTGAAAACATGGAGGGTTATGTGGAGACAGTTAATTCGCATGTTGGGTTGGGTTTATATTCTTACCACCCAAAGAAGCTAAATCTTGATCTAGAAAATAGAACAACCCCTCCAGCAAAGCCTTCGATCATTGAGCCACCTAAGTTGGAGCTTAAGCAGCTCCCATCACATTTGAAGTACGAGTTCCTTAGTCCGAATAATACATTGCCAGTGATTGTTTCAGCATTACTGACTGAGGAACAGATTGAGCGGCTTTTGGAGGTATTGCGTGAATATAGGTGTGCCATTGGTTGGACCATACCAGACATTCGGGGAATTCCTTCTAGGATCTGCGGACACAAAATCCAGTTGGAGGAAGATATCAAGCCGAGTGTGGAGCATCAAAGGAGATTGAATGAGAATATGCAAGAAGTCGTGAAAAAGTAGATAATAAAATGGTTAGATGCGGGGGTAGTGTATCCGATTACAGACAGCAAGTGGGTGAGTCCTGTTCAATGTGTTCCCAAGAAAGGAGGTATCGCAGTGGTGTCTAATGCAAAGAATGAGCTGATCCCCACTCGTACAGTTACTGGATGGCGTGTGTGCATGGACTATAGAAAGCTGAATACATCCACTTGTAAAGGCAACTTTCCCATGCCGTTCATAGATCAGATGCTGGATAGGCGGGCTGGGAGGTCTTACTACTGCTTCTTAGATGGTGTTACACCTCGGAATTTTGGGTTGTTGCGCGGTAAACAGACTAATGTAAGTTAAGGGGTTTATGGTGTCCCTACAAGTAGGAAGGGTACTTAATGATTCTAATTAAGATTCCAAAGACAGTGAGGAGAGAGAACAAAACTTGTTGAAGAAAGTTAAGGTAGAGAATATCTTACCCCGAATACAACGTACCAGCAGGTATTCCTGGTGAGTTACGGGGTTAGAAGTTGAAAAAATCAAATCGACGCAATCTGAGCGGATTCAGGAAATTTGGCGGACACCAGTCAGTGCCGACGGGCCGTCGACATGTCGATGGACCGTCACTGTGCACCGTCAAAACGTTTTAGCAAATTGGAATCTGCAGGCGCGACTCGACGGGAAACGTCGACGGATCGTCGACAGAACCGTCAACCCAACCGTCAACATGTTTCTGCAATTAGGGATTTTCGGGCGTAAGTCGACGGAGCAAGTCGACGGACCATCCACACGTCGACGGGTCGTCGAACCGCTTCTCTGAAACTTTCCAGTTTCAGCTATAAATAGACGAGTCATGCTCCTAATTTTCAGATTTCATTTTCTCTCTAAGTCTTGAAGGTTCTAGAATATTTCTCTCATCATATTATCATATATCCAAGGGAAATCAAGGAGTAAACACCAAAAATTAGCAAAATCAAGTGTATGGACGCCTACTAGGTTTGTAGAGATCAAGAAGTCCTTTTGTATTGAGGGGGGGGGGGGGGGGGAGGGGTTTCTCCAAGTGAAGGATTTTCACCCAAAGTCCATCCCTACATCATCAAAGGTAAGTTTTATGTTCAATTCATGTTATTAAGAACATTGAGTGGTTGAAAGACTTAGATTATGGAAGGAAGAAGAATATGGAGTGCAAATATGGAAATATTGATATTCTTGAATGATGACTAGATTTGAATAATAGTACTTGACATGTTATGAGTACAATCTTGTGGTGAATAATACAAATGATGTTAAAGGAGTATTATATGAGAATGAATATGATGTTGTACTATAGATATGGTTGTGGATGATTTTGAAAGTGGAATTAAGAAGTAAACAATGTTTAACTTGAAGAATTTATTGATTATGTTATTATGGGTGTTCTTATTGATGTTTGAGAGTTATCGTATTTTATGGAAGAAGTTGTCAAAACAAAGGAAATGTCGCCAAATTTTCATTAACTCCTAGTTGCTTTGGCTTAAGCTTAAGTATGTTTCCGGTTGTCTAATCTTAGTACAAATTCCCTTGAAGGTAAAATCGCGAGCTCGGAAGGCAAGCAAGTAGGCAATAAAGTTAAAAGGATATAAAGGTATGTAAGGTTATTCCCCTTCTTTCAAAGGCATGACTTCTATACTATGATTTCGTTTCTACATTTCCATGACCTTCTTACATCCCAAAAAGATGAAAGCCAAAGATTATTAAAAGCTTCCTATGAGATCGAGATAAGATATGTTCCATGATAATGATGCCTTCACGAGCTTGAGAATCCTATGTTTACGATTCATTGATGTTGTTCCTTGTTGTCGGCTCACCTCATGATACTAGTTCTTTCAAGGTGAGACTTGACAATCATGATGTTCAATAATACAATCGGAGGTTACCGACCTTACGTCACTCCGATAGAGTTATAGTTTTTACTTGAGCCCCTATGCATGCTTCATGTTAGGAATATAATGATGATTACACCATGCCTAGATGGTCGGGCAGCACCGCTAAGGCGGGTGGCTTGCCACACCATGTCTATATGGCTTGGGCAGACACTACTAGTGGGCGGCGTGAGATGATTACCCTGGACGCGGGCTAATGATGTTATTGATTCATACAACTTATGTGTGTATGTGTGATGTGTCATAAAGGTAAAAAGTGAGCATGCGTGATTCCGCCTCACGAGGCAAGCAGTTACAATTATTTTTTCTCCTTATGCTTTCTATATTCCCTTATTATGTTACCTTGTATGCCTTTCATACTCAGTACATTATTCGTACTGACGTCTTTCTCTTTTTGGATGTTGTGTTCATGCCCACAGGTAGACAGAGAGACGGCGCAGACGCTTAGGAGCTTACTCAGCAGATTTGCAGGAGCACTCCACTATTTTGGAGTTGCCATCTCTTGGTATATTCTTTTGTGTATATATTAGGGCATGGTGGGGTCCTGTCATGCCCTCATGATTTCAGTACTTTAGTTAGAGGCTCGTAGATACTTATGTGTGGGTTGTAGATGCTATGTGACCCCTTCATTGTAGGTTTGTACATCATTTTGTAGCTTTATGGGCCTATGCTTATATATGTTTTGGGAGATGGTTGGAGATTGTTCCATGATAAGTTTGTGTCGAAATTGATATATGCCCAGGTTGAGTATGATAGTCAGCATGATAAGCGGTGCTCGGTAGTCAGCTCCGGGTAACCGTCATGGCCCCTAGTTGGGTCGTGATAAAAGTGGTATCAGAGCAGTTCCATCCTAGGGTGTGTCTACGAGCCGTGTCCAGTAGAGTCTTTTTTATGGGTGTGAAGCACACCACACTTATAAACAAGAGACTGCGGGGCATTTAGGAATAATGACCATTTTTCTTCTCCATAGATCATGCGATAGAGCCATAATATACGATCTTTCTCTTTTCTAATTGTGCGTTATGATTTCAGTTGTGCCGGTAAAGAGGAAAGCAACAGCCACCCATAAGGGAAAGACTGCGGCAGGAAGACGGGTTGAACAGGAGCTGCCGGTACATGTAGAGGAGGGTGAGTCCCACAATGAGGCTCCATCTCATACCTCTCACACTCCGTCTGTCTCGGAGGAGCACAAAGGGGATCCAGCTCCAGTTCCAGTCCCTCCACCCGGTGCTTCGGGTCAATAGATGACCGAGGCTATTCAGTTATTTACTCAGCTAGTTACTGCCCAGGCCCAGCGACAGGGTGCGGGTTCCCATGACAGGGCGGTTAGTGCAAGGACCTGTGATTTCATGAGTCTAAATCCTCCAAAAGTTTTCGGGTCAAAGCTGGATGAAGACCCACAAGGTTTTACAGATGAGATGTTGAGGACGTTGAGGATTATCATCTTATAGGCTCCGTGATGTGGCAGTTCTTTGGTATAATATTTGGATTTCTTCAAGAGGAGAAAATGTGCCTCCCCCGGTTTGGCAAGAGTTCGTGAATTTTTTTATCTGTTATTATTTGCCACCCAAGGTTCGTCAGGCCAGAGCTGATCAATTCTTGAATATGAAGTAAGGGAATATGAGTACCCGGGAGTACAACCTTCACTTTAATTCATTGGCTAGGTATGCCCCGACTATGGTAGCGAAAATAGGAGATAGAGTACATCGATATGTGAGTGTCTTAGGGCCACATTTGTTTAAGAAATGCTTGACAGCTTCACTACAGGAGGGGATGGACATTTCCCGTATTCAGGCGCATGCCCAGAATTTAGAAAAGCAGCAACGACCGCATCGAGATGAGTGTGATGCGGATAGAGGGCATAGTAAAAGGACCAGATTTACCGGTGCTAGTTGTGAGTATAGAGGGGGTCAGCGGCAACAGTACTCCAGCTATCCAGGCCAGTTCACAGCTAGTGCACCTCTTCGATTCGCGGGCAGGAGATTTGATAGCCCCATTTATTCTGGTCCGGGTCAGAGTTTGAGGGTTTCAGGTCCTCTGTTAGGAGGTGATTATAGTCGGAGTAGACCACCGGTTCCACGATGCAGCCAGTGTAGGAGGTTACATTCAGGTCTGTCTTGTCAGGGCTCAGATGCTTGCTATGCCTATGGTCAGGTTGGACACATGATGCTTGATTGCCCGTCGATGGGTGGTAGAGTTGGGGCCCAACCCACAGGATCAGCAGCTAGTTCTTCCTCGTCCGTACGCCCGGTATGGCAGACTCACAAGACTCTAGCAGGTCGAGGTAGGGGCAGAGGGGGAGTATCCAATTCAGTTGGCACCCAGCCTCGTATTTATGCTTTGGCTGGACGTCAGGATCTTGAGTCCTCTCCAGATGTGGTTACATGTTTACTATCCATATTCTCTCATGATGTTTATGCATTGATTGATCCAGGTTCTACGTTGTCTTATATCGCTCCTTATGTTGCTGGTCATATTGAGGTGAAATTCGAGCCAATTAAACCTTTTGAGGTATCTACTCCGGTTGGTGATCCGGTTATAGCCAGGCAGGTATACAAAAATTGTGTGGTTGTGGTGTGTGATCGCCAGACTACAACCGATTTTATTGAACTAGAAATGTTGGATTTTGATGTGATTATGGGCATGGATTGGTTGGCTTCTTAAATGTTGGATTTTGATGTGATTATGGGCATGGATTGGTTGGCCTCGTGCTATGCTAATGTGGATTGTAGAACGAAAATAGTTCGATTCCAATTTCCGGGTGATCTAATGCTTGAATGGAAGGGTAACACAGCATCTCCAAATGGTAGGTTCATTTCCTATCTCAAAGCGAGGAAGATGATTGCCAAAGGCTATATTTATCATTTGGTCCTGGTTCATGACACCGAAGTAAAGCCACTGACCCTCCAATCTGTTTCGGTAGTAAATGAGTTCCCAGATGTATTTGCAGATGAACTTCCAGGCTTCCCACCAGAATGGGAGATTGATTTCGCTATCGATGTGTTGTCGGATACCAAACCTATATCTATCCCTCCCTACAGAATGGCTCCTGCAGAATTGAAAGAGCTAGAGGTGCAATTGAAAGACTTGCTTGAGAAGGGATTCATTAGACCCAGTTTATCGCCATGGGGGGAACCAGTCTTATTTGTAAGAAAGAAAGATGGTTCTTTACGAATGTGCATTGACTACAGGCAGCTGAACAAGGTGACGATCAAGAATAGATATCCTCTTCTGAGAATCGATGATTTGTTTGATCAATTACAGGGTGCCAAATGGTTTTCCAAAATAGATCTGAGGTCAGGTTATCATCAAGTGAGAGTTAGAGAAAAAGACATTCCGAAGACAGCTTTCAGAATCAAATATGGTCATTATGAATTTTGAGTAATGTCATTCGGGTTGACAAACGCCCTAGCGGTGTTCATGAATCTGATGAATAATGTATTCAGATCTTTTCTAGATCTATTTGTCATCGTATTCATCGATGACATTCTGGTTTATTCTCGGTCATAAGTAGTGTATGCAGATCATCTACGTACTGTCTTTGGAATCCTTCGGACTCGAGAATTATATGCCAAATTTTCAAAATGTGAGTTCTGGTTAAATTCGATAACTTTTCTGGGCCATATTATCTCAGCTGACGGCATTCGGGTTGATACTCAGAAGATTGAAGCTGTGAAGACTTGGCCAAGGCCTACAACCCCTACTGAGGTCTGTAGCTTTTTGAGTTTAGTAGGTTATTATAGAATATTTGTGGAAGGATTTTCTTTTATTTCAGCACCATGAACGAAGCTAACTAAAAAATCAGCAAACTTCCAATAGACCGATGCTTGTGAGCACAGTTTCCAAGAATTGAAAGATACATTGACTTCAGCCCTAGTCCTGACACTCCCAGAAGCATAAGAAGGTTATGTTGTTTATTGTGATGCCTCCGACGTCGGATTGGGCTGTGTGTTGATGTAGCATAGGAAGGTTATAGCCTATGCTTCCAGGCAACTGTGAAAACATGAAAAGAACTACCCGACCCATGATCTTGAATTAGCTGCGGTTATTCATGCGCTAAAAATGTGGAGACATTACTTGTACGGTGTGCATGTTGATATTTATACAGATCACAAGAGTCTCCAATATATTTTCAAGCAGAAGGAGCTAAATCTATGACAGAGGCAGTGGTTAGAGTATTTTATATTATCCTGGAAAGGCGAATGTAGTGGCTGACGCACTTAGCCGTAAATCAATGGGTAGCCTGTGTGAGGTCCCTCCGGAGAAGAAAGAATTAGTCCATGAGCTCCACCAGCTACCTAGCCTAGGAGTTCGTCTAATTGATTCAGGCAATGCAGGAGTTGGTATTCGCAATCCAGTTGTTTCATCCTTAGATATGGAGGTGCGAGAGCGCCAATATGGAGACCCCCGTTTGAGTCACTATAGGGATACATTTCTTGAGAAAGAGAAGTCACCTTTTGAGGTTTTTGCAGATGGAGTTCTTAGGTATCGAAGCAGGCTATGTGTCCCAGATGTTGCAGGGCTGCGTCGACAGATTCTAGAAGAAGCTCATTACTCCCGTTATTCCATTCATCCCGGAGCAACAAAGATGTATCACGATCTTAAGTTAATGTATTGGTGGGATGGAATGAATAAATACATAGCAGAATTTGTAGCCTAGTGTCCCAATTGCCAACAAGTAAAGATTGAACATCAGAAGCCTGGAGGATTATTGCAAGTGATAGAAATTCCAACTTGGAAATGGGAAGTGATTATCATGGATTTCGTTGTAGGCTTGCCTCGTTCTTAGCACAAATACGACTCCATATGGGTAATTGTTGATAGACTCACGAAGTCAGCTCATTTTCTACCAGTCAGAACTACCTATGCGACAGAAGATTATGCAAAGCTGTACCTTAAAGAAGTAGTGCGGCTTCATGGTGTCACTGTGTCTATTATTGTTGACAGACGAGCATAATTTACAGCTAAATTCTGGAATTCCTTCCAAGAAGGTTTGGGTACTCAAGTGAGGCTTAGCACAACATTTCACCCTCAGACAGATGGCCAAGCTGAACACACTATTCAGACCTTAGAAGATATGTTACTGGCATGTGTTCTAGATTTCGGAGGTAGTTGGGATGATCACTTACCTCTTATCGAGTTTGCATACAACAACAACTATCATTCCAGTATTCAGATGGCCTCATATGAAGCTCTGTATGGAAGGAAGTGTAGATAGTCAATTGGGTGGTTTGAAGTAAGAGAGGTACCACTAATATGTCCGAGTTGATTCAATAAGCGGTAGAAAAGATCAAGGTTATCCGAGATCGATTTTTGACAGCCCAAAGTCACCAGAAATCTTATGCAGACAACCGTCGGCGAGACTTAGAATTCTAAGTTAATGATTGGGTATTCCTGAAGGTATCACCGATGAAGGGCCTGATGAGATTTGGCAAGAAGGGAAAATTGAGTCCTCGATATATTAGGCTTTATAAGGTGGTCCGCAAGATAGGCCAAGTATCTTATGAACTAGATTTGGCTCCAGAGCTTGAATCTGTCCATCTAGTTTTTCACGTGTCAATGCTCCGCAAATGTGTTGGAGACCCGGCTAGAATCGTGCCAGTGAATTATGTTCAAGTTACAGAGAAGTTGGTTTATAAAGAGGCGCCCATTGCCATACTAGATAGGCAAGTACAGAAACTTAGAAATAAAGAGGTAGCCTCAGTTAAGCTCCTGTGGAGAAACAATAATCGAGAAGAAAGGACTTGGGAAGCGGAAAAAAACATGAAGTCCAAGTATCCATATTTGTTTTCACCCCCGGAAGAGATTCAAGATGAGACGCTATTATGATAAGATATGTGATGCTTTCCTTTTTTTTTTAATGCTTTTGGGTCATGTGTGGCCATGTTTTCTGACTGTTGTTATTGTAGCCCTGTGAGGCGACATTATTTTGGGTGTTGTGATAGGATGGTAGTGCCATATTACAGGGGAAACTCTGGAAAAATTTCTGTAACCTCGAGAACTTAACATTCGAGGACGAATGCTCTTAAAGGGGGGAGAATGTTACACCTCGGAGTTTTGGGTTGTTGCACGGTAAATAGACTAATGTAAGTTAAGGGGTTTATGGTGTCCCTACAAGTACGAAGGGGTACTTAATGATTCTAATTAAGATTCCAAAGACAGTGAGGAGAGAGAAGAAAACGTGTTGAAGAAAGTTAAGGTAGAGAATATCTTACCCCGAATACAACGTACCAGCAGGTATTCCTGGTGAGTTACGGGGTTAGAAGTTGAACAAATCGAATCGACGCAATCTGAGCGGATTCAGGATATTTAGCGGACACCAGTCAGTGCCGACGGATCGTCACTGTGCATCGTCAAAACGTTTCAGCAAACTAGAATCTACAGGCGCGACTAGACGGGACAAGTCGACGGATCGTCGACAGAACCGTTAAACCAACCTTCAACATGTTTCTGTAATCAGGGATTTTCAGGCGTAAGTCAACGGAGCAATTCGATGGAACATCGACACATCGACAGGTCGTCGACCCGCTTGTCGAACCGCTTCTCCGAAACTTTCCAGTTTCAGCTGTAAGTAGACGAGTCATGCTCCTAATTTTCAGATTTCATTCTCTCTCTAAGTCTTGAAGGTTCTAAAATATTTCTCTCATCATATTATCATATATCCAAGGGAAATCAAGGAGTAAACACCAAAAATTAGCAAAATCAATTGTATGGATGCCTACTAGGGTTTGTAGAGATCAAGAAGTCCTTTTGTATTGAGGGGGGGGGGGGGGGGGGAGGGGTTTCTCCAAGTGAAGTATTGTCACCCAAATTCCATCCCTACATCATCAAAGGTAAGTTTTATGTTCAATTCATGTTATTAAGAACATTGAGTGGTTGAAAGACATGGATTATGGAAGGAAGAAGAATATGGAGTGCAAATATGGAAATATTGATATTGTTGAATGATGACTTGATTTGAATAATAGTTCTTGACATGTTATGAGTACAATCTTGTGGTGAATAATACAAATGTTGTTAAAGTAGTATTATATGAGAATGAATATGATGTTGTACTATAGATATGGTTATGGATGATTTTGAAGGTGGAATTAAGAAGTAAACAATGTTTAACTTGAAGAATTCATTGATTATGTTATTATGGGTGTTCTTATTGATGTTTGAGGGTTGTCGTATTTTATGGAAGAAGTTGTGGAAACAAAGGAAATGTCGCCAAATTTTCATTAACTCCTAGTTGCTTTAGCTTAAGCTTAAGTATGTTTTCGGTTGTCTAATCTTAGTACAAATTCCCTTTAAGGTAGAATCGCGAGCTCAGAAGGCAAGCAAGTAGGCAATAAAGTTAAAAGGATATAAAGGTATGTAAGGTTATTCCCCTTGTTTCAAAGGCATGACTTCTATACTATGATTTCTTTTCTACATTTCCATGACCTTCTTACATCCCAAAAAGATGAAAGCTAAAGATTATTAAAAGCTTCCTATGAGATCGAGATAAGATATGTTCCATGGTAATGATGCCTTCACAAGCTTGAGAATCCTATGTTTATGATTCATTGATGTTGTTCCTTGTTGTCGCCTCACCTCATGATACTAGTTCTTTCAAGGTGAGACTTGACGATCATGATGTTCCATAATACAATCGTAGGTTACCGACCTTACGTCACTCCAATAGAGTTACAGTTTTTACTTGAGCCCCTATGTATGCTTCATGTTAGGAATATAATGATGATTACACAATGCCTAGATGGCCGGACAGCACCGCTAAAACGGTCGGCTCACTAGTGGGCAGCGTGAGACGATTACCCCGGACGCGGGAGGCCTGGACGCAGACTAATGGCGTTATTGATTCAGACAACTTATGTGTGTATGTGTGATGTGTCATAAAGGTAAAAGTGAGCATGCATGATTCCGCCTCAAGACGCAAGCAGGTGCTGTTATATTTTCTCCTTATGCTTTTTATATTCCCTTATTATGTTACCATGTATGCCTTACATACTCAGTTCATTGTTTGTACTGTTGTCTTTCTCTTTTTGGACTCTGTGTTCATGCCCACGGTCGACAGGGAGAAGACGCAGACGCTTAGGAGCTTACTCAGCAGATTTGCAGGAGCACTCCACTACTTCGGAGTTTCCATCTCTTGGTATATTC
This sequence comes from Lycium barbarum, assembly GCF_019175385.1. Classification (NCBI taxonomy): domain Eukaryota; kingdom Viridiplantae; phylum Streptophyta; class Magnoliopsida; order Solanales; family Solanaceae; genus Lycium; species Lycium barbarum. Next base: position 30,538,135 of record NC_083337.1, read on the forward strand.
TTTTTTGTATATATTGGGGAATGGCGGGATCCTGTCACGCCCTCATGATTTCAGTACTTCAGTTGGAGGCTCGTAAATACTTATGTGTGGGTTGTAGATGCTATGTGACCCCTTCATTGTAGGTTTGTACAACATTTTGTAGCCTTATGGGCCTTTGCTTATATATGTTTTGGGAGATGGTTGGAGATTGTTCCATGATAAGATTGTGTCAAAATTGATATATGCCCAGGTTGAGTATGATAGTCAGCATGATAAGTGGTACTCGGTAGTCAGCTCCGGGTACCCGTCATGGCCCCTAGTTGGGTCGTGACAAATGGATACTCTGGCTACAATCAGATCAACATTACCCTAGAAGATCAAGAGAAGACGACTTTTACTTGTCCTTATGGGATGTTTGCATTCAGCCGAATGCCCTTTGGGTTGTATAATGCACCAGCCACTTTTCAGAGGTGCATGATTTCGATCTTTTCTGACATTGTAGAAGACTTCTTAGAAGTGTTCATGGATGATTTCTCTGTTGTGGGTGATTCGTTTGATGATTGTCTTGACCATCTGGGTCAAGTGCTGAAGAGATGTGAGGAGACAAATCTCATGCTAAATTGGGAGAAGTGCCACTTTTGGTGCAAGAAGGGATCTTCCTCAATCACAGAATCTCTGAAAAGGGAATTGAGGTCGATCAAGGGAAGATAGATGTGATTGCAAAACTTCCTCCACCTATCTCAGTCAAAGGTGTCCGAAGTTTCTTGGAACATGCTGGATTTTACAGGCGCTTCATCAAAGATTTCTCCAAAATTGCTAACTCGATGTGCAAGCATCTTGAAAAAGAAGCTAAGTATGTGTTTGATGACAAGTGTCGAAAGACGTTTGATGAATTAAAGGAGCGCCTCACTACTGCTCTTATTATTGTTGCTCCTTATTGGTCCTTGCCCTTTGAATTAATGTGTGATGCTAGTGGTTTCATGATAGGTGTTGTGCTTGGTCAGAGGCACAATAAAATTATGCACCCGATCTATCATGCGAGCAGAACACTGAATGCTGCCCAGATGAATTATACAGTGACGGAGCAAGAGCTGCTTGCAATAGTTTTTGCTTTTGAGAAGTTTCGAGCCTATTTGTTGGGGTCCAAAGTAGTGGTCTACACTCATCATGCAACATTAAGATACCTTATGGCGAAGAAGGAAGCAAATCCGCGACTGATCCGATGGGTTCTATTGCTGCAAGAGTTTGACTTTGAGGTGAAAGACCGCAAAAGAACTAAAAATCAGGTTGCTGACCATCTCTCTCGGCTTGAAGAAGCTGGGAGACCTTCTGATAAGCTGGATATAGATGATGCATTTCGAGATGAGAAGGTGTTGGCTGTGTCAATGGAGGTAGCACCGTGGTATGCTGACATTGCCAATTATTTGGTAACAGGCATAGTTCCAGAAGAGATCAAAGCTTACCAAAAGAAAAACTTCTTGCGGGATTCTCGCCAATACTATTAGGATGAGCCTTATTTGTTCAGAACTTGCGCTGACAACATCATTCGGCATTGGGTTCCCGAAAGTGAAGTGATGGCTATTCTAAAGGCATGTCATAACTCTCCTGTTGGAGGTCATCACAGTGGTAACCGGACTGCTGTGAAAGTTCTTGAATGCGGTTATTACTGGCCGGCTATTTTTCATGATGCAAATTCATTGGTGCGGTCTTGTGATTAATGTCAAAGGCAAGGGAATATAGGCAGAAGGCAAGAGATGCCTATGAATTTTGTGATGGTGGTAGAAGTGTTCGATATCTGGGGGATCGACTTTATGGGACCCTTTGTTAGTTCTGGTGGTATGAAATACATCTTGGTTGTTGTGGACTATGTATCGAAATGGGTGGAAGTGGTGGCTTTACCTAACAACGAGGCTAAGAGTGTCATGGGGTTCCTAAGAAGAACATATTTAATCGATTTGGTACTCCGAGGGCTATAATCAGCGATGGTGGGTCCCACTTTTGCAATAGAGCTTTCACGGGATTGATAGAGTAATGTGGCGTAAAACATAGGGTGGCAACACGTTATCATCCTCAGACAAGTGGGCAAGTTGAAGTATCCAATCAGGAGATCAAGAGTATTCTAGGTAAAACGGTGAATGCAAATAGGACTGATTAGGCCCGCAAGCTCAATGATGCTCTATGGGCATACTGGATTGCTTTCGATACTTCGATTGGGACTTCACCTTTCAAGCTCATTTTCAGAAAAGCTTGTCACTTACCGGTTGAACTTGAACATAAGGCTATGTGGGCTTTGAAGAAAATGAATATGGATTAGAAAGAGGCGAACAAGCTAAGGTTGTTTCAACTCAATGGGATGGATGAATTTTAGTATCGGGCATATGAGAATGCAGCACTTTATAAAGAGAGGATGAAGCAGTATCATGACAAGAAAATCCTGAAGCGAGAATTCTACAGGGGTGATCTCGTTTTGCTGTTTAACTCTCGCTTAAAGTTGCTACCGGGCAAGCTAAAATCAAGGTGGTCTGGTCCGTTTGAGGTGGTAGGTGTTTCACCCCATGGGGCGATTGAACTGAAGTCAGAGATGGAACTCGTACATTTAAGGTGAATGGGCAGAGGGTGAAGCACTATCATGGGATGGTTGATAGGGATAGAATTATTGACCAGTACCGGTTGAAGCACCTAGGAACAAACGCTGACCCGGTGTTCGCTGATAAGAGTGAATGGGTACCACCGTTGTGCCGCGACGTTAACTCAAGTGCTTCTTGGGAGGCAACCCAAGTGTAATATGTATTTTCTTCATTTTTTGATTGCATATAGGGTAATGGTTGTTTTGGTGCAGGAATATATTGCAGTAAATATTGCTGAATAGCAGGTAAGTTAAGTAATAAGAGAGACTGTTTTGCAACATTACAAAATACGCCTGCAGTTTACGGACCGTATTTCACAATATGGTTCGTAAAACAGGGCGTAATCAATAATGTCACAAAACAGTAGCCCTGTTTTGTAACATGAAAATTTATGACCATGGAATACGGACCGTATTTCAGAATACGGTCCATAAATCTTATCGTAATCCTTCATGGCACAATACAGTGTACTGCCCAAAGAGATGTCTCTGAATATGGGTCGTACATGACTTTACGGACCGTATTTAGAAAAGAAAAAAAAAGGCGAGCAGTCATTTAAATTACGAGCAGAGAGAAAGAATATATACCGTTTTAAATTCTATTTCCCACTAATTCAAACCATAACTCCCTTTTTCCACCACAACCCCACGACTCCCCACTACAAACCCATCATCTTTCACTTCCTAAACTCCATAAATACACCAATCCACACTCTGAAATCCATCCACTCTCACCGAATTCGAAAAAAAAAAGAAAAAAAAAGCCCTAATCTCTCTCTGCCCTTGGTTTAATTGTTTGGTGTTAAGTTGTTCTCTCAAATCCTCCAAGTTGTCATCTGTTGGTTCATCATTAAAGGTATGATTGACACTCTCCACTCTTATTTTACTCAATTGAGTATGAACTAGTTGGTAGGTGTTTATTAGAATAGGGTATTGTGCAATTATGTATGAACATGTCTTGGTTAATGATCTTGTGTGGGGATAATGATGTTTAGTTTTTTTTAATCTCTTGGGAAGTATGTTAATAAGACCCAAATGGGTTGGAGGGCATTCCACACCTTGAATTTAAAATTTGAGGTTTTGGTATGCCTACCAATGGTATGACTCATGAGTATTTGATGAGAATTTGGTAGAAAATTTGGTGAAGTCTAAGTAACCCAATCCCCAAAACAATGTGAAACCAGGATTTGCAATGAACTCGAACAACTAAAACATGTTCTATGTCTATGACTGTGTAATGCGAAAAACGACCTCAGTTTACGGACCGTATTTTAGTTTACTGTCCGTCTTTAAGCATTTAACTGACGGACAGAAAGGTTATCCAAAGAAATAAGCAATTTACGATCTCAGTTTATGGACAGTATTTCAGTTTACGGTCCGTCTTTTACCTTTACGGTCACAGACAGAACACAGTTTTGTGTACAATTATTTTGTTTTCACTTTTGTTTGGTTATTCCGTTGAAGCTAATAAGATGTGTCTTTTGCAGGAATGGGTCAGAAAAAGAATGCAAGGAAAGTGGGGGCCTAACACAAAGGCACAAAAAAGAAATCGGCCCCAGAAAGTAAGTTGAGAGATGAGCCCACTAGTTCCAAAGAGGAAAATTCCGCGTTCGAGCATCAAGAGGTTATATCTCCATCCTATGTCAGAGGGGCCCCCATAAAAGGCACATCCACACCCCAACTATGACACCGTCCAAGTCCGCGTCGGAAGCCTCCAGTCTGAAGAAGGGGATCCTGACGCGGAAGTATCAAGCAGGGGGCCAACCCAACAAATGGAGCAGGAGAGTGGCTCAAAGGAGCCAAGTACTAGCCATGCTCTGGATGATGATACACCGCCAGAAGGTGGTAAATTAGCCGTCCAGACCAAACGACTGGAGGAAGAAAAACTTCTATTCTCGGTCAAAGGGTCAAAAGAATTGTATGATCAATGGATGGCTGGGACAGAAATTGGGGAAAGCCACAGAGGAAAATATTCGAGGAGCAGCGACTAATTTTCGATGGTGTTTCGGCACACCCACAGCTGGACGAGACCGTCAAGATGTACAAGCTAGATGTTTTCACTCATGAAACAGGAGATTATGCTTCACACATTGTGAGGGAATTCTATGCATCATATGGGGCTGTGTTGCTGTCTATGAAGAAGCCGAGTGGCGCTTGGTATCAAATACCTATATTGGAGAATGTGACAGTCCAGAACTTCCTTATCGATATTTCCTCCAAGGCCATCAACAGAGTTCTACTTGGCAATGATTTTGTGGCACCTACTGATCTGAGCCTGTACCTAGACAAGAGGGACAGGAAAGACAAGAAATCTGTGAGGGAATGGACTGCCGCTACTATCACATCTGAGCCACATAAGCAAAAATGGACAAATGATGGAAAAGTAAAAATTGCGAAGAGTTACTTGTCGGCGGAAGCTGAGTTTTGGTGGACGTTGCTTAGGTACCGTATCACTCCAACCCAGGCGAACAACACCCTCTCCACTAGTCAGGCAGGCACTATTGCCTTGTTGATGTCACAGTACCCGATGAATATTGGAGAGCTCATTGCGGAGGAGCTGCATGGGAGGGCACACAAGCCCAAACAAACCATGGTATTTCCATGTCTTATCACGGAATTGTGTAGACAGGCAAGGATATTTCAGCTCCCGGAACAGGACGGCACTATCACAGCTGCCCATGTGGGAGATTGGAGGAAGAATAAGGTGCCGGGCAAGAATGACCAAGAGGCAGATCAGTCCGGTGATGACGACGACACTTAGTTTCCATGCTTATGGGACTGATCTAGTAGATCCCGAAATTGGTGGTGTTGCTACTGAGACTGTTGCGCCCACTACATGTGTACCAGATACTGTAGATACACCGGCTTCTGCAGCCGAGATAGGTGCTTCTGAGGCGAGGCCTCCACCACCACTTCCTACCACACAGGTCTCTCCTTCGGGGTCTGTCACTACCACTGAGTCAGCCGAGCCTGCCGATCCAAAGTAGGAGTTGATTCACTTCAGCCATGCTAATTACAACCAGATTGCATTCAAGGCAGCGAAGGTTGAAAGGCAAGTAGGAGAAATCTTGCAACAGGTCAAGCCGAAAGTGGTGAAAATAGTGCAGCAGTTGGTTACAGAAGCTGCCATAGAGATCCGTGCGAAGTTCAAGAATAAGCATGAAGTGTAACAGGCTAGACTGGATAGCTTTGAGTCAAGATTGGTGACTCGAGAGCAGACCACACCTGACGGGGAGTCTGTTCTTTGAGGAGTGAGTTGGAGAGGCTGAAGAAGGAGCTTGAGGCGCTCAAAGCGCAAGGTATGGTAGCCGCACCAGTTCCAGCACCACGTGTCACTTTGCCTAGTATGTTTAAGGTGTTGGATCTGTTGGATTCTGAGGAAGAGGTGGAGGATACCGATCCCCGTGTGTGAGATACAGGCAAGAGGGTTCGTGAGACATCTGAGGACCTCGGGGAGTTAGCCAAGAGGTTGAAGAAGACGGAGGAAAGGGAGATGCAGCAGGCCATCCTTCAATCCTTAGCTAAGCCACAGCGCCGATCAGGCGAATCCAGTAGCAAGCCGCCTGATGAGGCAGGCTAGTTATGAGACACGCACAGCGCCTAGGGCACCCAGGTACAACCTTTTTCCCTTGTTCTTATAATTGAGGCACTGCAGACAGTGCTTGACTTTTCTGTTGGGGGTGGGAGTGTTGATCTTGTTGTATTGTAAATATGTGTTTAGGAACCCCTTCAGCTTTTCTTTGCCAGAATTCTTTTCCTGAGGGTTTTTATATTTTGTTGAAACTGGCATGTTTAGGTTGTTTCTTAGGTAGAATAGAGTAGTTTTGACTTATTTGGTATTGTTCTGTAACTGATGGCATGTTTATGGTTTGTTGAAAATTTTGGACCCCTTAAAATTTGAAAGATGCATACTTAGAACAGCTAGTGATTGACATGATTGATTCTTTGTATGACATTATGATTATTGGGGTGTTGTATGTAATGAATGATTACTTAGGAGGTCACAATTTTACTGATCATCCTGATGCCAATGTATATGTGAGCTGTTAGTTTTGTTCTATTTATGCATGTATAATCTAGAACTTTCCTGGTTAGTCATGTTTGAATCCGATAGTTGGTTTGGTTCTGAGATGATCTTAGGATTTCTTTGAATAAATGGTCACTTTGTCTATATAAGCCTGACCATTTGATTGTAAATATCCCTAGTTTCCCCTTTTGAGCCTGTTGACCTTTTTCTTAGCTAGCCAATAATGAAACCTTACCCTTTGAGAAATAAATCCATTTTCGCACTCGTTCCGTCCTTGACGCTACTAGATAGATGAGGCAAAATGGCTAATTTGGGGGTGAAATAAATGTTAAGTGGATGTTAAAAACATAAGTTGGGGGTGGTGGAGTTTGCTAGTTGGGATTTGATGTGGTGGTTGCAAAAAGGAAAAAAAAAAACAGTTGAGAAAAGTGTAACACAAAAAGAGAATTGTAAGTTGATTAAGAATAAAACCACATCGAGATCGAAAGCTTGAAAGAAACAAAAAGGGGTTAAATAAATGGCAAATTAAGGTGAGGAGATGATGTAGTGTTCAAGGAGGGTTAGTCACTAATACCCAAAAAGTATCCTACCCGTCCCTAAGCCTACAGTACAAGCCAGAAACAAGTCCTAATGTGATCACAATTGAACGAGCCTAGGAGGAAAGCATAGAAAATAAGGGCAAGCTTATGGTATTTGCATGTACAGATATGAATTTCTTTGTGAGTGTGAGTGTTTCTTCTCTTCTCATTCGTCTTCATCCCACTATTGTTGTGTATATGTATGTTGGGACTTTCTTTGGTCTATGTGAGGGCACGAGGATGAGAGTTGATCAAAACGAAGTGACCGCCTAAAGTAGTGTTTGTGTGCATCATAATATGTCCGATAATGTAATGTCATGCATTGAAGAATCGTTGTTAGTCGTAGCATTCTTGAGTTGGGCATATTATTTGAAAATAGAAAAAAATGGGGTGGTCCGTGGAAAAAAAAAAGAACATGGATGCCGGTAGTTCAGAGTCAAAACCAATGTAGACATTATTACTCTGTGATATCTAGGTGGTAGATTGAGTCGTTGTATTGTATGGCTTGCTTGAGGACAAGCAAAGACTTTAAGTTGGGGGTGTTGATGTGCCCGGAATTTATGGCACATCCAAGGCCTTTTTACGAGATGTTTTACTTTTTTTAAGCAAGCTAGTGTCTATTTAATGTGTTTTTAGTGCTTTTCAAGTAATGGAGCAGATTTGGAATGAAAACAATTAAAGTGCAGAAGTTGGCCGTAAACTCAATATACGGACCGTATTCTCAAATGCGGGCCGTATTCCATGGGTGTATTTAAGGATAAGCAGAACCATAAAGGCATGCTAAGGAGATGGTGAAATACGAACAACTTTTACGGTCCGTATTTCAAAGCGTATTTAATCATTTAGACATTTGGTAGAAAGTTTAAGTTTTTGAAGTTGAAAGAAGACTATGCAGAAGACGGACCGTAAATCAAAATACGGTCCGTATTTCAGGAGGTTGCAGTTAAATAACTCTTGAAGGAAACCTAGGCGTAAACTGGTTTACGGTCCGTATTTCAAAATACAGACCGTATTTTGTACCGACGGGGACCAAAGTGCAAATCTGTAACTTTTACGTTTTCAGAACCTATAAATAGTCATTGTAGGGTTTTAATTGTTATGAGTTATTATATTTTTGACTTTTGGTTTAGAACATTAAATACTTTCTTGGTTTTGAAGATTCATTACATCAATTCAAGTATTATTATTCCTCTTTTCTTTCAAAGTAAGCAATTATGAATTCTTCAATTTCTTTTTTGTTGTTCTTTGTCATGAGTAGCTAAATACCCTTACTAGGGTTGTGAACCCAATGATGGGTGTTTTGTGATTGATATACACATAATGGATTGTTAGGGTTTATTTATTCTTCATTCATAATTAATAGTTGCAAACATTGATTAAAGCCATAGAACTTGATTTATTTGGGGAAATAATTAGGGTTGGTAAGAATAAATAACAAGGACTCAAAGCATTAAACTTATCTTAATAGATTGACTTAGGAATAGGACGAATTTACTTGGCACAATTAACCATAGAAAGAGATAATATTTATTTATTGGGAAATAGTAGAGATTCATATAGAGGTTAAGTACATTCATATAATGATCCATTAGAAGTATATCAAGATCAATACACATGGTCATACACTTTATCTAACGGGGACACAACCTTGGTTTCTTTTACCATAAATTACAATCCAAAGAAATTAGTTAACCATTAGTCATAAATAACCAACTTTTACAAAAAATCGTCAGATTAAGACATTAGACCTAAATTAAGCATTCTACGAGTTTAGTAACCTTTTCACACCATATTCCCTATGAGATTCGACCCCAACCTAGTTGGGTTACTATAGTTGACATCGTCCGCTTTACGCTAATTGAAGGTGTAATTTGAGCATACCAGTAGGCAAGTAAAGTTTGTTAATATTAAACTCATGGCCACTGTGGGTATCACGTATACACAGGGTAACAAAATCAGTCACACAATAAAGTAAAACAAAACACTCGAATCACACAAATAAGGCACAACTTTGTAAAATAGGCAATAGTTTTTTTTTTTCATTAACATCAACAAGTACAATTTTAGTCCCTTGATCACAACCATACACAATAGATCACTTCTGCACAAGTTAGGACTTAGACACACTAAGATTATTAATGGATAAAATTACAGAGAATCTGGTCACTTTGCTAGGGACTGTAACCAAGGTGGATGCTAGAATGTGTGGCTAATTTCTAGGAAATCCTAACTAGGACGTGTTGAGTGACTTGGCTATAAGGAAAGTATATATCATTCTTTGTGCTATTCCCCTCATCATCATCTAAATCAACCCTTGGCTCTAGGAAGAACCACTATCTTTTTTCACCTTTTCCCCCAAGAAGACCCACTATTTTTTTTCTACCAATTTTGCCCATGAGGATCCACCATCCTTTTCCACTGTTTTTTCTCTCGAGGAATTCCCATCCTTTTCAAATTTATTATTTTTTCTTAGATGATGGATTATTCCTCGTTCTACTCCTTGTTTTCCTCCATGAGCCCCCATCTCTTCATCGGACAGAGTTTCCCCCTGACATATGGTTGAGTTTGTCGAGTCTAGCAACTCATAGTATAAGGTTGTTCCTCCATCACTAGGGGATTTGGTGTTTTTTGGTTTTCCCCTGTCTATGGGCTGTGTCCATTTTTCTTTTGTTTTTACCTTTTGTTTTATATCGTGTATAGATTGTTATTTGAGGAAATTTAGGGTTGATGATAGTGTAGTGGGGTATGTAGCCTGAGTCGGTTGTATCATAAGAGTGTATGGGAGAATATGGATGATCGGAGGAGGAAGAGGAATCAAACATTTTTCGTTTTGCTTTTCTGATGAGAGAGACAGTGATTTGAGATGAAAAAAAGGTGAGGTGTGGGTCGGTTTAAGTAGAGGAGAAGATGAAAAATAAAGTGGTGTGAAAGGTAATTTGAAGAGTCTTTTAGGAAGAGGGAGATTTGATTGTAGTAGATTTTCAAGATAGTCATCATGGCTCAACCTTTTCTTTTCTCAGTACACTCTTAATGATGGTAGACTTGACTAGGGTTGTGAAAATAGGTAGTCTAAGTTGTTTCATGATCTGAATGTATAATTGATTGCAAGGGAAAGAATATATACCCGAAGAGTAAATGGCTAACCATGTGCAATCTTTGATTTAAGGCTGTGACAATCATAATGTTAGACTTCAAGAGATCATGAACTTGTTATGGTATAGGACATACAACTAAATGCACTACACTGAGTAAAATATTATTAACTTTTTGAAAAACCCATTTAATCTGAGACAAAATTGCTAGCCAATTTTAAGGAGTACATGTACAGCTTTAATCATTCCCAATACTAACATAATTCTTTCTTTTCTAAGCCGATTTTGGAGAATTCTTCAAATTAATCAGCTCATAGTTTTGAGACGAATTAATCCCCCTTTTTATAATCTCTCAAGAGTGATGTCTACTATTAGAGAGACATATGGACTTATGCCAAACCCGATTTTTAGCATTATTGATAGAATTTGTGTGATCATAAAAGTAATTTGCATACTAGACTCCTTTATGTTTGCTAAAATCATAATGACTGAGCACATCACAAGACATGACCACATATTTTTGCCTCCACAAAGGATATACTCTTTGAGTTCTGCTTTCTTGATGACCCTAAATTCTGGTCCTGACTCCCAGTAATAGGTTGTACCTGTTATAATCCACTAATTTCCTTCTTTAATGACAGATCAGCGATGAACCAAAATCATTATGGGCACTTCCCTGGATAAGGTTAAGCTACTTGTTCCACTGGTCCTCCTTTATCCATCTGGCAGAACAGGTTCCATAAACTGTTTCATTTTTGTAACAATTTCTTATAGATAAATAGTCTCCCTTTTTGCTCAACTGTTGTCTTCCGCATGATCTATCCATTTGAGGCTTGTCTGAGTTCTTAGGGAACTTCGTAGACTGTTTTCATCGACCAGAAGGTTCAGCAACTCTAGCAACTATCTGAGGAACTGCACGATACCTTCATCACCAATCATTCCTTATTACTTCCACTTGTTTCTTTGTTCTCATGAACATCCAAGGACTTGCATTACCAATTATTCATCTCTTATTTTAGGAGTTGGAACTTGAGCTTGATTTAACTTCGTTCAGTGGTGGCTTCATCAGATGTTCCCCCAATCTTTGTGCAACATGCTTTCTTCAGACGGAGATGTTTCCTTCATCCATGCAAATTATTTGAATTCCTGCTTTGAATGTTTTGCTGGACTTTCAGTGGTGAACCAGGTTCATCTACATGTTTCATCCAGAGTTCCCCCTGGTTGACTGCCAAGCTGTTGTAGAAGAATGAACCTAGGCCTTTGCTACATTTCCCTTTCTTCAATGCTTGTTGTTTTTAAGGCTCCTGTTATGATTTGAGCAAGTACTAACCATATGTCATTTTAGATTACTTCATGTCACTCTTACCTACAAGAGTAATCAATTGTCAGTTCTAGGTACCCAGGAAAGCTTGGATTCTTTTCCTTTAACAATGGGATGAATCAGATTTTTCTTTGTCCATTCAGGCAAGGCTCAAGTGAACCGGTTTCCTTCACCTGCTGCAACCTTACTGATTGGCTTGGAGTTTCTAGTTGCAATCTTTAGATTTCTTTCCGTGTAAGCTTAAGTACACTAGACACGTGATCTTGCAATGTCCCATCTTACCACAGAGAGTGCACAATTCCCCTTCTAACGAATCTTGTTTGGCAGTTCTATCGAATCCCAATCCTATGGTTATATTGTGTGTTTGACTGGCGAGATTGGAGATCAGTTGAGAGGCTTGAGTCTAACGATTTGCTCTTTCAAGATCATGCTCTGTTCTAAGCAGTTTAGAACTGATTTCTCTGGATTCTCAAGGCACAATTCCTCTTTTATTCCTTTTAGTTCAGATTCAACTCCAAGTTGTTCAATGTTCATAAAAGATTTTCCCATTTTAATTGTAAGCTTAAGGACTTCAGATTTGAAGGGCAAAAATAAATGAACCAAGTTGAGCAACCTATTCTTTCAACAAATAATTTTCCTTTTCATTTTTGTCTTTACAGGCTTCACTATTCATCAGTTGGTACACTGACGAACTCAACTCTTGATATTCATCAATTAGGGTGTTCATCAATGTCATCAACTTTTCTTTTGAGAGCAAATCTAGCTTGTCTTTAAGCCCATAAGTACTTACCTGGATATCATCCTCAATGTTTGATTTCGAATCATCAGCAGCCATGAGAGCAGTGTGGCCAGCCTCATCTTCAGCATCATCATAATCCCAGGTTGCCACTATAGCTTTTGAGTTTTTCTTGTTCTTTCTATCACTGACCTGCTACTTCTTCTTTTCCCTATCTGCTCTTTCTCTTTTCCACTCTATTTTCCGTAGTGGAAAATCTTTGATCATGTGATCTATCTTCTCACACTTGAAGCATCCTCCAGTTTGTGGCTTGTCGAAATTCCTTCCTCTACAAGATGTATTATCTTTTCCATACTGATTTTCCTTTTTGAGGAATTTTTGGAAGTTTCTAGTAATCAATGCCATTTCATCTTAATCTTCGGTTGAGTGCCTGTCACGACCTATTTTTCCTAAGTCGTGTGGGCACTTACCTTCCCACCTCGGCAAGTGAATCCTCAACCAACAATGAAATAATACATAAAAGAATGAATTTATGCAACGGAATAGAACAAATACGTAAGTCTCACGATATACACTGTTACATCTTGGAAATTTCGTGACGTTTTCCTTATGAGTGAACCAATGCAAGCCTAAAGTGGACATGAAGCCCTCATAAGGTTAGGAAGCGTATTTTATAATGTCAAGTATATATCTTAATGTTTGGAAGTTATATGAAACGGTGGAAGTAAGTTTGTTGGAGAAATTGGAGTTGGAGTCACGTTTGGGAAGATTATGTAGCATTTGAGTTATTCATTGCTTAGAATTACCTTGAAGAGAATATATAGGTACCCTTATATGGTTAATGAACTTTTATACAAGTGCCAAGAAGGTTCCATAAGGATTGGAGGTCAAACGAATCGGAAAGGACGCGATTTCGCGAAACCGGAGAAGGTGGGGCAGTATGCGGTCGCTTATTGAGTATGCTGGGCTGAATGCTGGCTAAAAACTCCCCATTTTGGGTGAGCGTGCTGCCCAACATGACCCCTATGTGGTGGAGGGGGTATACGGCCGCATACTCAGTATGCTAGGCCGCAGACTCGCCGCAAATTGGAGCGGGGTGCGATTTTTGTCACCTTTTTAAATCCCCAAAGACCTCAATTTCATTCCAACTTCCCACACTTATTTCACTGCACTTCTAGAGATTTATTGAAGGTTACCTATCACTCCACACCTTTCCATATCATCAAGAGAGAAGATCAACATCAAAACCTAAAGAGAATCCATGGAAGGTGATTGTTCTTGGTTCGCTTCAAAGTTGTGATAAACTTGGTCTTGATAAGAGTTGGGGAAGGTGAAGTTCTTCTATAATAAGGTATGATCTTCCTATTATTTACATGATTAATTCGATATAAAGGTTTAGTAACTCTTGGAAAGGAAAAGAATTAAAGTGGAGAAGTCATAAATGTTGAAGTGGAGAAGATGACTACGAGATGAACTTGAAAAAGGGATTCTGGATAAATTTGAGACTAAATTGAATATACCTTCTTGAATATGGTACTGTGAACGTTATTATTGTTGTTTGGGAGTTGATTTGTAATTTGGTGGAAGTTGACAAAATAGGGGAAATGATGCCCAATTGCACTAGGTTGAACTTAAGAGTGTCTTTGAGACCTTACCTTAGTACAAATCCTCTTGAAGAAGACGTAAAGGTAAGTAAGGTTAACCCTTCTTTCTAAAGGCATGACTTCCTCGTCGTGATTCCATCTATGATGTTCATAATTTCCTGCTTCCTAGAGAATGTTAGAAGCTCATGCTACTATCTTAAGATATTATTGATAAAAGCTCTTCATAGTGATGATGATAATGATGATGATGCAATTCCAAAATAGAAATTGGGGGCTTATCGACTCAATGTCTCCCCGATAGAGTTATAATGTTCCTTTTGGATGCTCATACATGTCATATGTGTAATAGCTATTTTATGGTACCGAGCTTATATAGCAGGGTATGATTTCTATCGCGCGCGTACCACTGCAGTTGGGTACGGACAACACCGAACCTTGTTATGGCCGAGTATGGGTGACACCGAACCTATATGGTCGGGTATGGTATCATTGTATGTATATGTATATGCATGGAATGTTTTCTTTAGAGAAAGGCTAGGCGAGTATGATGAATGTCTCAAGAGGTATGAATGGTCCTTCTATCTTATGATATTCTTCGTGCTTTTATCATGTTACTATTCATGTCTTACATGCTCAGTACATTGTTTGTACTGACGTCCTTTTGTTTGTGGACGCTGTGTTTATGCCCACAGGTAGACAGGGAGACAGACCGGACCTTTAGGCTGCTTCGTCGGTGATTGCATAGTAGTGCTCCTTTTTATCCGGAGCTGCAGTAGTTGATATTATTCTTTTTGTGTACAAATATGGGTATGGTGGGGTCCTGACCTGTCTTTAGGATATTATATACTTTCCGCAGAGTCTCGTAGATAGATGTACATAGCTAGACATCCTATAGCTCCTGGGCTCATATTTTGTATATCCTTTTGATAGTCTTGTCGGCTTGTGTATGTATGGGCATAGATAATGATGTTTATATAAAGGTGCCTACATCCGATGAAATTTGTGTCATTTAGTTCATGGTAATTATGAGATAGCCATGTGGTTCACCTGGATGTGATTATGAAAATACGTTAGGAGGTACTCGGTAGGTTAGCTCCGGGTGCCCGTCATGGCCCTCCGATTGGGTCGTGACATATATATATATAAGTAGTAGAAAGTGTGGAATGACAATAAACACCCCAGGGTCTAGTCTGAATAATACAAGAGCATCTAAAGGGAAATAATACAATCTGCAATACTAATACATATAGTGTCTATGTTTCTGAATCGAATAAGACATAAAGATAGAAAATCTTCAAGGCAACGGATGGTCATGCTCACCCAGGAAATTCAAGAGAAGGCCGAAACGTCGATCAACCACGCGTCACGGAAGTGGATCCGACACTCTGCATTCACAAAGATTGCAGCAAGTGTAGGTCAGTACAAACAACAGTAATGGTAGGCATCATCGGCCGACTAAGCATAGCTAACACAATTCAGTTCATAAAGTAGATAAGCAAATAAACCAACAAGTCTAAGACAATGCGATTAATATCAAATATTCGTCATCACCTATGTCAAGCATCTAATTCCCAAATGTGCCAAATCTAAATATATATCCAATCCAATCCATAATATAACACCAAATATCTCAAATCAAGTCATAATGCAATGCAATGCCATTCAAATGCAGTGTACACATGTACTCTGGACGGAAATATCGACGTCTCGGTAGCACAACCCAGCGCGAAGTATAAGTGCCACCCATCCTGGATCTTTGCCTAACAGACAGACAGGACCTCGGATCTTTGCCCACATGGGGTTCTCACAGGCACCACCCTAGGGGACCCGTGACGTCCATGCACTAACAACGATTTTGGAACTAACATCGGATATCGGCTATGCAACAACGATTTCGAAATTTATCATCAGACATCGTCCATCTCACGTCACTCAAGTAAAAGGGTTTCATCAAATACCAATTTCACTTAATCAATAATTCCGGAATGTACATCGAACATCGGCCGTCTCACGTCACTTAAATAAAACTGGGTCCAACTCATCAAGTATTCATCAAATATCATCAATATCTCAACAGTATATCATAAAAATGAGAGTGCGTGCAATGCATGAATCACATCAACAATCATGCTCAATATCACAAGTACCAACAATGGGTACGCCAACAATATATCTGAATCACAAATTCCAACAGTGGGTATGCCAATAATATAACCGAATCACAAGTACCAACAGTGGGTATGCCAATAATGCAACCGAATCACAAGTACCAACAGTGGGTATGCCAATAATGTAATTGAATCGCACGTTCTAATAGTGGGTACGCCAACAACATATTCAAGTACAATTACCAACAGCGGGTATGTCAACTATATCATAATCAAGATGATAAAATAGAATTCAATATCTACCAACGACTCATGGCATCAAGCTGGCACAACAGAGTAATCAAAGCACACATAACGGGGTAGCTAGTCCCAACATAGAACAGGGTCCAACCTAAGCCAATATCCAACCCGACTTCATACCCGAAGGTTCACAAGCTGTCTCCGACAATATAATCTAAATATGTGCTTCGCTATACGAAGTCTTACCAAAGGTAAGCCATAACCTACCTGGATGGCTGAACTGCAACAAGAACAACTCACTCCTTTGCCTTTCCCTTCTGCTGAACCTCAGAACTAACGTAGTCTAAGCATAATCGAAATCTAGATTAGAAATCATGAGGAATGATACTAATATGGCTACTATTCATTTTAGGTCCATTCCAACCTTAGAAATTGGGGAAACGGGCCCACAAGGGCAAAATGGGAAGTTCGGAAGCAAATTGTCCAATTAAGCACTAGGTGATCATAACCAACCACTAATTGCCGATTTTACTCAAAGATTAGCCTAATTTCTGATATCAAGCAAAACCCCAATTTGGGTATAAACCCAAAGTCCTTGATTCCGAATTTCAACGCTAGAAGTGGAAGATATATGATTAATAAGTTTCGATTAGTCAAAATCTAACATAAACATCATCAATTTCCTCATACATGAGCCTAAGGGAAAGTTCATCAAAAACCCTCTTTCAACTTCCATCACTAAGGGGTTATTAGAGGGAAAAGGGAATTCTAGGAGGATTGTGATTAAGCAAGAGTAAAGGAATAGGCCAGATTTACCTCCAAGAATGTCTCCAAAATATCTCCAAGAACTGTTCCCCAAAGCTCTAATTTCGAAGTGGGAAATAATGAGGGTCTAAGGCTTATTTAAATCACACTTAATGAAAATAACTGTCCCGTCATCTCCACGGTGGTAACTGTGCCACTACAGCGGCGCCATTAGTCCCTTCGGATGGCCGCTTCTGGCGTAGTCATGATGGCCCCTTCGGGCAGCCGCTTCCGGCTTCGCTAGGGTGGCCCCTTCGGGCAGCCGCTTCCGGCTTAAGAATATCATAATCCAGCTGATCAGGTGGAACAATAACAATACATATGATATACAGTATGAGTATGTAATGAAGTTACAAAACGTTGCACCCCTTTCAGAGTGGTTTCTATTACAACTTCCTTTGGAGAGATTTGAGAACAAGTTTTAGAGTTTCCTTCATTTACCACTTGCTTTGTAGTGAACATGTAAGTATAATGTATTGCAGAAGCTTCCTTCGAATTATCAACAAGAGTATAGCATGAACGAAACAAGACATTGGATATCGACTCCAAATCTAACTAAGAATAGAGTACTTATGTTTTACGTTCTTTAGGAGTCATATAAAAGGGATCATGCCAAAATATGAAAGAAGGGTTAGCCTTACATACCTTATTTATGCCTCAAGCTAATCCTCGAGTCCGTTCCCGAGCTTAGTCAACTAAAATACCATAAAAAATATAGGGATTAAGACTAGGCCAACAAGATTATTCTAACTAATCATTTATTCTGTTGCCTAACGGGATTTGGCCAGCATCTCCTCTATAATCCTACCAACCCAACAATTCCAAATTAAGCTAATAACCAACAACACAACAAATCTAACAATTTACAACAATAATATGACTAAACTCATCTTACAATTCTATCCAAAACATCCCCTAAACCACAACGCCTTAATATTCGGTGTACGATAATTATAACTATATTTCTAACACTTTAATCCGTTAAATCTCCATGTAATCATCTCAATAACAAAGATGAGAAAATAATACATACCTTAGCAGCAACTCAACCACGAAAATATCATCCCCCAAGCTCAATATTTAGCTTGAAACGACGACGACAACTTGTATTACACTTTATCCTTCACGAGCCTCGGGATTCGGGACCTCGAACTTGATCGAACCCTTGCTTTATCTCTCTAACTCTCCCCACACACTCTCTCTCTAAAATATTCCAGATCTTTTGGCATGCAATGAGGAAGATAATGGGTGAAAATTTTCCTTAAATAGCCAAGGAAGCGGGCCTGACCCGACTTGGAGTCGGGTTGGGCCGAGCCCACTGCCAGTTTGACCTTTCCTCCTTAAAACATCCATAACTTTTTATCCCTATGTCTCATGAAGGCCCACGACCTATGGTTGGAAAGGTATTTCAATTATCTACAACTTTTATTTTTTGGGTTTTCCCAAATTCTCAACTTATAATGGTGTGTTGGCCTCGTAAAGATAGATCACCCGAAAACGTATCCTTAAATCATCCTTTTGGAGTGCTTATGCTCATATTTGGCTTAAGTGTCCCTCTTAAGACTTGCTAAACTTCCTATGTACTATTCATATAACTTGTCATATGCCCTTTATGAAATCCCGACATGTGGGCCCCACCTTAACTGTCACGACCCAGCTAGGGGCCGTGACGGGTACCCGGGGCTAGCCACCGAGCACCACTCGTCCTGCTACCCACTTTACCCATTTAATGCTCTTTTATCAATTCATGCTTAGGACATAAGAAAAACATCTTTTCATTTGAGAACATAAAAATACTTTTATATACATAAGCCTCTCGGCCATCAAAATAATAAATACATATACATAAAAGCCTCACGTGAGACCATCTACCCACACTGCGCATCTACGAGCCTCTACTGACATACTATACATATAGGTGGAACAAGACTCCACCATGCCCAAAATATACATATACCAAGAGAATAATCATGAGCACCTCCGGACAATGGAGTGCTCGCAATCAGCTAGCAGCTACTAAGAATCTGGATCGAGCTCACCTCCCTGTCTACCTATGGGCATGAACACAGCGTCCAAAGAAAATGGACGTCAGTACGAATATTGTACTGAGTATGAGAGGCATGAACAATAATAATACATCAAGGAAATAAGAGAGGCATCAAGTATGGAGCAACTGTACATGACTGGGAATTATATGAATTGTAATGCATGCTAACTTACTTTTAAGCTTATCATCATCTCATGTATGCATATCATATATATATATATATAATGCCTGACCATATAGGTGCAGTGTGATAATCAGTAACATTAGCCCGCGTCCAGGCCTCCCGCGTCCGGGGTACCATCTCATGCCACCCACTAGTGGTGTCTACCCATGCCAACTGGCCATGGTGTATCGTATAAGCTGCCCGCTTTTGCGGTGACTGCTCGGCCAACTAGGCTCGGTGTAATATGATTATAACATGCTCATCATAAAATACTTATAATAATAAGCTTATCAAAATATGCCTATCATCGTACATGCATAAGGCCTCTATAATAACTAAATTTTATCGAGGTGACGTAAGGTCGCGAACCCTCGATTCCATTATGAACATTTCGCCTCACCTTGAAGGGATTTGTACATAAGGTGAGTGTATACAAGGAACGACATCATTTACTTTATAAGAACGTCATATCATATCTATTGACTCAAGTAGCTATTCATGATCTTAGGCTCTTGACTTTCCGGAATATAGAAGGATCATGGAAAGGAAGAAAAATCGTATCATGGGATTCATGTCATAGAAAGAAAGGACTAGCCTCACATACCTTTGGCATTTAACTGAGCTATCGTTCACGTGTTCTCCTCCAATATCACGTCGCTACCTTCACGAGAGAATTCGCATTAACGTTAGTTAATCGGTTATGAGAACGTATCGTTATTTCTAGGAAAAATTGGGCAGCATTTCCTTTGTTTCTACTACTTTTCCCACGTTCTATTTCAACACCTAAACATTTACAACATATTCATAATCATGGCACATCAACATTTATGATTCCATTCAACTACCATTCAATTGTGACACTATTCATCCATTTAAGACCTATTTTCCATGTCTTTCTACAATTCAAGCATCTTGGCTTTCCAATACCTTAAACAACATGATAAAGTCATGAAACTTACCTTGGATGGTTGTGGAACAAGCCTAGAGTGGAGTTCTTCCTTTAGCACTAAAACCCTACTTCACCTCTTTTTGGAACTTCTTGGTTTGGATGAACTTCACTTGAGTTTCACACACTTTGTTTCATGGATTTAATGTGGTTGATCTTGATCTCCCTTTGATTCTCTTAAATTCTTGTGGATGAAGTGTTTTGGATCACTCTAGAGAGTTCTTGAACCGTGTAGGTGAGAAATGAAATAAAATGAGCTTAGGGTCCCTTTTTAATAACTCAAAATCTGATTTTTAATGAACAACAGTCAGGGTGTACAGTGGTCGTAAACCCCACTTTACGGGCCGTATACTGGTTTACGGTCCGTCCTTCGCGACCGTATTTAAGCATATCAGAAACAGAAAGGTTGGCTGAAGATCATGGCAGTTTACGACTCAGTTTACGGGCCGTATTTCAATTTACGGTCCGTATTCCAAGTGGTTTTTAACCATTTGAAGCATTTGATAGAAAGTTGAAATTTTTGAAATGTTGGAGGACGATAGCAGTTTACGGTCCGTAAATCACTTTACGGGCCGTATTCCACTTTACGACCAACTGGGCTGAAATGAAATTCTGCAACTTCCTTATTTCCAAAGTTCATAAATAGTCATTCCCTACTTAGCAAAACATCACACACTCATGCCCTTCGTTGGTCTATTCATTGTTGGCTCACGAACAATTTCTGAGGTGTAACATTAACTTACGGTTACTAGGGCTATTTGTCAAGTAACGTATTAACCAACTTACACCATATGGCCTCCACTGTCGTCTATATGTTATTCTTATACATATATAACAGAATCTTCATCCCTAATCCTTGTATATCTTTACTCTCCCCTGAGCCCATACTAAGTCGTCTGTAGTCTCGGTAACATGAAATTTTTCCGGGGTGTAACACTTTGGGTCAACCATTTTTCACTTTAAGCCTATATTTCACAAAAGTTACCCGAATCCGATCTGGACATCTGGAAGCGTGTCAACAGTCCCCTCGGGTCAAAAGTGAGCTAATTAATGCCCAGGAATAGACGAAATGCCAAAAAGACTATAACGGCCAAACGGGTCGTTATTGTCACACCCTAATTTCCCTAGGGTGTGATGGGCACCCGACCCCATATCCGGAGTCGAGCGAACCCACAGACTCTTATTACATACATAATCTCTTCAGACTCTGAAATTAAATAAAAGTAAAATACAAAGTAAGCTTTCAAAATCTTTCTTCTATCATTCTCAAATCAAACAAAATCTTTGATCATATGGAATTTATATCATAACATAAATGACACATCGGCTGATGGAGCCGCTCACAGAACTGACATTCTATACCCACGACTCTGTCTGCAAAGTCTCTAACATTAATCAGACATCATAGCACATATACTCTGACTCGGCAGCACTCCAGGAACAAGTGGAACCTGCCAACTCCGCTGGAACATCTTCTATAATAGCTTCAACACATCTGGGTGTACCTGCGCGGCATGAAACGCAGTCCCCAAAGAAAGGGGGTCAGTACGGAAAATGTACTGAGCATGTAAGGCAAGAATTACAGTAAAAGAGAATCATAGCTGAAACAGAGATTTACCAGAATCAAGTATGAACTTTTAAAACATCAAAGCACTTGCCTTTTCAAATGAAGTTCACATGTGTCATCATAAATCATAAATGAAAATCATGTATACCATCATCGTATATCATATATCATATAACGTGCCCCGGCCCTCCATTGAGGGACGCGGTGAATGGAATCATGTATGTCATCATTATATATCATATTTGCATATAACGTGCCCCGACCCTCCATTGAGGGACGCGGTGAATGATATCATGTATGCCAATGTCATGTATCACATATGCATGTAACGTGCTCCGGCCCTCTTTTGCGGGACGCGGTGAATAGAGTCATCATATGCCATCCTGGCCACCACCCCGTCATCATATTATAATGTCATCATATCATATATAACATGCCCCGACCCGCAAGTGAGAGGGACGCGGTGAACAATGCAGAGAAGTACGCACGAGAACATACCCTGGCCCGGGACGCAGTGAAGGACATACTGAGACTTGCACGAACAGAGTAGTGCGAAACCATATGCACATAAATCAAGACTCGATAGAGACGTACTCTTACCGACATTTGAAGGATCATAAACACGTTTCAAGTCAATCCGGTTTAGTATGGGAAAGTTACGGACATTTTTACCATAGAACTTTTACGAACGTTTCAAAGCAAATCCAAAATCTTTTACGAAAGTTAGGGACACCAAAACTTACAGAACTCATTTAGAAACAGAATCCTTTATGCTCATCTCGTTATTCAATCATATAATAAGCTCAACTATATCGAGCGTACTCATATCAAAAGTGAATAAGAATCATAGACAAAATCGGAAACATATCAAACGGAGCTTCGGAATCATGGATACATATCAAAACCATGTGAAGTAGCTTATTCATTTATTAATCATACAATAGCCTCAACCATATGAAACATGCTCATGACAAAAGAGAATAAGCATCATAATCAAGCTCGGAATCAAAGAGTAGAGTTACCCCAAGGTGCGTGTCATGTCATACCTTACTAAGCTCTAGGACATGCCAAAAGAAAGAAAAGGTAAGCCTTACATACCTGCTCCACGTCCTATTAGCTACGCTTATTTATCCAAGCTTGCTAGTCTACATACAAAAGAATTCAAATAATCATTAGATTCATTGTCATTCACTTGCCTTAGCTTCTCAAATAATTTCACTTATAATCTGCCGAAATTTCGGCAGCATTTCCCCTGTAAATACACCATCCCCGAGAATCTAACTCGGCCAATTTATCAACAACAATCCGAGAATTCAACTCGGCCAAATTATCAACAACAATATCAACAATCACATCTCCAACTTCAACAATTATTTCAAATGCATTCTAACACTAGAAATTCTTTCCACACAATGCGACGACATTTCATTTTTTTATTCAACTCAATCACATATATTCAAGCTAACACCAATAATCCCACATTCAAGTATTTATCCGAAGTCATTCTAACATGATTCAAGAACACTTTAAACAATTCACACAATATTCAAACAACCCAATTAATGCACACTTCCACCCGAAATCTCACAACACCACCAAAGACAACAATACATTACTTTCTTCCAAATTTATGAACTTCACTAACAATCTACACATTAACAACATCATTCATGCAAATATAAGAATTCATGCTAGTGTCACATTACTTCTTCAACACTCCCACAACGATTACAACTTCTTTTCAAGCCATTAAATCCTCATTTTACATCATGGAATCCACAACACAACAATCAAAATACTAAATAAAATCAATTCATCACATCTACACCACACCACCTCTATTCGGCCACACTCCAACATACATATTTTCATGTATTTCATCCATTTCTACATATCATAACATGCACAAACCATCCATAACATATGAAGGAGAAGATTGAACATGTACCTTTTTCACTCCACTTCTTGGCTTGACTAAGGTTGTGGACTTGCACAATTAAATGATTTTATTGCTCCAACAACCATTCCATGTTAAAGAGGACCTTCCAATTGCTTGGAACACTAGAAGGAAATAATTTTTCTTGGTCAATTTCATGGACATAATTTTTGGGACCTTGGCCGAATGGCCCTTCTCTTTCTTTCTTCTTCTTTTTTTTTTCTCCAAGTTTCTAGAGTTGGAAAATGAATGAATACTATGTCTTGTTATGTAAGCTTCCTTATATATATATATATAATGACATAGCCCATAAAAGTGTGGGACCTACACATATACACACACACATCACACGGCCAAATGGCCCTTTCTTGAACTTTCATGAAACTTTTGTGAAATTCCCATTTTACCCCCAGCCTTCCACAATATTTCCATGAACCACTTTGTGAATTTCCCTTTTTGCCCTTAGCCTTTCTCAATATTTCCATACTAATAATATTCATAAATAATATCCATAACCAACTTATACATTAAAAAATTTTGGAAAATGGTCTTGCCCTTAACTTGCCACGACTAACTCGAAATATCCGAACGTACAGAATACGGGCTATAACAGTTATAGTGCCAGAGATCTTCCAGTGCTTTCTTCTTCAGCCTTTGCATTCTCCATATCCATCTCGTATGTCACGCCCCAAACCCGACCCTAGACGTAACAAGCATCCGATATTATAGTCAACCCCGTAAGCACCTTATGAATCAATAAATATCAAGTTCATTTTGAACAATCTTTTATTCATTCCAAGAAATTATAACTAGCTAATTGAACATGATCACAGTTATAAAATAAAACAGCGGAAGTCTAATATAAATAGACCGTCAAAATGTAGCAGTATCCATGAGAGTCGAACAATGACACCAACTAATACCCACAAAACAACATCTATCTGTGGAGCCTCCAAGATGAATAAGAAGTAGTCTACTTCAGGACGCAGCCCGAAAACTAAAAGCAATAAGTAAGATAGAGGGTGTCCCATGAATGAAGGTGTGGGCTCACAAAAATTCTGGAAGTAGCAAGTTCTCCTAGTCCGCACGCGTATCACGAACTTGCTCCTCTACGTTATCTAACACACCATAAAAAACAAAAATGGTATGCCTGAGTACTGGGTACTCAATGAGTGTCTAAGGGGCAATACTTAACATGTCAAAATAATATAGTAAAATCAGTAAACCAGTATCAATGAAAATAGTTCAAAAACCCAAAGATAGAGTAAACCAGTAAACTTAGTAAAATCACCAGTAAACTCCAAAGACACAAGAATATATCAATTTCGACTTATCATACGGTTTACCATATCAAGTCTTTCACTTACGAACTCAAGATCACCACAGCCACTCACAGGCCACCAAAAATTCTACAAATGCAAACTCACAGGCAAACAACCATTCAATTCACCGGGGCTATCATCCCATGGAGGCTAATCATCTTCTGACTAGCACAACAACAGATGCACCGGGCTACGCGCCACAGAGGTCAATCGTCCTCTGGACTGAAACAACAATAGATACACCGGGCTACATGCCACGGAGGTCAATCATCCTCTGGACTAACACAGCAATGCTCAAAGCGATACGTTAGGATCCAGAGTTGCTAATCGTCCTCTGGACTAGCACAACTTGCCTATAAAGGCCCAAACACAAACAATTACATCTTATGGAATATCAACTGAATCATCAAACATAGCTTATAACCAAATTCATTTGTCAAGTTATCTTCTCACAATAGAGGTATTTCAAGCCACAATCAATTTAGAAATTAAGGTCCAAATCATACATTCCAGTTCAAGAAACCTATTCAAGGGAAAACATGTAAAGTTTCAACCTTTAGAAAAATAAATTTAATCATCCTTATTAGGGTAGAACATTCTTACTACAATAGTATAATTCGTATAAGGTTTGATGCGGGCTTAACCCTACACGCGTATGAACTTGTTAAATTGTCATCTTTTAGTTAGAAAATAAGTTCAACAAAGAACAACCACCAAAACTAGGGTTTTAACTTGTACAAACAATCAAAGTAGGATTCTCAAACATCAATCGTGCTTTCACAACATAAACATATGTTGACACTCAATTTTTGCCCTCCAAAAATTCAAATTAACTACTCAAGCTTCTTGAATCACAAACGGAGGATAAAAATTATTCAGAAAATCAAAAAGACTTTCTAAAATAGTTTTTGGTGATATATATATATATATATATATATATATATATATATATATATATATATATATATATATTATGTGTATTTTACGTATAACTTTAAATATAAATTATGTCAATTTTATCGACTCGAAAATCAATGTGCACAAAACTAGCATTTTAATTCTGTGTTTTAAGTGTTATTTTTTAAGTCATTCCCGACTTAATCACTATAAGTTATCATTTTCGCAAATAAATGTTTTAACTTTTTAAAAATCAAGAAGCTTAGTTAGTTAATTGGATAGAATTGATTTCAACTTGAGCAGAGTTGGTTAGTTTTCACAAAATCTGGTTACAATTCAAATGAGAAGGTCACATTTTAAAACTCAATTGTGATTGCTTATTTTACTCTCAATTCAGCCCATTCCTATGCATTATTTCCGGACTGAATGAGACACATTTTTTTGCACGGATTGCCCTTCTTTTGGGTTGGTATTTAAATTTTGCCCCTCATATTTATGGTCTTTAAATTTTTCCCTTTGCTTGGATATTTGAGGTTCTGGGTTCCAACTTCCACTCAGGCATAAAATAAAAAAATAATTTCGCAAGGCAGGGCTGGGGGGAGTGTATGCCGGATCCGGCATAAAGTCCTTAAGGAAAACTAAAGTTATGCCGGAGTGGGCATAACTTTTCTTCAAGGCATAGTTTAGTTATGCCTTATGAGGTAAAACTTTTCCTTAAGGAGCTATGCCTTATGGGCCAGATTTTAAATTAAGGCATAACCAAAAGTATGCCCCATAAGACAGAACTTTTTCTTAAGGTATAGACTTTGTCTTATAAGACAAACTTTTAGTTATGCCTTAAGGAAAAATTCCGCCTTATGTGGCATACGGCATAAAAGTTTGCCCATTAAAAGTATGCCCCCATCGGCATAAACTTGTGAAGGAATTACCAAATTTATGTCGGACCCGGCATACTTATGCCAAGTCTGCCCATAAGGCATAAGTATGCCGGGTCCGGCATAAATTTGGTAATTCCTTAACAAGTTTATGCCGGTGGGGGCATACTTTTAATGGGCAAACTTTTATGTTGGACCCGGCATAAACTTGTGAAGGAATTACCAAAGTTATGCCGGACCCAACATATTTATGCCAAGTCTGCCCATAAGGCATAAGTATGCCGGGTCCGGCATAACTTTGGTAAATCCTTCACAAGTGTATGCCGATGGGGGCATAGCGAAATTTAAACTCTGCCTTGCGAATTTTTTTTAAAATTTTGATTATATGGGGGTTTGAACCTAGAATCCATGGAATTTAGCCGAAGGACAAAATTTAAAAATTTCAAATATGAGGGGCAAAATTCAAAGGCCACCCCAAAAGAAGGTACGAATTGCCCAATGAGACATATTAGCCCACAGAACAACCCAAAAATCCCATTAACCCCTCCCACTTCCTACAATTAATCCCAACACGCCATTTTATTCCTCATTTGGAACGAATATGGAAAAACAAAATGAACCCTGAAGCTTTGCCCCAATATGACTAAAACGCAGCTGTTTCAGCCATTTTGGGTAAAGGCTCAAAGGGCTATTTACTTTTCCAGTTGTTGCTTGTACATTTCAAGCAAAGCATTCAATGCCCTTGGCATTAATCCATTGAATCCCTTTCTCAAACGGTAATATGTTTTTTCTTTTTGATTTTTTTTCCCATTCTGCTTGACTTCTCAAGGAAGAATTGGACTTCAAAGAGAAATTCAACCAATTTCAGTTTTTTCAAATTTTGAACAAATTTCAAGTCTTTACATTTGTCCCACATCGTTTTGAAATGCAGAAAAAAAACCTAGCATTTAGGGTTCTAATAGAACCCCATATCCCCAACTTGAGCATGGTTTTGGACACGACAAAATAGGTTTTTACACAACCACATTAGGTTTTTACACCCACAAGAGATTGAACCCCTCAGAAACTTGGCAAAGCCTTGAGTCTCGAGAATGGGTTCTCGCTCAAGTTAAATTTTTGGTCGTTTCCGTTCGTCGGAAGCCAGTTTGGGTGAAAGGATGTTAGTCGACTCTCATCGCTCCCATCGCTGCTCGGCAAAAAGGTAATCTTCCTTCCTCGCTTCATTTTATTTTCATTTCTAGTTTTGCTTGTTTAAATTCTATTATTAGATTAGTTTAGTTTAAATTTGTAGGATATGTTACTGATCTTGTAGTGTAATTTTTCCTGCTTTATTTTCATGTAAGTTTGGTCTTATTTTTTTTTTTTTCCTGTTTTTATGCTTTCGTTTAGCTTCCAGTTCTGTTTAAGTTTATTAGATGTTTAGGTGTTTGTATGCTTTTATCCATTTCCAGTCCTTTCTTTCTTTTCCCTGTTTTATTTCGTCTGCATTAGATTAGTTAGCAGTAATTAGCTATGCAGTTATTTGGTAATTGTTCTTGTTAGTGTGTCGCTACTGTTAGCAATATCATACTGTCAATTTGTTGCCATGGTTAGCTTTGTCTCTATATTGATTGGTTGGCTGCTAGGATGCTGTAATTAATTTGTTTAGTCTATCAAAATAGCTAGCATAGCTGTTTGCAAATACTATTCTGTTTCAGTTTGATTAACATGGTCTTTATGTGTTCTGAGACCTGCCAGGTATATTCATGTAGTGGCAATAAGGAATAAGGTTCATTAATAATGGATTAGTTTAATTAATCAGGATATGATATGTTTGGGGGATTACCTTAGTACCAATCTAATAACAACTTAGATTCATGATAGGTTTAATTAGTTAACTTTCTATTAAGTTTCTCCATAATGAGTTTAGCCTTGGCTAAGCGACTTTAGTAGTTAATCATCCTTCAAACAAGATAGGAGCTAAATGTGATTAGTTTTCCTGAACTCTTAAAACAAGCCTACTTTCAATGCTGTATGGAGATTGTTAGTTTACAAGCTTCATAATTTCCTTGATTCCTTACTGTCTCCCTATTCTAGTTTCAATAATTGAGATTGTTTTGAAGTTGGTTTGAGTTGAGTTTAGCTCAAAATCACCTCGGGATACTCCAAACTAGGCAGGCTGTCCAGTTTTGAGTTTATTCCTAGACTATTATGTTTGTCTATTTGAGTATATTTCATGTCTGATTGTTATGAGATTTTTAAGGGTTGCATGCCAAACATAGAATTGTAAAAATTAAACTGAGGTGAATAGGTCATAACACATCATGAATTCCTTAATATAAACATGCAGAACCCTCATTACTGCCTTCAGCACATATCCTACCTATTCTTTTCCTCTCCCTCTCCAATGTTGTTCTATTTCTGTTTTATTCACTTTAGCACTCTAATTTGTTTGGTTGTTTACTATTTGTTTATACTCAGTAATGAGTGGTTAGGTTTCTTGTGATTTCCAGTCTTTTCTTCCTTACTGTTCTGTTTTTGAGAAAAAGGCAAATGATGGTTTATCATAATTCTTTAAAGTTATTTTTCTCATCCAAGTGTTAGTTTTCTTAAGAATTATGGGCTGGTTATGTTTAGGAAAAGTTGGCCATTTCCTGTCTATAGCATAGTCCATGATATGTTAAGATGATTGGAAATGAATTATGTAAAGGACTGAAAATGTGATTGGATTTCAAAGCAAATATGGACAGCATGCTTATAGGATGATTATTAGCTGTGTTTGGGCTGTTGTAGCTCTGGTAGCCAATATGTGCTAAGTATTGACTGAATGTTAACTTTCAAGCCTTTGCTAACCATTTTAACTGCCAAGAGCAGCTGCTATTTCATGAATTGTATCAAGTTCTCTCCTTTCTTTTATATGTTTACTAGTGAATATAACTTTGTTGTATTTATCAGGATTGGTTTGGGCCTTCAGTGTAAATTTGACTAATTGTCAATAAGTTTATGAGTCTACTTAGTTTCAGAATCAAGGTGTTAGTGTGTGTTATTTAAATGTTGATTAAGTGCTATTTGAATGTTGACTGAAGAAGTGTTGTCAAAAAATCAGTTTTCTTTGTTTGAAGATCTCAGTAACTTTCTTTTCTGATTTGACGAAGCAAAATCATCCGTCAAAGAGATGTATTTCTTAATACACATTCTTTATCTCCCATTTCTTTGCATGACCTGAGGGGAAATCTCAAACCTCAAGTGATCTTGTATACTCTTGAGGCAACTGCTGCTTCCGTGTTCTTTGAGAAACAGATGAGGCAGATAAATGGTGGTTCCTGAATCAATTGGCTGCTTCAAATTTTTAGCCAATCTAGTGCTATACTTGGCTGGGCAGCTGCCTTATTGTTAGAAAGGAAGAGATACCACACTTGAGTTGCTGTTTTAGAACAACTGCCATAGTTGTAAAAAAAAAAAATAAAAAAAAAAATAAAGAAACTGATACTATGCTTGGGAAGGCTACTGCAATGTTATTTTGATCACTTGTTGCTCTCTTTATGAACTGCTGCCTCTAGAAATATGAGCTGTTGCTGATTTGATAAAAATTGTTGTTGCATTCTCTAAAGGGTGCTTCTAGTTGCAACACCTAGACGAATGGCTTGTCGCATCTTTATCCCATTGTGAGTGCTTTCCTAAGGCTGTTGCTGCGTTCTGGTTCTCATGAAAATGGTTGTTGCTATGTATACGACATAGCCGCTCCCCATTAAAAGAAACAGATACTACACTTGGTAGGTTTGTTGCTGTGGCATTCTTTAAGCAGAGCTTGCGGCATTTTTGGGCAAAGTAGCTACTGTTTTGCTAAAGAATAGTTACTACATTTGACATGGTTCGAGTGACCCCTCGAATTGTTGTTTTGTTGCTGTGTTCCGAGCCATCTCTGTGGCGTTTCGGGTCAATTTGCGACCTGATATTTGATGAAAGTATTTGCTGTCTTCAGGAAGCTTTGATGCTATCCTTGCTGCCACTTGTGGCTGCCTACGATTGCTAGTTGTTGCTCTTAAATGTTGCGGAATGGTTGTTGCTTTAATTTGAAAGAACAGATTGCTATACTCGGTCAGGAATCAACTAATCTGAACATGATACGACACTTTGGGCCAATGAAAAAATGATTTTTTGAGGCCATGCCTAGTCCGGAAAGGTTATCCCTCGGTTTATGCAATGTTGATCTCACATTGATATGGCAACTAGAATGGCCACTAGTTTGCATCCGCGACATGATTCGAGTTCCTTTGCCATATTCGGAACCGTGAGTCTGAGCCTCTGTAATCAAAGCTCTCTAAGTTTGATACGAGTCCGAGGGATATTATTATTTGTGTTCCTAAACGTCATCCTACGGGTTGGCGTATCATTTTGACTAACTACTTTCCTTTTCATTATGCGAGGTACCAATAAAACAAGCACGGAAAGCAAAGCTTAAGGATGAAGTAAAAGGATCAAATGCTTAGAGCTTCGGGCGAACACTAGAAGAGTACGGGATTAGGGCCTAAGGCCGACAAAGCTAAAATTTCTTCCCTTCTTTATTTTTGTATAAAACATGCTTATTTTATATGTTTACATTCACTTTGTATGAACATGCTTTTTGTTGTAAATATTTGTATAGATATTGAAACCCTTATAAGTTGGAACCGAGGATTCAGGTAGATGATATTTCAAATTGTACTCGAATGATAAAAGAGTTGTATTCCATTTCATTAAAGTAACTAAAAGTGAAAGAATGTTTTCTTGTGCAAAAAGTTGATTATCTTTGAATATATCTTTAAAAGTACATTTCATAATTTGAGAAACTTAAGAAAAGAAAGTAAAAAAGAAATATTTGGGATAGACCCAACTTAATGAATTCAGATGAATGGGATTTCTTTCAAAGCCCGAGTTTAGGAAAATAGTTCTGAGGATATGGTTGACCAAAGAGATAAAATGTGGATAATGTATGAATTAATAAAAGACTATACATATATGTATACATATGTATTTTCTTCTAAACAAACACATGGAATTAGTTTCAGACGGGGCACACTCGATATTACTATCCTTATAAGTAAAAGGACAAATTATTTTTACCCGGATATTTTAAATTTGAATTAAAGTACCCTTACTTGAAGGGAATTTGTTAAACTCTTTTAAAGCCAAAATGATATGCCATGACAGTATTTTTATACGTGAAACTGAACAAAGCATATGCAGTTCATACAAAATCACACATTGAAGCTCGAAGGTCAACCGTATGCTCGGATCCTTAATATTAGGGTGCCTAACACCTTCCTTAGGGATCACCAGAACCCTTACCTAGAACGCGATCACGAAGGATTTTTTACAGTATTTGAATAAATCCTTCAATTCGGTTTTCCTAATTTCCTAAAAATTAGGTGACGACTCTTTTTCAAAACAAGTTCGAAAGAGTACCAACAAGTTCGTAGTAGCTTTTATGCATCCGCATAAATGCGAACCGTTGAAACGTAAGAGGATTTTAAAAATAGACATACATCCAAATACGTTTTCTAAAAGTAGACATACTTCAAGGAAGATTTTTGAAATCTAGACATACATCCAAATACGTTTTCAAAAAGTAGACATACTTCAAAAGAAGATTTTGAAAGTAAACATACCTCAATTCTCGCTCAAACGCTACTAAACGGGTCTTTTTGAGGTTCAACAATCACTCTACAATGATTAATAATGATAAAGTTCAGCACTTTAACCAAATTCAACAATCACTCTACAATGATGTTAGATTGATGTTGTAATGACGAGAATTGATCAAGAACTTAAATTATATTTTTTGGGGAAGCCTTAAGGTTGTTTTCTCTTAAAAGTCGGCCAAAACGAAATGGGGAAAGGTTTTGAAGTTAGGCTTTTATAAAATTTGGGAAAAATTGCTTCAGGCATAAAATGGCGTGGTGCAGCATGGCGCGCCTAGTATATTTTTCAACATTATCAGAATTTTGAGTTTTCTAAAAATTGAAACCTTCAACTTAAATCATTCACCCACCATGAACTCCAAGTTACGAATCTTCCGATCCGCACAACTCTTTTGCATACTCTGAGCTGTAAGAACCCTTTCCTGAATCAATTTGACCTTGTCCGAAGAATCCTGCACCAAGTCTGTACCCCAAGGCCTTATCTCAAATGCATCAAACCAACCAATTGGAGAATGACAGCTCCTACAATATAATGCCTCGAATGGTGCCATCTCAATGCTCGAATAGTAACTGTTGTTATAAGGAAACTCAGCTAAAGGAAAGAACTGATCCCAATGGCCCTCAAAATCAATCACACAAGCCTCCAACAAATCCTCAAGGACCTGAATAATACGCTTGGACTGACCGTCAGTTTGAGGGTGAAATGCAGCTCGACTCGAGTACCCAACTTCTTTTGCTTGGATTGCCAGAAATGTGATGTAAACTTAGTGCCTCGATTCGAAATGATTGAAATAGGTACGCCATGCAAACAAACTATCTCTCAGATGTAGATTCTGGCCAACTTCTCTGAGTTGTAGGTAGTTTGAACTGGTAAAAAATGAACCGACTTAGTGAAACGGTCCACAATGACCAAATAACATCAAATTTTCCTTTAAGTCCGTGGTAATCCTACCACAAAGTCCATAGCAATCCGCTCCTATTTCCACTCAGGTATAGGCACCTCTGAGTAATTCCACCCGGCTTTTGGTGCTCATATTTCACTTATTGACAATTCAAGCACCGAGATACGAATCCCGCCATTGCACCCCCAATAATGTTGCTACAAGTCTCGATGCATATTTGTAGCACCTGGATGAATAGAATACCTCAAACTGTGAGCCTCCTCCATGATCAATCTGGTCAAATCACCCACCAGGGGAACACATATATGACCCTTGATCCTCAAAACCTCCTCATCATCAATAATTGCTTCTCTTGCTTTTCCTTTCAACACCGTGTCTTAGATTTTGCACAACTTTGCATTATCAAATAGCTGGTCCCTAATCTGCTCCAATAAGGAAGTCCATGCCTCCACAAAAGGTAGAACCTTGCCAAGATCTGAAATATCAAGTCTAACCATAATATTAGCCGAAGCCTGAACATCCATAACCAAAGGTCACTCTCCAACCTGTAAACATGCTAGGCTACCCATACTCACCGCCTTGCCCCTTAAGGAATCTGCCATTACATTGGCCTTTCCCAGACGATAAAGAATGACATATCATAGTGCTTGAGCATTTCTAACCACCTTCGCTACCTCAAATTAAGATCCTACCACCGCCAACTCCAAATCATGAGTGGGGTAGTTCTTCTAATGTAGCTTCAACTGCCTCGAAGCATAGGCTATGATTTTCCCTTTCTGCATCAAAACATAACCAAGGCAAATCTTTGAAGCATCACAATACACAGTAAAACCCTCTCCCTCCATAGAAAGAGTCAGAATCAGAATTACAGTCAACAAAGTCTTGAGCTTTTGGAAACTCGCCTTGCACTCATCCGATCGCTGAAAGGGTATAGTCTTCTGAGTCAATCTGGTCAAAAGAGATGCAATAGATGAAAAACCCTCTAAGAAATGCTGATAGTAGCTAGCGGGGCCAACGAAACTCTGAATCTCAGTCACCAAAGTAGGCCAGACCCAATCACGAACTGCCTTAATCTTCTTGAGATCCACCATAATGCATCCTTGGTCACTACATGGCCTAAGAATGCCACATAGTCCAGCCAAAACTCACACTTAGAAAACTTGACATATAATTACTTTTCCTTCAGAATCCCAAGCACGATCCTCAAATGCTGCTCCTGCTCCGCTCTACTGTGAGAGTGTATCAAGATATCATCGATAAAGACAGTCACGAAGGAATCAAGTACGGTCTGAAAACACCGTTCATCAATTCCATAAAGGCTGCTGGGGTATTAGTCAGCCCAAAAGACATCACTAGAAACTCATAATGGCTATAACGAGTCCTGAAAGCTGTCTTAGGGATATCTTCTACCCTAGTCTTCAATTGCTCATAATCGGACCTCAAATCGAATTTAGAAAAGATCGATGAACTCTGAAGCTGATCAAACAAATCATCATTCCAAGGAATGGGATACTTGTTCTTGATGGTAATCTTGTTCAGTACTTGTTCTAGATGGTAATCTTGTTCAGCTGTCGATACGCATACGCACAGTCCAATCCTTCTTCTTCACAAACCACAATGGAGCAACCCAATGGGAAACACTAGGTCTAATGAACCCCTTACTCAATATATCTTGCAACTGTTCTTTCAATTCCTTCAACTCTATTGGTGCCATCCGATATGGCGGAATAGAAATGGGCTTAGTGCCTGACTCTAAGTCAATACAGAAATCGATATTGCGATTCGGTGGAACACCCGACAGATCTGTCAAAAACACCTCGAGAAACTCCCTCACCACTAGTACCAACTTGAGGAGTATCCACGCTAATATCCCTAACATAGGTCAAGTAAGCTAAACACCCCTTCTCCACCATCCGTCGAGCCTTAAGGAACGATATCACTTTCTTCGTGCATGGCTAGTGGCACCCTTCCACTCTAACCTAGGGACTCCTAGCATAGCTAAGGTAACTGTCTTGGCATGACAATCCATGATCGCATGATAAGGAGACAACCCAATTCATACCTAGAATAATGTCAAAATTTACAATGTCTAAAACCATCAAATCAGCCCAAGTGCCATACCTCATCAAAGTAACCACAAAAAATCAATACACTCGATCCACCACTACGAAATTCCCAACATGAGTAGAAACACTAACAGGGACATTAAGCCACTCACATAGCATATCCAAACCCGAAGCAAAATAAGTATACACTTAAGAATATGTAGAGCATGGATCAAATAATGTCGTAGCTGACCGACGACAAATCTAAGTAGTATATGTGATAACTGCATCAGAAGCCTCTGCCTCTGGTCTACCAGGGAATGCATAGCACTGAGCACCGGCACCCCGGCCTGTGAACCTCTGTGAGCACCACCACGACCGTTTTGAGTACCACATCTACCAGAATAGGAATCCCCTCTACCACTTTGTGCACCGCCTCTATCTTGCTGTGCCACTGACCTGGGTGCAGCAATTCGAGAACATAAGTGTGGGTCACCCGTCTCAGTTTGGGGTACTCAATGGCGAAATGCCCTAAGTAACCGCACTCATAACAACATCGATGAGCCATAGGCTACTGAGGAGAGCTAGAATAACTAGAGTGGCCACCTCGACCTCCAGGTCGAGAATGAGAACCCTGAGAACTGTGTCCTGAACCATGAGCACCACGACACGAAAAACCTCCTGTCGAAGTCTGTATCGCTGTCTGAATGGGTATACTGAACTGAGGATGATAACCTCTCCTATGGTAACCCCTACGTCCAAATGAGGTACCTCTATAACTGCTAAAATAGGGGGGCTTCTTGCTCGGTCTATCCCTGAACTCCTGATGCCGGGTAGACTGAACACTCCTAACGGCATCCACCACTGCCTGAAAAGTACCTCCCGAAGCTACCACCTACGTCGTTTTAACTCGAAGGTGTTACGACAGTCCTATAATGAACTTCTTCATCCTCTCATTCTCATCAGGTAGATTAGTCAAAGCATGGCGAGATAGGGAGTGAAACATCATCTCATACTCCATCACGGACATCCCATGCTGCTCCAACTTATCAAATTTCTCACGCCTCTCATCCTCTAAGCTACGGGGAGCCTACTTCTCTAGAAATACATGAGAAAACTTAGCCCAAGTAAGTGGAGGTGACCCAGCTAGTCTAGTCTTAATGAACACCCTCCATCACTGCTTGATGAGGCCAACCAACTGAAATTCTACGAAATCAAGTCTGTTGGAATCAACCAACCCCAAATTATGCAACCGCTCATGAAAACTAACTAGAAACGCATACGCGTCTTCATTAGGACTCCTATCATACTGCAGTGGCTTTATCTTCTCAAACTTTTCCCACATTTTTTGCTCCTTAACTGTCATAGTCAGCTGGGAAATTTGGCGAATAGCAACACCTGGAACTGGCAAGCCCTGAAATTGAGGATCCACAATAGCAGCTGGTTGTGCTCCTGGGGTCCGAAATCTTGCAGCAACCATCGAATCAGGAGTCTGAGCTCAAGCTCTAGTCTGGGAGGCCTTTAGAGTAGCCAATAGTATGTCCGCCTGAGCCATACCCTAAAAACAAAATCTCAAGATACACACCAAGGTGTAATAAAGAACAGGAGTTTCAATGAATTCAGCTGGTTTCTGGATGGGTCCAACCTCATCCGCCTGAACCGGCTCCTCCTCCGGAAACTCCTTTTGGTCCAAAATCATATCTCTAGCATGGACCTGAGTGGCAGCTGGTGCTCGGCCTTTTGTTGGTGTAGCAATATGGGCTCTAGCCATGCCTATCCCGACACCACATCCCCTGCCTCTCGCGAGCAACAGTAGCAGTGGATGCGGGTGCGTGTGCTGGCTCCTGGTCTCCAACTGTGGCTGATCATGTCCCCACCATATGTGAGAGAGTGAAATAATGAAACTCCTAGATTCCATTAGAATCAAGCACACACAGTAAGGAAGGAAAATTTAAATTTTTCCCAGATGTCCTATAGCTTCTCGAAAATAGATATGGAGCTCATCGTACCTGTTACACCTTGGAAATTTCATGTTGTCGTGTAGTGAATGAACCAATGCGAGCTTAAGGGTAACAGGAATTTCTTAAGACAATAAGACATATATTTAGTAGTATTAGAATGCATACGTTAATATTTTGAAGTCATATGAATTGACGGAATAAGGATTGATAAGGACAAGTGGAGTATAAACGGGATTTAGGAAAGGTTTCGTAAATTATTACATTAAGAATTGTTTGGTAAGGCCTTGAGGACGAGTTATAGGGATGTTTAGATCATTAATGAAGTATTAAACAAGTGTTAAGAAGGTTGTATAAGGATTGGAGATCAAACGAAACGATGAGGACATCTTCGAAAAACTGTGAGTTACACGACCACCTTACACGGACCGTGGAACTTTATACGGACCGTATAAGGGTCCGTATAACCCAACAGGAAGAATGTCTTCCATGGTGGTGAACCACGGACACTTATACGGACCGTACAATGTTATACGGACCGTATAAGTCCCGACGGGCTGAGTATTTCCAAGTATTTAAATGTGTTCCCACCTCATTATATTCATTCTCCTCACTTCTTCACTTCTCTCCAAGCCTCTAGAACATTCCATACATTTCATTTTCAAGAATACAAGGGAAATCAAAGGTTCATATCATAAATTCAAGTGAATCGAGTGCAAGGAAGCTCTTTAGGGTTGCTAGAGTCAAGAAATCCCTTGGAAGTTGAAGCTAGGGTTTTCTTCAAGTGAAGTGTTGCCAACCAAAACCCGTTCCTACACATTCAAAGGTGAGTTTTATGATTATTCCATGTTGTTTAAGGTGTTG
Source organism: Lycium barbarum (assembly GCF_019175385.1). Lineage (NCBI taxonomy): Eukaryota > Viridiplantae > Streptophyta > Magnoliopsida > Solanales > Solanaceae > Lycium > Lycium barbarum. Next base: position 30,576,432 of record NC_083337.1, read on the forward strand.
AAAAGTTGAAACACTTGGATTATGGAAGAAGATGGAAATGGGCTACAAAATATGAGATTAGTGGCAATTGTGAGTAGTAGATTAATATGAATCATGAACATTGATATGTTGTGATTGTAATTACGTTATGAATGATGTTAAGAGCATGAGAGAAACATTAGATGAGAATGAATGTAATGTTGTATTATGATCATGATTATGGATGACCTTGAGAGGAAATTGTGGGGATTGGATAATAATGAATTTGACAAAAGTTATTGATGATGATATTATGAATGTTATTATTGACATTTGGGAGTTTATATATGATATGGAGAAAGTAGTACAAACAAAGGAGATGCTGCTCAATTTTCGCTAGCTTTAGTTCAAACACGCTTATGTTATCGATTATCTAAAATGAGTATGAACTCTCTTGAAGGTAGAAATGTGAATATTGGAGAGGAACGTTCAAGCAATAGAGTAGCTAAACGAAAAGGTATGTAAGGATAGTTCCTTCTTTCTAAGGTATAATTCTTATGACATGATATTCCCTATCTCTTCATGACTTTCCTACATCCCGAAAATTATGAGTCAATCTTAGTAAAGAGCTTCATATGAGATAAGATAAGAGATATGTTACGAGCATGATAAGGATGATGATGAGTCTAAGTCTAAAGAGTCTAAGGCCCACGATATTATGTTTTTATCAAGATAATGGTTCTTATTATGATCCATTGATGTTGTTCATTGTATACACTCACCTTATATGCTAATTCCTTCAAGGTGAGGCAAAATACTTATGCATGCTCCATAATGGAATCAGGGGTTCACGACCTTATGTCACCTCGATAGCTATACAGTTTGTCTTGAGTCTTATGCATGATTCATGATAAGTATGTGATGATGATATTACACCATGCCTACATGGCCGGGCAGACACCGCTAAGGCGGGCAGCGTATACACCATGTCTAGATGGCATGGGCAGACACTACTAGTGGGCAACATGAGATGGTACCCCGGACGCGGGAGGCCTGAACTCGGGCTAATGATTATCACACCGTACCTATATGGTCGGGCTGCTTATACATATATGCATACATGATATGATGATGATTTTGGAGTAAGCCACCATGCATTATTTCTTTTATAATTGATAGTCAGTTACAGGTTGCTCCTCATTTGATGCTTCCTTATTTCATTGGCGTATTGTTATTGTTGATGCCTTACATACTCAATACAATGTTTGTACTGACGTCCGTTTTCTTTGGACGCTGTGTTCATGCCCACAGGTAGACAGGGAGACGGTGCAGATCCATAGGAGCTATCAACAGATTTACAGGAGCACTCCATTATTCCGGAGGTGCTATTTGATTTATTATTTTGTGTACATATTTGGGCACGGCGGGGTCCTCTCCCGTCCGTATGTCTAGTACTCTAGTAAAGGCTCGTAGATACGTATGTGTGGGTAGTATGGTCTCACGATGTCCTTATTGCATATATGTATATATATTTTTGATAGCCGAAGGCTTTTGTATATAAATGCGCATGTGTTTCAAATTGTAAATGGTTTTCTTTACGACTAGAAGTGTGGAGCAATTGATAAAATGCAGAATAAGTATGATAACTATCAGCATGAGTGGTGCTCGGTAGTCAGCTCTGGGTACCCGTCATGGCCCCCTAGTCGGGTCGTGACAGTACCGATCCTCAATACTCTAATAGATGTTGTTCTTTGACTAGTGAGATCGATTAACCTAAAGCTCTGATACTAATTTATCACAACCCAATTCCATAAGTCGTGAAGTCCGTAACACCCCCCCCCCCCAAGTTAGTAAGCCATTGACAACCTAAAATTAATAAAAAGATAATTTAGACATGCAGAAATATTGTAACGACTCGGTCAGTCGTTTTGAGAACGATTCTATTTTGCGTTTCATCTATTCCAAAATATTCATGATAATTATTTTGAATTGCTTGCAACGACTATCAATTGATTCACTTTGGGAGAAGGTTTCACTTTGGAAATTTCGATATTTAATTATTTGGATAAATTGTTTGTTTTAGGAAAAAATGCTCTGATTGGCGATCTGAAGATTCTGTTAGATTTGAAATATTATTTATGACATGTAGGAATTGATGGAGCTAATTTTAGAGTTCATTTGGTTGGTTTTTGACCGTTAAATTGGTTTTAGCATTAAATATACCTATTTATGGTGAAAAAATGGTCACGGGAAGAAATAAGATCTGAAAATTTGGTAGTTCATTAGCTTAAAATTGTCGGTTGAAAATACAAGCTTAAAATTGTGAACTCGTGGTTCGAGGTTCGTTCCGGAAGGAGTGGTACATGGACACCATGGGTCCCCTATAGGTCAGGGCTATTTGGGAAAAAAATTACCATTTAGCATATGTGTAGATTTATCATTAGAAGATGCTGATAATATACCTGTAACAACATCAAGCGAAGACTCAAGATCTTGTCATCCAGCCAGTGCATAGATGCGGTTCTGAGGACCGCACGAACTAGATGCTCCTCCTCTACTTCTACCACAGCCTGCTGGTGTCTGTGAACTTTCCCCAGAGAAAGGACATCAGTACCAACATTGTACTGAGTATGTAAGGCATAAACAACAACAATACATTGATGAAACAAGGAGACATCAAGTAAGGAACTACCTATAACTGACTATCACTTAAGGCTGAATAATGCATGCTAACTTACTTCATAAAAATCATCATATCATGTATGCATATATATATAAGCTGCCCGACCATATAGGTACAATGTGATCATCATTAGCCCGCGTCCAGGCCTCCCGCGTCCGGGGTAAACATCTCATGCCGGCCACTAGTGGTGTCTGCCCATGCCATCTAGACATGGTGTATATACCGCCCGCCTTAGCGGTGTCTGCCCGGCCATATAGGCGCAGTGTAATATCATCATCATAAACTTATCATAGAGCATACATAAGAACTCAAAGACAACTATACTCTATCGGGGTGACATAAGGTCGTGAACCCCCGATTCCATTATGGAGTATTCATAAGCATTCTGCCTCACCTTGAAGGAACTTACATTATAAGGTGAGTGTAACACAATGAACAACATCAAAGAATCATAATTAATATCATTAGCTTTGTAGAAACATCGCATCATGGGCTTTAGAATCTTTAGACTTGGACTCATCATCATCATTATCATACTCGTAGCATATCTCTTTTCTTTATCCTATGTGAAGCTCTTTATAATCGTAGGCTCATAATTTCCGGAATGTAAGAAGGTCATAGAGAATAAGGAAAATCATGTCATAAGAATCATGCCTTAGTAAAAGAGGGACTATCCTTACATACCTTTTCGTTTAGCTACTCCATCACTTGAACGTTCCCCTCCAATATTCACGTTTCTACCTTTAAGAGAGTTCGTACTAATATTAGATAATCGATAACATGAGCATGCTTGAACTAAAGCTAGAGAAAATTGGGCAGCATCCCCGTTGTTTACACAACTTTCTCCATATCATACATCAACTCCCAATCATCAATAATAACATTCATAATATCATAACCAACAATCATTCTCAACCATACATTATCCACTTTTCCTACTTCCAATTCAAGGACATCCATAACCATGGTCATAATACAACATTACATTCATCCTCATATAATGTTTCTCCCATGTTCTTAATATCATTTATAACATAATTATAATCACAACATATCAAGAATCATAATTCATATTAAGCTACTACTCAACAATGTCACTATTCTCATACTTGAAACCTGTTTTCTATTTCCTTCCATAATCCAAGTCTTTCAACCCCTCAATAGTCTAAATAGCATGAAAGAATCATAAAACTCACCTTTGACTGTGTAGGAGAAAGTTTTGGATGATAATCTTTCACTTGAAGAAAAACTCTAGCTTCAATCCAAAGAGTTTTCTTGTCTTGTACAACCCTAGTGAGCATTCATGTTCTTGATTCTCTTGATTTGATGAAGTTGATCCTTAATTTCTCTTGGATTCTTGTAGATGGAGTATGGAGAGGGTTCTAGAGGTTTCTTGAGAGAATTTGAGAGAAAATGAAATGAAATAAATGAACTTGGGGTCCTTATATCAACTTTAAAAATCTGTCCCGACCAAGTTATACGGACACACATACGGTCCGTATGTGTGACCGTATAATGGTTCCAGTGGAGACTCTTCTCTGGACAGGTTATACGGTCATATATACGGCCAGTATCTTTTATACGGTCCGTATAGTGAACCGTACAATCCACAGTTTTCCGAAACTTGTTCTCGTCGACTCGTTTGATCTCCAATCCTTATGGAACATTCTTAACACTTGTTTAACACTTCATTAACAATCTAAGGAGCGTTATAACTCTTCTTTAAGACATCATTAGGTTCACGTTAACTCAGTGCTTAGAAAACCCCTTTTTAAAACATGGCTTGTGCTTCACATTCTTCAATGAACTTCCTTCTCATACGTCGAATGTTCTTGAAATCTTAATGGGAACCGTTAAGTACTACTTCTTACTTGTGGAAACATCTGATACTTCTTTTCCTGCGTTAACCCATTCACTGCGCAATGACATGAGTTTTTCCGAGGTGTAACATTCTTCCTCCCTTTAAAAACATTCGTCCTCGGATGTTAAGTTCTCGGGAATTCTACGAAAATTTCGCCAGAGTTTCCCCAGTAATATGGCGCTATCACCTTGTCACAACAGCCCGCAATAATCATGCCTCATAGGGCCACAACACAATTGCAATATATTTATGGCCACACACGACCAAAAGCATGAAAAGAAGCATACATACCTCATAATGTTGATGTCTCATCTTGAATCTCTTCCGGGGGTTGAAACAGGTGCGGTAACTTGGACTTCATATTTTCTTCCGCTTTCCAAGTCAATTCTTCTTGGTTATTGTTTCTCCATAAAACCTTGACTGAAGCTACTTCTTTGTTTCTAAGCTTCCTTACTTGCCTATCTAATATGGCAATAGGTATCTGTTCATAAGTCAACTTTTCCGTCACTTGAACATCATCTACCGGGACGATTCTAGTAGGATCTTCAACACACTTACGGAGCATTAAAACATGTAAAACCGGATGGATTGATTCAAGTTCTGGAGGCAAGTCCAATTCATAAGCTACTTGACCCACCTTGTGGACAATCTTATAAGGTCCGATGTATCGAGGACTCAACTTCTCTTTCTTACCAAATCTCATCACGCCCTTCATCGGTGATACCTTTAAAAACACCCAATCATCAACTTGAAATTCTAAGTCTCGCCGACGGTTATCCGCATAAGATTTCTGGCGACTTTGGGTTGTCAACAACCGATTGAATTAACTCAGGGCCTATTAGTTGTACCTCTCCTACTTCGAACCACCCAATTGGGGATCTACATTTCGTCCTATATAGAGCTTCATACGGGGCCATTTGAATACTTGAATGATAGTTATTGTTGTAAGCAAACTCGATAAGGGGTAAGTGGTCATCCCTACTACCACCAAAATCTTGCGCACATGCCCGTAACATATCTTCCAAGGTCTGAATAGTGCGTTCGGCTTGCCCATCAGTTTGTGGATGAAATGTTGTGCTAAGACTTACCTGAGTACCCAAACCTTCTTGGAAAGACTTCCAGAACATAGCTGTAAATTGTGCTCCTCTATCTATGATAATAGACATCGGGATACCATGAAGTCGCACTATCTCCTTAAGATATAACCTTGCATAATCTTCTGCTGAATATGTGGTTCTAACTGGAACAAAATGTGCTGCTTTCGTGAGTCTATCCACGATCACCCATATGGAGTCATATTTGCTTCGGGAACGAGGTAACCTTACAATGAAATCCATGTTAATCATTTCCCATTTCCAAGTTGGAATCTCCATAGCTTGTAATAATCCTCCTGGCTTTTGATCTTTAATCTTCACTTGTTGGCTATTTGGACATTGAGATACAAATTCTGCGATATCCTTCTTCATTCCATCCCACCAATACATTTGCTTAAGATTGTGGTACATCTTTGTCGCTCCTGGATGAATAGAATACCGAGAGAAATGAGCTTCTTCTAGAATCCGACGACGTAGTCCCGCAACATTCAGAATACATAGCCTATCTCTGTATCTAAGAAATCCATCTGTAGAGATTTCAAATAGAGACTTCTCTTTCTCATAAAATGTATCTCTATAGTGACTCAAATAAGGATCTTCATATTGACGTTCCTTCACTTCCATATCTAAAGAGGAAACAACTGGGTTGCGAATACCAATTCCTGCATTGCCTAAATCGATTAGACGAACTCCAAGGCTGGCTAGCTGGTGGAGCTCATGAATTAATTCTTTCTTCTCCGAAGGAATTGCACATAAATTACCCATTGATTTGCGGCGAAGTGCATCAGCCACTACATTCGCTTTTCCTGGATGGTATAAAATATTCACATCATAATCTTTCAATAATTCCAACCACTGCCTCTGCCGTAGATTTAACTCTTTCTGCTTGAAAATATATTGGAAACTCTTGTGATTTGTATAGATATCAACATGTACGTCGTACAAATAGTGTCTCCACATCTTTAGTGCATGAATAACGGCAACCAATTCAAGATCATGTGTTGGATAATTCTTTTCGTGTTTTCGCAACTGCCTTGAAGCATATGCAATGACTTTACCGTGCTGCATCAACTCACATCCTAACCCAACGCCAGAGGCATCACAATATACAACATAACCATCTGGCCCTTCTGGGAGTGTCAAGACTGGGGCTGAAGTTAATCTATCCTTCAATTCCTGGAAACTGCGTTCACAAGCATCAGTCCATTGAAATCTTGTTGATTTCTGAGTTAACTACATTAATGGTGCTGAAATAGAAGAAAACCCTTCCACAAATCTTCTACAATAACCTGCCAATCCCAGAAAACTACGGACTTCTGTAGGCATTGTAGGCCTTAGCCAAGTCTTCACAGCCTCAATTTTCTGAGCATCAACCCGAATGCCATCAGCTAAAATATTATGGCCTAGAAAAGTTATAGAATTCAACCAAAACTCACATTTTGAAAATTTTGCATACAATTCACGACTCCGAAGAATCCCAAGGAGAATACACAAATGGTCTACATACTCTGATTCTATCCGAGAGTATACTAGAATATCGTCAATGAACACGATCACGAACAAATCTAAGAGAGGCCTGAATACATTGTTCATTAGATTCATAATCACTGTCGGAGCATTAGTTAACCCAAATGACATTACCCGAAATTCATAATGGCCATATTTCGTTCTGAAAGCCGTTTTGGGAATATCTCTTCTCTAACTCTCACCCGATGATAACCCGACCTTAGATCTATTTTGGAAAAACACTTGGCACCCTGTAATTGATCAAACAAATCATCAATCCTTGGAAATGGATATTTATTCTTTATCGTCACTTTGTTCAGTTGCCTATAATCAATGCACATCCGTAGGGAACCGTCCTTCTTCCTCACAAATATGACATGTGCTCCCCACGGTGACAAAATGGGCCTAATAAACCCCTTCTTAAGGAAATCTTCAATTAAGCCTTCAGCTCTTTCAATTCTGCAGGAGCCATTTGGTAAGGAGGAATAGAAATTGGTTGAGTATCCGGTAACACATCAATAGCAAAGTCAATATCTTTTTCCGGAGGAAGGCCTGGAGTTCATCTGGAAACTCATTCACTACCGGGACGGATTGAAAAATCAGTGGCTTTGCTTCGATTGCATGAACTCGGACTAGATGATAAATGTAGCCTTTAGCTATCATCTTCCTTGCCTTGAGATAGGAAATAAACCTGCCTCTAGCTGACGCAGTATTACCCTTCCATTCAAGCACGAGCTCTCCCGAAAATTGGAATCAAACAAATTTCATTCGGCAATCGACATTGGCATAACAAGAGGCCAACCAATCCATGCCCATGATCACATCGAAATCTAACATTTCCAGCTCAACTAAATCAATTTTAGTCTGGCGATCACACACCACAATTACACAATTCTTGTATACTTGTCTAGCTATTACGGGATCACCAACAGTAGTAGATACCTCAAAAGGTTTAATTGGTTCGAGTTTCACCCCAATACGACCAGAAATATACGGAGTAATATAGGATAACGTAGAACTCAGATCTATCAATGCATAGACCTCATGAGAGAATATAGATAATATACCTGTAACCACATCCGGGGAGGACTCAAGATCCTGTCGTCCGGCTAGAGCATAGATACGGGGCTGAGTACCACCTGAACTGGATGCTCCCCCTCTGCCTCTACCTCGACCTACTGGAATCTGGGGAGTCTGCCCAATTGGACGCACAGAAGAAGAATCAACGACTGATCCTGTGGGCTGAACCCCAACTCTACCACCTATCGATGGACAATCTCGCATCATATGCCCAACCTGACCACAGGCATAGCAAGCGTCTGAACCTCGGAGACAGTGACCAGAATGTAACTTACCGCACTGGCTACATCGCAGTACTGGTGGTCTCCACTGGCTAGGATCACCCCCAAACTGAGAACCTAAGGCTTTCGAACTCTGACCCTGTCCTGAATGAATGAAGCAATCAAATCTCCTACCTGCATATCGAGGAGGTGCACTAGTTGCTGACTGGCCTGAATATCTAGAATGTGACTGTCTCGATCCCCCTCTATAGTCGCTACCGACACCCATAGATCTGGCCCTCTTACTCTGCCCTCTGTCAATATCGCGCTCACCCCTTTGCGGATGTTGCTGCTCTAAGTTCTGGGCATGGGGCCTGGATACGGGAAATATCCGTCCCCTCTTGCAATGAGGCAGTCAAACAATCCTTGAACAAATGTGGCCCTAGGCCACTCACAAATCTATGCACTCGATCTCCCATATCGGCCACCATAGTCTAAGCATATCTAACCAATGAATTAAAGTGAAGGCTATACTCCCGGGCACTCATATTTCCTTGCTTCAAATTTAAGAATTATCCGCCCTGGCCCGACGAACCTCGGGTGGCAAATAGTGACGGAAGAAGGCATGTATAAATTCTTGCCAAACCGGGAGAGGTGCATTTTCCTTTCTTGAAGATACCCAATTATTGTACCATAGGACCGCTACATCCCGGAGTTTGTAAGATGCCAATTCCACTTATTTAGTATCAGAGGCATGGATAATCTTCAATGTCCTCAACATCTCATCAATAACCTTACAAGTCTTCCTACAGCTTTGACTCAAAATTCTGGAGGGTTAAAACTCATAAAATCTCGGGCTCAAGTACTAGTCACCTAGTCACCTGAACCTGTACCCTGCCGCTGTGCCTGAGTGGCAACTAATTGTGTCAATAAATGGATAGCTTCGGTCATTTGTTGACCCGAAGCAGCCGGTGGAGGAACTGGGGCATAAGAGCATGAACTGAAGCCCCTCTTGTTCTTCTATAATAGGCGGCGTGTGAGAGGTGTTAGATGGAGCCTCATTATGTGATTCACCTTCTTCTACATTAGTTGGCGGCTCCCTTTCTACTCGCCTTTCTGTCGTAGCCTTGCCCTTTAGAGCGGCTGTGGCTTTTCTCTTTGGCGGCATCATTGAAATCATAACGCACAATTAGGGAGAAGAAATCTTATAACATGGCTGTATGGCACGATCAAGTTAGAAGAAGAATGGTCATTTTTCCTAAATGCCCCGCAGCCTCTTGTTTATAAGTGTGGCGCGCTACACACCCATAAACGAGACTCTGCTGGACACGGCTCGGAGACATACCCTAGGACGAAACTGCTCTGATACCACTTTTGTCATGACTCGGGCCATGACGGGTACCCGGAGCTGACTACTGAGCATCATTCATTCTACTAGTCACCATATTTATCCTGCATTCATTTACTACTCTCGCACTTCTAGTCGTAGGGGAAAACCATTTTCACTTTCAAGCATAACCGTATTCATATACATAAGCCCTTTGGCTTTCAAAATATAATATATATATATATATATATATATATATATATATATATACACACACACATAACGAGGAAATCATGAGAGCATTACTAGAGTACTAGACATAAAGACGGGACAGGACCCCGTCATACCCAAAACCTATGTAGACGACATAATATAATCATAAGTAGCACCTCTGGAATAGTGGAGTGCTCCTGTGAAACCACTGATAAGCTCCTACAGATCTGCACCGTCTCCTTGTATACCTGTGGGCATGAACACAACGGCTAAAGAGCAAATACGTCAGTACGAACATTGTACTGAGTATGTAAGGCATAAACAACAATAATACATCGATAAAACAAGGAGACATCAAATAAGGAACTACCTGTAACTGACTATCACTTAAGACTGATAATGCATGTTAACTTACTTCATAAACATCATCATATCATGTATGCACATGTATAAGCTGCCCGACCAGATAGGTACGGTGTATTCATGATTAGCCTGTGTCTAGGCCTCTCGCGTCCGGGGTAAACATCTCATGCCGCCCACTAGTGGTGTCTGCCCATGCCATATAGACATGGTGTATATGCCGCCTGCCTTAGCGGTGTCTGCCCGACCATATAGGCGCAGTGTAATATCATCATCATAAACTTATCATAGAGCATACATAAGAACTCAAAGACAACTACACTCTATCGGGGTGACATAAAAATCTGTCCCGACCAAGTTATACGGACACACATACGGTCCGTATGTGTAACCGTATAATGGTTCCATTGGAGACTCTTCTCTGGACAGGTTATACGGTCATATATACGGCCAGTATCTTTTATACGGTCCGTATAGTGAATTGTACAATCCACAGTTTTTCGAAACTTGTTCTCGTCGACTCGTTTGATCTCCAATCCTTATGGAACCTTCTTAACACTCTATTAACAATCTAAGAGGTGTTATTACTCTTCTTTAAGACACCATTAGCTTCACGTTAACTCGGTGCTTAGCAAACCCCTTTTTAAAACACGGTTTGTGCTTCACATTCTTCAATGAACTTCCTTCTGATACCTCGAATGTTCTTGAAATCTTAATGGGAACCGTTAAGTACAACTTCTTACTTGTGGAAACATCTGATACTTCTTTTCCTGCGTTAATCCATTCACTGTGCAATGACAAGAGTTTTTCCGAGGTGTAACAATACTGAGAACCCGAGGCTCTGGAACTCTGACTCGGTCCGGAATGAATAGGTTGATCAAATCTCTGGCCTGGAAATAGTGGAGGCACACTAGTTGCTGAATGGATTGAGTGCCTAGAATACTGTTGCCTGTGAACCCCTCTGAGCTCACTAACAACACCTGAGGATCTAGCCCTCTTACTATAGCCCCTATCATACTCACGCTCACTCCTCCACTGCTGCTGTTGCTCCTCCAGATTCTGGGCGTGGGCCTGAATGCGAGAAATATCCATACCTTCCTGAAGTGGGACCGTCAAGCAATCATCAATCAAATGTGGTCCCAAACCAATCACAAATCGGTGGACACGATCTCCCATATCAGCTACCACAGCTGGAGAATACCTAGCCAGTGAATTAAAATGAAGACTATACTCTCGAGCATTCATGTTCCCCTGTCTAAGGTTCAGGTACCTATCAACTCTGGCCCGTCGAATCTCTGGTGGAAAATAGTGTTGAAGAAAGCATTTACAATCTCTTTCCACATAGGCGGAGGTGCGTTAACCCCTCTAGAAGACATCCCGGTGTTATACCAAGGAACAACCACATCTCACAATCTCTAAGAGGCCAACTCTAACAACTCAACATCTGAAGCATGCATTATCCGCAATGTCCTTAACATCTCATCTATAAAGTTCTGCGGGTCCTCATCTGGTTTTGACCCATAGAATTCTGAAGGGTCTAAGTCTAAGTTCAAGAGGATTCATACTAGAGTTAAGTCTTGAAAACACTCATAAGTTCAAACTAGAGTAATTACTGAGCTAGCAAAATTTGGGTAGCACTTCGCCTATTTTTTATACTTCCATAAAATTCCCAAAAAACAATAATAACATTAAAAATACCATAATGAAAATAATTTCCTTCAAACTAAACTTAAATTAATCCAAATTCCCCTTTCAAATTCACCTCATAGTCATCAACTTCAATTCAATACTTTGTGACTTCTTCACTGTGATTCTTTTCCTTCCCAAGAGTTGTTAAACCTTTAAGTCAACTCAATAATATAAATAAGACGAAGAACATGCCTTTTAGTAGAAGAAATTCACCTCACTCAACTCCTTCCAAGACCAAGTTCATCACAACATTGAGTAGAGGCAAGAATAATCATCTTCCATGGATTATCTTGAGGTTTTGATGTTTGATCTTCTCTTTTGATGGCGTGGAAGGGTTTGGAAAGTTAGAGAACGTTTAAGAACTCTCTAATAATATAGGGAGAGAAGTGGGGAAAGTGGGTGTGAAGAATGGGGTCTTTTGGAGCTTAAAAAGGATTTAAAACCGCCCCTCAGTCTTACAACTTGCGGCCGCATCTCTCCTCCTCTCCTTGGGGTGGTTTTGGGTAGTGAGGTGCCCCAAAATTGGGATTTTGTGGCCAGTATTCTGCACAGCAAACTTAGTTTTCGGCCGCATACTGCCCCGAAATTCCAATTTTCGCGAAAATGCGTTCTTTTCGATTCGTTTGACCTCCAATCCTTATGGTACCTTCTTGACTCTTATGTAAACCTTCATTAGCCATCTAAGGAGCCCTGTAACTCCCTCTCAAGATAATTCTAAGCAATGTATTGCTCAAATGATGCAAAATCTTCCCAAAGCATGACTCAAATTCCAACCTTCAACGAACTTACTTCCGCTGATTCACTTAAATCCGAAACCTTAAGGTACGTACTTAGAATTGCTAGATGCCTTCCCTAACCTTGTAAGGGAATCATGTCCACTTTGAGCTAACATTAGTTTACTTATAATGCAAACGACGTGAATACCACTACCATTCTGTCCAAAATTTTGGCAGAGTTTTCCCTGTAACTATAGCACTACCACCTGTCACAACAACCCAAAATTGTCATGACCCAAACCAATGTGCCATGACTAGTGCCCGCGCTGGACACCCGTAACCGAACTTGCTGGACATAATCAGACTGAAACTGGAGACAATATGGCAATCTGTAAAAGCATACTGTAAACTCATCATGTCATTTATCAAAATGAACATGTCTCCTGAGAAGTCACAGCTAACCAAGACATAAAAAATAAGCAAGCTGACAAGGCTGCCACTATACACGGGATCATCCAAAACGAACTACATCGATATTGCTAACCAAAACATAAACACACAACCCACATATGTCTACAGACCTCTAAGAGTATAACAAAGCCTATGCTAAAGGATCTGTACCAAATGACTCAAGCTCCGGAACAACGGAGCTCTCCAAGCAGCTGAGTAGCAGTTCTAAGTTGGAGGATCACCAAACTGAGTATCTGTACCTGCGGGCATGAAACGCAGCCTGTTATATCCCGTATTTTTGTACATTGGAATATTTTAAAGCTAATCGAGATAAGTCAAGGACAAGATTATTTTGGGATATGAAATACAGACTTTTAATCCCCGATTTTTAATTAATGTACGGATTGCTTATAAATTTTATTTGGTATAGAAATATTAGTGGAGATTAGGGATTAATTAACCATGATTAGATTATTAAGTGGGGATTAGAGACTAATTATCATTAATTAGACTATTAGTGGGCCAAGTGGACCCCACTATGGCATGGCCAAATCTGATTGGCCCATGCCATAAGTGGGGCACGTGTCCAGCCCTTGGACTCCATATAAAGCTTTAAGTGATGACTAATTGAATGAACATTCATTCATAATTCATCTTCCACACAGTAGAGCTAGAGAGAGACTTAGCCATGGCAGCTCACGACCATGGCTGTCCATGGTTCAGCTCACGAAATTGTAACAAAAAAATTTAGATTTCTAAGGTGTTCCAACCATTTGAAAGTAATTAGCAACGTGAATTGATCCTTGGAGCAGCACGAGTATTTATTAGTTGAATTCACCAAATTTCAGCCACGTTAAGGAGTCAAGCTTATTAAGGTAAGATTTAATCCTTTTCTACATTTTTTAGAGGTGGTTTAGACTTGTATAATTTGGTAGATGTGTATTGGATATAAGGAATTATGTATGTTGATGTTGAAGTGTTATTTGAGCCGTGTAGGGGGCTGTTTTAATTAGAAATGGTGAATTAATTTTAATTAGCATTTTGGTTGTTGTTGTCATGGATTATATGATGAGAATGAAGTTATTAAATGGTTAAAGTTGAAGTTGTATTTGTTTTGTGGGCTGTTGTAAGGACTTATTGTGATATTAAGGTAGTTTTCTTGCATATGAATGAATGATGTTGTAGCCGTGTGTGTGTTGATATGAGTCGCAAATTTAGATGAAAAGAGTATATGAGATAATGCATAAGGAGCGCATGTGGTTTGCTTGGTGTATTTGTAGACGTTCGTAAGATTATCGGGCATCCTTTATGTTGTGATTAGGGGCTGTTTTGGGCATGTTGTTATTCTTGTTGAATTCGAAGAATAAGTATAGTTAAGGTTATACATTGTGTCGTTATAATGGTTGGGCTGTTATAAGGTCGTTTCGATGAAAATGTTATGACTATAGATCATTAAGAATAACTTGAATATGTCGTAATCGTATGTAGATTATTATTGAATGTTGTAATATGTGGGCTGATTGGAATGTCATGTGGGCTGTTCGGAGTGTTCTCGAATCTTGTCTTGATTAGTCTTGATATAGTACTTAAACGTGTGGTTATGGATGTTGATTTGGTTGTTTTATAGTTGGCATGAATATAAGGGAAATGCCGCCTAATCTTCTAGAAACGAATTACTAACGTTGGAATACATTTTGAACCTTTCCATAGCTTAACCATAGTTCTTAACGTCTTAATATAGGTTAAGACACTACGGGTAGCGTATACGTATTGTATTACAGATAAACGTTGAAGGTATGTAAAACTATCCCTTCTTTCTTTTGGCATGTCTTAGATATAAGTGACGTATGATATGAGCTTTGGGGTAATTCTATTCATAAGTTTCGAGTGTGATTCATGATTCTTATTCACTTCTTGATGTTAGAACTCTTAAGGTAATTGAGTTATTGCCTCTCAAGTCTTCTATACGTTGGATAGTAGTCGGTATGTATAAGCTCCTATTCTTAGAGACTCTACGATGACTAATGTCCTTGACTTCTATAAACTATTTCATATTATCTTGATACATGTCTATGATTCCTGAGGCTCTATTTGATATAGTCCATAGTGACATTTAAAGGGTACTCAACATGACTATCGCCTTTGATACTCGAGTGTTAGTTATTCCACTTATTCTATTGAGTCTCAGATGATGATTTAGTTGCATATGGTTACTCATGATATTGTACTCGTGCATACTGTTATTGTGTCGTTCACCGAGTCCCGGGCCGGGTATGTATTCGTGCACAGTTTCACTGCATTGTTCACCGAGTCCCTCACTAGAGGACCGGGTACGGTATATGTATATGATGATATGATGATATGATGATATGATTATGGCACCGAGTCCCATGATGGGCCGGGTATGGTATACGTGTACACGACTTTATTCACCAGTCCCATAATGGGCCGGGTATGGTATATGATAATGATATGCATGATTTTGTTTCGTAAGGCACAGGTACAGTGATTTCTTGGTTATCATACTTGTCTCCTGGAATATCTATTTAAGTTATGATCTTCTTTAATGCATTTCATGCTTTATATACTCAGTACATATCTTGTACTGACCCCCTTTCTTCGGGGGGGGGGGGGGGGGGGGGGGGGGGGGGAGGGGCTGTGTTTCATGCTCGCAGGTGCAGATACTCGCTTTGGTGATCCTCCAGGTTAGGACTTCTACTCAGCTGTCTTGGAGTGCTACATTGTTCCGGAGCCTAGACTTTTGGTACAGATCCTTTTGATGTATATATATGTTTATCCAGGGGTACGGCGGGGCCCTGTCCCGTCATATGTCACTGTTGATACTCTTAGAGGTCTGTAGACATATGTGTGAGTTGTATATATATGTTGTTCAGTTGTGTCTATATGACTTATTTTGGGACGTTCCCGTACGTAGTGGCAGCTTTGTCGGCTTGCGTAGATATATATTTTGGGATGTTGTATGTAGTGGCAGCCTTGTCGGCTTGCGTATATGTTTGGGGATGTTCCCGTATGATGTGGCAGCCTTATCGGCTCGTGTATTATGATATCTTTTGATTGGTTGTGACTCCCCAAAAGACAGGTTACCTTGATATATATATGTGACAGTTCTGAGATAACGTTTTTTTTTTCAAGTTTCCATATTATGTTTAGTTTCGGGTTGATTATAGCTAACAGGTACGTATACGAGTGTCCATCTCGGGCACTAGTCACGGCCAACAGGGTTGGGACGTGACACAGCTCCCGAAGAAAGGGGGTCAGTACGAAAAATGTACTAAGTATGTAAAGCATGAAGTACAGTAATGAAGATCATGACAGAGCAAAAGATGATAGGAGACAAGTATGATAATCAAGAAATACCAAAGCATCTGTACCTTATGAGATGAGAGTCGTGCATATCTATATAATTTACCATACCCGGCCCTTTAGTGAGAGACTCGGTGAAATAATCATATATATACCGTACCCGGCCCTCTAGTGAGGGACTCGGTGAAATAATCATATATATACCGTATCCGACCCTCTAGTGAGGGACTCGATGAAAAAATCATATATATACCGTACCCGGCCCTCTAGTGAGGGGCTCGGTGACATGAGGCCATAACAATGTGCATGAATAGAATATTAGGAGCAATCATGTACAAACTGAATCATCATTTGAGACTTGATAGAATAATTAGATTGAACCAACACTTGAGAATCAAAGACAACTGTCATGTCAAGTACCACTGAGAAGTAGAGTTCATTGGAGTCATGTATGTACGTCGTTCGCTCACTTTATGTAATTCGTGCCAAAAAGAAGGAAGGGATAACTTTACATACACCTTGGAGCCTTTAGAGGTAGCGTCATCATCAATGAATAAAATTGAGAAAATCTAGAAGTAGCTCCACATTTCCGTATTTGCTTTGAAATCATAAACACAAAATCATCATTATCGTTGTCACCATCATAAAGTCATTCTTATCCTCGACATCATGAGAAACTTTAAGAACCATGTTCTTTTAGATTTTAAAAACAAGAAGGTTACGGAAACATTTATGAAATCATACCATAGGAATCATGCCTTTAAAAGAAAAGGACGAGCCTTAACATACCTGTTCAGCCACCAACTACCTACGCTTATCCGTCCGAGACGCAAGTCTACATATTAGACCATTCATACTATGATTAGGCCCATTGTTATATACTTATCCCTAAGCCTTCAAATAAATCTTCCTAAAAATCAGCCGAAATTTCGGCAGCATCTCCCCTGTTTATATGCCTAGCCCAGAATCCCAACTCAGCAACCAACCAACAACAACAACAACAATACCAACATTAATCACAATATTTCCAATACCAAAATACTTCATAAACATCCCATACGGTGTTTGTCCCATATTTCCACCACAGAACTATTTTATAACTATTTAACAGCTCCACCTCCGTAAATAAACCAAGATTAACATTAATAACAAGAGATTCATACCTTTCTCTCAATAATATCGCTATATCTTCACTTCTCCACCTTGAGCTTAAGCCACAACGCGCCGCTATATGATTTGGTAGTCGTAACTATACGCTACCTGGACCGGAATTCGGGAATTATAGTTGATCCGGGCTAAAATTTGATGGTTGGAGGTTGGGAGAACTCTCCAGAGTTTTTGGGAATATTTAGGGGTGTTTGGCCTGAAAATAAGGGGATAAACCCCCTTATATAATATTTTAGAAGCTGCCTGCACCGACTCAAAAAGTGTTCAGCGCAACCGCGCTGCTTCCTGGCGCGTTCGCGCAGGCTTATTCCACTGCCTGCGCATTTGTTCAGTCAAAGGGTCATAACTTTTGATCCCGATATCTTGTGAGGGCCCACGACGTACGGCTGGAATGCTAATTCAATTATATACATCTTTCATTTTTGGTGTGACTCCAAATTCCAAAATCATCATGGCGTTTTGGCCTCTCCAAGTCAGATCATCCGAAAATGTTCCCTTAAATCGTCCTTTTTGAGGGCTTATGCCCATATTTGGCTTAAGGGTCCTTCTTAGGAATTTCTCAACTTCCCATGTACTACTCATATATATCTTCATATGTCCTTTATAAAACTCCCGATGTGTGGGCCCCGCTTAGCTTACAGTAACGAGGGCTTTTCGTCAAGTGACATATGAACCGATTCACCCCATTTGGTCTCCACATATCATATATACATATTACTATATTATTATAATATAACCTTCCTCTTTAATCCCTGTATAACTTTACTCTTGTTCGGGCTCACACTAAGCTGTCTACAGTCTTGGTAGCACGAAATTTTTCGGGGTGTAACATCCTTCCCCCCTTAGAAACATTCGTCCTCGAATGTTGCGGTATTGTCAACCCATTTCGTCCTCAAATGTTGCGTTATTGTCAACCCACGACATCATCTTTGATTCTCTAGAACAACTATTCTTCCTCTAGGGTCCGATTATCATTTGCTTAAACTATAACTTAAGTTAGTCTCTTGTCATTCTTCCTTAACTCTGTTATTGCCTTCAGTCAACTTCTTTCACTTCTTTACCCTCATGTACAGGATCATAAATTAACTAGTATCTCGCCCTCGTTCTATCTCCATTATTGTAGTCTTGACTTGCCGTGCCATAACTATTCATCGTCCTACAAGTATTCTCTTTTTCTCACTCTTTGTTTCCCTGTTAGTGGGAAATTACCTTTCTCATATACGGCGCCCTCTTTGCGTTCATCTCTTCGGTACCATCTCGAGCTATCCTTTTTATACCCGTTGATCTTAGACATACACTGCACCGACTCTCTGTAGTTCATTAGTCCGGCTCCCTATTCTCTTACATCCTTGTCACTACCCCTCTTAATCTTACATTCCAAATATTTATCCAACATGACTCTGTCACTAATGGGCATAATGGTTATGCTCCTTTCCAAGGCCAGTTATATCAATATCCAAAATACGTATATATGAAATTTTTCTTCGCCACTTATTATCCTTCGCAGTACAGTTACACTTATGACAACTCATAATCCGAGTTCAACTAAATTTGTAGCTCGCCACGTCTTTAAGCTCCTGCCGCAACTGTTTCTTTAACCTCCTTCCCTTAAATCTCGCATTACAACCCAGAAGCATAGGGCTACGACAATTCTTACTCCATTACGACTCTCTTACAACATATATATATATTTAGCTTCAATTTCCTTGTACCGGCGGTCACTTCATCTGTCGTTATTCCTTATTGGCTTTCTGATGTGGCCTTTTTGCAATTATAGTTGGGCATAGCTTCACGTTGATGGTTCATATAATTTCATAGCATATGCTCTCATGTTCAGTATAGTTAGTAATCCATGACACGTTTTCTAATATCTGGTGAACTCTTTTATTTCTATTCATAAGAGCAGCTTTCTTCCTCTCCTCGAAAAATTACTAAATTACCAATCATTGGCCCTTTTGCTACGATTGTTATCCCTTCCGGTGCTAAAATCCCCTTTTTGTTGCCATCGCGAGTGCCCTTTAGGTTTGTCGTCTTCTCCATTATCCTTTGTGAGTTTGGCTTGAAACCTTTGTTACTCTCTTTATTACCTTTTAGGACATGTCGCCGCATACTTAGGTACGGTGCAATTTTGCTCGATACGGGGTTTCAAACCATGATCTAGAAATATCGTAGTTCATATTGGCGTAAAGTGCTCTCTTGAGTTGTCTTCCATACTTTCTTCCTAAGTCTGCCTCATGGTACACTTATTTCCAATTTGTTTCTGCTTCTTTCTGATACCTTCCTGATACGTCGATACGTCTCGAACTCTTGCCCCGAGCTAATAAATTTCTTCTTCTGATGTTTGAAAACGTCATAATTTCTTTCAAGTCTAATATGTTCTTCCCCCCTTATTAAGGAGATCCTAATACCCCAATAGCCTTCGAGTATCCATCGTCTTCGATAATAATCTTCCACCTTTCACGACCTTCTTACGGCCGGAGTTTTGTCATCGTATGGTCTGACTTATCTATCTTTTTACTTGTTACACTCTCGTATTCAATTGGAATACTTATAAGGATTAGATCCAATTCCGATGCCTTCTTAGAATTTCCGTCTTTTCATATCTGTCTTTTATGACTAACGTTTTCCTGGAGCCACAAGTTAATGGGGACATCGAGATTCACTACGTCCTTTATGAAGTATTCGATTATACCTTACTCTTCGTCTTTCTTCCCGGTTTTGCTTATAACATATCTAAAACTTCTTACCTTGACTTCTTCCATTTATGTCTATATCATCATTCTTTTGTCAATATTTCCATACCCTTCGATCCATTACTAGTCCTTTCACCCGTCATCTCTGTTAGAGGCTTCACTCCCTCATGTTTCTTACATTTTTTTTCTACATTTTTGGTCTCTTTAGCTTCCATATACTCACTTTGTTCCTTTCCCGGATGTTATTACATTAGAACTTTCCAAACCTAGCCTGTAGTGAAAATAACATCAGCTTACCTGGTAACGTTTGTCACTTGAACTCTACTACCATGTTCGATCAATATTTTCAATATACCGCAACGTCAATTGCTGGGATACACCTACCCATTGATACAGCCACATATGGGATATCACACGCATTCATATATATATATATATATATATATATATATATATATTGTAACGCCTCGCTTACAAAGTACTTTCCAATACTTATTCGAACTCATCCTAATTCTAGAGCTGTGATGCACTTTTTTTTTCTTTTTGCCGGTCTAGTCCGCCTCATCCTTCGCAACCTTTTAGGGTTTCTAACCACTCTGCATACTCCAATTTCCCTTAGGCTACTCTAGCTTCTTATCTGTCTCTTATGTCTGAATTTGTAGGACTCTTAATATACTTCCCAGGGGGTCACCCATCCTAGTATTTCTCTCACCCTAGCACGCTTAACCTGGAAACTCTAATGAAGTCCGGTGCGTTAGTGCTGGTATAATCGCATGCACCTTACTGCGTGACCTTCCTCACATAACCTAGAGCAAGTTGAAGTTTTAACAGATTCCAAAGCATTCTCGTAATGCATCTCCCTCTGAATTAGAAAGGATCTCTTACTCTTCCGATTAAGCAAATGCTATCTTAGCCTTTTCAATCCTCAATATTCACCTTTCATTTGTGTATATGTCTACCTTCCATCCTAGATTTCAAGATTTCCAATGGTGGCGACAACACCATAATCGCAGTTGCCTCAAAATACTTAAGTCACTGATCCCCTTTAGGATTTCCGCTCATCACTATTCAGTATTACCCTGAACTAATTACATACGCACATAGGAAATTACAATAAAAACTCATATACCTGTAATCGACCTGCCCTGGGCTCGGTCTGGAGGGCTATATAGTGAGGTGTCCTCTCCATTATCCTCCCACCACCGGCTAGCCTGGCCATCCTCATCTCTCTCATCTTTATCAATCTGTGCTTGCCTACAGGAAAAGGGGTAAGAAGCAATCTCTCCTAGACTCTGGCTCTATCGCACGATCTAAAGTAAGAAGGAAAGATGACATCCTAAATGTCCTGTAGCTTCCTGTTTATAGATGTGGTGCACAACACACCGATAAAAAAGACTCTACTAGACACGGTCTATAGACACTCCGAGGATGAACTGCTCTGATACCACTTTTGTCACGACCCAAACCAATGGGCCATGACTAGTGCCCGCGCTGGACACCCGTAACCGAACTTGCTGGACATAATCAAACTAAAACTGGAGACAATATGACAATCTGTAAAAGCATACTGTAAACTCATCATGTCATATATCAAAATGAACATGTCTCCTGAGAAGTCACAACTAACCAAGACATAAAAGATATGCAAGCCGACAAGGCTACCACTATACACTGGATCATCCAAAATGAACTACATCGATATAGCTGACCAAAACATAAACACATAACCCACATATGTCTACAGACCTCTAAGAGTATAACAAAGCCTATGCTAAAGGATCTGTACCAAATGACTCAAGCTCCGGAACAACGGAGCTCTCCAAGCAGCTGAGTAGCAGTCCTAAACTGGAGGATCACCAAACTAAGTATCTATACCTGCGGGCAAGAAACGTAGCCCCCGAAGAAAGGGGGTGTCACAACCCAGCAAGGGGCCGCGACGGGTACCCGGGGCTAACCACCGAGCACCGCTCGTTCTATTCCTCATCATGCTCATTTAGTGCTCTTTTATTACATTTATACTCAAATCATAGGAAACATAAATACTTTTATATACATATGCCTCTCGGTCATCAAAATAATATATATACATAATAGCATCTCGTGAGACCATCTAACCCACACTGCATATCTACGAGCCTCTACTGAAGTGCTAAACACAAGGACGGGACAAGACCCCGTCATGCCCAAAAATACATATACATGAATATACACAAAAGAATAATCAAGCACCTCCGGAACAAAGGAGTGCTTTCAATCGGCTGACAGCTACTACGGATCTGGGTCGAGCTCTCCTCCCTGTCTACCTGTGGGCATGAACACAACGTCCAAAGAAAACGGACGTCAGTACGAATATTGTGCTGAGTATGAGAGGCATAAACAATGAAATAAGATAATGATATAAAGGAAATATCAATATGAAACATCTGTATCTAACTGTCAAATATAAAAGAAATAATGCATGCGGTCTTACTCATACTCATCGTCATATCATATGTGCATAAATGTATAAGCTGCTCGTCCATATAAGATCGGTGTGATAATCATAACATTAGCCTGCGTCCAGGCCTCCCGCGTCTGGGGTATCATCTCATGCCGCCCACTAGTGGTGTCTGCCCATGCCATCTGGCCATGGTGTATACGCTGCCCGCCTTAGCGGTGACTGCCCGGCCATATAGGCGCGGTGTTATATCATCATCATAACATGCTCAACATAATATGCTCATCATAGTATGCTTACTATAGTACATGCATAAGGCTCAAGGACAACTATACTGTATCGGGGTGACGTAAGGTCGTGATCCCCCGATTTCATTATGGAGCATTCTTTTACATTCTGCCTCACCTTGAAGGAACTAGCACATAAGGTGAGTGTGAGCAATAAATACATCATTATCATTATAGGATCATCATATCATACATTTTAGAATTTGTATACTTTAACTCATCAACATCATTATAGGGCTCATAACATGTCTCTTATCGTATATAGCTATTCACAGACGTAGGCTTTTAGCTTTCTGGAATATAGGAACCCATGAAGAGGAAAGAGAGTCATGCAATAGGATTCATGCCATTAGAAAGAAAGGACTAGTCTCACATACCTTTGACGTTTACTAGTCTATCGCTTGCTTGTCCTCCTTTAGTGTATACATTCTACCTTCAAAAGAATTCGTATAGACATTAGCTAATACTTATAATAACGGCTTACTAACTCTAGAGAAAATTGGACAACATTTCTTTCGTTTATATAACTCTTCCCATATTCTATATCAACTCTCAAACGTTCACAACAACATTCTCAATATGATAGACAACACTCATCATTCGTTTACAATATCCGTATTTCACAATTCGTCTTCCATTTCTCCATAATCATGGCCATGGTTCATTGTTGCATTTTTCTCACGTAGGATACTCATTCCATGTTCTAAATGTCATTTATAATATTTTTATAATCACAATTTATCAATGATCATGGCTCAATCCAAACCTTTACTCAACAATGCTACTATTCACACTTTCATGACCCATTTCTTACATCCTTCTATAATCCAAGTGTTTCAACTCTTCCATACCCTAAATAACATGTAAAAGCCATAAAACTTACCTTAGATGTTGTAGGATCAAGCCTTGAGTCGTATTACTCTTCTGGCACCAAAACCCTAGTTTACTTCTCTTGAAAATTCTTAACTTGGATGAACTTTGATGAGTTTCCCACACTTGGTTCACTTGGATTCTTGATATTGATCTTTGATTTCCTTTGTCTTCTTGTAGATGAAGAGTGGAGAATATTCTAGAGGTTTCCAGAGAGAAGTAATGTGGAAATGAAATGAATTAATGAGCTTGGGTCTCTTTTTTAATGACTTAAAATCTTATCCGAAATGAACAGTAGTTGAAGTGCACAGTGGTCGTAAACCCAGTTTACGGTCCGTATACTATAATACGGGCCGTATTTCATGGACGTATTTAAGCATAACAGAACCAGAAAGTCAGGCTGAGGACATAGTGATTTACGAACTCAGTTTACGGTCCGTATTTCAAGTCGTCTTTAACCATTCGAGCATTTGACAGAAAGTCGAAGTTTTGGAAGTTGAAATACGACATGGCAGTTTACGGCCCGTAAACTACTTTACGGTCCGTATTTCATTTTACGATCGATTGGGCCGAAGTGCAAATCTGCAACTTTCACGTCTTCAGAACATATAATTAGTCATTGTGGAGCATAACCTATCTCTTATTGCAATTGCCTTTGAAATCTTACTTAGGGTCGTCAAACGTCATTCCCTTTTGATTAAAACATCGTATACGCGTATTCTTCGTTAGTCTATTCACTGTACGAGAGTGGAAATTTCCGAGGTGTAACAGGGGGTCAGTACGGAAAATGTACCGAGTATGTAAAGAATGAAGTACAGTAATGAAGATCATGACTGAGTAAAAGATGATAGGAGACAAGTATGATAATCAAGAAATACCAAAGCATTTGTACCTTATGAGATGAGAGTCATGTATATCTATATAATTTACCGTTGAGGCCATAACAATGTGCATGAATAGAATATTAGGAGCAATCATGTACAAACTGAATCATCGTTTGAGACTTGATAGAATAATTAGATTGAACCAACACTTGAGAATCAAAGACAATTGTCATGTCAAGTACCACTGAGAAGTAGAGTTCATTGGAGTCATGTATGTACGTCATTCGCTCACTTTATGTTATTCGTGCCAAAAAGAAGGAAGGGATAACTTTACATACACCTTGGAGCCTTTAGAGGTAGAGTCATCATCAATGAATAAAATTGAGAAAATCTAGAAGTAGCTCCACATTTCCGTATTTGCTTTGAAATCATAAACACAAAATCATCATTATCCTTGTCACCATCATAAAATCATTCTTATCCTCGAGATCATGAGAAGCTTTAATAACCATGGACTTTTAGATTTTGAAAACAAGAAGGTTGCGGAAACATTTATGAAATCATACCATAGGAATCATGCCTTTGAAAGAAAAGGACGAGCCTTAACATACCTGTTCAGCCACCAACTACCTACGCTTATCTGTCCGAGCCCGAAAGTCTACATATAAGACCATTCATACTATGATTAGGCCCATTGTTATATACTTATCCCTAAGCCTTCAAATAAATCTTCCTAAAAATCAGCCGAAATTTCGGCAGCATCTCCCCTGTTTATATGCTTAGCCCAGAATCCTAACTCGGCAACCAACAACAAAAAAAAACAACAATACCAACATTAATCACAATATTTACAATACCAAAATACTTCATAAACATCCCATATGGTGTTTGTCCCATATTTCCACCACAAAATTATTTTATAACTATTTAACAGCTCCACCTCCGTAAATAAACCAAGATTAACGTTAATAACAAGAGATTCATACCTTTCTCTCGATAATATCGCTATATCTTCACTTCTCCACCTTGATCTTAAGCCACAACGCGCCGCTATACGATTTTGTAGTCGTAACTATATGCTACCTGGACCGGAATTCGGGAATTATACTTGATCAGGGCTAAAATTTGATGGTTGGAGGTTGGGAGAACTCTCCAGAGTTTTTGGGAATATTTAGGGGTGTTTGGCCTGAAAATAAGGGGATAAGCCCCATTATATAACATTTTAGAAGCTTCCTGCACCGACTCAAAAAGTGTTCAGCGCGATCGCGCTGCTTCCTGGCGCGTTCGCGCAGGCTTATTCCACTACTTGCATATTCGTTCAGTTAAAGGGTCATAACATTTGATCCCGATATCGTGTGAGGGCTCACGACCTACGGTTGGAAATATAATTCAATTATATACAACTTTCATTTTTTGTGTGACTCCAAATTCCAAAAGCATCATGGCGTTTTGGCCTCTCCAAGTCAGATCATCCGAAAATGTTCCATTAAATCGTCCTTTTGGAGGGCTTATGCCCATATTTGGCTTAAGGGTCCTCCTTAGGACTTGCTCAACTTCCCTTATACTACTCATATATATCTTCATATGTCATTTATAAAACTCCCGACGTGTGGGCCCCGCTTAGCTTACAGTAACGAGGGCTTTTCGTCAAGTAACATTTGAACCGATTCACCCCATTTGGTCTCCACATATCATATATACGTATTACTACACTCTTATAATATAACCTTCCTCCTTAATCCCTGTATAACTTTACTCTTGTTCGGGCTCACACTAAGTTGTCTACAGTCTAGGTAGCGCGAAATTTTCCAGGGTGTAACAAAAATATACAACACCTCACAGGGCCACAACAATGATAACAATAGTGGCCCCACACGACTAAGAAATCACAAAAAGAAAGCATTACGCACCTGAAGGCAATGGTGTCTCTGTCTGAACCTCCTCTGGGAGTGGAAACAAGTGTGGATACCTGGACCTCATATCTTCTTCAGCTTCTGAAGTCATTTCTTCTTTATTACTGTTTCTCCAAATAACTTTGACTTAAGCTACATATTTAGTCCTTAATCTCCGAACCTGCCTATCTAGAATAGCAATGGGAACTTCTTCGTAAGATAATTGCTCAGTAACTTAAACATCATCTATGGTTACAACTCTGGAAGATCTCCAATACACTTGCGAAGCATTGATACATGGAAAATCGGATAGACTGACTCTAAATCGGAAGGTTAATATAACTCATAGGCCACCTAGCCTACTCTGAGAACAATCCTGATGCCTTTTATAGATGACACCTTCAAGAATACCCAATCATCAACTCAGAACTCTAGGTCTCGTCAGCGATTGTTCGAATAAGACTTCTATCGACTTTGGGCTGTCAATAATCAGCCCTGAATAAGCTTGACCTTTTTTCCGGCCTGTTGAATCAATTCTGGACCTACTAACTTAGTCTCTCCTATTTCAAACAATCCAATGGTGATTTACACTTTCGCTTGTATAAAGCCTCATACGGGGCCATCTGGATATTGGAATGATAACTATTGTTATAAGCGAACTCAATAAGTGGCAAGCGATCGTCCCAACTACTTCCAAAGTCTAACACACATGCCTGTAACATATCCTCGAGAGTCTGAATGGTGCGCTCAACTTGTCCATCAGTCTGGGGGTGAAATGTTGTGTTAAGACTCACCTGAGTCCCCAAACCCTTTTAGAAAGTCTCCCATAAGTTAGCTGTAAATTGCGCACCCCTGTCGGAGATAATAGATACCGAGACACCATGGAGTCGTACTATTTCCTATATAAAGTTTTGCATAATCTTCACCTGCGTATGTAGTCCTAACAGGCAAAAAATGAGCTAATTTTGTAAGTCTATCCACAATTACCCATATGGAATCATACTTAGGCTGAGAACGAGGCAAGCCTGTAATGAAATCCATATTCATTACTTCCTATTTCCAAGTCGGAATATCAATAGCTTGCAATAATCCACTAGGCTTCTGATGCTCGATTTTTACATGCTGATAGTTAGGACATTGAGCTACGAACTCTGCTATGTCTTTCTTCATTTCGTCCCACCAATAAATTGACTTAATATCATGATACATCTTCGTTGCTCCCGGATGAATAGAATAACGGGAACAATGGGCTTCCCCCAAAATCTGGTGACGTAACCCTGCAACATCAGGAACACATAATCTGCCTCGATATCTGAGAACTCCATCTGTAGAAATCTGAAATGGTGACTTTTTCTTATGAGGGAATGTATCTCTATAACGAACTAACATGAGATCCGCATACTGGCGCTCTTTCACCTCAATTACTAATGACGAAACGGCTGAATCCTGAATAGTAACTCCCGTATTGCCCGAGTCCAATAATCGAACTCCTAGGCTAACTAACTGTTGAAGCTCATGAGTTAACTCCCTCTTCTCTAGCTGAACATCACATAAGCTACCCATGGATCTACGGCTAAG
Organism: Lycium barbarum; assembly: GCF_019175385.1. Classification (NCBI taxonomy): domain Eukaryota; kingdom Viridiplantae; phylum Streptophyta; class Magnoliopsida; order Solanales; family Solanaceae; genus Lycium; species Lycium barbarum. Next base: position 30,604,641 of record NC_083337.1, read on the forward strand.
GGCATCAGCCACGACATTCGCCTTGCCTGGATGATACAAGATGCTAACATCATAATCTTTCAATAGCTCCAACCATCCCCTTTACTGCAAATTTAACTCCTTCTACTTGAAAATTTACTGGAGGCTCTTCTGGTCTATATAGATATCAACATGAACACTATACAAATAGTGCCTCTACATCTTCAATGCATGAATCACCGCAACCAACTCTAGATCATGGGTTGGATAGTTCTGCTTGTGTTTCTGCAGCTGTCTTGAAGCATTGGCAATAACTTTACTGTGCTTCATCAATACATAACCTAGTCCAACACCTAAAGCATCACAATAGATAGCATAGCCTTCCGATCCTTCTGGAAGTGCCAGAACTGGGGCCGAAGTCAATCTGTTCTTCAACTCCTAAAAACTGTGCTCACAAGCATCCTTCCATTGAAATTTAGCTGATTTCTGAGTCGGCTTCGTCAGTGGTGCAGAAATAGAAGAAAAACCTTCTACAAATCTCCTACAATGACCTGCCAAACCTAGAAAACTACGAACTTCAGTAGGTGTTGTAGGTCTCGGCCAAGTCTTTACAGCTTCAGTCTTCTGGGTATCCACTCGGATACCATAAGTTGAAATAATATGTCCCAGAAAAGTCACAGAATTCAACCAGAACTCACATTTTGAGAACTTTGCATATAACTTCCGAGCCTGGAGAGTTCTAAGGACAACATGTAAATGATCTGCATGTTCTGCCTCGGATCGAGAATATACCAAAATATCATCGATAAACACAATCACAAATGAATCTAGGAAAGGCCTGAATACACTATTCACCAAATCCATAAATACCACCAGTGCATTAGTCAATCCGAACGACATTACCCAAAACGTGAAATGGCCATATCTGGTTCTGAAGGTCGTCATTGGAATATCCTTCTCTCTAACTCTCACCTGGTGATACTCGGATCTTAAATCTATCTTTGAGAACCATTTGGAACCCTGCAACTGATCAAATAAATCATCAATCCTTGAAAGTGGATACTTATTCTTTATTGTCACCTTATTCAGTTGTCTGTAATCGATGCCCATTCGTAACAAACCATATTTCTTTCTTACAAACAACACAGGTTTCCCCATAGTGATGAGCTAGGCCTGATAAAACCTTCCTCAAGCAAAACCTTCAACTGCTCTTTTAACTCCTTCAATTCTTTAGGAGCCATTCTATAAGAAGGAATAGATATTGGCTTACTATCGGGTAGCACATCAATGGCAAAATCAATCTCTCGTTCTGGTGGAAGGCCTGAAAGCTCGTCTGGGAATACATCTGGACTCATTAACTACTGGGACAGACTGAAAAGTCGGCGACTTTACTTCTGTATCTTGAACCTGGACTAAATGATAAATGCATCCTTTTGTAATCATCTTCCTTGCCCTGAGATACGAAATAAACCTACCTCTCGGAGATGCTGTATTACCCTTCCACTCTAGAACTAGTTCTCCTGGAAACTGGAAACAAACCATTTTCATTCTACGATCAACATTGGCATAACAAGAATCCAACCAACCCATACCCATAATACCATCAAAATCTGCTATACTTAGCTTAATCAAATCTGCCATGATATGACAGGCACAGACTACAACTACACAATTTCTATACACTCGTCTAGCTATCACTGGGTCATCAACGAAGTTTTAATTGATTCAAGTTTCACCTAAAACCGACCGGCAATATAAGAAGTAACATACGACAATGTAGAACCTGGATCAATCAATGCATACACGTTATGAGAAGATACCGATAATATACCAGTAACAACATCAGGTGAAGACTCAAGATCTTGTCGTCCAGCCAGTGCATAGATGCAGTTCAGAGGACCACTCGAACTAGATGCTTCCCTTCTACCTCTACCACAGCCTGCTAGTATTTGTGAACTTTCCCCCGAGGGCGTACAGATGATGAGAAACCAGCTGCTGATCTTGTGGGCTGAACCATACCTCTACCACCTCTCGATGGAAAGTCTCGCATCACATGGCCTGTCTGACTACAGGCATAACATGCATCCGAACCTAAGCGGCACTGTCTCAAATGTAACCTACTACACTGAGTGCATCGTGGTAAAGGTGGCCTCATCTGGCCTGAATCACCCCTATACTGAGAACTCTGACCGGGTCCGGAATGAATAGGTCGGTCAAATCTCTGGCCTGCAAATAGTGGAGGTGCACTAGCCGCTGAATGGCCCGAGTGCCTAGAATACTACTGCCTCTGACCCCCTATGAGCTCACTAACAATACCTGAGTATCTGGCCCTCTTACTATAGCCCCTATCATACTCACGCTCACTCCTCCGCTGATGCTGTCGCTCCTCCAGATTTTGGGCGTCGGCCTGAGTGCGAGAAATATCCATCCCTTCCTAAAGTGAGTCCGTCAAGAAATTATCAATAAAATGTGGTCCCAAACCATTCATAAACCGGTGGACCCGATCTCCCATATCAGCTAGCATAGCTGGAGCATACCTAACCAGTGAATTAAAATGAAGACTATACTTTCGAGCACTCATGTTCCCCCATCTAAGGTTCATGAACCTATAAACTCTGGCCTGTCGAATCTCTGGTGGCAAATAGTGTTGAAGGAAAGCATCTACAAACTCTTGCTACACAGATGGAGGTGTGTAAAACCCCCTAGAAGACATGCAGGTGTTATACCAATGAACATCCACATCTTACAATCTATAGGAGGCCAACTCTACCGACTCAACATCTGAAGCATGCATTACCTGCAATGTCCTCAACATCTCATCTATGAAGTTCTGCGGGTCCTCATCTGGTTTTGACCCAAAGAATTCTGAAGGGTCTAAGTTAATAAAATCACGAACTCTGGCACTAACAGCCCCATCACCATGACCCGTACCCCATCGCTGAGCCTGAGCGGCTACTAACTGGGTCAACAAATGAATAACCTCTCTCATCTCTTGGCCTGAGGCATCCGGTGGAGGAACTGGGGGTGCTGGTGCTGGAGCTAAGGCTCCTCTATGCTCTTCTGGAGTGGGAGGAGTGTGAGAGGACCGAGATGAAACCTCATTTTAGGACTCGGCCTCCTCTACATCTGTAAGTGATACCCGTTCAGTCCTCCTACCTGCCACTGACTTGCCCTTCTAGGCCGTTGTAGCTTTTCTCTTCACAGGCATCGCTGAAATCATAACACACTATCATAAAAAGGAGAGTCCTTACAACATTGATTTATCGCACGATCTATGATGAGAAAGAAAAGTGAATCAGTCCTAAATGCCCCGCATCTTCTTGTTTCTAAGTGTGGCGTGCTTCACATCCATAAACAAGACTCTACTGGACACGGCTAGTAGACACACCTTAGGAAGGACTGCTGTGATACCACTTTGGTTACGGCCCAACCAGAGGGCCATGACCGGCATCCGGAGCTAACCTACCAAGACCTCTTAACATACAACTCACAACCCTAACTAGGTGGACCACAAAGATAACTCATAAATATCATAATCTGTAAGAGACACGAGTCTAAAAGATAAATGCACGTCTATATAATCACCATCAACTATGCCCGTATGTACAAGCCAACAAGGCTGCCAAAAAATAATGATTTAAAAAATATGAACTGATGAGGTTATAATGCATCTAACTATATACATCTATCTACGAGCCTCTACATGGAGTGCATAACATCATAAAGATGGGACAGGATCCCGCCATGCCAATATATGCACACAAAAGCATAATACCAGCTAAATTGTAGCTCCATAACAAATGGAGCGCTCCTGCACAATCGCTGATGAAGCAACCTAGGGGTCTAGTCCATCTCCTTGTCTACCTGCGGGCATTGTCATGCCCTATTTTTAACGGATTAAAACTAGTTCACAACTTATGACTATGTTTCCTCTGGTTTTGCAAATTTTCAGAGTCGCCACCTAATTTTAAAAAATATTAGGAAACCATTTGTAAAAAAAAAAGTAAACTCTTTTTTTTAGTCTTTGAAACCTGTGAGATTCTAGGCAAGGGTTTTATTAATCCCGAGGGGAAGGTGTTAAGCATCTCTCAGAGCCTATCCGAAGACAGTCTTTAAACTTATCTTAATTAACACTAGAGGGGATTATTTGATTATTTCTTATTTATTATTTAAAGAATGGTGGGAAAGAAACTATTATCTCAAAACTATATGTATAAAAAAAAAGGGGGATTTTGAAGTAATTACAACTATGTGAGTAAATGGATATTTATAAAGGAAGTAGTTAATGCTAATGTATGCCATGTATGACATTTATTTTATATAAGAATAGTACGTGTAATATGGAATAAGAAGATATATTTTTTATAAGAAAATAACATATATATGTGATATGTATATCACGGGTAACTAAAAAATAGTTATTGAAGACATGATAGTACTATATAGATGCATATAATGTAAAGGCGACCAAGGGAATTAATGGAAATAAGGTAGTATATGCATGGTACGTGTTTAAAAAAAATAATAGTATGTTGGCATACTCATTGTAAAGGAAAGTAATTAATATGAGTCGTAAAATTATATGTATTAGGGATGTATATTGTTTACAAAAAGAGTACATGTGTATTTTTTGAAGATTAGGTATAAATATGGCTATTGTATATAAGGACAGTATATAGAGTATGAAAATACATAATTTTTTATAAGAAAATAATATATACATGTAGTGTGTTTATCGTATGTAAAAATAGTATAAAGAGATATACTTTTAGAAATAGCCGTGGGTAATATAATAATATGTATAAGTACCGTGATATACATAAGCACACACATAATGAAAAGATGATTGAAAAATAAGATAGTATATTTGTATTAAACTAAAGTATGTACCTTGTTGTTCTTGTAAAATAGCTTTGGCCAATATATATAAGCCTAATATGATATTGTTTTTTCTTTTTTTGTTTTCAACTTGAAAAATAAGTCCTGCTGGACGTTAGTTATAGAAATAGACAAATTTCTGGAAAAAATAATGATAATAGTAATTGGTCTTGCTCCTATTTAAAAACAAACTTAAAATTCAGCCGTTGTTTGTCCCATAAAAAAAAATCTGCACTTTTCAACTCCAAAACACCTACATTTAGAGGTTTTAAAAGTCTCGTTTTTATTCCTTCAATATCTACATTTGGACTCTTAAAAAGCTCACAGTTTTCTCCTTTGCAAAAAATCCATACTTTCGAGCCTTTCATTTTATTTTCATTTTTTGCTAAAATCTCTCGATGTTATACTTAACCATTTCCCCGCAAGTTCATACATAAGCCTGAAGCAAATATGCTACAAACATGATCCAAAAGAAATTTTAGTCTAGAATATATGTATGTGAATGTGTTAATGTGGAGACACAAATTTTGAAGAGAGGAAGAAGGATGTGGACTCTTTCGACATGAAAATAAGGGACGGCTATACACGAGAACGACACTGCTGCTACTGCTTTTCGGCCTGGGCTGAAATCGGAGTTGCCATAACTCCAACATTCTCCCAAATGTGTTCATGCAATTAAAAAAAAAATAGGAGTTGGGAGAAATATCAATAAAGGATACACAATGAATAGGACATGGAATTTATACTGCTTTTAATTCCTACTCAACATGTATTCAATATAGTACTGTTTAAGCACGCTTAATCCTTCCTCCATACGTGACTTCATTACAACAAAACTAGCACCAAACATATCCTACATTCAAACCCTTCTCTTACAGAGAACTTCTTAAGGAAGAGGAACACTCTCTCTACTTTTTAAGGAAAGACAATTGGATGTCCAGTTTGGACATTACCAATTAAGCACAAATAAACACATGATCTTAAATATTCAAACATATGGAGTAATGTTTTATAAGAATCATGACAATATTAATCAACTATCGTACAAAACACTTACTTAATAAAGATGAAGAACAAAAGCAGAAATTGTAAGAAGAGTCATGTAATTAGTTATCATAGTTCTTAGGTTCAGGAAATAACCAAGTGGTAAATGATAGTGTTACACCTTGGAAAATTCCCCATTAAAGTATAGTGAATAGGCTAGCGAAGGGCACGACGTATATGATGTTTTGATAAGAAAGAAATAGCATTTGATGATCCTAATCGAGATTCAAAGACATTAGCGCAAGGGAAGAAGGTTGTCAAGGGAAGCGAAGGATATGTTGCGTGTCGGGTAAGAATTATGAGCGACAAGTTAATTATGGCGTAATGATGTCTTGGACAAAGTGATAATGTCCCTTAGATTGGTATTGAGGTGTTAATCAAGTGTCAAGAAGGTTCCATAAGGATTGGAGATCAAACGAGTCGACGAGAACGAGTTTCGGAGAACTGGGCATTATACGGCCAGAATGTCTGGCCGTATAAAACATACGGACCGTATGTCCAGCCGTATGTCTTGCCCAGAATAAGGGTCCTCACTGGACCAAACATACGACCAGACATACGGTCCGTATAAAATGTACGGACCGTATGTTGGTCCGTATGTTCCGGTCGGGACAGATTTTAAGTGTTAATATAAGGACCCTCTTTCATTTTATTTAATTTTATCTTACTTCTCCACACTTCAAGAAACCTCTAGAACTCTCTCCATTATTCATCCACAAGCAACCAAGAGAAATCTATGATCAACTATATCAACCCAAAAAATCAAGTGTATAAAACCTAATAAAAATCATCTACACCAAGAAAACTCAAGGGAAGTGAGTTAGGGTTTTGGGGCAAGAAGAAAAGTTCCACTCAAGGCTTATTCTCCCCTCATCTAAGGTAGAAACGTGGGCATTGAAGGAGAACAAGCAAGCGATAGATTAGTTAAACGAAAGAGGTATGTGAGGCTAGTCCATTCTTTCTAAGGCATGAGTCCTATGGCATGATTTTCTTCTTCTCCATGAATCTCCTACATTTCGAAAAAACTGAGAATCTATGTTCATGAATAGCTACATGAGTTAAGATTAAAAGATAGTGTGAGCAAAATAATGTTGATGATGAGCTTAAGTCTAAAGATTCTAGAGTTCATGATGTGATGTTCTTCCAAAGCTAATGATGTTAATTATGATTTGATGTTGTTATTGTATACACTCACCTTATATGCTAATTCCTTCAAGGTGAGGTAGAATGCTTACAAATGCTCCATAATGGAATCGGGGGTTCACGACCTTATGTCACCTCGATAAAGTATAGTTGTCTTCGAGTTTCTATGCATGCATTATGATGAGTACATGATAATGACATTACACCGCGCCTATATGGCCGGGCAGACACCACTAAGGCGGGCAGCGTATACACCATGTCTAGATGGCATGGGCAGACACCACTAGTGGGCGGCATGAGATGGTACCCCGGATGCGGGAGGCCTGAACGCAGGCGAATGATTATCACACCGTACCTATATGGTCGGGTAGCTTATACATATATGCATACATGTTATGATGATGATTATGAAGTAAGCCGGCATGCATTATTTCTTTATAATTGACAGTTAGTTACAGGTTGCTCCTTATTTGATGCTTCCTTAATTTCATTGACGTATTATTATTGCTTATGCCTTTCATACTCAGTACAATGTTCGTACTGACGTTCGTTTTCTTTGGACGCTGTGTTCATGCCCACAGGTAGACAGGGAGGTGATCTTGATCCAGACTCGTAGGAGCTATTAGCTGACTGGAGAGCACTCCATCGTTCCGGAGGTGCCTTTGATCATTCTTTTGTGTATATATATGTATATTTTGGGCAAGACGGGGTCTTGTCCCGTCCCTATGTCTAGCACTCTAGTGGAAGCTCGTAGATACGCAGGTGTGGGTTATATGGTCTCTCGATGTTACTACTGTATATATATATATACATACATACATACATATATATATATATATATACATACATACATATATATACATACATACATACATACATATATATATATATATACATACATACATATATATACATACATACATACATACATATATATATATATACATACATACATACATATATATATACATACATACATACATACATACATACATACATATATATATATATATATATATATATATATATATATATATATATATATTATCATTTTGATAGCCGAAAGACTTATGTATATAAAAGTATTTATGTTCCCAAATGAAAAATGATTTTCTTATGAATTTGATAAAAGAAACGCTTAGTGAGTACGATAAGTAAGGGAATGCATGGTGCTCGGTGGTTAGCCTCGGGTACCCGTCATGGCCTCTAGCCGGGTCGTGACAGATAGTATAAAAGGATATTTAGCTAATGAGTGATGGGGCTTGCATAAATGAAGTGGCTTGATTAAAACCATGAATGGAAGTATTGCAATTACAGATTTACACAACGATTTAATTTTACCAGTTTCAAAGCTTTTAAAAGAAAGAAAAAAAAAATGGATAGTTCAACTGGACAGCAAGTTCAGCTGACTTATACTCTTCAGAAAATACATGAAATGCAGGCTATAAACTAAGATTGATTCAATCACGATTCTAACAGTTCTTGTCTTAATTTTATACTCATTTTTGAGGTCTTGATTTCTCAACTTATTGATGACATAATTGCACGCTTACAAGATAGACATTGTTCAGCCAAGACCGATGGGAAATTATATTGACAGATAACACTAAGAGAAGACTCATCAACTTGTCTCTAAATCCACCTATGCCTTTCTTAGTACAAAAATAGGATATTCGAGATGCCATCAGATTTGCCATTAAACCACATGTGGTAACTTATGGTTAAAACAAGAACCTTATACAACATACTCAAGAGACACTACAACAACCATCATTTCTTGATTCTAATGTTCACAAAATACCACAGGTCACTACTTTTATTTGTTTATCTAATTTTACCTACAAACAGAACCTTTTAACCACAAAGCATAACTAGGATGCCACAAAGGCTGTCGCAATAATAAAGGGGCCCGGATATACAACTTCCAGTAATCAAATTTCAAATTCTCAACAAAAGACAACTCAAATAGCACATTTTTTTTAAGAATCCTAAAAGAAAATGACAAAACAAACCCTAAACTTTAATAAATTAGACACATTATACCATCATTTCAAGGACACACTGCCTATGGTAAGAACAGCCGCTGGATTCATATATGTGTTCAACATTCATGAAAGAGCTAGAAGGAGAAGCAAATGGTTCAGAGAAAAAAAAATTGACAAAGCAAAGTGCCTTAGCCAACTTTCATCTTTTACTAGTTTGAAAGAAACCCACCAGCAAATTAAACCATGAGTGTACTCCTAGCAACTTAGTGAACCTTAGATAGACTAATCCAAAAACCAACTCCAACTACAAACAAGATCAACCCAGAACAAGTGTGTCAAGTGTTCCCAGAAATAGTCCCAGCCAAACAGAAATATCAACATAGCAGTTTAGACTTAAACAACCAAAAAAATGAAACTGAAACCAACAAAGTGAAAACTGAAACAGATGGGTTAACAACAGGCACTAACTCAACTAATTTTGGAGACGACATTACTCAAAGAAATAATAATTCAAGATAAGAGTGCAGTCCCCATAAACATGATTTCTAATGCAACAAGTCTCACTCTTCAAATAAACCTATTGGAAAACAGCTTATTCCCATTTCATATTACCTTCATAGTATAACTTTTACCCACTAGTAGAAATACAAAAAAATCCTACAAATAAGATCATAATATCCTATACTTTGAACCATGGTTAAATATGCGCTTATAAAAATAATTACAGAGTCTAACAGACTTTAGTATTCTTTAGCCATCATCTTTAATGCCTTTTTAGTTAAACAAAAAAGTACTTTTTTTTCCAGACAAAAATCAGTAAGATGATAAATCCTGCTAACATTTAGATAAACAAAAAGCACTTTTGTTCTAAGGGAAACAAATCATATTTCAAATCATGCTAAAGTATAAACCACTAATCAAAATGAAAATACACTTCTTTATATATGCATAAACCTTCAGTTTGAATTCCAAATTATCCCGTAGTGAATCGGTTCTCTTGAACACATGTTAGACTAGTAGATTTTATTAAAAGCACCAAAGAAGCACATATTTTAACTTGCACAAACTCATGATCTGAACTATTTCTAGGATGAAGTGGACAACTTTCTAGGCATGATAACGATTATGCAGAGAGTATGAACAAACAACCATTTGAACCTGTCGCTTATTTGCTTTCTTTTTTTTTTTTCTTATTTTTTAACGAACGAATAGCTTTCCTCTAAGATCTACAGTGCGTTCACAATTTTAAACAAAAGAGGTAAAACAAATTCGGATAAACATGTCAAGCTGAGATATACACAACGACAACATAGTTACACACTTTTTGATAGATTAATTATTAATTCTACTAAGTGTGATTAGTCGTTTTACACCAGCTCGCAACAAATGAAGAATGAACTCATTCCAGCCAGCCAAATCAAACAAACGATGAGAAACACTTGAATGACTACATTTCTACTTCTGCTAAAATGAAAGACGAAAATAGGACGAGTGTGATTACCTTCTCCGTGACAGCGAACTGAGGCTATTATCGTCGTCGAGTCTCCGAATCCGCTTAAAGCAATCCTTGCTTAGCCGAGAACAACCAAAATTATACAGCCAAAAGAACTTAGAGTTAAAACAGGATTTTTTCTGAGAACTTAGAAAGAACTACGGATTTTATAGTTATGAAGACTTATGAAAACGAAAGGGATTCTCCAATTCAACTTTAAAGTAAATTAAAATTTTCTCTCCAATTCTCAGCCTAGTTCAAAGGGAATTTTCAGCCTTCAAAAAACTTTTCTAAAACAGCCCAGGAAGGCCGTATTTATAGGCAAACACTGAGGGGATTTCATCAGATTCTTCAAGAGGATGAAAAATTCAAAATTCAAAAAAGAGGGGGAAAAGGTGACGTTTTTTGATGGGGAGTTCTGGAAAAAAGATTTTTATGGATAATATCAAGAAAAGGGGGTGAAAAATCTCACATTTTCAGTTCGATTTGAGAGGAGAAGAGCCGTTGGGGTCGAATACATGGTAGATTACTCCATTACCCACTGAATCGAAGGAGAGTTCGAGCTTGAAACTGACGGTTCATTGCACTCCTCTTCTACAGAGGTTGAAACGACCTATATTGGCTCTTTTCGGCTCTACCACCATGTCAATCAAAAGGACAGGAGACGTGGTAGCAGTGGAGGCGGCTGTGGCTTCAAACCAACGAAATTAAGGGTTTTTGGTTAAAGAGAGAGTGGGGTGTTTGGTTTCGTGGTCTGATGGGCGTGGTGGTGGTGAGGTGACGGAAGTGACGTGATGGGGGGTAGGGTGGCGGCGATGGTTGAAGAGGTCGTTTGGTTAGGGCTGTTGGTTTAGAGAGAAAGGTTACTGATGATTGAGTAGGGAATTAGGTGGGTTTAGTTGTAGGGGTTTGGGCCGGGTCGGTTCGGTTTTGGGCTGGGGTGATTGGGCCTCAGATTTTGGGTTAAGGGGAGAAGGGAATTGGCCCAATATTCTGGGTAGATGATTTAATTTCTAATCCCTTTTTACTTCAATCAATTAATTAAAATGTGCTTCTTTGTCCTAATTAATTCCCACAAAATGTATACCTATACAAATTACAATAGAGTAATTTAATATACGTATCTAGTTTTAAAAATAGAGTAAGAAGATGATTAATATAGTAATAAATAGGATTAAAGGAAAAATGCCATATAGGAACACCAACGCTATTTTTGAGTGATTTAATTGTAAAGAATGATGTTTAGTAATTTTTAATTATAAAAATATGATGTTTGGTGATTTTTGAGAAATGAGAAACGAATAGAAAACTTTCTTAATTTGGAGAAATAATATCTTAAAAATAGCGTAGTAATTAGTGAAAATATTTCAAACTCATTTTTGGGGGATTTTCATGAATGAGAAGCATAGTGAAACTAATTAAACAAAAAGTAGGGCCAAAATTGGGTGTCAACAGCTTGTCCCTCTTCGACCAGGGATGATGAAAGAGTCTTTGGGCAAAGAGGTTGACATAAACCCGATTTTGTCCTGATGAGTAAACCAGATTGGGTTTGGGAAAGAGTATACCTACAAAGGGGGTAATCCTTTGGGGAATGAAGAGGTGAGTTTATGAATTTGACCGAACTCTGGTTCCTGAGTAGCCTACATATCTCGGGTCATAAGAAAATCAGGTCGATGTAGTTCGAACAAGTAGACGATAAAATTTTGAGAGGTCCTCAAAATTTGCCACAGTGTCTGAATTGTGAGGACACTGGCTCTCTTGTTATGGACAAGGGATAATAGTTTTGTTGGATATTTGGAAGGTTGAGTTGTTGAAATTTTTTTGAGTGATCCTCAAAAATTTGTCCCAGTGTTGTACTTATGGTAACACGAGGTTTTAGAGATGGAAAGGGTAGTGGTTTCAACATGAGCGAAAATAGCTAGAATGGAATATGACTGGCTTAACTCTAAGTCCCCTACGTATTGAAGAGGACGGGAATTAATTCAGATGTGTTTTAAAGAAAACGAGAAGATAAAAATTTTGAGGGATCCTCAAAATTTTGTCCCAGTGTCGAATTATGGTGACACTAGATGTTGTTAGGAAGATGTGGTCAAATTTTGGGAAAGATTTCTGATGAAAAAGGTCATTCTGATGACAGGATGTACTTTTGCAACTTCTTGATTATAAATGTGGCGGCCGCAACACACCCATAAGCGAGACTCTACACGAATGTATCTATGTGTTGTCATAGGATCATATCAGCTCGTCGTAGGGGAATGACCCTCAGAATTGTCCCAACATCGCATTATGATGACCTTAGGATGCGGAAGAATTTGACTGCGTTTCTAGAATTTATATTCTCAAAAGAAGTGACTTCTTAAAAAATTGAAAGAAAAACTGGTTGGCGAGCTAAAGCGGAGAGCGAATTCATTGACTCTAGCTTGTGAGTTTGATGTCCTCATCAAGCGCGACGCCTTAGTTCGCTGTGGCAGAGATAGTTCCACGTTGTATTGTGTTCATCTGCAAAAGATGTAAAGATACCTGTGCAGTTCAAAGTTATAATATAATAATAACATAAGGAAATAAAGGAAGGGATTGCAGACAAACTAGAATTGAAAGCACCGATTTGCGGAGCGACTGAAATGTAAAGCTTCCGGTTGGCGGAGCAACTGTAATGTAGAGGCTTCCGACTGGCGGAGCAAGTGTAATGTAAAGCTTCCGGCTGGCGGAGCAACTGTAATGTAAAGCTTCCGACTGGCAGAGCAACTGTAATGTAAAGCTTCCAGCTGGTGAAGCAACTATAATGTAAAGGCTTCCGGCTGGCGGAGCAACTGTAATGTAAAAGCTTCCGGCTGGCGAAGCAATTGTAATGTAAAGGCTTCCGGCTGGTGGAGCAACTGTAATGTAAAAGCTTTCGGCTGGCGGAGCAACTGAAATGTAAAGTAAAAATCTCCGATCGGCGGAGCAACTGTAATGTAAAGTAAAAATCTTGGATCGGCGGAGTTGTTGACGAAGTTAGACGGCGGTCCCCGATTGGCGGGGTAATTGGCGTTGTTAGACGGTATCCTCGATTGGCGAAGTTAGTCGATGCAATTAGATGGTATCTCTGACCGGTGAAGTTAGTCATAGTTAGATTGTATCTTCGATTGGCGGAGTTAGTCGCAGTTAGATCGTATCTCCAATTGGCGGAGTTATTTGACGCAGTTAGATTGTATTTTCAATTGGCGGAGTTAGTCGCAGTTAGATCGTATCTCTGATTGGCAGAGTTAATCACAGTTAGATCGTATCTCCGATTGGCGGAGTTAGTCGCAGTTAGATTGTATCTGCGATTGGCGGAGTTAGTTGCGGTTAGATTGTATCTCCTATTGGCGGAGTTAGTCGCAATTAGATTGTAGATCTCCTATTGACGGAGTTAGTCGTAGTTAGATCATAGATCTCCGATTGGCGGAGTTATTATTAAGGAACAAGGCTACTACGGGGGCTCCCATCTCTCGAGTAATCGACCTTGACCCTGCTTCTGGAGATACAGTGTAGTGATGGATCTTGTGACGCCTCCACCGGAAGCTCGCTTCGATGTCATCTTGTCCTAATTCCTGTCAATCCTGTACTCAAAGAAAAATTCTTGGTTTGGGAGGGGGGTGTTGATTTGTATCGATCGTGGCCCTAGCCTTGTCACTTGAATCCTTTGAGCTTCTTTGGTTGCGGAGATCTCTGTCCGGAGACTTGGTAGGTGGAAAAATACGTAAATGCACTTTGAAAGAAAGAAAAAAGAAAAAAAAAAGGTTTTTTAGAAATCGGATATGCATGTATATGTACTACGTATAAATGCGATAAAACTTTATCATTCTTTAGATTATGACATGTTCTGAAACGCATTGAGCTTCTCCATTCTGACGCCCACATCCAAACGGTGTCTTTGCATAGTTTGTTCCTCTGATGACGCTTCTTCGTATTCAACCCAAGTGTCGCGATGTCTTTGACGATGAGACCGATCCTAATCTATAGTTACATTACAAATAAAAGGTTTCCTAAGGGTATGACCGAACCTTTTTAGGTTGCTTACGTATCCCAAATAGGAATCAGGTCTGTACGTAGTTCGGGGGTACAAATGAAAAGAAAATGATATGTAATGTGATGTGACCGAGCCTGACTCAGGCTGCCTACGTATCCAAATGGAATCAGGTCGTAACGTAGTTCAATTACACCAAAAGGGGTAAAATAATGCAATGACCGAGCCTGACTCAGGCTGCCTACGTATCCAAACGGAATCAAGTCATAACGTAGTTCAATTACAATAGAAAAGAAGATTAATAAAAGAGACCGAATCCGGTGGGGATTGCCTACGTATCCCACCGAGGGAAATCAGGTCGAATTGTAGCTCTAGTTACATGAAGATAATTTTTTTTGGGGTTTTCTATTACAAGAGACCTGACCCGATGTGGGTTGCCTACGTATCCCACCGTGGGAGGTCAGGTCAGTGTAGTTCTATTACAATAGAAATGCAAATTACAACGCAAAAGAAAAAGCTAGCTTGGATGTCTTCAGATGTAGCACTTCTTGATCGAGTCTGAGTTGATGGGCTTCGTGCTCACTTTACCATCCATTTCTGCCAAAATCAATGCTCCTCCTGAAAGCACTCGATGAACCACGTATGGACCTTGCCAATTTGGTGCAAATTTCCCTTTAGCTTCGTCTTGATGAGGAAATATTCGCTTTAAAACCAACTTGTCACGACCCGACTAGGGGCCGTGATGGGTAGCCGGGGCTAACCACCGAGCACCACTCATTTCCTTACTCGTCATAATCATTATACACTTATTTCCCATTTATATACTCATAATCATAAAACAACCATTTTTCATTTGAAAACATAATTAATTTTATATACGTAAGCCCTTCGGCTATCAAAGTAATATATATACACAATCGTAGCATCGTGAGACCATACTACCCACACATACGTATCTACGAGTCTCTACTAGAGTACTGGACATATGGACGGGACAAGACCCCGTCGTGCCCAAAATACATATACATATATATATATATATACACAAAAGAATAAACCAAGTAGCACCTCCGGAACAATGGATTGCTCTCAAATCAGCTGACAGCTCCTACGAGTCTGGGTCAAGCTCACCTCCCTGTCTACCTGTGGGCATGAACACAGCGTCCAAAGAAAACGGACGTCAGTACGAACATTGTACTGAGTATGTAAGGCAAGAATGAAATGAACATAATAGAAGAATCATAAGCCATAAGAGGAAGATATAACCTGCATGAGTTTCATAGGTGAATACATTTCATACATATATCGTATATTTATATAATCATAGTACATGTGTCATCATAGCACATATATCATCACATCATAATCCTCATCGTTAACCCGCGTCCGGGTAACCATCATATGCCGCCCACTAGTGGTGATCATGTCCGGACTTCTAGGCACGGTGTATACATAGCAGCCCGTCTTAACGGTGACATGCCCCGCCATTTAGGCACGGTGTAATCATAAGCAGCCCGCATTAGCGGTGACATGTCCGACCATCTAGGCACGGTGTAATCATATCATCATATACTCATCGTAACTCAAAATTTTCATACATAGCATAGGTAGGTTATAAACTTACCTTATTGATCATCTCATAGACATATCATGACTTAGCATCATTTTACATTTATCGTTAAGAACATACACTAGAATTTGGAGGCAACTATGGCTATATCGGGGTGAGATAAGGTCGTGAACCCCCGACTATATTATGGAGTAATCATCAACATCATATCTCACCTTGAAGGAACTAACAATTTAAGGTGAGTGTACGCAAAGAGAAGCATCGATGAAAACATACTTAGATATTAGCTTCATGGACATCTTATAATACACTAGGATTCCTCATACTTATATTCATCATCATCATTATCATGCTCGTATCGTATTTCCTTTCTTAATCATGTGCGTATGTAGCTTTGTATATTCATGGACTCATAGTCTCCATCGTGTAGAATGATCATGGAGAATTAAGAAGATTCATGCCTTAGAAGGAAAGGATTAGCCTTACATACCTTTTTCGTTTAACTAATCTATCGCTTGCTTGTTCTCCTTCAATGCCCACGTATCTACCTTCAAGAGAATTCACATTAACATTAGCTAATCAATTACTTAAACATGCCTACGAAAGCTAAAGAAAATTGGGCAGCATTTCCTTTGTTTATACAACTTTTCCCATATTCTATATCAACTCCCAAACATTTATAACAACATTCACAATATAATAGACAACAATCATCATTCATCTACATTATCCACATTTCACAATTCCTCTTCGACTTCTCCATAATTGTGGTTATAGCTCACTATCACGTTTTCTCACATATAATACTTATTCTATGGTCTAAATGTCATTCACAACATACTTACAACCACAACATACCAATATTCATAATTCAATCCAAACCTTCACCCAACAATGTCACTATTCCCACATTTATGACCCACTTTCTATATCTTTCTACAATCCATGTGTTTTTAACTTTAAACATCTTAAACGACATGGAAATACCATAAATCTTACCTTAGATGGTGTAGGAATAAGCTTTGGGTGGAAGTACTTCACTTGAGCAAAACCCTAGTTTCACTTCCCATGGAATTTCTTGACTTGGATGAACTTTGATGTGTTTCTTACACTTGTTTCCCTTGATTTGATCATTAATTTCACTTGGATTCTTGTATATGAAGAGTTTGGAAAGTTCTAGAGAGCTATTGGGTCGTGGAGAGAGAAAATAAAATTAATTTAATGAACTTGGGATATTCTTTTATAAATGCAAAAGTTGTCCCGACATCATTATACAGACACTTATACAGTCCGTATAAATTTATACGGTCTGTATAAGTGACCGTAAAACTGCTCCAGTGTCCACCCCTTTCGGTGTCAATTTGACTGCACATTATACGGTCCGTATAAATTTATACGGTCCGTATAAGTGATCGTGAAATCACCTCCTCAACAACTTCATTCTGTGACCATTATACGACAGGTTATATAGACCGTATTATATTATACAGACCGTATAATCAGTCGTATAATCTGCCTTTTCTATGATTTTGGTTCTCGTCACTTCGTTTGACATCAAATCCTTATGAAGCCTTCTTGATACTTGTTTAACACCTCGTTAACAATCTAAGGGGTATTATAAATCTTCTCCAAAACATTACTAAGCCATCATTAATTCGATATTCATAAATTCTGTCCGGTACGCAACATATATCTTGCTTCCCTTATCAACTTTCATCCCCTATCTTAAATGTCTCTGAAATCTTAATTAGGGTCGTCAAATGTCAGTCCTTTCTTATTAAAATATCGTATACTCGTATTCTTCGTTATTCTATTCATTGTACGTTAACGGAAAATTTTTCCAAGGTGTAACACAACTGACGTGGTTCGAATTTCCTAGGCCTTACTCTCTTGTTAAATGCCTTGGACATCCTGTTCTGATAAAGCTGACAGTGACAGACAGCGTCCATCCTTTTCTCATCAATGAACATCAACTGTTCGTGTCTACTACGTATCCATTCTGCATCGTCCAAACCAACATCTTGGATAATCCTTAGAGACGGTATCTCTACTTCCGCGAGTATCACAACTTCGGAACCATAGACCAACATATAAGGAGTTGCTCTTGTGGATGTTCTAGCAGTGGTACGGTAACCAAGCAAAGCATATGGCAACTTTTCATGCCACTGCCTGTGACTGTCTATTATCTTCCTCAAGATCTTCTTGATGTTCTTATTTGCTGCCTCGACTGCTCCATTCATCTGTGGTCGATAAGCTATGGAATTTCGGTGGGCAATCCTAAACTTTTCACAAGTATCTCTCATAAGATCGCTGTTGAGATTGGCTGCATTATCTGTGATAATTGACTCTGGAATCCCAAATCGGCAAACTATATTGTTGCGAACAAAATCTGCTACCACCTTCTTTGTTACTGCCTTGTACATTGAAGCTTCGACCCATTTAGTGAAATAATCGATGGCCACCAAGATGAAGCGATGACCATTTGATGTAGGGGGTTCGATAGGTCTAATCACATCCATGCTCCAAGCGGCGAACGGCCAAGGGGAGCCCATTACATTGAGCTCATTTGGGGGAACTCGAATGAAATCTCCGTGAACCTGACATTGATGGAACTTTTGTACATAGCAAATGCTGTCTCTTTCCATAGTCATCCAAAAGTATCCCGCTCGCAGAATCTTCTTTGCCAAAGTGAATCCGTTCATGTGGGGTCCACATGTTCCTGCGTGTACTTCTTCTAACAACCTTGTCGCCTCTGTGGCATCCACACATCTTAGCAATCCCAGATCTGAAGTCCTCTTATATAGGATTTCTCCGTTAAGGAAGAAGTGATTCGCCATTCTCCTCAAGGTCCGCTTCTGTTTGTTAGTTGCATTTTCCAGATATTCTCTCGTCTCGAGCAACTTCTTAATGTGGTAGTACCATGGCTAGCCATCCAATTCCTTATCGACATGAAAATAATATGCTTGCTAGTCATGTATTTCTACCTTTATAGGGTCGATGTAATTTTTGTTCGGATATTGGATCATTGATGACAATGTCGCAAGGGCATCAGCAAACTCATTTTGGATTCGAGGGATATGCTTGAAGTCAATCTCTCTGAACTGCTTGCACAACTCCTTCACGCAATGTAAGTATGGAAGAATTTTGACATTCTTGGTGGTCCATTCTCCTAGTACCTGATGAACTAATAGGTCAGAATTGCCTATTACCAAAAGTTCTTTGATGTTCATATCAACTGCCATCGTAAGCCTGAGGATGCAAGCTTCGTATTCCGCCATATTGTTCATGCAGGGAAATCTGATCTTTGCCGAGATAGGTAGTGCTGACCTGTCTCGGAAACCAAAACTGCTCCTATTCCGACTCCTTTGAAATTTGACACTCCGTCAAAGAACATCCTCCATCCTGAATAAGGCTCTGAAATATCTTCCCCTGCGAACAGTACTTTCTCATCAGGAAAATAGGTTGTAAGCGGTTTGTATTCATTGTCTACAGGGTTCTCTGCAAGGTGATCCGCCAAGGCCTGTCCCTTGATGGCCTTCTGAGTTATGTACACGATGTCAAACTCACTTAACAAGATCTGCCATTTTGCTAATTTCCCAGTAGGCATCGGCTTTTGGAAGATATATTTGAGTGGATCCATCCTTGAGATCAAGTACATGGTGTACGCAGATAAGTAGTGCCTCAACTTTTGTACGATCCAAGTCAAAGCACAGCATGTGCGTTCCAACAAAGTGTACCTTTCCTCATACGGTGTGAATTTATTGCTTAGGTAGTAAATGGCTTGCTCCTTTTTCCCCGTCTCATCGTGTTGTCCCAACACACATCCAAATGCACCATCCAATACGGAGATGTACAACAATAGAGGTTTTTCCGGTTTTAGCGGGACCAATACGGGTGGATTGGATAAGTACTCCTTGATTCTGTCGAAGGCCTTCTGACACTCTTCTGTCCACTCTATGGTAGCATCTTTCTTCAGCAGTTTAAATATGGGTTCACAAATCACCATTGACTGTGCGATGAATCGACTAATGTAATGGAGCCTTCCAAGGAAACTCATTACATCTTTCTTGCTCTTCGGGGGAGGCAAGTCTTGGATTGCCTTGATTTTTGAAGGATTCAACTCTATACCTTTTCTGCTAACAATGAATCCCAATAATTTTCCTGTAGGAACTCCAAACGCACATTTTGCTGGATTCAACTTTAAGTTGTACCTCTACAATCGTTCAAAGAACTTCCTTAGGTCAGCAAAATGATCTGAACTCCTTCGAGATTTGATAATGACATCATCCACGTAGACTTCGATCTCCTTATGAATCATATCATGGAACAAAGTAGTCCTGGCCCTCATGTAGGTCGCACCAGCATTCTTGAGGCTAAATGGCATTACTCGGTAGCAGTACACTCCCCATGAAGTGGTAAACGTTGTCTTTTCTGCATCATCATCATGCATCAAAATCTGATGATATCCTGCAAATCAATCGACAAATGATTGCAACTCATGCTTTGCATAGTTATCGATAAGTATGTGGATGTTTGGAAGGGGGAAGTCATTCTTAGGACTAGCTTTGTTGAGATCCCGATAATCCACACATATCCTAATTTTTTCGTCCTTCTTTGGAACGGGCACAATGTTGGCCAATCAGGAAGGGTAGTTTTTAACCCTTACGACATTGGCTTCAATCTTCTTAGTGACTTCCTCTTTGATCGTTAAACTCAAATTGGGCTTGAACTTCCTTGGCTTTTGCTTAATCGGTGGGCGGGTGGGATCAGTTGTCAGCCTATGAGAGACGATGTTGGTGCTCAGCCCGGGCATGTCGTCGTAGGACCAAGCAAATACGTCGACATACTGCTTAAGCAATTCCAACAATTCTTGCTTCCGTTCAGCTTCTAAGTGTATGCTGATCTGATTTTCCTTCACTGTTTCGTCGTATCCTAAGTTAACTATCTCAGTTTCATCCAAGTTCGGTTACTTTTGCTTCTCGAGTTGCTCGATCTCTTGCGGAAGATTCTCAGGCATCATGCTTTCATCGTATTCCTCGTAATCTTGTTCGCCGTTTGTACTTTTCTCAACGGTTTTGTTACATGTCATAATCATAGAATGAATATTTTTACTAGTTTGAGTGCTGAAAAAGAAAAGCGAGTATAAGTAAGATATGATAGTTTAATAGAAAACTAAAAATGCATTTTCATTAATGGAGCATTCAATGTTGTTAAAGAAAGAGGCGGATGACAAAAGAGCACAAGCATGATTCAAGCCTCAATTGATCATGCTATTTTGAAAACAAACTACAATTCCACACTACCAAGACTCCCGGCGAACCAAGGATGGGCTGACAGTCCAATTCTGCAAGATCTCTCCTGGTTCAGCATCACAAATAGTCGGTGTCTCGGCATTTGCTTCAGTCTCCCCACAATACTTCTCGATCATTGTCACGAACAGGTTCTCCATTCCTTCTATGATATTTTCATCGACCTCCGACACAATCATCTGACCCTGGACATGAAGTTGCTCTGGCACAAAGATTCTCTTGGTGCCGCTAGTTTCTCCAAACATAGGATCATACCCGAGCCCAAAAGTACCCTTCTCCTGCTTCAGTTGGATTGGTTCAATTATTCCATCAGATTTTAGGCCTAACCCAGACTTTGGCTGGTAGTCGTACTTCAACATCTCTGACGCTACCATCTTTGCCACGCTTGAAATGTTCATTTCATCAGATCCCGCCATCTCATCTATTTTTACAGCTTTCATGATTTCCATGGCATGAAAGGTAGCTCTATCTAATTCTCCCATTTCTTCAATAACCGGAATAGAGCGTTCAGAATAGACGGGGTGACCAAGTTCCCCCTGAACTACGATTTGCTCCCTGCCCCATTCGAATTTCAAACACTGATGCAAAGTGGAAGGAACGACTCCAGCCATGTGGACCCATGGCCTTCCTAACAACAAGTTGTAAGTTGACGATATATCCATCACTTGAAAAAGGATTGGGAACTCCACAGGCCCGATCTGCACATGTAGACATATTTCTCCAATGACACCTCTTTGTGTCCCGTCAAAAGCTCGAACCTTCATACGACTTTCTTTCATTTCTCCCGTGTCCATCTTCAAACTTCTCAGGGTGTTGAGAGGGCAAATGTTACACCCTGAACCTCCATCGACAAGTACCCTAGATACAAACTTATCTCCGCACCTCACGGTGATGTGAAGTTCTTTGTTGTGTTTTGTTCCTTCTAGTGGAAGTTCATCATAGCGGAAAGAAATCTTATTTGCTTCAACCATCTGCTCGATTGTTGTGGCCAGCGTTTCACTCGTCGTCTCATTCGATATGCTTACTCCACTCAACATCTTAACTAAAGCGTCTCTGTGGGCTTCAGAACTCATCAGCAAGGACATGATCGATATTTGGGCAGGTGTCTTCTTCAACTGTTCCTCGACTGAATAATCTTTGGTTTGCATCTTCTTCCAGAATTCTGCTGCCTCGGCATCAGTAATGTTTCTCCTTTGATTGTGCTATTTTCCTGAACTTCCTCTGTTTAAATCCTCTGGGACATAACACCTTCCTGACCTTGTCATTCCATGGGCAACTGCGGTTTTCATCATCTTAGCCTTCCCTTTCAATTGATAGTCCCATGGGACTATAATCGTGCTTTCTTGCTACAACAGTGGTCACCACGGATTTTGGTTGGTATGTCCGAATAGTTACTGGCGCCTTCAACTGTACCGTGATGATGGGAGCAGTTGGGGATGTTGTGACAAATGCTTCAGTGTTTCCAATGGGCACAATGGTTCCTTCCAAGTCATATTCCTCATCAAATGATATCATATTAACAACTCGGTTTCCATGATTTGGTAGCGAGTTATTGTTCACGTTCGGGGGCGCTGTAGTGCATTAAATTGCTCCACTCTTGATTAAAGCTTCAACTTGGTTTTTCAAACTAAAGCACTCCTCGGTGTTATGTCCCTGAATTCCCGAATGATATGCGCAATGTTTGTTCCCATCAAAGTTTCAAGGAATTAGATCAGGGATTCTCTCTTTAATTGGTTGCAATAATCCTGCTGTCCTCAACCTTTCAAATAACTGGGCTAAAGGTTCGGCTATGGGGGTATAGGTTCGGGTATTTCTGACTTCAAGAGTTGGGCGAGGTCTTGAGGCATATGGTGGTCTATTTTGGTGGACGGGTGCTTGGATAGGGGTGTAAGGTCTTGGAGGGTTTTGGTAAGTGGGGGCTCGTGATGGGTTGTAATGTGGTTGGGCGTTATATGCTAGGTATGGGACATAAGGGGCATGAGCAAAGATTTGGGGGTTTGTGGGGGTATGGGCGAGATGACTCTCCTCGCCGGTAGTAAGGTGTGACATTAGATATGTCCTCCTTCTTCTTCTTAATTCCGCTGATGGAACCTGACTGTATGGCTTTGCTTACGGCTTGTAGTGCAGCCATTGATTGAATCTTTCCGAACTTGATTCCTTCTTCCAAAAAGTCTCCCATTTTGACCAAATCTATGAACTTTTGGCCCATTGATCCCATCATCTTTTCAAAGTAGATGCCTTCCTGAGCTCGAATGAAATACTTGCTGAGCTCGCTTTCGTCTAATGGGGGCATAACTCGGGCAGCCTCAATTCTCCAACATCTTGCGTAATCCTGGAATGATTCAGTCGCCTTCTTTTGTATGTTGCTCAGAGAAAACCTGTCTGGTGTGATCTCAGTGTTAAATCCGAAGCGATTCATGAAATCTCCAGCCATATCCTGCTAGTCTCTCCATTTGCAAGGATCTTGGCGAGTATACCAAGTGAGCGCCTCTCTTGACAAACTTCTAATAAACAATTTCATCCTCAATTTCTCGTTCCTTCCTACTCCTACTAACTTGTCGCAGTAAGCCCTCAAATGTGCATCAGGATCACCTGTCCCATCAAAAATATCGAACTTAGGAGGTTTGTACCCTACTGGCATGCCAATATCCCGGTGTATGCATAGATCATCATAATCCAAACTCTCACTTCCCCGAGTGACTCGCATGCTTCTTATTTCTTTCGTTAGACTGTGCAGCTGGATAATGATTGATTCGTCTTCTCCTATCTTGGCATATCTCTCCATTTCTGCATACTGATCTACCTCGAACGGGACCTTGACTGTGACAGGAGCGGTAAAGGTTGGAGCCCCAGCTGCATATACCGGTGGCACATATTGCTCGTGGGAAGTGTCAACGTGTGCCCCTGGTATGTGCAGGGTAAGTAGGTGCAGTAGCATTTTGGGTTGATAGTGGGTTTTGTGAAGTATGGGTGTAGTCGAGGACGTAAGGGGTTTGTTTATTCAGATTTGGTACATTCGGGGGAGTGACCGGAGGTAGGTTGGAAAAGGAAAGGGGTATTGGAGGTGGATGTGTAGATGGAGGGAAGTGTTCTGGAACCGGTGAATCCAAAGATGGAATGTGAGGTGGGTTTGGGAAAATAGTCACAGTGAGATGGGTCAGGTCCCGAACTTGGCGCAGCTCTCCTCTTAGTTCGTCAAGTTGTAGCTGTAGCAAAGCGATCTCTTCTTCATCGTTCAGATTAATCCTCTCTCTTGAGCTTTCTAGATTTTCATTCATTATGGAAAGGTTAGCAGTTGGGTTGACTTCGTTGGTGATAGTCATTTTTTCCTTAGACCTCAAATTGTAGTGTGATTCAGCCAGTTTGAAGATCAACACAAATCAACCTCTGTTGGGGGATAAAACCAAAATAAAGACAATTGGAAAACAAAAAGGTTAGTCCGGGAAGCTTTAGAAAAAGTAGAGCAACATTTTTAATCAAGTAATTACGTCAAGTTGACGTGCAAACAAGCGTGTCCTAATTGTGGAGCCTCTTTTTGCCAGAGGTAAGCTTACGTTACACACAAGTTGATGATGATGATCCTTTTTTGACACATTCTGCGATTTTTTAGAACAAAAATAACTTCCATTCCGACAAAAGGTAGTTTGAGAGCTTACAAGGATAGGCCTATGGCAGCCTGAAATGATAAAACACAAAAGGGATGGCCATAAAGGCATACAAAATGAATGGATCGATGGAAATTTGAAATCAAAATGCAAAGGGTGGCCACGAGGGCGTACAAAAGGATTGGGACATACGACACTCTTTTGAAATGTAAAGAAAACAAAAGGGGGAAAGAAAATAGTCTAGGGCCATGTCGGGCCGTCATTGTCATCCCCATCATATGTTGGATCATAATCAGGCCTTGGGTCGTACTCAGATTCTTCCTCTGGGTCTGTCTCTATCTCCCAACCTGCCTCTGGGTCATACTTAGGTCCCTCCTCTATACCATGTACTGTAGGCCTGCACTCGGATTGCACCTCCGGTCCCTCCTCTGAATATCCTGCTGGAGTATACTCGGGTGATTTCTCTGGCTCTACCTCCATTACAAGATTACGCTCTGATTCCCACTCTGGATCTTCTTCCGAATCCTCTTCCATTTGTTCATCTAGCTCTGTCTGGTCTTCTTCGGGATCCTTTTCTATCTCTTCTTCCGGCTCCACCGGATCTTCCTCTTCTACCAGTTTATTAGATGGTTTACTGAGCCCGGAACTACCTGCCTGTACATATTATTATTGATGTTCATGAAAGGCAATATCTCAACTGTAAGCCAAACGGCTACATCATCGTCCGTGAGCCTATCGAATCCGTCCTCGGTTGGCAAAAGCGCCAAGCCTCCCACATTATACCAGGCGTAATACTCGGGTGTGCACCAACTCTCGTCACCCATACTAATTGTGATCATGTTTAGCCATTCTCTTCGTAGAATTCTCACTCATGCTATTGGAACCACTCTATCATAATTATCTTCATGCAGTGCCATATGGGACCAGACTGGGACATCTTGTGTAACTCCAAACTGCCTCAGGACTCTGAGAGGCGCATATGGTTGAATCTCGTCCAACCCGATCAACTCAATGAAGTACAAATTTGTAGTTCTCACCAAAGGTCTCCCCGACAGCCAGGGGTATTTCCACTGAATAGCATCTCTCGTGAGCTGAACTAAGAATGCGCGCCACTCCTCCTCTCCTATAGGTTCAGGCCAGTACCTCATTCTTTCCGCATGGCTCTGAATTCTGCTACAAGTATCTATGCAGTAATCCATGATGGGGGGGGGGGGGGGAGTATAGAAATGTTTCGTGTCCCATAACTGCAGCAAGAGATTACACCACTCGAAAAAGTTATGCCCTCTTGAACAAGCCGATAGAGCTCGGAGCATCTCCGCGAGGATCATAGGGACCAATGTCAATTCATCCAGTCCCGAGAAGATATTCATAACAAGTGGAAAAAGGTTAATATTGATTCAGTAGGCTCTCTTTGGGAAGACCATGACTCCCAACAAGGCTATGGCGAAGACTCGTGATCGCATTTTCTCCCACCTTCCGCGATCACACGCAAACTCATCCCGATATCGATCAAAGCTTTCTCAGTGCCCAAATCTCTGAAAAAGAAAGTAGAACTTCACTCGATCATTTTCCACGTTCCTAAAGACCGGTTAGACATTAAATCCCAAAATGCGCAAGAATTTCTCTCTCGATATGAAGGATGGTAACACCGGCATTCTTCCCTCAAATGGTAAGTCGGTGAATCCACAAACTTCCTCTAAAGTAGGGGTTATCTCAAAATCCAAAAATTGAAGGTTACACTGGCGGGATCCCAAAATTCTATCAGCAGCTTGGTGAGAGTTTTGTTAGTTTGGATACCCATTAGTGACATTAACGACCCTAGATGTTGTCGAATTTCCTCTCCGTGTGCCACTTTTATGTTCCTCCACCAAGTTTGCAGGTCGTGAGGAGATGAGACTATCATTTGAATATTTGGTAGGTTTTGGTTAATTTCCATCTAAAAAAGAAGGGTAAAGGTTATGATAAGTATTGTTTGTTAAAAAAAATCATCTTGTGTCTCTTAAGGATCATTTCATCAATTCACATAAAGGGTTATGTTATTCAGGTTTTAAACCTTTGATAAAATGGTGGATTCCTAATTTGCAGCCACAATACCTTGGATTGTCCTGCCTAAGGTGTATGCAGCATGACTTATTTTTTCTAGAATAAGATTTTTTCCTAAGAATTTCGGAGTGGGACTGAATGTCTGCGAGTAGTAAACTACCGTACCGACTCTAAAACTAGAGAATCCAAAGAAGGGGTGGAGGCATGTAAGACAATACCTCGCGTGAACCACAGTGTGTGTAAGTGTACTACCAAAGAATCGATAGAAAGTACAATGACATTATAAGGAAAGCAGTAGCAAATAGTGTTTTCTCAAACAAATAAGGAGCGCAAGTTTGGCTTTGGCTTGCGTCCTTTCAAATATAGAAATGTAGCAACTCATAAATAACAAGTGATAAAATATAAATAAATAAACAAACATCCCTCAAGTATCTACTTCTTAAACTAAGTCTACTAAAGTCAAAACCTAAGGTTGGCTCCCCAGCGGAGTCGCCATTCTGTCATGCCCTATTTTTAACGGATTAAAACTAGTTCATAACTTATGACTATCTTTCCTCTGGTTTTGCAAATTTTCAGAGTCGCCACCTAATATTAGGAAATATTAGGAAACCATTTGTAAAAAAAAAAGGTAAACTCTTTTTTTTAGTCTTTGAAACCTGCGAGATTCTAGGCAAGGGTTTTATTTACCCCGAGGGGAAGGTGTTAAGCATCCCTCAGAGCTTATCCGAAGACAGTCTTTAAACTTAGCTTAATTAACACTAGAGGGGATTATTTGATTATTTCTTATTTATTATTTAAATAATGGCGGGAAAGAAACTATTCTCTCAAAATTGTATGTATAAAAAAAGGGGGGATTTTGAAGTAATTACAACTATGTGAGTAAATGCATATTTATAAAGGAAGTAGTTAATGCTAATGTATGCTATGTATGACATTTACTTTATATAAGAATAGTATGTGTAATATGGAATAAGAAGATATATTTTTTATAAGAAAATAACATATATATGTGATATGTATATCACGGGTAACTAAAAAATAGTTATTGAAGACATGATAGTACTATATAGATGCATATAATGTAAAGGCGACCAAGGGAATTAATGGAAATAAGGTAGTATATGTATGGTACGTGTTTAAAAAAAAATAGTAAGTAGGCATACTCATTGTAAAGGAAAGTAATTAATACGAGTCGTAAATTTATATGTACTAGGGATGTATATTGTTTACAAAAAGAGTACATGTGTATTTTTTGAAGATTAGGTATAAATATGACTATTGTATATAAGGACAATATATAGAGTATGAAAATACATAATTTTTTATGAGAAAATAATATATACATGTAGTGTGTTTATCGTATGTAAAAATAGTATAAAGAGGTATACTTTTAGAAATAGTCATGGGTAATATAATAATATGTATAAGTACCGTGACATAGATAAGCACACACATAATGAAAAGATGATTGAAAAATAAGATAGTATATGTGTATTAAACTAAAGTACGTACCTTGTAGTTCTTGTAAAATAGCTTTGGCCAATATATATAAGCCTAATATGATATATTTTTTTCTTTTTTTGTTTTCAACTTGAAAAATAAAGCCTGCTGGACGTTAGTTATAGAAATAGACAAATTTCTGGAAAAGATAATGATAATAATAATTGGTCTTGCTCCTGTTTAAAAACAAACTTAAAATTCAGCCGTTGTTTGTCCCATAAAAAACAATCTGCACTTTTCAACTCCAAAACACCTACATTTAGAGGTTTTAAAAGTCTCGTTTTTATTCCTTCAATAACTACATTTGGACTCTTAAAAATCTCACACTTTTCTCCTTTGCGAAAAATCCATACTTTCGAGCCTTTCATTTTATTTTCATTTTTTGCTAAAATCTCTCGATGTTATACTTAACCATTTCCCCGCAAGTTCATACATAAGCCAGAAGCAAATATGCTACAAACATGATCCAAAAGAAATGTTAGTCTAGAATATATGTATGTGAATGTGTTAATGTGGAGACACAAATTTTGAAGAGAGGAAGAAGGATGTGGACGCTTTCGACATGAAAATAAGGGACGGCTATACACGAGAAAGACACTGCTACTACTGCTTTTCAGCTTGGGCTGAAATCGGAGTTGCCATAACTCCAACATTCTCCCAAATGTGTTCATGTAATTAAAAAAAAAATAGGAGTTAGGAGCAATCTCAATAAAGGAAACACAATGAATAGGACATGGAATTTATACAGCTTTTAATTCCTACTCAACATGTATTCAATATAGTACTGTTTAAGCACACTTAATCCTTCCTCCATATGTGACTTCATTACAACAAAACTAGCAGCAAACATATCCTACATTCAAACCCTTCTCTTACAGAGAACTTCTTAAGGAAGAGGACAACTCTCTCTACTTTTTAAGGAAAGACAACTGGATGTCCAGTTTGGACATTACCAATTAAGCACAAACAATCACATGATCTTATATATTCAAACATATGGAGTAATGTTTTATAAGCATCATAACAATATTAATCAACTATCGTACAAAACACTTACTTAATAAAGATGAAGAACAAAAGGAGATATTGTAAGAAGAGTCATGTCATTAGTTATCATAGTTCTTAGGTTCAAGAAATAACCAAGTGATAAATGATAGTATAAAAGCATATTTAGCTAATGAGTGATGAGGCTTGCATAAATGAAGTGGCTTGATTAAAACCATGAGAGGAAGTATTGCAATTACAGATTTACACAACGATTTAATTTTACCAGTTTCAAAGCTTTTAAAAGAAAGAAAAAAAATGGATAGTTCAACTGGAATGGATAGTTCAACTGGACAGCAAGTTCAGCTGACTTATACTCTTCAGAAAATACTTGAAATGCAGGCTATAAACTAAGACTGATTCAATCACGATTCTAACAGTTCTTGTCTTAATTTTATACTCATTTTTGAGGTCTTGATTTCTCAACTTATTGATGACATAATTGCACGCTTACAAGATAGACATTGTTCAACCAAGACCAATGGGAAATTATATTGACAAATAACACTAAGAGAAGACTCATCAGCTTGTCTCTAAATCCACCTATGCCTTTCTTAGTACAAAAATAGGATATTCGAGATGCCATCAGATTTTCCATTAAACCACATGTGGTAACTTATGGTTAAAACAAGAACCTTATATAACATACTCAAGAGACACTACAACAACCATCATTTCTCGACTTCTAATGTTCACAAAATACCACAGGTCACTACTTTTATTTTTTATCTAATTTTACCTACAAACAGAACCTTTTAACCACAAAGCATAACTAGGATGCCACAAAGGTTGTCGCAATTATAAAGGGGCCAGGATATTTAACTTCCAGTAATCAAATTTCAAATTCTCAACAAAAGACAACTCAAATAGCACATTTTTTGTTAAGAATCCTAAAAGAAAATGACTAAACAACCCCTAAACTTTAATAAATTAGACACATTATACCATCATTTCAAGGACACATTGCCTATGGTAAGAACAGCCGCTGGATTCATATATGTGTTCAACATTCATGAAAGGGCTAGAAGGATAAGCAAATAATTCAGAGAAAAAAAAATTGAAAAAGCAAAGTGCCATAGCCAACTTTCATCTTTTACTAGTTTGAAAGAAACCCACCAGCAAACTAAACCATGAGTGTACTTGATGTGGCGTGATTTTACGCCACAATCGACGCTTTTCGGCTATAAGTTTTACTTGTTTTTAAGCAAGTCTATGTGATTTCACGTGGTTTTTATTATGTTTCAGGTAATACGAGGTCCCTAGAGCCTACGTGTAGAAAACAAGCGAAAAAGAGGAAAAAAGTTGATCACTGGAAACAACTGGAGATTCTGGAAATTTTGGTGGAAAATTACTCTGCGCGTTCGCGCAGGTAAGTCACGCGTTCGCGCCCAGGCGCGTCAGTGACTATGCGCGTTCGCGTTTATTATGTCGCGCGTTCGCGTTGAAGTAAGACAAGTGATGCTGATGTCAGCCACGCGTTCGCGCAGACACGTGGCGCGTTCGCGTTGAAGGTTTTCCGGTCCAGTCCGAGCAGAACTTGGACTTTGACGATTTTTGCTATTCCAGTTCCTTTAAAAAGCCAACTGGGAGCATTGTAAAATTATCTTTGGCATTATACTCAAGTTTGGAGGCTAGGGTTCCTACATAAATATTCTTTCTTTTATTTAATCCTTGTTTATGGGAATTTCTTGGTGACAATTAAGATTGATACTCTTGTTATGCTTATTTATTCATCGGCATTATTCTTAATCAAGTAAGTTCTTGTTATTTTAATTATTATTGTTCTTGAACGTTTCTCAAGGGAGTAGCTAACCCTAGGACTCGCCCATTTACTTTGTTCGAAACTTGGAAGAGGAAGAACGGGGTTGGGATAGAATAATTAACATGAATTTAGGTCGTTAACCCTCATCTAATGGGAAATTGACCTAGGAATAGGCGATACCACTTGTAGCCATATTCGGGTGAACTTAATGCTCCTAATTGCTTGAGGGATCTTCACTTGAGTAGTATAGTTAATCTTCGGGAGAAGTTAATTTAGAGTCATTATCCGAGGCTAAATAACATAAACTTGCTATTATTTATAATTCGTGAAATATATTGGATCGTTACTTGAGAAGTAGGTTCCTTTATTCCATTCTTGTGGCCATTGATCAATTTACTTGCTTTCTAGATTAGAATTTATATTTCCGTATTTTATCAAAACCTTATCAAAAACCACCATTGATGCGTTCGGTCTAGCTATTGTTAGTGATAATTCCTAATCTGCTCAAATTGCCTGCATATTGTTCTCTGTGGGATTCGACCCCAACCTTGTTGGGTTACTATAGTTGACAACGTCCGTGTTATACCATTAATAGGTGTAATTTGAGCGTATCTGATTTTGGCGCCGCTGCCGGGGAACAATTGGCGTATTTTGACTAATGTAGGAAATAAGCTAACTTGCTTTGAACTGAACCTGTGAATATTTGTATAGTTGTTTTCTGTGTTTTATTTTATTTTATAAAAAAAATGGCGTCTTTCCGTGAAAACTTGTTTAGTAGTGATTTTTATTGTGAGCATGGCCAAATTGGTGAGTTCAAACTCATGATGGAGTGCCTGGTAGGTGAGGGTAATGAAAACCAAAAAGCCTTGGAAGAATACTTGGAAACTAGTCTCCAACTTGATTTGATGACAGACAAAGAAAATCCTCCATGGGCAAATCATTATGAACTCCCCAATGCTCAAGATGAAAGGGTAAATCATGAAGATGAGTTTATTGGGAATGCCAAAGAAAAAAATAAATTGGAGTCAACCATTGTTCTGAAAAATATAGTTGGTGTTGACTCCAATCTGGGGGAAAAAGAGGATGTCGTAATTCAAGAAGTTCAAGAGCCTTATATTTTGCAATTTGAAAATTCAAGAAGGCAACATGACATTCCTCACTTGAAAGCCAAGAAGTGTAAGATGAAAAATATTATGCTTGGTTTGTTCATCTACTTACCACCCCCCGCTGCTCATGGTCACAAACTTGAATCCAAGTTGGGTGCCCAATTCATAAGCTCCAAATGGCGAGAAAAGCGGTAAAGTTGGTAACCGTCGTGCCGCGACGTTAAATCAAGCGCTTGGTGGGAGGAAACCCATCATTTATAAATTTTTAGAATAGTTTATTTTATTATTTTTGACTAACCAAATAAAAAAAAAGAGAAAAAAGAAAAAAAAAACGATTTGGAAAAAGGGTATTTCATATACCTCTGCGCGAACGCGTACCATTTGGCGCGAATGCGCTGAACAAAAAGAAAAAGAAAGAGAAAATTGGTCAGCGCGAACGCGCCATATGACCACGCGAACGCGGCAACGCGGATTTCCCAGGCATGCATACGGTTACAAAACAGAAGCAAAGGGGGTATAACCCCCATTTCCCTCCCTTTTCTCTCACTTTTCTCTCAAACCCAACTTCAAATTTTAAGAAAAATTCTTCAACTAGAAACCACAAGGTATGTGATTCTCTCATTCTCTTGTTCATAGGGTTGTTTTTATCATCTTTTCATGTTAGAAATTGTGAAAGAAAATTTTGAGTTTCACTTGTTTAAGCATAAAAATTTGATGAAATTGTTGAATTTCCTGGCATGTAAATTGTTGTTTGTTGTTGAGTGATGTGATTTGAGAGTTGGGTGTTGATGTGTGCAAAAGATGGGGCAAAATACGTGCTTAAAATTATTAAATCGAAGCCCCAAAATCATGCCCATAACCTGTTTGTGAAAATGCCTTCTGAAAAACTGAACCGACTCAGCGCGATCGCGCCGATACTTTGTGCGAACGCGCCCCTCTGTGGCGTGAGCGCGCTGAAGGAAAACAGGCAGTGCACAAACAGAATGCTCGCACAGAGCTGCTCGAAACTTTGGTAACCAATTTCCTTGGCCTAATTGCCTCATTATACATCGTGTTAGGTATTCATATGTATGTTCGACATGTGTGTTTGTTTTGTAGGTACTTAAGCTTGAAAAATGGCTACAACATCCAATGTTGCCCAAGTACCCTTGATTGAATACCACGATACCACCACCTTTCAGTCAGCAAAATGTTCGAAGCTCTATGATAGACTGCTGGGAAAGAGCTTCATTGAAGAAAGGGGCATTGTAACAGAAAAATTGGATGAAAAGATGCCCGAGTTCTATGAAAGGCTGGTAACAAGCAGATGGATATGCTTTGCAGATGAACAAATCAAGGCAAATTACACCCTTGTGCGGGAATTCTATGCAAATGCTCCAGAGGCAGACATTACAGATCAGGCGATTGTCAAAGTCAGAGGCGTAGATGTCCTGTGCAATGCTTCTCGAATCAATGCCTTCTACAATCTACAGGATGGTGATAACAGTGAGATGGCGTAGAGGCACGAACAAATGAAGCAACAATGGTTTGTGACACACCTTCACGGTGGGGAGCAACCAAAGTGGTAGACCACAATGCAAAGGAAGATTGACTCCACATAATTCACTGCTAAGGCCAAAACTTGGCTAGATATTGTAACATCTAGGGTGCTGCCTTGTAAACATGATTTAGAGGTACCCCTTGAGAGGGCTAAATTAATTTGTGATGTGATGGAAGGGTTGCTTGTTGAAGTGGGGAGGCTTATTATGCGAGAAATACGGGAGGTGGTGCTTGAAAGGACTAAGAGTCTATTCTTCCCGTCGTTGATCACTTATTTGTGCTCCACTGATGGGGTGCCCACAAGGCCAGGTGACAAAGAAAAGGGGCCCGGTGGACCGATTCATCCATTGAAGAAGAGAGGGCCCGATTATGTGCAGAAGAAAAGAAAGATTCATGTAGCAGCCCCGTCATTTGGGCAGTTCACCTCTACTGCATCGGATTCGACTGATGGGGCTCCTGCTCCTACTCCATCTATACCACTCTTGCCACCACTGCAAGAGGCCGTCAGACCTTTTCAGTATATCTCCACCCAGGTCCATGGGGTGGACACTCGAATTCAACAGCTAGTGGCTAGTCTCCCTTCGGGCCCATGTG
Organism: Lycium barbarum; assembly: GCF_019175385.1. Lineage (NCBI taxonomy): Eukaryota > Viridiplantae > Streptophyta > Magnoliopsida > Solanales > Solanaceae > Lycium > Lycium barbarum. The sequence continues at coordinate 30,639,201 of NC_083337.1, forward strand.
GAGAGGGCACATCTACAGCTCCTTCTGGATCTGGTGGTCCGACATTAGCAGGTGTAGTGGAGGAGCTGAAGCATATAAAGGAAAAGCAGGGTAAGATGGAGAGGAGGCAGAAAAAGGTAAGAGAGCACGCCAAAAAGCAAAGCAAGTTTTTGAACAAGATGATTAGTATTCTGAGAAGTGTATGCGGAGCACAAAATGAGGAGGAGGAAAATGAGGAAGATTTTGTCCTACCAGAGCCCAGCAGCTCCAGCTCCAAGGGTGAGCAGAGATGACCATAGCACTCAGTGCAAACAGGTATGCCTAAGATTTTTGGTATGCTTATGTGATGCAGTGAGGACACTGCAAATTTTTTAGTTGGGGGTGGCTATCTGGTATTGTTGTATTGTACATATGTGTTTAGGACACCCCTCGGCTTTTCTTTGCCAGAGTTCTTTTCCTGAGGGGTTTTATATTTTTTTTGTTGAAACTGGCATGTTTAAGATGTTACTTAGGTTGAATAGAGTATTGGTGACTTATTTGGTGTTGAAAATTTTGGACCCCTCGAAAATTTGAAAAATGCATACTTAGAACAGTTATTGGTTGACATGATTGATTCTTTATATGACATTGTAATTATTGGGGTATTGTGTGTGATAAATGACTACTTAGGAGGTCACAAGTGTAAAATAATTGTCCTTATGCCAATGTGTGTGTGAGTTGTTAGTTTAATTCTGTTTAAGCATGTATAATCTAGAACTTGCCTGGTTGGTCTTGTTTGAAATCCGAAAGTTAGTTTGGTTGTGAAATGATCTTAGGCTTTCTTTGTGTAAATAGTCACTTTGCCTAAATAAGCCTTACCAAAAGCTGAAAATATCACTAGTTTCCCTGTTTGAGCCTTTTGACCTTTTTCTTGGCTAGCCAAATGAAACCTCACCCGTTGTGTTATTTATCCATCTTCGCACCCGTTCCCTCCTTGATGCTAGTAGATAGATGAGGCAAAGCGCCGAAGTTGGGGGTGAATTAAATGTGAAGTAGATGTTAAAAACATAAGTTGGGGGTGGTGGAGTTTGCTAGTAGAGAGTCGATGTGGTAGTTGTATATATATATAAAATCAGAAAATTGTCACACAAAAAGAGTTGCAAGTTAGATAGGAATAAAACCACATCGAGGTCGAAAACTTGAAAGAAAATAATGGGGTGGAAAGAAAAGAGGCGAATCAAGGTGAAGAGATGTTGTAGTGTTCAAGGAGGGTGAGTCACTAATATCCAAAAAGTATCCTACCCGTCCCTAAGCCTACATTACAAGCCAAAACAAGTCCTAGCGTGATCACAACCGAACGAGCCTAGGATGAGAACATAGAAAATAAGGGCAAGCCTATGGTATTTGCATGTGTAGATATGAATTTCGTTGTGAGTATGAGTGTTCTTCTCTTCTCTTTCATCTTCATCCCATTCTTGTTGTATATATGTGTGTTGGGATATTCTTTGGTCGAGGTGAGGGCATAAGGATGAGAATTGAACAAAATAAAGTGACCACCTAAAGTAGCGTTTGTGTGCATCATAATATGTTCGATAATGTAATGTCATGCATTGAAGCTTCATTGTTAGTCATAGTGTTCCTGAGTTGTGTATATTGCTTTAAAATAGAACATTGGGGTGGTCCTTGGAAGAAAAACATGCATGCTGGTAGTTCAGAGTCAAAACCAATGTAGACATTGTTATTCTATGATATCTAGGTGTTAGATTGAGTCATTGTTTTGTATGACTTGCTTGAGGACAAGAAAATACTTTAAGTTGGGGGTGTTGATGTGGCGTGATTTTACGCCACAATCGATGCTTTTCGGCTATAAGTTATACTTGTTTTTAAGCAAGTCTATGTGATTTCACGTGATTTTTATTATGTTTCAGGTAATACGAGGTCCTTAGAGCCTAAGTGTGGAAAACAAGCGAAAAAGAGGAAAAAAGTTGATTACTGGAAACAACTGGAGATTCTGGAAATTTTGGTGGAAAATTACTCTACGCGTTCGCGCAGGTAATCCACGCGTTCGCGCCCACGCGCATCAGTGACTGTGCACGTTCGCGCTAGTATGTCACACGTTCGCGCTGAAGTAAGACAAGTGATGCTGACGTCAGCCACGCGTTCGCGCAGTCATGTGGCGCGTTCGCGTTGAAGGATTTCCGGCCCAGTCCGAGCAGAACTTGGACTTTGACGATTTTTGCTATTCCAGTTCCTTTAAAAAGCCAACTGGGAGCATTGTAAAATTATCTTTGGCATTATACTCATGTTTGGAGGCTAGGGTTCCTACGTAAATATTTTTTCTTTTATTTAATCCTTGTTTATGGGAATTTCTTGGTGACAATTAAGATTGATACTCTTGTTGTGCTTATTTATTGATCGACATTATTTTTAATCAAGTAAGTTATTGTTATTTTAATTATTCTTGTTCTTCAACGTTTCTGAAGGGAGTAGCTAACCCTAGGACTTACCCATTTACTTTGTTTGAAACTCGGAAGAGGAAGAACGGGGTTGGGATAGAATAAATAACATGAATTTGGGGCGTTAACCCTCATCTAATGGAAATTGACCTAGGAATAGGCGATACCTTGTAGCCATATTCAGGTGTTCTTAATGCTCCTAATTGCTTGAGGGATCTTCAATTGGGTAGTCTAGTTAATCTTCGGGAGAAGTTAATTTAGAGTCATTATCCGAGGCTAAATAAAATAAACTTGCTATTATTTTTAATTCGTGAAATATATTGGATCGTTACTTGAGAAGTAGTTTCCTTTATTCCATTCTTGTGGCCATTGATCAATTTACTTGCTGTCTAGATTAGAATTTATATTTCCGTATTTTATCAAAACCTTATCAAAAACCACCATTGATGCGTTCGGTCTAGCTATTGTTAGTGATAATTCCTAATCTGCTTAAATTGCCTACATATTGTTCTCTGTCGGATTCGACCCCGACCTTGTTGGGTTACTATATTTGACAACGTCCGCGTTATACTATTAATAGGTGTAATTTGAGAGTGTCAGTACTCCTAGCAACTTAGTGAACCTTAGATAGACTAATCCAAAAACCAACTCCAACTACAAACAAGATCAACCCGGAACAAGTGTGTCAAGTGTTCCCAGAAATAGTCCCAGCCAAACAGAAATATCAACATCGCAGTGTAGACTTAAACAACCAAAAAAAATGAAAATGAAACCAACAAAGTGAAAACTGAAATAGATGGGTTAACAACAGGCACTATCTCAACTAATTTTGGAGACGACATTACTCAAAGAAATAATAATTCAAGATAAGAGTGCAGTCCCCATAAACATGATTTCTAATGCAACAAGTCTCACTCTTCAAATAAACCTATTGGAAAACAGCTTATTCCCATTTCATATTACCTTCATAGTATAACTTTTACCTGCTAGTAGAAATATAAAAAAAAATCCTACAAATAAGATCATAATATCCTATACTTTGAACCATGGTTAAATATGCACTTATAAAAATAATTACAGAGTCTAAAAGACTTTAGCATTCTTTAGCCATCATCTTTAATGCCTTTTTAGTTAAACAAAAAAGTACTTCTTTTTTTTTCAGACAAAAATCAGTAAGATGATAAATCCTGCTAACATTTAGATAAACAAAAAGCACTTTTGTTCTAAAGGAAACAAATCATATTTCAAATCGTGCTAAAGTATAAACCACTAATCAAAATGAAAATACACTTCTTTATATATGCATAAACCTTCAGTTTGAATTCCAAATCAGTTCTTCTTGAACACATGTTAGACTAGTAGATTTTATTAAAAGCACCAAAGAAGCACATATTTTAACTTGCACAAACTCATGATCTGAACTATTCGAGATGAAGTGGACAACTTTCTAGGCATGATAACGATTATGCAGAGAGTATGAACAAACAACCATTTGAACCTGTCGCTTATTTGCTTTCTTATTTTTTCTTATTTTTTAATGAACGAATAGCTTTCCTCTAAGATCTACAGTGCGTTCACGATTTTAAACAAAAAAGGTTAAACAAATTCGGATAAACATGTTAAGCTGAGATATACACAACGACAACATAGTTACACACTTTTTGATGGATTAATTACTAATTCTACTAAGTGTGATTAGTCGTTTTACACCAAATCGCAACAAATGAAGAATGAACTCATTCCAACCAGCCAAACCAAACAAACGATGAGAAACACTTGAATGACTACATTTCTACTTTTGCTAAAATGAAAGACGAAAATAGGACGAGTGTCATTACCTTCTCCGTGATAGCGAACTGAGGCTATTATCGTCGTCGAGTCTCCGAATCCGCTTAAAGCAATCATTGCTTAGCCAAGAACAACTAAAATTATACAGCCAAAAGAACTTAGAGTTAAAATAGGATTTTCTGAGAACTTAGAAAGAACTACGAATTTTACAGTTATGAAGACTTATGAAAAAAAAAGGGATTCTCCAATTCAACTTTAGAGTAAATAAAAGTTTTCTCTCCAATTCTCAGCCTAGTTCAAAGGGAATTTTCAGCCTTCAAAAAACTTATCTAAAACAGCCCAGGAAGGCTGTATTTATAGGCAAACACTGAGGGGATTTCATCAGCTTCTTCAAGAGGCTGAAAAATTCAGAATTCAAAAAAGAGGGGAAAAGGTGACGTTTTGTGATGGGGAGTTCTGGAAAAAAGATTTTGATGGATAATATCAAGAAAAAGGGGTGAAAAATCTCACCTTTTCAGTTCGATTTGAGTGGAGAAGAGCCGTTGGGGTCTAATACATAGTAGATTCCTCCATTACCCACTGAATCGAAGAAGAGTTCGAACTTGAAACTGGCGGTTCATTGCACTCCTTTTCTACAGAGGTTGAAATGACCTATATTAGCTCCTTTCGGTTTTGCCACCACGTCAATCCAAAGAGATTTACCCCTGAACTGGGAACAGAAAGCCCTGGAACTCTAGCCTGACCCAGAATAAGTGGGTCGATCAAACCACTATCCTGGAAACTGTGAAGGTGCACTAGCTCCTGACTGGGCTGGATGCCTAGGAAACTGCTATCTATGACCACCCCAAAACTCACCAAAGGAACCAGAAGATCTAGCTCTCTTGCCCTGATGTCACGACCCGACTAGGGGCCGCAACGAGCACCTGGTGCTAGCCCACCCGGGCACCCCTTAACGTACTTTTACACTTACATCTAGGTGAGCCACATAATAAAACATATATTTCTATTCGTCAATCACACTAGTCCAATTGGACAACAATACCTTTTTATCATAATTGACATCTATGCCCATATCAATGTACATAAGCCGACGAGGCAAACAAAATTAAATCCAAAATATAGGCCGACAAGGCCAAACACATCTAACCACATACACATGTCTACGAGCCTCTAAGGAGAGTATAACATATCATATAGGCGGGACAGGACCCCACTATGCCCATAATTATGTACACAAAAGAATAAGTACCCAAAAGTTATAGCTCCGAATGAAGTGGAGCTCTGCTATGTAGTCTCTGAGAATGTAACTGTGGATCAAGTCTGTCTCCCTGGGCACCTGCGGGCACGACGCAGCGTCCACAAACAAAAGGACGTCAGTACGAAGAATGTAATGAGTATGTAAAGCATGATCAATATCAATATAGAAGCATAATAAGCAACATAAGAAATATCATAGGATGGGAGATAATGCAATCATCGTCATAAGCACTTACTTGCCATACATAGGAACTTTCCATTTCGAGTGCGTGATTGTGCACATACATCCGTATCCATATCCATATTCATATCCGTACTCATTTACATATCCTTATTCACATTCATATCATGTACATATTCTTATTCGTAATCATATTATATGCGTACTTCATACTCATATCTATATCGTATACCTACCCATAGCATATACATATTCATGTCATACACATATCATTTACATAGAATAACCGACCACGAAGGTTCGGTGTTTCACGTACCCGACCATAGCTAGGCTCGGTGATCATACACACCTGGCCAACCAAGGCTCAGTGTTACATATACCTGGCCCTACACAGGCTCAGTATTGTCCGTACCCAACTGCAGTGGTGCGCACGCGTTACATAAACATACATACACATTCTACCTGGCTTTATAAGCTCGGGGTTCCATAATAGTCATGCATAGATACATATACATAATAGCTCATAAGAATCTTTACTATTATCATCACTATCATTATCGTCATTGTTATCGTAATCTCTACTACTATTATAGTCGTCATCAATATCATTATCACTATTATCGTCATTCATTACATCTATCTTTATAGGCTTACTCGTCATCGGAGGAACTTAGTACAATCGTAATATGTATCGAGGATCATGAGCTCAATAGCTCGAAAGATAGAATCATTTGAAGGATATCATAGTCTTATAGAAGATTTAGATGGTTGGCCAAAGAACCATGCCTAATGAAAGAAGGGTTAGCCTTACATACCTTTCCGTTCAACTATTTACCACTTGCACGCTCTCCTCCGAAGCTCACGTTTCTACCTTCATTAAAGTCATACTATCATTAGAATCGATAGCTAGCATACACGACTAAAACTAGAGAAAATCGGACGGCATCTCCTTTATTTATACGACATTCCTCCATATCGTATATCAACTCCCAAACGTCAATAATACATTCACAATATCATAACAATAGTTTCTATTCATCCACATTATCTATATTTCTCACTTCGCTTCCATTCACCCATATCCATAGTCATAACACACGACTACGTTCATTCACATACATTGCCTATCCCATGTCCTCAACATCATTTGTAACATATTTATATCACAACACATCAAGAATCATAACTCAATTCAAACTATTACTCAAAATGGCACTATTCCACATTCATGACCCATTTTTCTATACCCTTCTACACTAAAAGTATTTCAACTCTCAAATACCTTAAACAACATAGAAATACCATAAATATTACCTTAGATGCTGTAGGAACAAGCCTTGGTTGGTAATACTTCACTTGAGAAAAAACCCTAGTTCATCTCCAATGAGATTTCTTGACTTGAATGATCCTTAATGGGTTTTCTTGCTCTTGATTCACTTAGTTTATGTTGTTGATCACTAATACCTCTTGAATTCTTGTGGAATAAATGTAGAGAGATGTTTTAGAGAGAAGGGGTGTGATATAGGAATGAAATGAAATAAATCTTGAATCCCTTATTTAATGAACAAAACTGTCCCCGACCAGATATACGGACCAACATACGGTCCGTACATTTTATACGAGCCGTATGTTTGGCCGTATGTTTGGTCCAGAGAAGTAAGCCATTCTGGGCTGATTATACGGTCCTAACATATGGACGTATAATTTATACGGCCAGTATGTTTGGCCGTATAATCCCCAGTGATGCCGAATCTCGTTTTCGTCGACTCGTTGATCTCCAATCCTTATGGACACTTCTTAACACTTGTTTAACACTTCAATACCAATCTAAGGGACGTTATCACTCTTTTCAAGACATTATTAAATCCTCATTAACTCGTTACTCTTAATTCCTTTCTGTTACCTCTCGTATGCCTTGCCTTCTCTTGGCCAACTTTCTTCCCCTATCTCTAACATCTTTGAAATCTCATCTAGGGTCATCGAATGTCATTTCTTACTTATCGAAATACCGTATGATTGTACTATTCACTAGTCTATTCACTTGTGCATCAACGAAAATTTTTCCGAGGTGTAACATTCTTCCCCCCTTAAGAACATTCGTCCTCGAATGTTAAGCACTCGAGGAATCTACGAAAATTTTGCCAGAGTTTCCCCTATAATATGGCACTACCATCCTATCACAACAACCCATAATAACAATGCCTCACAGGGCCCACAACATAATAGAAATGGAATTTTTCCACACATGACCCAAATGCATAAAAAGGAAAACATACATACCTTATGATCTTGATGTCTCATCTTGGCCCTCTTCCGGGGGCTGAAATAAGTGCGGGTACTTGGATCGCATAATTTCTTCCGCTTCCCATGTCATTTATTCTCGCTTACTGCTTCTCCATAAAACCTTAACTGAAGCCACTTCTTTGTTTCTAAGCCTTCGTACTTGCCGATCTAGTGTGGCAATGGGTACCTCTTCATAAGTCAGCTTTTCCGTCACTTGAACATCATTTAATGGCACGATCTTAGTAGGATCTCCAACACATTTGAGAAGCATCGAGACATGGCAAGCTGGATGAACCGACTCCAAATCAGGAGGTAGATCTAATTCGTAAGCCATTTTGCCTACCTTGCGTACAATTTCATAAGGCCCAATGTATCGGGGACTAAGTTTTCCCTTTTTGCCAAATCTCATAACGCCCTTCATTGGTGACACTTTCAAGAATACACAATATTTAACTTGGAATTCTAAGTCCCTTCGACGATTATCCGCATAGGACTTTTGACGACTTTGAGCTGCCAATAACTGATCTTGTATGCGTTTGACTTTCTCTATGGATTGCTGGACCAAGTCTGGCCCTATCAATTTAGCCTCTCATGTTTCAAACCACCCAATTGGGGATCTACACTTTCGCCTATAAAACGCTTCATACGGTGCCATTTGAATGCTAGAATGATAACTATTGTTATAAGAAAATTCAATGAATGGCAAGTGATCATCCCAATTTCCTCCAAAATCTATCATACATGCCCGCAACATATCTTCAAGAGTCAGAATGGTACGCTCAGCTTGTCCATCAGTCTACGGGTGAAATGCCGTGCTAAGGTTCACTTGGGTCCCTAAACCCTCTTGGAAGGACTTCCAAAAATTAGCCGTAAACTGGGTTCCTCTGTCTGAGATAATAGACACTGGAACACCATGAAGTCGCACTATCTCCTTAACATAAAGCTTTGCATAATCTTCTGCCACATACGTCGTTCTGACTGGCAAAAAATGAACTGACTTTGTGAGTCTATCCACAATCACCCATATGGAATCATACTTACGTCGAGAGCGGGGTAAGCCTGTAATGAAGTCCATGTTAATCACTTCCCACTTCCAAGTAGGGATTTCTATAGCTTGCAACAATCCGCCCGGCTTTTGGTGCTCGATTTTTACTTGTTGACAGTTGGGACATTGAGGTACAAATTCTGCTATATCCTTCTTCATCCCATTCCACTAGTACATAGACTTAAGATCATGATACATTTTCGTTGCTCCGGGGTGGACAGAATAACGGGAATAATGAGCTTCTCTCAATATCTGGTGGCGTAAACCTGCCACATCAGGAACGCATAATCTGCCCTGGCATCGGAGAACTTCGTCTCCTGAAAGCTCAAATGATGACTCCTCTTTCTGAGGGACTATATCTCTGTAATGCATTAGCATGTAATCTTCGTATTGCCGTTTTTTCACTTCCACTACTAGCGACGAGACCGCTGAATTCGGGATGGTAGTTCCCCTGCTACTTGAGTCCACTACTCGAACTCCTAGGCTAGCTAACTGCTAGAGCTCACGAGCTATTTCTCTCTTCTCTAGTTGTACACCACATAAACTCCCCATCGATCTACGGCTAAGAGCATCAGCCACAACATTTGCTTTTTCGGGGTGATATAAGATATCAACATCATAATCTTTTAGCAATTCCAACCATCGTCATTGCCGCAAATTCAACTCTTTCTGCTTGAAGATATACTGAAGACTCTTATGATCTGTATAAATATCCACATGGACACCGTATAAATAATGTCTCCATATCATTAACATATGAACCACGGCAGCCAATTCTAGATCATGGGTTGAGTAATTCTTCTCATGTTTCCGTAATTGCCTTGAAGCATAAATAATTTCCCTGCCATGTTGCATCAATACACATCCTAGCCCAACGCCTGAAGCATCGTAATAAACAAATCCCTCCAATCCCTCTGGAAGTGTCAGGACTGGGGCAGAAGTCAATCTACCTTTAAACTTTTGGAAACTACGTTCACAAGCATCTGTCCATTGAAACTTCGCTGATTTGCGGGCCAACTTTGTAAGGGGTGTAGAAATAGAAGAAAAACCTTCAACAAATCTCCTGTAATAACCTGCTAAGCCCAGAAAGCTACGAACATCCGTAGGAGTTGTGGGCCTTGGCCAAGTCTTCACGGCCTCAATCTTTTGGCTATCCACTAGAATACCATCGGCTGCAACAATGTGCCCTAAAAATGTCACTGAGTTCAACCAAAACTCACATTTAGAAAATTTTGCAAACAACTCTTGAGTTTGAAGAACTTTAAGGACATTACGCAAATGATCTGCATGTTCTGCCTCGGATCTATAATACACCAAGATATCGTTGATAAATAAGATCACAAATAGATCTAGGAAGGGCCTGAACACATTGTTCATCAAATCCATAAATATTGCCGGTGCATTAGTTAGTCCAAACGACATCACTCGAAACTCGAAATGGCCATATCTTGTTCTGAAGGCTGTCTTAGGGATATCTTTCTCCTTAACTCTCACCTGATGATACCCGGACCTCAAATCTATCTTTGAAAACCATTTGGCGCCTTGTAATTGATCAAATAAGTCATCAATCCTCGGAAGAGGATATTTGTTCTTAATCGTCACCTTATTTAATTGTCGATAATCGATACACATTCTCAAGGAGCCATCTTTCTTTCGGACAAACAATACGGGTGCTCCCCACGGGGATGAACTAGGCCTAATAAATCCTTTCTTAAGCAAGTCTTCCAATTGCTCCTTCAGCTCTTTCAATTCTGTGGGAGCCATTCTATATGGAGGAATAAATATAAGCTTGGTGTCCGGCAACACATCAATAGCAAAATCAATCTCCCGTTCAGGAGGAAGGCCTGGAAGCTCTTCCGGGAACACATCCGAAAATTCATTTACTACAGGAACTGACTGAAGAGTTGGTGATTCAGCTTCTACATCTTGAACTCGAACTAGATGATAAATACAACCTTTCGTGATCATTTTCCTTGCCTTTAGATAGGAAATAAACCTACCTTTTGGTGACGCAGTATTTCCTTTCCATTCTAGAACTGGTTCTCCTGGAAATTGGAAATGAACCATTTTCATTCTACAATCAACATTGGCATAGCAAGAAGCCAACCAATCCATGCCCATAATGACATCAAAGTCTATCATTTTTAGCTCATGCAAGTCAACAATAGTACGATGGTCACAAATCACAACTACACAGTTTCTATATACTCGGCTAGCTATTACCGATTCACCAACGGGTGTAGACATCTCAAAAGGTTTGATCGACTTCGGTTCGACTCTAAATCGACCCGTAACATGTGGTGTAACATATGACAATGTGGAGCCCGGATCAATCAAAGCATATACATCATGAGAGAATACCGATAATATACCTGTGACCACATCAGGAGAAGACTCAAGATCTTGGCGTCCAGCCAAAGCATAAATACGGTGCTGAGGACCGCTAGAACCGGGAACTTTCCCTCTGCCTCTACCATGGCCAACTGGCGTATGTGAACCTGGCCCCATAGGGCGTACATATGATAAAGATCCAGCTACCGATCCCAAAGGCTGGGTCCTACCTCTACCATGAATCAAGGGGCAATCACGCATAATATGGCTTGGCTGGACATATGAATAGCAAGCCTCTGAACCCGATCGGCACTAACCCCAATGTAACTTCCCACATTGGGAACATCTCGGTATGGGTGGCCTTGCCTGACCAGAATTACCTCTGAACTGAGACCCCGAAAAACTCTGACTCGGCCCGGAACAAGTAGATCTATCAAATCTTTGGCCTGAAAACCGTGGAGGTGCACTGGTCATAGAATAGCCTGAATGCCTAGAAAACTACTGCCTGTGCCCACCTCTGAACTCACTCATCAGACCCGAAGATCTAGCCCTCTTGCTATGTCCCCTATCATGCTCGCGTTCACTTCTTTGCTGCTGTAGGCTTTCTTCTAAGTTCTGAACATGGGCCTGAATGCGTGCAATATCCATATAGTCCTAAAGGGACGCAGTCAAGCACCTATCCATCAAATGTGGCCCTAGGTCCTTCACAAGTCGATGCACTCGATCACCCATATCCGCTACCATGGCTGAAGCATACCTCGCCAAAGAATTGAAGCAGAGACTATACTCTAAAGCACTTATGCTACCCTGCCTCAAATTCAAGAATTTATCGGCTCTAGCTCACCGAACTTCTGGAGGCATATAGTGTCGGAGGAAAGCATCAACAAACTCTTGCCATACCAGGGAAGGTGCATTAGCTCCCCGTGAATCTATCCAAACCGTGTACCAGTGGATCGAGACATCTCTCAATCTATATGATGCTAACTCCACCGATTCGGTATCCGAAGCATGGATCAATCGAAGCTTCCTCAACATACCATCATAAAAATTTGAGGGTCCTCATTCGGTTTTGATCCAAAGAATTTCGGAGGATTTAAGCTAATGAAGTCACGGGCCCTTACACTGACAGCCCTATTACCTTGTCCTGAACCTTGCCGTTGAGTCTGAGCAGCAACCAATTGAGTAAGCAAATGTATGACCTCTTTTACATCTTGTCCTGAAGCATCCGGTGGAGGATCCGGAGGTGCTGGAGCTGGGGCTAAGGCTCCCTCACGCTCCTCTAATATGGGTACTGAACGGGAGGACCGAGATTGAGCCGCACTCTAGGACTCACTTTCCTCTACTACCAGTGGCGGTGCTCTTTCAGCCCGCTTTTCTGCCACCGTCTTGCCCTTTTGGGCTGCTGTAGCCTTGCTCTTTACAGGCATTTCTGAAATACACAACACACGGTTAAGGAACAAGAAGTTCTTATATCATAACTCTATCACACGATTCTTATGAAGAAAGAAGGTCATTTATTCCTAAATTTCCTGCAGCTTCATGTTTATAAGTGTGGCGCACAACACACCCATAAGAAAGACTCTACTAGACACGGCTTGTAGACACACCCTATATAGATATCAACATGTACACCATACAAGTAATGTCTCCACATCTTTAATGCATGAATAACTGCAGCCAATTCGAGATCATGACTTGGGTAGTTCTTTTCATGTTTCCGCAGCTGTCTTGAAGCATAAGCAATGACTTTACTGTGCTGCATTAACACACATCCTAACCCAACACCGGAAGCATCACAGTACACAACATAACCATCTGGCCCTTCTGGAAGTGTTAAGACTGGAGTTGAGGTTAATCTGTCCTTCAACTCTTGGAAGCTACGTTCACAAGCATCATTCCACTGAAATTTAACTGACTTTTAGGTTAGCTTCGTCAATGGGGCTGAAATAGAGGAAAATCCTTCTACGAACCTTCTATAGTAACCTGGCAATCCCAGAAAACTACGGACTTCTGTAGGCGTCGTAGGCCTTGGCCAAGTTTTCACAGCTTCAGTTTTCTGAGTGTCGACTCGAATGCCATCATCTGAAATAACATGGCCCAAAAATGTCACAGAATTCAGCCAAAACTCGCACTTTGAAAATTTTGCATATAATTCTCGGGTTCGAAGAATGCCAAGAACAATATGTAAATGATCGGCATGTTCTAATTCTGTGCGAGAGTATACCAGAATGTCATCAATAAACACTATTACGAATAAATCCAAGAGAGGCCTGAATACGTTATTCATCAAATTCATGAACACTGCCGGAGCATTAGTCAACCCAAATGACATCACCCGGAATTCATAATGGCCATATCTCGTTCTAAAAGCCGTTTTAGGAATATCTTCTTGTCTAACTCTCACTTGGTGATAACCTGATCTCAAGTCTATTTTGGAAAATCACTTGGCACCCTGTAGTTGATCAAATAAATCATCAATCCTTGGGAGAGGATAGTTTTTCTTTATCGTCACCTTATTCAACTGCCTATAATCAATGCACATTCGTAGGGAACCATCTTTCTTTCTCACGAATAGGACTAGTGCTCCCCACGGTTACGAACTGGGTCTAATAAAACCCTTCTCAAACAGATCTTTCAACTATGCCTTTAGCTCTTTCAATTCTGCCGGAGCTATTCGGTAAGGAGGAATGGAAATAGGCTTGGTGTCTGGCAACACATCAATAGCAAAATCAATCTCTCTTTCTGGAGGAAGACCTGGAAGTTCATCTGGAAATACATCCTGGAATTCATTCACTATCGGAACGGATCGAAAAGTTGGCGACTCTGGTTTGGTATCATGAACTTGGACTAGGTGATAAATATAGCCTTTAGCTATCATCTTTCTTGCTTTAAGGTAGGAAATAAACCTACCCCTTGGAGATGCTGTATTACCCTTCCATTCAAGCACGGGCTCTCCCGGAAATTGAAATCGAACTACTTTCATTCGACAATCAACACTAGCATAACATGAGGCCAACCAATCCATACCCATAATCACATCGAAATCTAACATTTCCAGCTCAATTAAATCAGCTTTGGTCTGGCGATTGCATATCACAAGTACACAATTTTTATACACTTGTCTAGCTATCACGGGATCACCAACCGGAGTAGATACCTCAAAAGGTTTAATTGGCTCAGGTTTCACCCCATTACAACCAGCAACATACGGAGTAATATAAGACAAGGTAGAACCCGGATCTATCAATACATACACATCATGGGAAAATACAAATAATGTACCTGTAACCACATCCGGGGAGGACTCGAGATCCTGTCGTCCAGCTAAAGCATACACACGGGGCTGAGTGGAACCTGAAGTAGGTGCTCCCCCTCGGCCTCTACCTCGGTCTGCTTGAATCTGGGAAGTCTGCCCTACCGGGCGCACTGAAGAGGAACCAGCTGCTGATCCTGTGGGCTGGACCCCAACTCTACCACTCATCGACGGGCAATATCACATCATGTGCCCAGCCTAGCCGCAGGCATAGCAAGCATCTGAACCTTGGCGACACTGTCCGGAATGCAATCTACCGCATTGACTGCATCGCGGTACTGGGGGTCTCCTCGGGATATACTCTCCCCCAAACTGAGAATCTGAGGCCCTCGAACTCTGACCCTATCCTGAACGAAAGGAGCGATCAAATATCCTACCCGTAAATCGTGGAGGTGCACTAGTCACCGACTGGCCTGAGTGTCTAGAATGTGTCTGCCTTGATCCCCCTCTATAGTCACTTCTTGCCCCCATAGATCTGACCCTCTTGCTTTGCCTTCTATCGATATCACGATCACCCCTTTGCGGAGGTTGTTGTCCTTCTAAATTCTGGGCATGGGCTTGTATTCGGGAAATATCCCTCCCATCTTGCAACGAAGCCATCAAGCAATCCTTAAATAAATGTGGCCCTAAGCCACTCATAAACCTGTGTACCGTGTCTCCCATATCGGCCACCATAGTCGGGGCATATCTAGCCAATGAATTAAATTGAAGGCTATATTCCCGGGCACTCATATTTCCTTGCTTTAGATTTAAGAATCTATCCGCTCTAGCTCGGCGGACCTCGGGTGGCAAATAGTGGCGGATGAAAGCATCTACAAATTCTTGCCACACGGGAGGAGGCGCATTTTATTTTCTTAATGCTAGCTAATTATTGTACCACAATACCGCCACATCTCGGAGTCTATAAGATGCCAACTTCACAGATTCAGTTTCGGAGGCATGAATAATCCTCAATGTTCTCAGCATCTCATCAATAAAACCTTGCGGGTCTTCATCCGGCTTTGACCCAAAAAACTCCGGAGGATTCAAACTCATAAAATCACGGGCTCTAGTACTAGCTGCCCGATCACTAAGACCTGCATTCTGCCTCTGTGCCTGGGCAGCAACTAACTGAGTCAATAGGTGGATAGCCTCAGTCACTTGTTGACCCGAAGCAACCGGTGGAGGAACTAGAGGCGTAGGAGCCGGAGCTGCAGCCCCTTCTTGTTCTTCTGTAATAGGTGGGGTGGAAGAAGCATTAGATGGAGACTCATTATGTGATTCACCCTCTTCTACGTTCATTGGCAGCTCCCTTTCTACCCGCTTTTTCGTTGTAGTCTTGCCCTTATGGGCGGCGGTAACTTTTCCCTTTGGCGGCATTTCTGAAATCATAGCACACTATTAAGGAGGAGATAATCTTATAATACAGCTCTATCGCAGGATCTCTTAAGATGAAAGATGGTCATTTTTCCTAAATGCCCTGTAGCCTCCTGTTTATTAGTGTGGCGCGCAACACACCATAAACAAGACTCTACTAGACACGGCTCGTAGACACTTTCTAGGACTGAACTGCTCTGATACCACATTTGTCACGACCCGACTAGGGGCCATGATGGGTACCCGGGGCTAACCACCGAGCACCACTCATTCTATTACTCATCATACTCATTAAACGTTCTTTTATCAAATTCATACTCAAATCATCGAAAAATCATTTTTCGTTTGGAAACATAATTACTTTAATATACATAAGCCCTTCGGCTATCAAAATAATATAAACATATACAATAGTAACATTGTGAGACCATACTACCTACACATGCGTATCTACGAGCCTCTACTAGAGTACTAGACATATGGACGGGACAGGACCCCGTCGTACCCAAAATACATACATATATACACAAAAGAATAAACCAATTAGCACCTCCGGAATAATGGAGTGCTCCTGTCAATCTGCTGCTAACTCCTACGAGTCTGGATCGCCTCCCTGTCTACCTGTGGGCATGAACATAGCGTCCAAAGAAAAAGGATGTCAGTACGAACATTGTACTGAGTATGAGAGACATAAGTAATAATAATACGTCAATGAGATAAAGGAAGCATCAAATAAGGAGCAACCTGGAACTGACTGTCAATTATAAAAGAAATAATGCATGTTGGCTTACTTCATAATCATCATCATCATATCATGTATGCATATATGTATAAGCTGCCTGACCATATAGGTACGGTGTGATAATCGTTAGCCTGCGTCCAGGCCTTTTTCGTCCGGGGTACCGTCTCATGCCGCCCACTAGTGGTGTCTGCCCATGCCATCTAGACATGGTGTATACGCTGCCTGCCTTAGCGGCGTCTGTCCGGCCATATAGGCGCGGTGTAATATTATCAACATGTACTCATCATAATGCATGCATAGAAACTCAAAGACAGCTATACTTTATCGAGGTGACATAAGGTCGTGAACCCCCAATTCTATTATGGAGCATTCATAAGCATTCTGCCTCACCTTGAAGGAAATAGTATATAAGGTGAGTGTATACAATAAACAACATCAATAGCTTTGTAGGAACATCATAGCATGAACTCTAGAATCTTTATACTTAAGCTCATCATCATCATTATTGGACTCATAATGTATCTCTTATCTCATATGGCTATTCATGAACATAGACTCTTAGTTTTCCGGGATGTAGGAGATTCATGGAGAAGAAGGAAAAATCATGCTATAGGATTCATGCCTCAGAAAGAAAGGACTATCCTCACATACCTTTTTCGTTTAACTAATCTATCACTTGATTGTTCTCCTTCAATGCCCATGTTTATGCCTTCAAGAGAATTCGAATTAACATTAGATAATCGATTACTTAAACGTGCTTACTACAGCTAAAGAAAATTGGGCCGCATTTCCTTTGTTTATATGAATTTTCCCTTATTCCATATCAACTCCCAAACATCAATAACAACATTCACAATGTAATAGGCAACAATCATTATTCATCTACATTATTCGCATTTCACAATTTCACTTCAATTTCTCCATAATTGTGGTTATAGTTCACTATCGCGTTTTCTCACATATAACACTTACCCCATGTTCTAAATGTAATTTATAGCGTACTTATTGTCACAACATATCAATATTCATAATTCACCCCAAACTACTACTCAACAATGACACTATTCCTACATTCATGACCCATTTTCTATGTCCTTCTAAAATCCAGGTGTTTTAACTTTTCAACACCTTAAACAACATGGAATGATCATAAAACTCACCTTAAATAATGGAAGAATAAGCCTTGAGTGGAAATTCTCTTCTTGGACCAAAACCCTAGCTCACTTCCTTTGGGATTTCTTGGCTTAGATGAACTTTGATAGGTTTCATACACTTGATTTTTGTGGGTTTGACAAAGTTGATCATCAATTTCTCTTAGGTTCTCGTGGGTGAAGAGTGAAGAGAATTCTAGAGGATTATTGAAGTGTGGAGAGTGGAAATGAAATGAAATAAATGAGAGAGGGTCCTTATATCAACATTTAAAATCTGTCCCGACCGGATTCTACGAACCGACATACGGTCCGAATAAATTATACTAATC
Source organism: Lycium barbarum (assembly GCF_019175385.1). Taxonomy (NCBI): domain Eukaryota; kingdom Viridiplantae; phylum Streptophyta; class Magnoliopsida; order Solanales; family Solanaceae; genus Lycium; species Lycium barbarum. The sequence continues at coordinate 30,657,391 of NC_083337.1, forward strand.
GTATGTCTGGCCGTAGATCTGGTCCAGTGAGGTGTGATATTCTGGGCTGATTATACGGCTAGTATAATTTATATGGCCAGTATGTTGGGCCGTATAATACCAGTTCATCCGAACTCATTCTCGTTGACTCGTTTGATCTCCAATCCTTATGGAACCTTCTTGACACTTGTTTAACACCTCAATACCAATCTAAGGGACATTATCACTCTTCTCCGAAACATCTTTAAGCCATCATTAACTTGTCGCTCATAATTTTTACCCGATACGCAACATATCCCTCGCTTCCCTTGACAACCTTCTTCCCTTACGTCCATGTTTTGTGAATCTCGATTAGGATCATCAAATGCTATTTCTTACTTATCAAAACATCATATCCGTCGTGCTCTTCGCTAGCCTATTCACTGTATGTTAACGAGGAATTTTCCAAGGTGTAACAATTGTTTTTAGGAACGTCCCTGGAAAATATTAACAAGACGAGAATGAGTTATATTGGTTCTTGAAATTAATTAATGTACGTGCTTTTGACAATGTAAAGAGAGCTTTTATTATGATGAATGCTTTTGAACCATTAGGCACACAGTCACTGCTAAAAAAGAGTCATCAATGGCGGATTATATAAGACAAAATGCAAGTAGAATGATCAGTCATTATGGTTTGTTTGGTATAAAGGAAAATGTATTTCTGGCAAATGTTTTCGTGAAAAATAAGTGGGTTTCTTATTTCGTGAAAAATATGTGGGTTTCTTACTTATTTTCTAGTTTACGGTAAATAAGCAAAACATTAATATCCCAAAAGCATTTATATATAATCTAGCTAATTACTATGGAGGTGGAATGGGGTGGGAGTTCAGCTGTGGGGGTGGGAGGGGGGTGGGGGTGGGATGGTCAAAGGGTGGCAGTTGGGGGGCATTAGATGGATGGTGTATCACCTCAGAACTTTGGGTTGTCGTGAGGCGATTGGAATAACGTAAGTTAAGGTGTACATGAATACCCTACAAGTAAGAAAGGATATTTAATAGATCTAATTAAGATTCCAAAGACATTTGAGGCGAGAGAAGAAAGCTCGTCGGGGAAAGTTAAAGTAGAGTCTTGCTTGGGAGAATTTTACATCATTTGAGTTAAGCCTCGGTTAACATCACTTTGAGAAAGATATATAGGGCCCCTTGGATGGTTAACGAAGTGTTATATAAGTGCTAAGAAGGTTTTATAAGGATTGGAGTTCAAACGAATCAACAAGAGCACGATTTCGCGAAACCGAGCAAATTAGGGCAGTGAGCGCCCGCACACTGAGTGTGCTGAGCCGTACACTGTGTGCCAACTCTCCAAAATTGGAGTGCTCACTGCCCATCACCTCCCCTAAGTGATGGGGAGAGTGTGCGCCTGCACAATCAGTGTGCAAGGTCACATACTCTCCACCAACTTGGTCGGGGGGCGAAAATACCACATTTTTAAATTCCAAACGACCCTAAACTCATTTCTAACTCTTCCTACTTATTTCTCCACCTCTCTAGACACTTCTAAGGAGTTATTGAAGGTTCTATATCACTCCACACCCTCCCATAACCATCTAAAGAGAGAATCAAGTGTAGAGAGGATCACTAGAGTTTGTGGAAGTCAAGATTTCCTTTGTTGTTGAAGTTGGGGTTTTTCTCAAGTGAAGTATATTTATCCAAAAATCAGTCCCATATAATCTAAGGTGATTTTTACATCTATTTCATGCTATTAAAAGTATTGAGTAGTTGAAAGACTTGGATTAGAGAAGAATGTAGAATATGAGTTCAAATATGGAAGTAATGGTATTTTGAGTCATGAGTCTTAGTATGAGATGAGTATAATATCATTATGAATTATGCTAGTGATGCTGAGGAAGTATTATTTGAAGAGCGAATATCGTGGTGTATTTTACTCATAGTTATGGATGGTTTGAGAAGTGAACAATATTAAACTTGAGGAATCTATTGATTATGATATTATGAGTGTCGCTATTGATGTCTGGGAGTTGTTATATTATATGGAGAAATTTGTCGAAACAAAGGAAATGCTACCAAATTTTTGTTAGCCTTTTAGTCGCTTTAGCTTAGCTTAGGCATGTTCCCAATGGCCTAACCATGATGCGGATTCTCTTGAATGTAGAATTGTGAGCTGGGAAGGAGAACGTTTGGCCATTAAGCTCGGAAGGAGAACGTTTGTGAGCTTGAATGTAGAATTGTGAGCTCGCTTTAGCTTAGCTTAGGCATGTTCCCTTTCTTTCTTTAAGCCATGACTCTTATATTACTACCTTCCATATTGTCACGACCCAACCCCGTGGGCCGCGACTGGTATCCTAACTGGATACCCAGACGTACCTACTTAACAGAATTTCGTACCATACAATTTTTTTTTCTTTTTTTCTTTTTTCCAAACGGATGTGTACAGAATCAGGCCGATACAGATGCGGCGAGCGCGAACATATACATGCCTGAACATACAGAAATTTACAGACAAGCCGATGAGGCTAACATACAGACGGAGTCACAAAATCGTTCGTACTTACCTAAACAGATGAAACCCGTAACCCACATATCTATCTATAGGCCTCTACAGACATACATAATCAGATGACGGGACAGGGCCCCACCGTACCCCAAAGTACCATACATACAGAGTCTACAGATGACAGAAGATATATACCAAAAGTATTTGCTCCGGATCAAAGGAGCTCTTCCAAAGCAGCAGAATCGATGCCCTAGACTGGCGGCGTATCTCCAGGTGCGTCTGTACCTGCGGGCATGTAACGCAGCCTCCGAAGAACCGGGGGTCAGTACAAAAAATGTACCGAGTATGTAAAGCAGAAACATAACAAACATAATCATGGTCTGAACCAGAATACAAAATTATAGCGGACAGAACCATAAATCAAACGGACGGATAGAATCATAATCCCGACAGACGGACAGAGTCATGGTCCAGACAGACATACAGATTCATAATCCGGACGGACAAACAGAATCATAAATCATACAGACAGACAGAATCAGAATCCATACGGACAGACAGAATCAGAATCCAGACGGACAAACAGAATCGTAATCCGTCGGACAGACAGAATCATACATAGGGTACAGAAACGTGGTCGCCACTCCTGGCTTTGGCGCCACAACACATCATATTTCAGAAGATTTCATATCTTCGAACATCTCCGTCACATAACACATCATATCATAACCACGGTAACCCCGGGGACAGATCACACGCCGGGACACCGGACACATCATACTTCGTAACATATACACAGTAACCGGGGACGGACATATACCACAGTACCCCGGAACCAGACACATCATACTTCGGAATTCATACATGGGACCCGGCCCCCGACAAGGGACTCGGCGGCCCATCCACACGATATAAACCGGCCCGGGATCCGGTGAAAGGAATCATAGCACATGCACGAACTGATTAATGAGATACCACATATATATAGATCATTATACAGACCCAATCAAACTGAAGTAGGCCAAATGGCGAGTCAAATCGAAGTATTCGGATAGCGTTCATAATACGCGTCTATATCCTACTTGGGAAGGCATGACAGATTATAACCAGAATCAGATTTTCAGATGTCCAAAACCATTTTGCAAGATTTATATAAAACAGTCGTATCATGATCAAAATGATAGTTCAGATATTTCCTGTGAAAAACGGACAAAAATAAGGCAATTTAGGCCATACAAGAGGTATCGGGGCTCCGTGGGCCCACCTCGGACCAACTCGAGGTGACATGCGTAAATTACTGATAAAAGATCTTATGAGGTCATCCATAATCATTCGGAAGTATTCCGACTCCATTTGAGAAAGTTTCGTACAAAAGTTCACTTTAAAGGCATTTTATAAGAAATTGGTTTCAATCGTACTGAAGGAATTGGAGCGGATTTCCATCTCGAATTCCGAGGAACGGAGTCGTATTCAAGGCTCGCGCCGAGCCTATTACATTCAGAACATGCCTAAGAATAAAGGGGAAGGCTTTACATACCTCGATAGCGCCTCGCTTGGCGTCGATTCCAATTTCGTCCAAAATCTAGAAATGGTCAAGTTTACCATTTGTTAGTTTCAACTTTTCAATAGTCCAAACTTAACACATACTTGCCTACCGAAATTTCGGCAGCATTTCCTCTGTATACATGACCTCCCCAAAAGTTAAACACAGCCAAACAATCAACACAACCCAACAACAATTTTCATGATAACGACAAGTAGCTCAAAATACATAATAGGGCACAATTTGCCAACTTTCCGTTCCGACCTTACACTTTCAAACCAATCTTATTATTTTCATATTCATCACCCATCAAAGTCATTACAACACGATTCGGGGGCATATCATATCATTTTCACAAGATATACCTAAGATATACAAACATACAAACTTTCCATCAAGTCACAATTTATCCAATTTTCCTAACCTTCAACGTACAAGTTCATAACACATTTCCATCTTCCAAATTCATCAACATTAATCATAATTTGACTCTTGATACTTTCATTTCCATTTTTACATAAACCATAACAAGGTTGCATAATTTCCTTCAACAACTTAGTAACCATTTTTCCATGACAACAAAGACTATTATCCTTCCATTCATTTCACCATAACACACTTACATACTAACAAGATTAAATTCATATTCCATAACCAACATAGTACCACACGGCCACACACATAATTTTTCCAACTTCCACTAATTCATTAAACTTTCACTTCTAATACAATTTCTACCACACTACAACAAGATTCCAACATGAATTCAAGTCATCATAGGCATGCAATATATATATATATATATATATATATATATATATATATATATACGGCCAACACAAATCCAATACCAACACACAAAATTTTCATGATTTTCACTCATTTACACACACTACAACCTACATATACCTTCCATAACACAACAAAAGCATAAAATCCTTACCTTTCTTCAAGTTCTTCACTTGGAGGTTAAAATTGTTTTCTTGCCAAAATACTTATATCACTTTGTAGAGGACCTTGAGCTTAGCACTAATCTCACAAGAATTAAATTTTTGAACCAAGGATTAGGCTTCAAGAATTTTTTTTCTTTTTATTTCCTTTCTTTCTTTCTCACCCGAATCCTCTCCTTTCTTTTTCTTTTGTTCTTGCTTTGTGTTTTCTTGAAAGTTCTATGGATAGGGATGAATATATTATATCACATGGAAATTAATTAATTTCCATGGACTAGGGCCATAAGTGGCCGGTTGGGCCTCTCCCAATTGGGCCTCACTTTCTATTTTTTGTTTTTAGTCCACTTGGCTAGTTTTTTTTTTTTTTTTTGTAATTCATGGAACAAGTTCTCAAAATTTCCAATTTTGCCCTTGGCCTCCTTTCATAATTCCACACCAACATATTCATAACCGACACATTCGTACCAAGCAATGTCCAAATGTGGCCTTGTCCACTACAAGCCAAATTGTTTCGAATTTTTCGAATATGCAAAAATGCCGGATGTAACATCCTCCCCCTCTTTAGAACATTCGTCCTCGAATGTTAAATTGACCTCATGGGGCGTCATACTACTTCGGGAGGGTTATTTTTATAATTGTCCTTTGTTGACTTTCCGACATGGCTTCTTCACCAACATGATGGGGTAATTCTTCACGTCACTGATTCATATGCTTTCATAATGTATTTTCACATACCCCACATAATCACCGGACCATAAGCTATATTCTCGTAACAGATGAATGCTTTTCAGGCATCATAATCAATATCATTTCTTGTTACACTCCTCGAGTCTTTGCCACGTTATCATAATCCCACTTCATACCAAACACTTCACACCAAACGGATTCATAACTGGGATCGGACGCATAGAAGCGTATTGAACAGATTCGTAATCGGAGGCAAACGTATTAAACCATGGCGGACAGATTCGTAGTCGAAGTCCGATGTACGGGAGTATGTCAGACAGATCCGTGATCAAGGTTAGACGTACAGAGAGGTATCAGAAAGATTCGAAATCAAAGTCAGGCGTACGGAGGCGTATCAGACGGATTCGTAATTAGAATCAGACATACGGAGATGTATCAGACAGATTCACAATCAGAGTCAGACGTACAGAATTATATCGGACAGATTCGTATCAGAGTCAGATATACGGAGATGTATCAGACAGACGCGTGATCAAAATCAGACGTACAGAGATGTATCAGACGGATTCATATCCAGAGTCAGACATACAGAGGTGTATCAGACAGATTTGTATCCAGAGTTAATCGTACAGAGGTATATCAGACAGTAACATAATCGGATTCAGAAGTACGGAGGCGTAATAGGCAGAGCCTTATCAGAATCAGAAGTGCCGAAGTATAACAGATAGAATCTGGATTAGAATCAGATCACTCCTATTGAGGCTTCGGTGATTTACGAAAATTTCCTTTTTATCGATATCTCATTATTCATTCCGACCATTGTATCACAGGTTATTTTGTTCGTCAGGTTGTCATACAAATCGTCTTACGTGTCGCTTATCGACTTTTTCAAAGCTTCCGCTTCTTCACGTTTCTTATCCTTCATCTCTCCTACTATCCCAACTCATTTTCTTTTCTAGATATCGTCGCACCAGACTAAGTTATAATGTAATAGGGATTTTTCTATTCTTTGACAACCTTCGTGTCCTTACCCCCACTTCATTTTATCTATTCGGTTTAGTAAAACCTTTCGTCTATCACAACATTAGTCGCCAGGACTCGGCTCTTGACCCATATGGGCACCAGATGAAAATCATACACATACACACACACATATACAGTTGCTAATATCATACTGGCGAACACCTCCGACTGTTATTCAAATTCGCTCAATTTTCGAGCGGTATTGCGCTTTTTATTTTCGCCCATTTAGTCCGCATCAGTCTGCGCTACTTCTGTAAGGGCACTAGTTACTCCACACATTCTCTTTTCCCTTAGGTTACCCCAAATTTCTGTTTATATTTATCATACTTACACTTGTGAAAAATTTTGCATTACTTCCCAGGGGGGTCACCTATCCCAGAATTGCTCTGGCCTTAGCACGCTTAACCTCGGAACTTTCATGCATTTTGGCGCGTTACGGCTAATATAATTTCGTCGATTGCCCCGCACGACCTTTGTCACGTAATTTAGGGCAGATCGGGGTCTTAGTAAATTTTCGGGAAATTCTCATAGTGGGTCCCACCCCGGGCTAAACCATCCAATTTCCATATCGCTCTTCCAAATTCTCAATGTCTATCAGGTTAACAATTACCTTGCTCTTATTAATACCCAGAAGAAGAAAATCACATAATATGATAAAGTATAGACCCATTCATACACATATCCTTCAAGAAAAGATCACTAACATACCTGGGTGTGCGCTTGAAGACGCTCCTGGGTCCTGCCGGCCGGTCAATGCAAATATGCGGTTCGAAGGACCACTGTAACCAGAAGCTGCACCTTGCCCCCGGCCACGACTCGCTGGTGCTGGCGCTGTTGCCGGTGCTCCCCGCCCCGTGGGGCGTATGGCTACCGAAGGAGAAGATGAGCCAGCAACTGACCCGGTAAGCTGGGCTGAACCACCTGGACCACCCCTATACGGACACTCTCTCATCGTATGGCCTTGTTGGCCACAAGAAAAGCAGGCACCAGTGTCACGATAACACTCGCCAGGGTGACGCCTCCTGCAATAAGGACACCGAGGTATGGATGGCCCCATCTGACTGAAACTCCTATTTACTTGCGAACTCGAAGCCATGGAGTTCTGTCCCGAGAACTGTGGGGGCGTACTGTGTGCTGTCTGGGACAAATACCTGTTACCCTGCCGCTGAGAAAACTCGCTCTGAAATCCCCCTGAATACCCGGCCGATCTGGCTCTCTTAGGCCGGCTCCTGTCGTGGCCCCTATCAGGCCGACGTTCCCTACGTCGATCCTCCATGCCCTGGGCGTGTGCCTGCACCCGGGCAATATGCATCCCTGGCCGAGAAGCCACCGCCAGGCAGCTATCGATCAAATAGTCATCCAGCCCCATCACATATCGGTGCACCCTATCGGCCATATCTGCTTCTATAGCGGGTGCATACCTAGCCAGTGAGTCGAACTCTAGGCTATACTCTCGAACACCTCTACCGTTTTGTTTCAGATGTAAGAATCGATCAACCTTGGCTCTCCGTAGCTCTGGAGGTAGAAAATGATCCAGAAAGGCCTCAGTGAACTCGGCCCATACCGCTGGGGTAGCACCGTCACCCCTGGATAGCTGCCAGGACTCATACCAGTTCGCCGCTACCTCATATAACCGATACGAAGCCAACTCAACGGACTCAGTCGGCGAGGCCTTAATCAACCGTATCGTGCTCTCCATCTTTCTAATAAACTCCTGGGGGTCCTCCTTGGGTTTTGTCCCGAAGAATTCTGGAGGATTACATGTCAAGAACTCACGAGCCCTGGAGCTTTCGTACCTGTCCGAACGACCACCCCCAAATCCATGCCTACGAACCTGCTCCGTCATCAGTGTGGTCAATAACTGAACCGCATCTCGCATAGCCCTGTTCTCCGCCCCTGGCTGTGGAGCTGGAGGCTCGGGCACTGGAACCCTGGGAGCTCGCGGTGGAGCCGCCCTCTGATCAGCAGCTTCTGCTGCTCCAATCTCCTCTGATAAGGGCGGTGTAACAGAGCCGGTTGACAGGGGCTCATCCTCAAGCGCTAACCGCGCACTGGCCCTGGTAACTCTCTGGGCCCTGCTGGTTTCTCCTACCTCCACCCCTGCTTTGCCTTTCTGGGCAGCTGTTGCCTTCTTCGGAGGCATCGCTGAAAACATAACAAATCGTCAGGAGGGGATCATTCTACTAATACAGTTCTATCGCACGATCTAAAATCCAAAGAAGGGTAACATCCTAGATGTCCTGTAGCCTCCTGTTTATAGATGTGGTGCACAACACATCGATAAACAAGACCATACTAGACACGGCCTGTAGACATACCGAGGACTAACCGCTCTGATACCACTTCTGTCACGACCCAACCCCGTGGGCCGCGATTGGTATCCTAACTGGATACCCATATGTACCTACTTAACAGAATTTCGTACCATACAAATTTTTTTTTCTTTTTTTCTTTTTTTCCAAACGGATGTGTACAGAATCAGGCCGATACAGATGCGGTGCGCGCGAACATATACATGCCTGGACATACAGAAATTTACAGACAAGCCGATGAGGCTAACATACAGACGGAGTCACAAAATCGTTCGTACTTACCTAAACAGATGAAACCCGTAACCCACATATCTATCTACAGGCCTCTACAGACATACATAATCAGATGACGGGACAGGGCCCCGCCGTACCCCAAAGTACCATACATACAGAGTCTACAGATGACAGAAGATATATACCAAAAGTATTTGCTCCGGATCAAAGGAGCTCTTCCAAAGCAGCAGAATCGATGCCCTAGACTGGCGGCGTATCTCCAGGTGCGTCTGTACCTGCGGGCATTTAACGCAGCCCCCGAAGAACCGGGGGTCAGTACAAAAAATGTACCGAGTATGTAAAGCAGAAACATAACAAACATAATCATGGTCTGAACCAGAATACAAAATTATAGCGGACAGAACCATAAATCAAACGGACGGACAAAATCATAATCCCGACAGACGGACAGAGTCATGGTCCAGACAGACAGACAGAATCATAAATCATACAGACAGACAGAATCAGAATCCATACGGACAGACAGAATCAGAATCCAGACGGACAAACAGAATCGTAATCCGTCGGACAGACAGAATCATACATAGGGTACAGAAACGTGGTCGCCACTCCTTCCTTTGGCTCCACAACACATCATATTTCAGAAGATTTCATATCTTCGAACATCTCCGTCACATAACACATCATATCATAACCACGGTAACCCCGGGGACAGATCACACGCCGGGACACCGGACACATCATACTTCGTAACATATACACGGTAACCGGGGACGGACATATACCACAGTACCCCGGAACCGGACACATCATACTTCAGAATTCATACATGGGACCCGGCCCCCGACAAGGGACTCGGCGGCCCATCCGCACGATATAAACCGGCCCGGGATCCGGTGAAAGGAATCATAGCACATGCACGAACTGATTAATGAGATACCACAGTACCCCGGAACCGGACACATCATACTTCGGATAGCGTTCATAATACGCGTCTATATCCTACTTGGGAAGGCATGACAGATTATAACCAGAATCAGATTTTCAGATGTCCAAAACCATTTTGCAAGATTTATATAAAACAGTCGTATCATGATCAAAATGATAGTTCAGATATTTCCTGTGAAAAACGGACAAAAATAAGGCAATTTAGGCCATACAAGAGGTATCGGGGCTCCATGGGCCCACCTCGGACCAACACGAGGTGACATGCGTAAATTACTGATAAACGATCTTATGAGGTCATCCATAATCATTCGGAAGTATTCCGACTCCGTTTGAGAAAGTTTCGTACAAAAGTTCACTTTAAAGGCATTTTATAAGAAATTGGTTTCAATCGTACTGAAGGAATTGGAGCGGATTTCCATCTCGAATTCCGAGGAACGGAGTCGTATTCAAGGCTCGCGCCAAGCCTATTACATTCAGAACATGCCTAAGAATAAAGGGGAAGGCTTTACATACCTCGATAGCGCCTCGCTTGGCGTCGATTCCAATTTCGTCCAAAATCTAGAAATGGTCAAGTTTACCATTTGTTAGTTTCAACTTTTCAATAGTCCAAACTTAACACATACTTGCCTACCGAAATTTCGGCAGCATTTCCTCTGTATACATGACCTCCCCAAAAGTTAAACACAGCCAAACAATCAACACAACCCAACAACAATATTTATGATAACGACAAGTAGCTCAAAATACATAATAGGGCACAATTTGCCAACTTTCCGTTCCGACCTTACACTTTCAAACCAATCTTATTATTTTCATATTCATCACCCATCAAAGTCATTACAACACGATTCGGGGGCATATCATATCATTTTCACAAGATATACCTAAGATATACAAACATACAAACTTTCCATCAAGCCACAATTTATCCAATTTTCCTAACCTTCAACGTACAAGTTCATAACACATTTCCATCTTCCAAATTCATCAACATTAATCATAATTTGCCTCTTGATACTTTCATTTCCATTTTTACATAAACCATAACAAGGTTGCATAATTTCCTTCAACAACTTAGTAACCATTTTTCCATGACAACAAAGACTATTATCCTTCCATTCATTTCACCATAACACACTTACATACTAACAAGATTAAATTCATATTCCATAACCAACATAGTACCACACGGCCACACACATAAATTTTCCAACTTCCACTAATTCATTAAACTTTCACTTCTAATACAATTTCTACCACACTACAACAAGATTCCAACATGAATTCAAGTCATCATAGGCATGCAATATATATATATATATATATATATATATATATATATATATATATATATACGGCCAACACACATCCAATACCAACACACAAAATTTTCATGATTTTCACTCATTTACACACACTACAACCTACATATACCTTCCATAACACAACAAAAGCATAAAATCCTTACCTTTCTTCAAGTTCTTCACTTGGAGGTTAAAATTGTTTTCTTGCCAAAATACTTATTTCACTTTGTAGAGGACCTTGAGCTTAGCACTAATCTCACAAGAATTAAATTTTTGAACCAAGGATTAGGCTTCAAGAATTTTTTTCTTTTTCTTTCCTTTCTTTCTTTCTCACCCGAATCCTCTCCTTTCTTTTTCTTTTGTTCTTGCTTTGTGTTTTCTTGAAAGTTCTATGGATAGGGATGCATATATTATATCACATGGAAATTAATTAATTTCCATGGACTAGGGCCATAAGTGGCCGGTTGGGCCTCTCCCAATTGGGCCTCACTTTCTATTTTTTTTTTAGTCCACTTGGCTAGTTTTTTTTTTTTTTTTTGTAATTCATGGAACAAGTTCTCAAAATTTCCAATTTTTCCCTTGGCCTCCTTTCATAATTCCACACCAACATATTCATAACCGACACATTCGTACCAAGCAAGGTCCAAATGTGGCCTTGTCCACTACAAGCCAAATTGTTTCGAATTTTTCGAATATGCAAAAATGCCGGATGTAACACATATATTCCATGACCTTCTTACATTCCAAATTGAAAGTTCATAATTCTTAAGAGCCAGAGATAAGATTCGATCTATGATAAGCATGATGATGATGATTCCATTTCCAAAGATTCCAAAGCATATGAAATGATGTTGTCAAGAACTTGATAATCTTATTTTATGATTTCATGGATGTTATCCTTTATTGTAGTCTCAACTCACGGTATTAGCTCCTTCAAGGTGAGACATAGCGATGATGATTATTCCATAATGTAATCGGAGGTTCCCGACCTTACGTCACTCCGATAGAGTTGTAGCTTTCACTTGGGCTCTCATGCATGCTATGTATAGTATATGATGTATATGGATATCTGAGTATGTATACATGGGATATGGGAAGAAGGTCCAGGCATTATATGCGCAATACCACCTAATCAGTTGGCATACCAAATATCGTCCCGGACGCGGGATATATGGATAAATGGATCGGGCTGCACGTTCCGCAGCAATATATGATACATGATCTGATGGATCGGGCTGTACGTTTCGCAACATTAATGATATTCATATACATATATGAATGTATGTATGGAAGAAATTTAACATGCATGATACCTGCCTTTAGTGTCACAACCCAACCTAGGGCCATGATGAGTGGCCGAGCTTGACCTGCCCGATAACCCAACCTATGTTACCTGTACTCAAACATGGCATTCAATAGGGTCTATTTAGCTAAGTTTGAAAGATGTAAATTGAATACCAAAGTCCATCTGTAACTCAAAACATACTTATATATATGTGACATATCATAAGGCAAGCCAACGAGGCTGCCGATGCTTCTATACAACAAAACAAAGGCCGGCAAGGCCAAACAGTACCCATGCACCCACGTTGTCCGCAGACTACTAGAAGTGTATGACCGTACATAAGTGACGGGACAGGGCCCCGTCGTACCCATAATATATACAAACAAAAGTATACCAAAACAGGAACAGTCTTCAAAGCAAGTGGAAATTGTCTGACACTCAATGTTGACTCCTCCTAGGTGGCTGGATCGTCTAACCGCATCCCTGAACCTGCTGGCATAAAATGCAGCCCCCGAAAAAAGGGGGTCAGTACGGAATATGTACTGAATATGTAAGGCACTACTGAATCATAAAACAAGGAAGGCATAACAGTACACAAGTTTAGAAAGCAACCTGGGAGTAGCCTGGAACAACACTTTGAACCATGTCATATGGTCCCTTACACAATTCTATCATACACAATATAAATATATAATATCCTACTCATAGCCGCTTCCGGCTAATAACACAATATTTTTTTCGGACGGCCACTTCCGGCGTAGTCATCATGGCCCCTTTGGGCAATCGCTTCCGGCTTAGCTAGGGTGGCCCCTTTGGGCAGCCACTTCCGGCTTAACAACATCATAATCCAGCTAATCAGGTGGAACAATAAGATTATATATGATATGCAGTATGAATATGTAATTAATTTACAAAACGTTGCACCCCTTTCAGAGTGGTTTTGATTACAACTCCCTTTGGAGAGATTTTGAGAATAAGTTTTAGAGTTTCCTTCATTTACCATTTGCTTTGTAGTGAACATGTAAGTATAATGTATCGCAGAAGCTTCCTTTGAATTATCAACAAGAGTATAGCATGAACGAAATAAGACATTGGATATCGACTTCTAATCCAACTAAGAATAGAGTACTTATGTTTTACGTTCTTTAGGAGTCATATAAAAAGGAATCATGCTAAAGTATGAAAGAACGGTTAGCCTTACATACCCTATTTACGCCTTAAGCTAATCCTTGAGGCCCTTCCCCAGGTTAGTCAACTAGAATACAATCAACAATATAGAGATTAAGACTAGGCCAACAAGATTATTCTAACTAATCATTTATTCTTTCGCCTAACAGGATTTGGACAACATCTCCTCTATAATCCTACCAACCCAACAATTCCAAATTAAGCTAATAACCAACAACAAGAACAACAACAACAAATCTAACAATTTAAAACAATAATAAAACTAAACTCATCTTACAATTCCATCCAAAACAGCCCCTAAACCATAACGCATTAATATTCGGTATACGATAATTATAACTATATTTCTAACACTTTCATCCGTTAAATCTCTACGTAATCATCTCAATAAAAAAGATGAGAAGATAATACATACCTTAGCAGCAGCTCAACCACAAAAATATCATCCCCCAAGCTCAATATTTAGCTTAAAACGATGACGACAACACGTACTGCACTTTATCCTTCACGAGCCTCGGGATTCGGGGCCTCGAACTTAATCGAGCCCTTGCTTTATCTCTCTAACTCTCATCACTCTCTCTCTAAAATGTTCTGGATCTTTTTGGTATGAAATGAGGAAGATAAGGGAGAAAATTTTACTTAAATAGCAAGGGAAGTTTGCCTGACCTGACTTGAAGTCGGGTTGGGCCGAGCCCACTGCCCAGTTTGACCTTTCCTCCTTAAAACGTCCATATATTTTATCCCTATGTCGCATGAAGACCCACAACCTATGGTTAGAAAGGTATTTCAATTATCTAAAACTTTCATATTTTGTGTTTTCTCAAATTCTAAACGTATAATGGCGTGCTGGCCTCGTAAAGATAGATCACCCGAAAACGTATCCTTAAATCATCCCTTTGGAGTGCTTATGCTCATATTTGGCTTAAGTGTCCTTCTTAAGAATTTCTAAACTTCCCATGCACTATTCATATAACTTGCCATATGCCCTTCATAAAATCCCAACATGTGGGGCTTTAACTTACGGTTATGAGGGCTATTTATCAAGTAACGTATTAACCAACTTACATCATACGGCCTCTAATGTCATCTATATGTTATTCTTATACATATATAACAGAATCTTCATCCCTAATCCTTGTATATCTTTACTCTCCCCTGAGCCCATACTAAGTCGTCTGCAGTCTCGGTAACGCGAAATTTTTCTGGGGTGTAACATCCTTCCCCCCTTAGGAACATTCGTCCTCGAATGTTGGAAATATATAACTCATAGAAGTTTTATGGATAGTTAAATAATAGAGTAAAGCATGACAGTACTATTTAAGGTCAAATTAATCGTATCTAATACCGCCAATATCATGTTATAATAACTAAAAGGTTACATATCAAGGGTAATCTTCTAATCGTTTACCCTAGTTCAAATTTATAGCTATGGTCTTGCTATGCTATGGGCACTTCCCCCCTTAAGGTTTCAACTAAGTTTTTTTGTCTCGATTTACCCCATTAACTCCTATGCTTGTATTATAACTTATGTTCTAATACATCATGTCATAATGGTAAGGGATAGTTCGTATATAGTTTAAATCTATCAATAAATAATCTGAAGAAGGGTATACCTGATGGTGCATCCTGCGGTGTCTCTGGACCCGGTCTCCCACCTAGAGCATAGATATGATGCGGCCCAGTACTGGAGCTAGATGCTCCAGCTATGCCCCTACCTCGGTCGGAAGATGTCTGGGGTCCTATCTCTGGTGCTCTCACTGAGGGTGACGATGCTGCTAAGGAATTCTCAGGAACAATACTACCCACTCTCTATGGACAATCTCTAGCATAGTGACCCGGATCACCACAAGTAGAGCATACACCCTGATGACACCGTCCTACATGACGCTTCTCACAAGTCGCACATTGAGGAGGAAGCATCACCTCCTTCCCTGACCCCACCTGCTGCTGAGAACCTGTTGCGTAAGAACTCTGTCTCTGCCTAAGGGAAGTCTCCCTGCCTCGCTGAGATCCTCGAAACTGCAGAGGTGCACTATACTAGGGTTTGCTCTCGCTAGTAGAACCTCTATACTGACCCTTTGACCTAGCCCTCTTGGGCTGACTACTACTCTGCTTCTAGCTAGCCTCTCGCTGGGACCTACGATCCTCTGACCCCTGAGAATAAGCCTGAATACGAGCTATATCCATACCTGGCTGCATCGCTACTGCCATACAAGCCTCCTGCAACCCAGGCTCTAATCCCATCACGTATCGGTGAACTCTATCTTCCATTTCCTGCACAATAGAAGAGGCATATCTGGCTAAAGAATCAAACTCCACACTATACTCTGTAATAGACATACTACCCTGCTGCAGGCTAAGGAACCTATCAACCCTTGCCCGCCTCAACTCGGGTGGCATATAATGGCGCAAGAAGGCATCTGAGAATTCTTTCCAAGTCGGCGGGGGAGCATCCCTACCCCTCGATAATCTCCATGTATGAAACCAATTAATCACTATACCCTGCAATCTATAAGCATCTAACTCAACAGATTCTGTAGCTGACGCCTTCATCACATTAAAAGTACGCTGCATACTATCTATGAACTCCTGAGGATTAGCATTAGGGTCCATGCCCTTAAACTCTGCGGGTGTAATGTAAGAAAATCTCGGGCCTTGGCACTAGCAGCCCTATCTGTATACTCACGACCCCCATCCTGTCGCCCAGCCTGGGTAGCAAGTATCTGAGTCAACAAACGGATAGTATCTCTCGTCTCTCTCATCTCCTGACCTTGAGTATCCGACTGAGGGACTGGAGGTACAGGTACTGGTGCTGGAGTTGGGGCTGGATCAGGTGCCTCTCTGAGCTCCTTCGGAGGTGGGGAAGTAGGAGAACTCTGGGACTGAATGTGTATCCCAGTATGAGTCTGAGCTCTGGTGGACTTGGGGGCTTGGCTAGCTGCCTCACCCTCAACTGATTAGCCCTTCTAGGCTGCTGTCGCTTTACTCTTCCTAGTCATCGCTGAAATCACACAAGATTATTAGATTAAGAACTTCACTTATGACACAGCTCTATTCGCACGGTCTGTAACATGAAAGAAGGAATGACACCCTATTAATGTCTCGTAGCCTCCTGTTTATAGATGTGGTGCACAACACACCGATAAACAAGACTCTACTAGACACCGTCTGCGGACATGCCGAGGACTGAACTGCATGATACCTGCCTTTAGTGTCACGACCCAACCTAGGGCCATGACGAGTGACCGAGCTTGACCTGCCCGTTAACCCAACTTAAGTTACTTGTACTCAAACATGGCATTCAATAGGCTATATTTAACTAAGTTTGAAAGTTGTAAATAGAATACCAAAATCCATCTGTAACTCAAAACATACTTATATATATGTGACATATCACAAGGCAAGCCAACGAGTCTGCCTATACTTCGGTACAACAAAACAAAGGTCGGCAAGGCCAAACAGTACCCATGACACCTACGATGTCCGCAGACTACTAGAAGAGTATGACCGTACATAAGTGACGGGACAGGGCTCCGTCGTACCCATAATATATACAAACAAAAGTATACCAAAACAGGAACAGTCTCCGAAGCAAGTGGACCTGTCTGACTCTCAATGCTGACTCCTCCTAGGTTGGCTGGATCGTCTAACAGCATCCCTGAACCTGCGGGCATGAAACGCAGCCCCCGAAGAAAAGGGGTCAGTGCGGAATATGTACTGAATATGTAAAGCAATACTGAATCATCAAACAAGGAAAGCGTAACAGTAAGCAAGTTTAGAAAGCAACCTGGGAGTAACCTGGAACAACACTTTGAACCATGTCATATGGTCCCTTACACAATTCTATCATACACAATATAAATATAGAATATCCTACTCGTAGCCGCTTCCAGCTAATAACACCATAGTCCCTTCGGACGGCCGCTTCCGGCATAGTCATGATGGCCCCTTCGGGCAGTCGCTTCCGGCTTAGCTAGGGTGGCCCCTTCGGGCAGCCGCTTCCGGCTTAGCTAGGGTGGCCCTTTCGGGCAGCCGCTTCCGGCTTAGCTAGGGTGGTCACTTAGGGCAGTCATTTCTGGCTTAACAATATCATAATCCGGTTGATCAGGTGGAACAATAAGAATACATATGATGTGCAGTATGAATATGTAATGAAGTTACAAAACATTGCACCCCTTTCAGAGTGGTTTTGATTACAACTCCCGTTGGAGAGATTTTGAGAATAAGTTTTAGAGTTTCCTTGATTTACCATTTACTTTGTAATGAACATGTAAGTATAATGTATCGCATAAGCTTCCTTCGAATTATCAACAAGAGTATAGCATGAACGAAACAAGACATTGGATATCGACTTCTAATCCAACTAAGAATAGAGTACTCATGTTTTACGTTCTTTCGGAGTCATATAAAAAGGAATTATGCCAAAGTATGAAAGAAGGATTAGCCTTACATACCTTATTTACGCCTCAAGCTAATCCTTGAGGCTCTTCCCTAGGTTAGTCAACTAGAATACAATCAACAATATAGAGATTAAGACTAGTCCAACAAGATTATTCTAACTAATCATTTATTCTTTCGCCTAACGGGATTTGGACAGCATCTCCTCTATAATCCTACCAACCCAACAATTCGAAATTAAGCTAGTAACCAACAACAACAACAACAAATCTAACAATTTACAAAAATAATATAACTAAACTCATCTTACAATTCCATCCAAAACAGTCCCTAAACCACAACGCCTTAATATTCGGTATACGATAATTATAACTATATTTCTAACACTTTAATCCGTTAAATCTCTACGTAATCATCTCAATAACAAAGATGAGAAGATAATACCTACCTTAGCAGCAGCTCAACCACGAAAATATCATCCCCCAAGCTCAATATTTAGCTTAAAACGATGACGACAACTCGTACTACACTCTATCCTTCACGAGCCTCGGGATTCAGGGCCTCGAACTTGATTGAACCCTTGTTTTATCTCTCTAACTCTCCTCACTCTCTCTCTAAAATGTTCTGGATCTTTTTGGTATGAAATGAGGAAGATAAGGGTGAAAGTTTTGCTTAAATAGCAAGAGAAGTGGGCTTGACCCGACTTGAAGTCGGGTTGGGCTGGGCCCACTGCCCAGTTTGACCTTTCCTCCTTAAAATGTCTATAACGTTTTATCCCTATATCTCATGAAGGCCCAGAACCTACGGTTAGAAAGGTATTTCAATTATTTACAACTTTTATTTTTTGTGGTTTCTCAAATGCTTAATGTATAATGGCGTGTTGGCCTTGTAAATCTAGATCACCCAAAAACATATCCTTAAATCATCCTTTTGGAGTGCTTATGCTCATATTTGGCTTAAGTGTCCTTCTTAAGACTTGCTAAACTTCCCATGTACTATTCATATAACTTGTCATATGCCCTTCATATACTCCCAACATGTGGGCCCCACCATAACTTACGGTTATGAGGGCTATTTATCAAGTAACGAATTAACCAACTTACATCATACGGCCTCCAATGTCATCTATATGTTATTCTTATACATATATAATAGAATCTTCATCCCTAATCCTTGTATATCTTTACTCTCCCCTGAGCCCATACTAAGTCGTCTGCAGTTTCGGTAACACGATTTTTTTTTCGGGGTGTAACATTTAGAGGCTAGCAGCACAGGTTACCTTTTTCCCTACATTTCCTTTCTTCTTTATGATGTTATTATTTATGCCTTACATACTCAGTACTTTGTTCGTACTGACGTCATTTTCCTTTTATGGACGCTGTGTTCATGCCCACAGGTAGAAAGGGAGACGGCCCAGACGCTTAGGAGATTACTCAGCAGACTTGCAGGAGTACTCCACTACTCCAGAGTTGCCGCATATTGGTATATTATTTTGTGTACATTTTTGGAGCACGGCGGAGTCCTGTTCCGTCCTTATGATTTCAGTACTTTAGTTAGAGGCTCCTAGATACTTTTGCGTGGGTAATAGATGTTATGTGACCTCTTCATTGTATATTTTGTACATCATTTATGTAGCCTCGTGGGCTTATGCACATACATATTTTGGGAGATATTTGGAGATTGTTTCATAATGACTTTTGTGTTGAGAGTGATGTATGTCCAGGTTGAGTATGATAGATAGCATGATGAATGGTGCTCGGTAGTCAGCTTCGGGTACCGGTCATGGCCCTCTAGTTGGGTCGTGACAAATATGGTATCAGAGTAGTTCCATCCTAGGGTGTGTCCGGGTACCCGTCATGGCCCTCTAGTTGGGTCGTGACAAATGTGGTATCAGAGCAGATCCATCCTAGGGTGTGTCTACTAGCCGTGTCTAGTAGAGTCTTTTTATGGGTGTGAAGTGCGCTACACTTATAAACAAGAGGCTGCGGGGCATTTAGGAATAGTGAAAATATTTTTTCCTCACAGATCGTGCGATAGAGCTACAATGTAAGATTCCTCTCTCTCTCTAATGGTGCTCTATGATTTCAGCTATGTCGGTGAAGAAGAAAGCGACAGCTACCCAGAAGGGCAAGACAGCGACCGGAAGGCGGAATGTACGGGAGTCCTCGGTACATATAGATGAGGGTGAGTCGCGTGATGAGGCTTCATCTCGTACCTCCCATACCCCACTAATTTCAGAGGAGCATGAAGGGGCCTCAGCTCCAGCTCCAATGCCTTCAGTTCCTCCACCGGGTGCTTCGGGTCAGCAGATGACCGAGGATATTTAGTTGTTGACACAGTTAGTAGCTACCCAGGCTCAGCGACAGAGTGCAGGTCCCAATGATTGAGCAACTAGTGCCAGAGCCTGTGATTTTATGAGTTTGAACCCGCCAGAATTTTTCGGGTCAAAGCCGGATGAAGACCCACAGGGTTTTATAGACGAGTTGTTGAGGACGCTGAGGATTATACATGCTTTAGATACAGAGTCAGTCGAATTGGCGTCCTATAGATTGCGGGATGTAGTCGTTCTTTGGTATAATAACTGTGTTTCTTCAAGAGGGGAAAATTAACCTCCCCCGGTTTGGCAGGAGTTTTTAGACGCTTTTATTCGCGATTATTTGCCACCCGAAGTCCGTCAAGCTCGAGCTGATAGGTTTCTAAATCTAAAGCAAGGGAATATGAGTGCTCGGGAGTATAATCTTCATTTCCTTTCATTGGCCCGGTATGCCCCGACCATGGTAGCTGACATGGGAGACCAGGTGCATCGATTGTGAGTGGTTTAGGGCCACATTTGATCAAGGATTGTTTGAAAGCTTCAATACAGGATGGGATGGAAATCTCCCGTATTCAGGCCCACACCCAAAATTTAGAAGAGCAACAACAGCTGCAAAGGGGTGAGCGTGATATGGATAGAGGGCAGAGCTAGAGGGCCAGATCTGTCGGTTCTAGTAGTGAGTATAGAGGGGGTCAACGGCAATATGATTCCAGATATTTAGGCCAGTCCACAACTAGTGCACCTCCTCGATTTGCGGACAGGATATTTGATCGCCCCATTTATTTCGGACCTAGTCAGAGCTCGAGAGTTCCAGATTTTCAGCACCGAGGTAATTCCAGCTAGATAAGACTACCCTTACCACATTGTACTCAGTGTGGCAGGCCACATTCCGAATAGTGCCGTGTAGGTTCAGGTGCTTGTTACACTTGCGGTCAGATTGGTCACATGATGCGTGATTGTCCGTTAAGGAATGATATAGATAGGACTCAGCCCACAGGATCAGTAGCAGGTTGTTCTTCGTCTATGCGACCTATAGGGCAGACTCCCTAGACTTCAGCAGTTCGTGGCAGAGGCAGGGTAGGAGCATCTAGCTCAAGTGTCCCTCCGCCCCGTGTCTATGCACTAGCCGGGCGACAGGATCTTGAGTCCTCCCCAGACGTGCTTACAGGTACATTATCAGTATTCTCTCATGATGTTTATGCATTAATTGATCCGAGGTCTACCTTATTGTATATTACCCCTTATATTGCTGATCGTATCGGGGTGAAACCGAGACAATCAAACCCTTTGAGGTGTCTACTCCTGTCGATGATCTAGTGATAGCTAGGCAAGTATATAGAAACTGTGAGGTTGTGATTGGTGGTCATCATACTATAGCTGACTTGATCGAGTTAAGGATGTTAGACTTTGATGTTATTATGGGCACGGATTGATTGGCATCCTGTTATGCCAATGTTGATTGTAGAACAAAAGTGGTACGATTTTAATTTCTGGGAGAACCAATGTTTGAATGGGAATGTAATATAGTGTACCCGAGAGGTAGGTTTATTTCCTATCTCGAAGCGAGAAGAAGATGATTACTAAAGGCTATATTTATCATTTAGTTCGGGTTCATGACACCAAAGCAAAGCCACCAACTCTTCAATCGGTTCCAGTAGTAAATGAATTTCCATATGTATTTCCAGATGAGCTCCCATGTCTTCCACCAGAACGGGAGATTGATTTTTCTATTGACGTGTTGCCGCATACAAAGCCTATATCCATTCCTCGTTACAGAATGGCTCCCGTAGAATTGAAAGAGCTGAAACCTCAATTGAAGGATTTGCTTGAGAAGGGATTTATTAGACCCGCCCAGTTCATCGCCATGAGGAGCACCTATATTGTTCGTGAGAAAGAAAGATGGTTCCTTGCGAATGTGCATTGATTATAGGCAATTGAACAAGGTGACGATAAAGAATAAGTATCCACTTCTGAGAATCAATGATTTTTTTGATCAATTGCAGGATGCTAAGTGGTTTTCAAAGATAGATCTGAGGTCAGGATATCATCAAGTGAGATTCAGAGAAAAAGACATTCCGAAGACTGCTTTCAGGACCAGATACGGTCATTACGAATTTCGAGTAATGTCATTTGGGTTGACTAACGCTCCGACCGTGTTCATGAATTTGATGAATAATGTGTTCAGGACTTTCTTAGATCTATTTGTGATTGTGTTCATCGATGACATTCTAGTGTATTCTCGATCAGAGGCAGAACATGCAGATCCTTTACGTACAGTCCTTGGAACTCTTCGGACTAGAGAAATGTATGTTAAATTTTCAAAATGTGAGTTTTGGTTAAATTCTGTAACTTTTCTAGGCCATGTGATCTCAGTCGACGGCATCCGAGTGGATACTCAGAAAATTGAGGCCGTAAAGACTTGGCCAAGGCCTACAATGCCTACAGAAGTTCGTAGCTTTCTGGGATTAGCGGGCTATTACAGAAGATTTGTGGAAGGATTTTCCTCTATTGCGGCACCCTTAACGAAGCTAACTCAAAAATCAGTAATATTTTAATGGACCGATGCTTGTGAGCGCAGTTTCCAGGAATTGAAAGAAAGATTGACTTCAACCCCAATTTTGAGACTCCCAGAAGGATCAGAAGGCTATGTTGTTTATTGTGATGCCTCCGGTGTTGGGTCGGGCTGTGTATTGTTGCAGCACGGTAAGGTTATTGCCTATGCTTCCAGGCAGTTGCAGAAACATGAGAAGGATTATCCGACCCATGACCTTGAATTAGCTGCGGTCATTCATGCATTAAAGATGTGGAGACACTATCTGTACGGCGTTTATGTTGATATCTATACAGACCACAAGAGTCTTCAATATATTTTCAAGCAAAAGGAGTTGAATCTTCAGCAGAGGCGATGGCTGGATTATGATGTGAGAATACTATATCATCCGGGAAAAGCAAATGTGGTGGCAGATGATATTAGCTGCAAATCCATAGGAAGTTTATGTGACATTCAACTGGAGAAGAAAGAATTAGTCCGTGATCTCCATCAGCTATCTAGCCTAGGAGTTCGTTTAATCAATTCAAGCAATGCAGGAGTTGATATTCACAACCCAACCGTTTTATCTTTAGAAATGGAAGGGAAAAAGCGCCAGTATGAAGATCCCAAGTTAAGTTATTACAGAGATACACACCCCCAAAAGGAAAAGTCACCATTTGAGATTTCTGCAGATGGGATTCTTAGGTATCGAGGCAGGTTATGTGTTCCGGATGTTACGGGATTACGCCACCAGATTCTGGAAGAAGCTCATTACTCCTGTTATTCTGTTCACCCAGGAGCGACAAAGATGTACCATGACCTCAAATCAATGTATTGGTAGGACGGGATAAAGAAAGATATAGCAGAGTTAGTAGCTCAATGCCCAAATTGTCAACAAGTGAAAATTGAACATCAAAAGCCAGGAGGATTGTTACAAGCTATGGAAATTCCAACCTGGAAATGTAAAGTGATCAATATGCATTTTATTGTAGGCTTACCTTGTTCTCGGCGTAGGTATGACTCCATATGGGTAATTATTGATAGACTTATGAAGTCAGCTCATTTTCTTCCAGTCAGGACTACATACTCAGCAGAAGATTACGCAAAGTTATATCTTCAAGAGATAGTGCGACTTCATGGTGTCCCAGTATCTATTATCATAGATAAAGGAGCACAATTTACTGCTAAATTTTAGAAGTCCTTTCAAGAAGGTTTGGGAACTCAAGTGAGACTCAGCAAAGCATTTCATCCACAGACCGATGGACAAGCTGAACGCACTATTCAAACCTTGGAAGTTATGTTGCAGGCATTTGTATTGTATTTTGGAGGCAATTGGGATGATCATTTTTCACTTATTGAATTTGCCTATAATAACAGTTATCATTCCAGCATCCAGATAGCTCCGTATGAAGCTCTATATGGAAGGAAGTGTAGATAGCCAATTGGATGGTTTGAAGTCGGAGAGACACAACTGATAGGTCCAAAACTGATCTAGCAAGCAGAAGAAAAGATCAAGCTTATTCGAGACCAATTGTTGACAACTAAAAATATTATGCCGATAATCGTCGACGAAACTTGGAATTCCAAGTTAATGATTAGGTATTCCTAAAAGTGTTGCCAATGAAAGATGTAATGAGATTTGGCAAAAAGGGCAAGCTTAGTCCCCGATATATTGGGCCTTATAAGATTGTGCGCAAGGTGGGCCAAGTGGCTTATAAATTAATTTGCCTCCAGCACTTGGATCAGTCCATCTAGTTTTTCATGTGTCAATGCTCTGCAAGAGTGTTGGAGATCCCTCCAGAATCGTGCCGGTAAATTATGTTCAAGTCACCGAGAAGTTGTCTTATGAAGAGGTACCTATTGTGATACTGGATAGGCAAGTGCAGAAACTCAGAAACAAAGAGATAGCCTCAGTCAAGGTCTTATGGAGGAGCAACAACAGGGAAGATATGACTTGGGAGGCAGAAGAAGATATGAAGTCCAGATATCCGCAATTGTTTCTACCCCCCAGAAGGGATTCAAGATGAAACGTCATTGTCTTAAGGTATGTGATACTTTCTTTGACAATTTTGGTCGTGTGTGGCCATGTTTT
This sequence comes from Lycium barbarum, assembly GCF_019175385.1. Classification (NCBI taxonomy): domain Eukaryota; kingdom Viridiplantae; phylum Streptophyta; class Magnoliopsida; order Solanales; family Solanaceae; genus Lycium; species Lycium barbarum. The sequence continues at coordinate 30,682,673 of NC_083337.1, forward strand.
CTTGTTACTGTTGTGGTAGCCCTATGAGGTGATGTTATTTTGGGTTGTTGTGATAGGATGATAGTGCCACATTACAGGGGAAGCATTGGCGAAATTTTTGTAAAATCCCCAAGGACATAACATTCGAGGACGAATATTTTTAAGGGGGGGAGAATGTTACAGCTCGAAACTTCGGGTTGTCGTGGGGCGATTGGACTAAAGCAAGTTAAGGTGTACATGAATATCCTACAAGTAAGAATGGATATTTAATAGATCTAACTAAGATTCCAAAGACATTTAAGGTGAGAGAAGAAAAGTCGTCGGGAAAGTAAGGTAGAGTCTTGCTTGGGAGAATTTTACATCATTTGAGTTAATACTTGCTTCACATCACTTTGAGTAAGATATATAGGGCCCCTTGGATGGTTAACGAAGTGTTATATAAGTGCTAAGAAGGTTTTATAAGGATTGGAGGTCGAACGAATCAAAGAGAGCACGATTTCGCGAAACCGGGCAAAATAGGGCAGTGTGCACCCGCACGCTGAGTGTGCTGAGCTGCACACTGTGAGAAAACTCTCCAAAATTGGAACGCTCACTGCCCATCACCTCCCCTAAGTGATGGGGAGAGTGTGCGCCCGCACACTCAGTGTGCAAGGTCGCATACTCTCCACCAACTTGGTCGGGGGGCGAAAATACTACCTTTTTTAAATTCCAAACGACCCTAAACTCATTTCTAACTCTTCCTACTTATTTCTCCACCTCTCTAGACACTTCTAAGGAGTTCTTGAAGGTTCCATATCACTCCACACCCTTCCATAACCATCTAAAGAGAGAATCAAGTGTAGAGAGGATCACTAGAGTTTGTGGAAGTCAAGATTTCCTTTGGTGTTGAAGTTGGGGTTTTTCTCAAGTGAAATATCTTTATCCAAATATCATTCCCACATAATCCAAGGCGAGTTTTACATCTATTTCATGCTATTAAAAGTATTGAGTCGTTGAAAGACTTGGAGTAGAGAAGAATGTAGAATATGAGTTCAAATATAGAAGTAATGGTATTTTGAGTAGTAAATTAATTTGAGTCATGACTCTTAGTATGAGATGAATATAATATCGTTATGAATGGTGCTAGTGATGTTGAGTTAGTATTATGTGAAGAGCGAATATAGTGTTGTATTGTACTTATAGTTATGGATGGTTTGAGAAGTGAACAATATTTAACTTGAGGAATCTATTGATTATGATATTATGAGTGTCACTATTGATGTTTGGGAGTTGTTATATTATATGGAGAAAGTATTTGAAACAAAGGAAATGCTGCCCAATTTTCGTTAGCCTTTTAGTCGCTTTAGCTTAGCTTAAGCATGTTCCCAATGGCCTAACCATGGTGCGGATTCTCTTGAATATAGAATTGTGAGCTTGGAAGGAGAACGTTTGGCCATTAAGAGTACACAAAGGTATGTAAGGCTAGTCCCTTTCTTTATTTAAGCCATGACTCTTATATTACTACCTTCCATATATTCCATGATCTTCTTACATTCCAAATTGAAAGTTCATAATTCTTAAGAGATAGAAGATACAATCTATGATAAGCATGATGATGATGATTCTATTTCCAAAGATTCTGAAGCTTATAAAACAATGTTGTCAAGAACTTGATAATCTTATTTTATGATTTCATGGATGTTATCCTTTGTTGTAGTCTCACCTCACAGTATTAACTCCTTCAAGGTGACACATAGCGATGATGGTTATTCCATAATGTAATCGGAGGTTCCCAACCTTACGTCACTCTGATAGAGTTGTATCTTTCACTTGGGCTCTCATGCATGCTATGTATAGTATATGATTTACATGGATATCTGAGTATGTGTACATGGGATATGGGAAAAAGGGCCTGGCATTATATACACAATACCACCTGATCAGTTTGCATACCATGATATCGTCCCAGACACGGGATGCCCGGACACGGGATATATGGATAAATGGATCGGGTTGCACGTTTCGCAGCAATTTTATATATATATATATATATATATATATATATATATGTGTGTGTGTGTGTGTGTGTGTGTGTGTGTGTGTGTGTGTGTGTATGGAAGAAAGTTAACATGAATGAAACCTGCCTTTAGAGGCTAACAGCATAAGTTACCTTTTTCCCCACATTTCCTTACTTCATTATGATGTTATTGTTCATGCCTTACATACTCAGTACATTGTTCATACTGACGTCCTTTTCCTTTTATGGACGCTGTGTTCATGCCCACAGGTAGACAGGGAGACAGTCCAGTCGCTTAGGAGCTTACTCAGCAGACTTGCAGGAGCACTCCACTACTCCGGAGTTGCCGCTTATTGGTATATTCTTTTGTGTACATTTTTGGGGCACGGCGGAGTCCCTGTACATCATTTTTGTAGCCTCGTGGGCTTATGCATATTCATGTTTTGGGAGATATTTGGAGATTGTTTCATAATGAATCTTGTGTTGAGAGTGATATATGTCCAGGTTGAGTATGATAGATAGCATGATGAATGGTGCTCAGTAGTCAGCTCCGGGTACCCGTCATGGCCCTCTAGTTGGGTCGTGACAGACAGGGATACCACAATGAACTTGAAATTTCATTTATGGAATTTGTGTTCCTTACTTGGAATTTCATTTATGGAATTTGCGTTCCTTACTTTCATTAAGGAAATCGGTTTACTCATTTTATTAAAACCTGTTTTTCTAGAGTAACCAACAAAACAACACACCCATATCTTTCTTATCTGGATAGTATATAAATTATGATCTTCTATTATCACATAAACTCACAAAAATATGTACGACGGTTGAAAAACATTGTAAATCTATGTTTACTAATGTCACGAGTTTTGGGTCTAATTGAAACATGGGAGATACAATATTACTAATGGCATGATTTTTTAGTCTAATTGAATAATGGGAGATACAATATTACTATTGTTTTACATAAATCAACACTAAAAAGGGAAGCTAATTTGAACAATAAAAGATATAAAACATGCCTGTCTGATCCTTGCTTATTTGGAGTTTGTCCCCCAAATGGTTGGTATATTGAGCTTGTCTTATTAGGTGATCTTCTTATAGGACCTCCATTGGAACTGCTTAACCAAAATGACATGAGACGAGGTTTACTTAATTGAATATACAATTGGTTAAATGTATTCTGTGTCATGTAAAATTAATGAGTTGGTGAATTTCATATTGCATCCAAGAGTTGATTGAGAAGAAGTTAGAGTATCTCAATACAAATAGTGGGCATATCAATACAATATTTATTTTGAAAATTAAAAGGGAGAGATAACGAACCTTGTCTTTTGTGGAAGTTCAATGTCCAAGGGATCCACAACTCCAGAGCGGATCTCATCTTCTTTCTTAGAAGAGCTGGGGGTACTCTTAAAGCCACCACTTCCAATTCCCTGCTTACATTTTTCATCCCTCCTCACATTAGTATGACTAGGCTTCATTAAGTCACTTTCTAATTTCTCCAAAGTTGAATATTTGGCATAGGTTGTTGCTGGAGGATCAGACCATCAGTCTCAGGATTTTCTTTCACCCCGACCTTTCTACTTGTTGAAGTTCCAAATGTATGATCAGTCATGAGCTTTGGCTTGTTGAATTCATGTTCTAATTTCTCCGTAAGTGGAATATTAGACATGAGTTGTTGGTGGATAAGGCCATTGGTCTTAGGATTTTCTTGGTCCCCGGTCCTCCTACTTGTTGAAATTCCAAATTGACTATCAATGATGAGCTTTGGCTTCATGATGTCACTTTCTTTCTCCATCAGTATTGGAATTTTTGGAATAGGAGGGTTAAGGATCATGGCATTAGTTCTTGGGTTTTCTTGCTCCCTCCTAATACTTGGCCCAAAAGGATGATCATCAATGGTGAATTTTAACTTCATGGAATCTCTTTCTAATTTCTCCAAACACGAAGTTCTTGGCATAAGTGGCTTGAGGATCATCAAGTCATTGGTTTGAGGGTTTTCTTTCTCTTTCCTAGTATTTGTTGAAATTCCAAAAGGATGATCAACAGTTAACTTTTGTTTCATGGGCTCCCTTTCTAATATCTCCAAAATTAGAATTTTTAGCATAGTTTGTTGGAGAATCATGGCATTGTTTCTAGCATTCTCTTGCTCCCTCCTGCTTGAAATATTAATGTCACCTTCGATAGGAATAGGGTCTTCTTTTCTCTTTCCTCCTTGTTCTCGCAGCATGGTTACTCCTATGGAATAAATATAAAATAGTGAATAGTCATCATCCTTATCAAGGGTGATCTGATAACTTGTTCTTCAAGAAGAATTCATATCACCCTCTTCTATTGATGAACTACTAGGAATAATGTTTGTGGTGATGGGCTGCTCTTTAAGAAAAAAATCATTAGGTAATTGTGAAATGTCAGGATTTGGATGATTTGGAGCAACATTTTCTATCGAAATGCTAGGAATAATGTTAGTGTCCATGGGCTGCTCTTGAAAATTAAGAATAGGTAATTCCAAAATGTCAGAATGTTGATGATTTGCAACAACATTTTCTATGGAAGTGCTAGGAACAATGTTCATGGGATCCTCTTGAAGAAGTTTAAATAATTCCGAAATGCTTATATCATCATCAATATTAAATTCACTCTCCAATGGCATAGTAGAGAGAAGACCCTGAGTTCTATGCTAATCAATATTTATGTCACTATTGGGAGCATCATCTATGTTTACTGGTGGATACTAAAGAAAACTAAATCCTGCATGAACAAGTTCATTAATCAGAAGATTATCATTGAAGTTTATACGATCTAAAAAAGAATCTTTACAAGGACAATTTTTTTATTTTTATTACCTTAATATCAACAAAAGAGAAATAATATCAACAAAAGGGAAATAGTCAAATCATTCTGGAACCATTAACAGAATAAACAACACTAGATTGGTAAAACAAGGAAATGAAATGATCTATGCAACAAGATATATAGATAATTTAATTGGTTAAAGGACATTTAAGAAGTAGATAGTTTAACAGGACAAAGAAACAAAGAAAACAAGATAATCTTTCTAGTATCAAGGTGTGTCTTTTGATGGAAAACATTAATAATTTCTGATAAAGCAAACTGATTTCTAAGTACATATGTCTATCTTTTAAATGTGGGATTTGCACATTTTATCATCATCTCAATAGATAAACACATACAGATAGAATCAACTAAGCTATCTATGAACAAAAGAGAAATAACATATAAAAGAGAAAGAACTCACACTTCTAATCTGATTGAGAAAGAGAATGGGACCCTAGTCCTTCATTTGCTGCAAAAACAAATAAAATTCAATATAGAGCACTTAAATAGGAAAATTACTAATGATCACTTAGTAGGATTTGACTAGATATGATCATACTCCAACTGTCACCTCCTCTAGAGGTCGAATAACTGATGATTTGTAAAATCTGAAGATTACATTAATATAAATTTAATATTTTCATAGATTTGGGTAGAAATAAGTGCTTGAGAAAAATTATGGTGCAAATATGATTTTTTTTCATGTCACATGGACGGGGCATTGTTGTATACTTTGTTATAAACAAACATTGAAGAATTCTTCTGTAAATTGCGTCTTAATTCATGTTTGGTCATTGAGTTTCACCCAATATAATAGAAAAATAACAAAATATTTACTAAACTATGTAGTGAATGTTCAGAAATATATAAATTAATGTCAGAGTCAAATTTAAGATATCGGGTTATGATACGTCAGCGAGTTATCATTCGGTAATTACATTCCGGTATATAAAATAAAATATTTATCTTGTAAAATCTAAGAAAGTTCAATTTTACCCATGAACTTTGTGAAAATTAGTCATATTCATACCCACGATTGAATTTTTCTCCAATAATGATATTGTCGTTGCTCAAATTTTGTCACGAGCCAACCAGTGGGGCATGACGGGTACCCGGAGCTGACTACCGAGCACCACTCATAATGCTAACCATCATACCTAACCTGCACACACCTAATCACCAAGGCAATACATATACATATATATACATAAGCCCTCATGGCTGTAAAATGGTATACAACAATATACACTGGGGTGATCATAAGACATCCACTACCCACACATATGTATCTACGAGCCTCTAACTGGAATACTGAACATAAGGACGAGACCGGACCCCGCCATGCCCAAATATATACACAAAAGAATACATATCAAAACTGCACCTCCGGAGTAGGGAAGTGCTCTGGCAAGCTGATCTGGCTCCTAAGAATCTGGACCGTCCCCCTGTCTACCTGTGGGCATGAACGCAACGTCCAAAAAGAAAATGACGTCAGTACGAACAGTGTACTGAGTATGTAAGGCATACATGGTAACATAACAAGGGAATATAGAAAGCATAAGAAGGAAAGATAACCCTAACTGCTTACCTCTTAAGGCGGGATCATGCATGCTAGCTCTTATACAAGCATCATCATATTATGTATAGACATATATGTATAAACTGCCTGACCATGGAGGTACAGTATGATCATCATTAGCCCGCGTCTGGGGTAACATATCATGCTGCCCACTAGTGGTGTCTGCCTATGCCATCTAGACATTATGTAAATGTCGCCCGCCTCAGCGGTGTCTGCCCGACTATATAGGCACGGTGTAATCTCATCACTATATACTTATCATAAGACATGCATAAGAACTCATGTGAAAGCTAAAACTCTATCGGGGTGACGTAAGGTCGAGAACCCCCGATCCCATTATGGAGTAGTCGTGATCATCACGTCTCACCTTAAAGGAACTAGCATTATAAGGTGAGGTTAGCAACATTGAATTACATCAAGGAATCACGCAAGGATCATTAGCTTCATACTAATATCATCGCATAAACTCAAGAAGCTCTAGAGATGGATTCATCATGATTACTATGGACATATCTCATCTTTATCTCTTAAGGAGCTCTTAAGAATCTTTAACTTTTATCTTTTGGGATGTAAGAAGGTCATGGGAATTACCGGAAAGAAATCACAGTATATAAGAATCATGCTTATGAAGGAAGGGCTAGCCTTACATACCTTTATATCCTTTTTAACTATTTCCTACTTGCTTTCCCTTCAAGCACGTGATTCTACCTTCAAGAGAATTTGTACTAAGATTAGACAACCGGAAGCATACTTATGCTTAAGCTAAAGCAACTACGAGTTAAAGAAAATTTGGCGAATTTTCCTTCGTTTCGACAACCTCTTCCATAAAATAAGATAACCCTCAAACATCAATAAGAACACCCATGATAACATAATCAATAAATTCTTCAAGTTAAACATTGTTTACTTCTTAAATCCACCTTCAAATTCATCTATAACCATACCTATAATACATCTTCATATTCATTCTAATATAATACTCCTCTAACATCATTTGTATTATTAAACACAAGATTGTACTCATAACATGTCAAGAACTATTATTCACGTCAAGTCATTATTTAAGAGTATCACTATTTCCATATTTGTACTTCATATTCTCCTCCCTTCCATAATCCATGTCTTTTAACTTCTCAATGTTCTTAAAAACATGAATTGAACATAAAACTCACCTTTGATGATGTAGGAATGGACTTTGGATATAAATACTTCACTTGGAGAAAACCCCACTTTAACACCAAAGAGATTCTTCGTTTCCGCAAACCCTAAAGAGTATCGTTGCACTTGATTCTACCAATTCTTGGTGTTTACCCCTTGATTTCCCTTGGGTATATGATGATATGATGAGAGATTTTTTCTAGAACCTTCAAGACATGGAGAGAGACTAAAATCTGAAAATTAGGATCAAGACTCGTCTATTTATAGCTGGAACTGGAAAGTTCCAGAAAAGCAATTCGACGAGTGGGTCGATGACCCGTCGACATATCGACGGTCCGTTGACTTGCCTCATCGACTAACACCTGAGAATATCTGATTGCTGAAACATTTCGATGGTCGGGTCGACGGTCCCGTTGACGTGTTGACTGTCCGTCAACTTGGTCCGTCGACTGGCGCCTACAGGTCTCAATTTTCAAAAACATATTGACGGTGCACAGTGACGGTCCGTCTTCATGTTGACTGCCCGTCGACACTGAATGGTGTCTGCGGATTTTCCTGAATCCGATCAGATTGCGTCGATTCGATTTGTTCAATTTCTAACCCCGTAAATCACCAGGAATACCTGCTGGTACATTGTGTTCGATATTCCCTACCTTAACTTTCTCCAATGAGCTTTCTTCTCTTTTTCCTCAAATGTCTTTGGAATCTTAATTAGAATCATTAAGTATCCCTTCTTACTAGTAGGGACATCATAGACACCTTAATTTACATTGGCTCATTCACCGCACAACGACATGAATTTTTTTTGAGGTATAACACTCTCCCCCCTAAAGAACATTCGTCCTCGAATGTTAAGTTCTCGGGAATTCTACAGAAATTTTGCTAGAGTTTCCCCTGTAATATGGCACTACCTCCCTGTCACACCCACAATAACATCACCTCACAGGGCTACAATATAATGGCAAGAAAATACGGCCACACATGACCAAAAGCATTAAAAGAAAGCATCACGTACGTTATGATAATGGCGTTTCATCTTGAACCTCTTCTGGGGGTGAAAACAATTGCGGATGCTTGGACTTCATGTCTTCTTCCGCATCCCAGGTCATTTCCTCTCGGTTATTGTTTCTCCACAAAACCTTAACCGAGGCTATTTCTTTATTTCTAAGCTTCCGTACTTGCCTATCTAGTATGACAATGGGCACCTCTTCATAAGCCAACTTCTCTGTAAGTTGAACATCATTCACTGGCACGACTCTAGCTGGATCCCCAACAAATTTGTGGAGCATTGACACATGAAAAACTGGATGGACAGATTCAAGCTCTAGAGGTAAATCTAGTTCATAAGCCACATGTCCCAGCTAGCGTATAATCTTATAAGGTCTGACGTATCGAGGACTCAATATTTCCTTCTTGCCAAATATCATCACGCCTTTCATCAGTGATACCTTTAGGAATACCCAATCATTAACTTGGAATTCTAAGTCTCGCTGACGGTTGTCCGCATAAGATTTCTGGCGACTTCTAGTTGCCAACAATCGATCTCAGATAACCTTGATCATTTCCACCACTTATTGAATTAACTCCGGACCTATTAGTTGTACCTCCCCTACTTCAAACCACCCAATTGGAGATCTACACTTCCTTCCATATAGAGCTTCATACAGGGCTATCTGAATACTGGAATGATAGTTGTTATTGTATGCAAACTCAATAAGAGGTAAATAATCATCCCAACTACCTCTGAAATCTAGCACACATGCTCATAACATATCTTCCAAGGTCTGAATGGTGTGCTTAGCTTGTCCATCCGTTTGGGGGTGAAATGATATGTTGAGCCACACTTGAGTTCCCAAAGCTTGTTAGAAAGATTTCTAGAATTTAGCAGTAAATCGGGCTCCTCTGTCTGTGATAATGGATACTGGAATACCATGAAGTCGCACTACCTCCTTAAGATACAACCTTGCATAATCTTCTGCTGAATATGTAGCTTTGACCGGAAGAAAATAGGCTGATTTTGTAAGTCTATCAACAATTACCCATATGGAGTCATATTTGCGCCGAGAACGAGGCAAGCCTACAATGAAATCCATATTAATTACTTCCTATTTCCAAGTTGTAATTTCCAACGCTTGTAATAATCCTCCTGGCTTCTGATGTTCAATCTTCACTTGCTGGCAATTGGGACACTAGGCTACAAATTCTACTATATTTTTCTTCATTCCATCCCACCAATACATTAACTTGCGAGCGTGATACATCTTTGTTGTTCCTGGATGAATAAAATAACGGGAGTAATGAGTTTCTTCCAGAATCTGACGACGCAGTCCCGCCACATCTAGCACACACAATCTGCTTCGATACCAGAGAACCCCATCTGCAGAGGCTTCAAATGGTGACTTTTCTTGCTCATGAAATATATCTCTATAGTGGCCCAAATTGGGGTCTTCATATTGACTCTCTTTTACTTCCATATCTAGAGATGAAATAACTGGATTATGCAAAGTAACTCTTGTGTCGCCCGAGTCCATTAAGCGAACTCCTAGGCGAGCTAGCTGGTGGAGCTCATGGACTAATTCTTTCTTCTCTGGTTGAACATCAAATAGAGTACCCATTTATTTGCGGCTAAGTGCATCAGCCACCACATTCGCTTTTCTGGGGTGGTACAAAATACTCGCATCATAATCTTTCAATAGTTCTAACCATCGCCACTGTCGTAAGTTCAACTCCTTTAGCTTGAAAATATATTGGAGACTTTTGTGATCCGTGTAGATATCGACATGGACGCCAAACAAATAGTGTCTCCACATCTTTAGTGCATGAATAACCGCATCCAATTCGAGATCATGAGTTGGATAATTCTTCTCATGTTTCCGCAATTGCCATGAAGCATAGGCGATGACTTTACAGTGTCGCATCAACACATAGCCCAACCCGACACCGGAGGCGTCACAATAAACAACGTAACCATTCGGGCCTTCTGGAAGTGTCAGGACTGGAGCTGAAGTTAATTTGTCCTTCAATTCCTGAAAACTGCGTTCACAAGCATCGGTCCACTAAAATTTTGCTAATTTCTGAGTTAGCTTCGTTAATGGTGCTGAAATAGAAGAAAATCCTTCCACAAATCTTCTATAATAGCCTGCTAATCCCAAGAAGCTACAGACTTCTGTTGGCATTGTAGGCCTTGGCCAAGTCTTCACAGCCTTGATTTTTTTAGTATCAACTCGAATGTCGTCAGTTGAAATAATATGGCCCAGAAAAGTTACCGAATTCAGTGAGAATTCGCATTTCAAAAATTTAGCATACAATTCACGAGCCCGAAGAATTTCGAGAACAGTACGCGAATGATCTACATGTTCTGCTTCAGTCCGAGACTATACGAGAATGTCATCAATGAACACTATCACAAATAGATCTAAGAAAGGCCTGAACATATTGTTCATCAAATTCATGAACACCGCTGGGGCATTTGTCAACCCGAATGACGTTACTCGAAATTCATAATGACCATATCTGGTTCCGAAAGCTGTCTTCAGAATGTCTTTTTCTCTAACTCTCACTTGATGATAACCTGACCTCAAATCTATTTTAGAAAACCACTTGGCACCCTGTAATTGATCAAACAAATCATCGATTCTCAGAAGAGGATATTTATTCTTTATCGTCACCCTGTTCAACTGCCTATAATCAATGCACATTCGTAAAGAACCATCTTTATTTCTCACAAATAAAACAGGTGCTCCCCATGGCGATGAACTGGGTCTAATGAATCCCTTCTCAAGAAAATCTTTTAATTGCGCCTTTTGCTCTTTCAATTCTGCAGGAGCCATTCTATAGGGAGGAATAGATATAGGCTTGGTATCCGGCAACACATCGATAGCGAAATCAATCTCCCGTTCCGGTGGAAGGCCTGGAAGTTCATTTGGAAATACATCCAGAAATTCATTTACTATCGAGACGGATTGAAGAGTCGGCGGCTTTGCTTCGGTGTCATGTCCTCGGACCAAATGATAAATATAGCCTTTGGCAATCATCTTCCTCGCTTTGAGATAAGAAATAAACCTACCTCTTGGAGATGCTGTGTTACCCTTCCATTCAAGCATTGGTTCGCCCAAAAATTGGAACTGAACTATTTTCGTTCTACAATCCACATTAGCATAACAAGAAGCCAACCAATCCATGCCCACAATCACATCAAAATCTATCATTTCCAGTTCAATCAAATCGGCTGTAGTCTGGCAATCACATACCACAACCACACAATTTTTGTATACCTATATAGCTATTACTGGATCACCAACTGAAGTAGATACCTCGAAAGGTTTAATTGGCTCGGGTTTCACCCCAATATGACCAGCAATATAAGGATTGATATAGGATAACGTTGAACTCAGATCAATCAATGCATAAACATCGTAAGAGAATATGGTCAATGTACCTGTAACTATATCTGGGGAGGACTCAAGATCCTGGCGTCCGGCTAGAGCATAAATGCGGGGCTGCTGAGGGCCACTCGAACCGGGAGCTCCCATTTGGCCCCTACCACAGCCTGCTGAAGTCGAGGGAGTCTACCCGACAGGGTGCACGGACGAAGAAGAACCTACTGCTGATCTCATGGGCTGAGTCCCAACTCTACCGCCCATTGACAGACAATCACGCATCATATGACCAACTTGACCACAGGCATAATAAACATTTGATCCTCGGCAACACTGACCCAAATTTAATCTACTGAACTGACTGCATCATGGAACCGGTGGTGTCCTCCGACTAGGATCACCTCGAAACTGGGGACTTGAGACCCCCGAACTCTGACCCGGACCAGAATAAATGGGGTTACCAAATCTCCTGGCCGCGAATTGAGGAGGTGCACTAGTTGTAGATTGGCCCGAATATATGGAATATTGTTGCCGCTGACCCCCTCTATACTCACTACTAGCACTGCCAGATCTGACCCTCTTACTCTGCCCTCTATCAATATCGTATTCACCCCGTTGCGGCTGTTGCTGCTCTTCTAAATTCTGGGTGTGGGGCTGAATACTGGAGATGTCCATCCCCTTTTACAATGAAGCTGTCAAGCAATATTTGAACAAATGTGGCCAAAGCCACACACAAATCTATGTACTCTGTCTCCTTTGCCGACTACCATAGTGGGAGCGTATCTAGCCAATGAGTTAAAGCGGAGACTATGCTCCCGAGTGCTCATATTCTCTTGCTTTAGATTCAGGAACCTGTCAGCTCGGGCCTTTCGAACCTTGGGTGACAAATAATGACGAAGGAAGGCGTCTACAAATTCCTGCCAAACCAGGGGAGGTGCATTTTCCTTCCTTGAGGCTATCCAATTATTATACCACAGAACGGCGACATCCCGCAATCTATAAGACGCTAACTCCACTGAATCAGTATCGGAAGCATGTATAATCCTCAGCATCCTCAACATCTTGTCTATAAAACCTTGCGGGTCTTAATCTGGCTTTGATCCGAAAAATTTTGGCGGGTTCAGACTCATAAAATCACGGGCTCTGGCACTAGTGGCTCTATCACCCGGACCTGCACTCTGCTGCTGAGCCTGGCTAGCAACTAACTGTGTTAACAACTGAACGACCTCGGTCATCTATTGACACGAAGTACCCGGTAGAGGGATTGGAACCGGAGATGAGGCCCGTTCATGCTCCTCCGAAATAGTCGGAGAGTGAGAGGTGTGAGATGGAGCCTCATTATGGGACTCACCCTCCTCTAATAGTACCGACGGCTCCTGTTCGACCCACCTTCCTGCCTCAATCTTGCCCTTCTGGGCGGTTGTTGCTTTTCTCTTTACCGGCATTGCTGAAATCATAACGCACAATTAGAAAAGAGAGAGATCCTATATCATAGCTCTATCGCGCGATCTAGGGAAAAGAAAAAGGGCCATTATTCCTAAATGGCCACAACCTCTTGTTTATAAGTATGGCATGCTTCACACCCATAAATAAGACTTTACTGGATACGGCTCGTAGACACACCCTAGGACAGAACTGCTCTGATACCACTTTTGTCATGACCCAACCAGTGGGGTATGACGGGTACCTGGAGCTGACTACTAAGCACCACTCATCATGCTAACTGTCATACCCAACCTGCACACATGTAATCACCAAGGTAATACATATACATATATATACATAAGCCCTCACGGCTATAAAATAGTATACAAAAATATACAATGGGGTAATCATAAGACATCCACTACCCACACATATGTATCTGCGAGCCTGTAACTAATATACTGAACATAAGGACTGGACTGGATCCCGCCGTGCTCGAATATATACACAAAAGAATAATATCAAAACTGCACCTCCGGAGTAGGGAAGTGCTCCTAGCAAGCTGATCTAGCTCCTAAGAATCTGGACCGTCCCTCTGTCTACCTGTGGGCATGGACACATCGTCCAAAAAGAAAAGGACGTCAGTACGAACAATGTACTGAATATGTAAGGCATACATGGTAACATAACAAGGGAATATAGAAAGCATAAGAAGGAAACATAAATCTAACTGCTTGCCTCTTAAGGCGGGATCATGCATGCTAGCTCTTATACAAGCATCATCATATCATATATACACATATACATATAAACTTCCCAACCATGGAGGTACATTGTGATCATCATTAGCCCGCGTCCAGGCCTCCCGCGTCCGGGGTAACATCTCATGCTGGCCACTAGTGGTGTCTACCCATGCCATCTAGACATGGTGTAGATGCTGCCCGCCTCAGCGGTGTCTGCCCGGCCATATAGGCACGGTGTAATCTCATCACTATATATGTCACGACCCAACCGGAGGGCCGCGACGGGCATCGGGTGCTAACCCACCCGGGCAGCTCTTATCATACATTAACATTTACATCTAGGTGAGCCACATAGCTAAATCATATTTTCCATCCATTATTCATACTAATCCCATTGGGCAATGATACATACATACATACATATATATATATATATATATATATATATATATATATATATATATATATATATATATATATATATATATATATATATATATATATATATATATATATATCACCATTAATAGCAATGCCCATATCATGTACATAAGCTGACGAGGTTAACAAATGATATCAAAAAATATAGGCCGACAAGGCCAAACACATCTAACCATATACACACGTCTACGAGCCTCTAAGGAGAGTATGTCATATCATATAGGCGGGACAGGACCCCGCTATGCCCATAAATTTGTACATAAACCAAAAGTTGTAACTCCGAATGAAATGGAGCTCCGCTATGTAGTCCCTGAGTAATAAAGCTATGGATCAAGTCTTTCGCCCTGGCCACCTGCGGGCATGACGCAGCGTCCATAAACAAAAGTACGTCAGTACGAAGAATGTATTGAGTATGTAAAGCATGATCAACGTCATTATGAAAGCATAATAGACAACATAAGAAATAGCATAGAATGGAAAATGGTAGTATCATCGTCATAAACACTTACTTGCTTTTCATAGGGAGTTTCCATTTCTAATGCGTGATTGTGTACATATATCCATATCCGTATCCGTATTCATATCCGTACTCATTTACATTTCGTATCCATTTGCGTATTCATATACATATTCATATTCATATACATACTCATATTTATATAATATCACTTACATAGCATACCCGACCATGAAGGTTCAGTGTTTAACATACCTGGCCCTACCAAGGCTCAGGGTCATATATACCTGGCCGTACAAAGGCTCAGGGTTGTCCGTACCCAACTGCAGTGGTGCGCGCGCAATATATATATATATATATATATATATTCTACCCGACCATATAAGCTCGGGGTTTCATAATAGCCATACATATGCACATATACATAACAGCCCATAAGCATCTTTAGCGTCATTACTATCGTCGTTCATTACATCTATCTCTATAAGATTACTCATCATAGGAGGAATTTAGTACAATCGTAACATCTTGAGAATTATGAGCTCATTAGCTCTTAAAGATAGAATCATTTGGAAGACATCAAAGTCTTATAGAAGATTAGATATTTGGCCAAGGAACCATGCCTTATGAAAGAAGGGTTAGCCTTACATACCTTTCCGTTCAACTATTCTATCACTTGCACGTTCTCCTTCAATGCTCACATTTCTACCCTCGTTAGAGTTATACTATTATTAGAAAATCGATAGCTTAGCATACATGACTAAAGCTAGAGAAAATTGGACAACATCTCCTTTGTTTAAACAACTTCCTCCATATCATACATCAACTCCCAAACATCTATAATACATTCACAACATCATAACAATGGCCTTTATTCACCTACATTATCCTTACTTCTTAATTCACTTCCAATCATCCATATCCATGGTCATAGCACACTATTACATTCGCTCATATACAATGTTTTTTCCCATGTTCTCAATATCATTTATAACATGATTATAATCATAACATATCAAGAATCGTTACTCAACCCAAGCTACTACTCACAAACATCATTATTCTCACATACAAGACCCATTTTCTATATCTTTCTACAATCCAAATGTTTCAACTACTCAATACCTTAAACAACATGGAAATACCATAAAACTTACCTTAGATGTTGTAGGAATAAGCCTTGAGTGGAAATACTTCACTTGAGCCAAAATCCTAGTTCACCTCCAATGAATTTCTTGACTTGAATGATCTCTAACGAGTTTCTTACACTTGGTTTTCTTAGTTTGATGAAGTTAATCATAAATTTCTCTTGAGTTCTTATGGATGAAGAGTAGAGAGGGTTATAGAGATTTCTTGAAGTGTTGGGTGAAAAATGAAATGAAATAATGAACTTGGTCCCCTTTTAATTACTTCAAATCTAACCCGTCGGGAAAATATACGGACACTTATACGGTCCGTGTAAGTGACCGTGAAATCGCCCCTTCAACCTCTCGCTTCTGTGACCATTATAAGGTACATTATACAGTCCGTATAATTTTATAATCCCTTCAGTGAGGGACCTTCACTGTGACGATTCTGCGGACCATTATACGGACCATATAATCGGCCGTGGAACCATCTTTTCCATGATCTTGTTCTCGTCACTTCGTTGATCTCCAATCCTTATGAAACCTTCTTGATAATTGTTTAACACCTCATTAATGATCTAAGGGACGTTATAATTCTTCTCCAAGACACTATTAAATCATCATTAACTTGTTACTCGTAAATCCTTTCCGATACACATCGTATGCCTTGCCCTCTCTTGGCAAACTTTCTCCTCTAACTCCGAATGTCTTTGCGAATCTCAATTAGGGTCATCAAATGTCATTTCTCACTTATTGCAATGCCGTATACTTCATGTCTTTCGATAGTCTATTCACTGTGCATTAACGGGCAATTTTCCGAGGTGTAACATTCTTCCCCCTTAAGAACATTCGTCCTCGAATGTTAGGTTCTCGGGGATTCTATAAAAATTTCGCCAAAGTTTTCCTTGTAATATGGCACTACCATCGTGTCACAACAACCCATAATAACAATGCCTCACAGGGCCACAACATAATAGCAATAGAGTTTGGCCACACACGACCCAAATGCATAAAAGGGAAAACATACATACCTCATGATCTTGATGTCTCATCTTGGATCTCTCCCGGGGGTTGGAATAAGTGCGGGTTCTTGCATTTCATATTTTCTTCCTCTTACCATGTCATTTCTTCTCGGTTATTGTTTCTCCATAAAACCTTAACTGAGGCCATTTTTTTGTTTCTAAGCCTCCTTACTTACCTATCTAATATGGCAATGGGTACCTCTTCATAAGTCAACTTTTTGGTCACTTGAACATCATTTACTGGCACGATCCTAGTAGGATCTCCAACACATTTACGAAGTATTGAGACATGGAAAACTGGGTGAACTGACTCCAAATTAGGAGGTAGATCTAATTCGTAAGCCACTTTGCCTACCTTGCGCACAATCTCATAAGGCCCAATGTACCGGGGACTAAGCTTTCCCTTTTTGCCAAATCTCATTACACCCTTCATTGGTAACACTTTTAAGAATACCCAATCTTTCACTTGAAACTCTAAGTCCCTTCGATGATTATCCGCATAGGACTTTTGACGACTTTGGGCTGCTAATAACCGATCTTGTATGAGCTTAACTTTCTCTATGGCTTACTGGACCAAGTCTGGCCCTATCAATTTAGTCTCTCATACCTTGAACCACCTAATTGGGGATCTACACTTTCGCCCATATAAGGCCTCATACGGTGCCATATGGATGCCAGAATGATAACTATTGTTATAAGCAAATTCAATGAGTGGTAAGTGATCATCCCAATTACCTCCAAAATCTATCATACATGCCTGTAACATATCCTCAAGAGTCTGAATGGTACATTCAGCTTGTCCATCAGTCTGCTGATGAAATGCCGTGCTAAGGATCAACTGAGTCCCCAAACCCTCTTGGAAGGACTTCCAAAAATTAGTTGTAAACTGAGTTCCTCTATCAGAGATAATAGCTACTGGAACACCATGAAGCCGCACTATTTCTTTAACGTAAAGCTTTGCATAATCTTCTGCCACATATGTAGTTCTAACTGGTAAGAAATGAGCTGACTTGGTGAGTCTATCCACAATCACCCATATAGAATCATATTTACGTCGAGAACGGGGCAAGCCTGTAATGAAGTCCATGTTAATTACTTCCCACTTCCAAGTTGGACTTTCTATAGCTTGCAACAATCCGCCCGACCTTTGGTGCTCGATTTTCACTTGTTGACAGTTAGGACATTGAGCTACAAATTCTGCTATATCTTTCTTCATCCCATTCCACCAATATATAGATTTAAGATCATGGTACATTTTCATTGCTCCGGGGTGGACAGAATAGCGGGAGCAATGGGCTTCCCTCAATATTTGGTGGCGTAACCCTGCCACATCAGGAACACATAATTTGCCTCGGCCGTCTCCTGCAATCTCAAATGAAGACCCCTCCTTCTGAGGGAGTGTATCACTGTTAATGCATTAGCATGAGATCTTCGTATTGTCGCTCTTTCACTTCCACTACTAGCGACGAAACTACTGAATTCTGAATGGTAGTTCCCCTGCTACCTGAGTCCACTACTCGAACTCCTAGGCTAGCTAACTGCTGGAGCTCACGAGCCATTTCTCTTTTCTCTGGTCGTACATCACACAAACTTCCCATGGATCTACAGCTAAGAGCATCAGCCACAACATTTGCCTTTCCAGGATGATCTAGGATATCGACGTCATAATCTTTTAGAAATTCCAACCATCGTCGTTGCCGCAAATTCAACTCTTTTTGCTTGAAGATATACTGAAGGCTCTTATGATCTGTATAAATATCCACATGGACACCATACAACTAATGTCTCCACATCTTTAATGCATGAATCACTGCAGCCAATTCAAGGTCATGGGTTGGATAATTTTTCTCATGTTTTCGTAATTGCCTTGAAGCATATGCAATCACTTTACCATGTTGCATCAACACACATCCTATCCCAATGCCTGAAGCATCGCAATAAACAACATAACCTTCCAATCCCCCTGGAAGTGTCAGGACTGGGGCAAAAGTCAATCTATCTTTTAGCTCTTGGAAACTACGTTCACAAGTATCTGTCCATTGAAACTTAGCCGATTTCTGTGTCAGCTTTGTGAGTGGTGCAGAAATAGACGAAAAACCTTCAACAAATCTCATGTAATAACCTGCTAAGCCCAGAAAGCTACGAACCTTCGTAGGAGTTGTGGGCCTTGGCCAAGTCTTCACAGCCTCAATCTTTTAGCTATCTACCCGAATACCATCAGCTGAAACAATGTGCCCCAAGAATGCCACTAAGTTCAACCAGAACTCAGACTTAGAAAATTTGGCGAATAACTCTCAAGTTTGAAGCACTCTAAGGACAGTACGTAAATAATCCGCATGTTCTGCCTCGGATCTAGAATACACCAAGATATCGTCGATGAATACAATCACAAATAAATCTAGGAAGGGCCTGAACACATCGTTCATCAAATCCATAAATACTGCCGGTGCATTAGTTAGCCCAAATGACATTACACGGAACTCAAAATGGCCATATCTTGTTCTGAAGGCTGTCTTAGGGATATCTTTCTCCCTAACTCTCACTTGATGATACCCGGACCTCAAATCTATTTTGAATACCGTTTGGCGCCTTGTAATTGGTCAAATAAGTCATCAATCCTCGGAAGAGGATATCTATTCTTAATCGTCACCTTATTCAATTGCTGATAGTTAATGCACATTTGCAAGGAACCATCTTTATTTCGGACAAACAATACGGGTGTTCCCCACGGGGATGAACTAGGCCTAATAAAGCCTTTCTCAAGCAAGTCTTTCAATTGCTCCTTCAACTCTTTCAATTATGTGGGAGCCATTCTATAAGGAGGAATAGATATAGGCTTGGTGTTTGGCAACACATCAGTAGCAAAATCAATCTCCCGCTCGGGAGGGAGGCCTGGAAGCTCTTCCAGGAATACATCCGGAAACTCATTCACTACGGGAACTGACTGAAGTGTCGGCGGTTCAGCTTCTACATCTTGAACCTAAAATAGATGATAAATGCAACCTTTTGTGATCATTTTCCTTGCCTTTAGATAGGAAATAAACCTATCTTTTGGTGACGCAGTATTCCCTTTCCATTCTAAAACTGGTTCTCCCAGAAATTGAAAACGAACCATTTTCATTCAACAATCAACATTGGCATAGCAAGAAGCCAACCAATCTATGCCCATAATAACATCAAAATCCACCATTTTTAACTCATGCAAGTCAATCATAGTACGACGGTCACAAATCACAACTATGCAGTTTCTATATACTTGGCTAGCTATTACCGATTCACCAACGGGTGTAGACACCTCAAAAGGTTTGATCGACTCTGGTTTGACTCTAAACCGACCCGCAATATACAGAGTAACATATGACAATGTGGAGCCCGGATCTATCAAAGCATATACATCATGAGAAAATACCGATAATATACCTGTGACCACATCAGGAGAAGACTCAAGATCTTGGCGTTCAGCCAAAGCATAAATACGATGCTGAGGACCGCTAGAACTGGGGACTCTCCCTCTGCCTCTACCATGGCCGACCGGCACATGTGAACCTAGCCCCATAGGGCGTACAGATGATGAAGATCCGGCTACCGACCCTAAAGGCTGGGTCCTACCTCTACCACCAACTGAGGGGCAATCACACATAATATGGCCTGGCCAACCATATGAATAGCAAGCCTCTGAACCCAATCGGCACTGACCCCAATGTAACTTCCCACAGTGGGAACATCGTGGCACGGGTGGCCTCACCTGACCCGAATCACCTCTGAACTGCGAACCGAAACAACTCTGACTCAACTCGGAATGAGTAGATCTATCAAATCTCTGGCCTAAAAACCGTGGAGGTGCACTAGTCAAAGAATGGCTTGAATGCCTAGAAAACTACTGTCTGAGCCCGTCTCTAAACTCACTCATCGGACCCGAAGATCTAGCCCTCTTGCTATATCCCCTATCATGCTCACACTCACTCCTTTGTTGTTATAGGTTTTCTCTTAAATTTTGAGCGTGGATTCGTGAAATATTCATATTGTCCTGAAGGGACACAGTCAACCACCTATCCATCAATATGGCCCTAGGCCTTTCACAAATTGGTGCACTCGGTCACCCATATCTCCTACCATGGCCGAAGCATACTTGGCCAAAGAATTGAAGCGGAGACTATACTCTAAAGAACTCATGCTTCCTTGCCTCAAATTCAAGAACGTATCAGCTCTAGCGCTCCGAACCTCTGGAGGCAAATAATGTCAGAGGAAGGCATCTACAAATTCTTGCCATGCCGGGAGAGGCATATTGGCTCCTCGTGAAGCCATCTAAACAGTGTACCAATGAACCGCAACATCCCTCAATCTATAGGATGCTAACTCCACCGATTCGGTGTCCAAACCATGTATCAACCGAAGTGTCCTCAACATTCAATCAATAAAATTCTGAGGGTCCTCATCCAGCTTTGATCCAAAGAATTTTGGAGGGTTCAAGCTAATAAAATCACGAGCCCTTGCACTAACATCCCTATCACCTCGCCCTGTACTTTGCGGCTGAGTCTGTGCAGCAACTAATTGGGTAAGAAAATGAATGGCCACTTTTACATCTTGGCCTGAAGCATCCGGTGGAGGAGCCGGAGGTGCTGGAGCTGGGGCTGAGGCTCCCTCACGCTCCTTAAAAATAGGCACTGAATGAGGGGACTGAGATTGAGCCGCATTCTGGGACTCACTTTCCTCTACAACCGTTGGCGGTGCTCTTTCAGCCCGCTTGTCTGCCGCTGTCTTGCCCTTTTGGGCTGCCGTAGCCTTTCTTTTTACAGGCATCTCTGAAATACATAACACACGGTTAAGAAGAAGGAAGTTCTTATATCATAGCTCTATCGCACGATCTTATGAAGAAAGAAGGTCATCCATTCCTAAAATGCCCGCAACCTCTTGTTTATAAGTGTGGCGCGCAACACACCCATAACCAAGACTCTACTGGACACGACTCGTAGACACACCCTAGGACAAAACGACTTTGATACCACTTTTGTCATGACCCAACCGGAGGGCCGCGACGGGCACCCGGTGCTAACCCATTCGGGCACCTCTTATCATACTTTCACACTTACAGCTAGGTTAGCCACATAGCTAAATCATATTTTCCATCCATTATTCATACTAATCCCATTGGCAACGATACATACATATATCACCATTAATAGCAATGCCCATATCATGTACATAAGCCAATGAGGCTAACAAAATGATATCAAAAAATATAGGCCGATGTGGCCAAACACATCTAACCATATACACATGTCTACGAGCCTCTAAGGAGAGTATGTCATATCATATAGGCGGGACAGGACCCCGCTATGCCTATAAATATGTACACAAAAGAATAAGTACCAAAAGCTGTAACTCCGAATGAAATGGAGCTCCGCTATGTAGTCCCTGAGTAATAAAGCTATGGATCAAGTCTGTCTCCCTGGCCACCTGCGGGCATGATGCAGCGTCCACAAACAAAAGGACGTCAGTACGAAGAATGTGCTGAGTATGTAAAGCATGATCAATATCATTGTGAAAGCATAATAGACAACATAAGAAATAGCATAGGATGGAAGATAGTAGTATCATCGTCATAAACACTTACTTTCTTTTCATAGGGACTTTCCATTTCTAATGCGTGATTGTGTACATACATCCATATCCGTATCCGTATTCATATCCATACTCATTTACATTTCATATCCATTTTCGTATTCATATACATATTCATATTCCTATACATACTCATATTCATATACATATCACTTACATGGTATACCCGACCATGAAGGTTCAGTGTTTCACATACCTGGCCCTACCAAGGCTCAGGGTCATACATACCTGCCCCTACCAAGGCTCAGGGTTGTCCGTACCCAACTGCAGTGGTGCGCGCACAATATATATATATATTCTACCCGGCCATATAAGCTCGGGGTATCATAATAGCCATACACAGGCACATATAAATAACAGCCCATAAGCATCTTTAGCGTCATTACTATCGTCGTTCATTACATCTATCTCTAGAGGATTACTCATCATAGGAGGAATTTAGTACAATCGTAACATCTCGAGAATTATGAGCTCAGTAGCTCTTAAAGATAAAATCATTTGGAAGACATCACAGGCTTATGGAAGATAAGATATTTGGCCAAGGAACCATGCCTTAAGAAAGAAGGGTTAGCCTTACATACCTTTCCGTTCAACTATTCTATTACTTGCACATTCTCCTTCAATGCTCACGTTTCTACCTTCACTAGAGTTATACTATCATTAGAAAATCGATAACTTAGCATACATGACTAAAGCTAGAGAAAATTGGACAGCATCTCTTTTGTTTATACGACTTCCTCCATATCATACATCAACTCCCAAAAATCTATAATACATTCACAATATCATAACAATGGTCTTTATTCACCTACATTATCCTTACTTCTTAATTCACTTCCAATCATCCATATCAATAGTCATCGCACACTATTTTATTCGCTCATATACAATGTTTTATCCCATGTTCTCAATATCATTTATAACATGATTATAATCATAACATATCAAGAATCGTTACTCAACCCAACCTACTACTCACAAACATCACTATTCTCATATACACGACCCATTTTCTATATCCTTTTACAATCCAAGTGTTTCAACTTCTCAATACCTTAAACAACATGGAAATACCATAAAACTTACCTTAGATGTTGTAGGAATAAGCCTTGAGTGGAAATACTTCACTTGAGCCAAAACCCTAGTTCACCTCCAATGAAATTTCTTGACTTGGATGATCTCTAATGAGTTTCTTACACTTGGTTTTCTTATTTTGATGAAGTTGATCATAAATTTCTCTTGAGTTCTTATGGATGAAGAGTAGAGAGGGTTCTAGAGAGTTCTTGAAGTGTTGGGTGAAAAATGAAATGAAATAATGAACTTGGTCCCCTTTTAATAACTTCAAATCTGACCCATCGGGAAAATATACAGACACTTATACGGTCCGTATAAGTGACCGTGAAATCTCCCCTTCAACCTCTCGCTTTTGTGACCATTATACGACACATTATACGGTCCGTATAATTTTATACGGTCCGTATAATTTTATACGGTCCGTATAAGTGACCGTATGATCCCATTAATGAGGGACCTTCACTATGACGATTCTGCGGACAATTATACGGACCGTATAACATTATACGGACCGTATAATCGGCCGTGGAACCATCTTTTCTCTGATCTTGTTCTCGTCACTTCGTTTGATCTCCAATCCTTATGAAACCTTCTTGATACTTGTTTAACACCTCATTAACGATCTAAGGGACGTTATAATTCTTCTCCAAGACACTATTAAATCATCATTAACTTGTTACTTGTAAATCCTTTCCGATACACATCGTATGCCTTGCCCTCTCTTGGCAAACTTTCTCCTCTGACTCCGAATGTCTTTGCGAATCTCAATTAGGGTCATTAAATGTCATTTCTCACTTATTCCAATGTCGTATACTTCATGCCTTTTGTTAGTCTATTCACTGTGCATTAACGGGGAATTTTCTGAGGTGTAACAATATACTTATCATAAGACATGCATAAGAACTCAAGTGAAAGCTAAAACTCTATCGGGGTGACGTAAGGCCGAGAACCCCCGATCCCATTATGGAGTAGTCGTGATCATCACGTCTCACCTTGAAGGAACTAGCATTATAAGTTGAGGTTAACAATATTTAATTACATCAAGGAATCATGCATGATCACTAACTTCATATTAATATCATAGAATAAACTATAGAAGCTCTAGTGATGGATTCATCATCATTACCATGGACATATCTCATCTTTATTTCATAAGGAGCTCTTAAGAATCTTTAACTTTCATATTTTGGGATGTAAGAAGGTCATGGGAATTACCGGAAAGAAATCACAGTATATAAGAATCATGCCTATGAAGGAAGGGCTAGCCTTACATACCTTTATATCCTTTTTAACTATTTCCTACTTGCTTGCCCTTCGAGCACGCGATTCTACCTTCAAGAGAATTTGTACCAAGATTAGACAACCGAAAGCATACTTATGATTAAGCTAAAGCAACTAAGAGTTAATGAAAATTTGGCGACTTTTCCTTCGTTTCAACAAATTCTTCCATAAAATAAGATAATCCTCAAACATCAATAAGAACACCCATGATAACATAATCAATAAATTCTTCAAGTTAAACATTGTTTACTTCTTAAATCCACCTTCAAAGTCATCTATAACCATACCTATAATACATCTTCATATTCATTCTCATATAATACTCCTCTAACATCATTTGTATTATTCAACACAATATTGTACTCATAACATGTCAAGAACTATTATTCACGTCAGGTCATTATTCAAGAGTATAACTATTTCCATATTTGTACTCCATATTCTCCTCCCTTCCATAATCAAAGTCTTTTAACCTCTCAATATTCTTAAAAACATGAATTGAACATAAAACTTGCCTTTGATGATGTAGGAATGGACTTTGGATGTAAATACTTCACTTGGAGAAAACCCCAGTTCAACACCTAAGAGATTCTTGGTTTCTATAAACCCTAAAGAGTATCCTTGCACTTGATTCTACCAATTCTTGGTGTTTACCTCTTGATTTCCCTTGGGTATATGATGAAACGATGAGAGAAGTTTTCTAAAACCTTCAAGACTTGGAGAGAGACTAAAGTCTGAAAATTTGGATCAAGACTCATCTATTTATAGCTGGAACTAGAAAGTTCCGGAAAAGCGATTCGATGAGCGGGTCGATGACCCGTTGACGTGTCGACGGTCCGTCGACTTGCCTCGTCTACTAGCACCTGAGAATATTTGATTACAGAAACATTTCGGTGGTCGGGTCGACGTGTCGACGGTCCGTCAACTTGGTCCATCGACTGGCGCCTGCCGGTCTCAGTCTGCAGAAACATATTGACGGTGCACGGTGACGGTCCGTCGACATGTCGACGGCCTGTCGGCACTGACTGGTGTCTGCAAATTTTCCTGAATCCGATCAGATTGCGTCGATTCGATTTGTTCAACTTCTAACCCTGTATATCACCAGGAATCCCTGCTGGTACATTGTGTTCGATATTTCTTACCTTAACTTTCTCCAATGAGCTTTCTTCTCTTTTTGCTCAAATATCTTTGGAATCTTAATTAGAATCTTTTTGTATTCCTTCTTACTAGTAGGGACATCATATACACCTTAACTTACGTTGGCCTATTCACCGCACAACGACATGAAATTTTTCGAGGTGTAACAAATTTATCTATATATACACATGAATACACGAAGTTTGCATTGTGCCAAGTAGCTCTCTAAGAATTATAATTGGTCACTACTTTTTGTTGTTATCGGTTTATGAGACATACTGAGTACATATGTTTTTCGTACTCAGACTACTTTGCTGCACTTTTGTGGTGTAGATTCGACTCCTAGTACTAGTGGATTTCGCAGGATCAAGTGAGTTGGTGCTGAGCTTGTTTCGTGGTTGTGGTGAGTTGCTGGCTGTTCCCCAACACCCCTTCTCCTTTTATCATTTTTAGCATCTGTCTTTTTAGATGTCCTTGTACATATGATACTCATCTTGGGTGTATTTAGATGTGGATGATTTTTTTCTGCATTTCTTATTTAAAAGACGTAGTTTTATTTTTCGGCTTTTCTATTTCTTCCGCTTATTTACTTTCTTGTATTTGGGTTGTTGGGGTTGACCCTATTGGTTGGAAAATAGATGTCATCATGGCTTTGATTTTTGGGTTGTGACACTTTCACCTTCTTGGAATTACATGTCGTATTACTTTAAACCATAAATTTATTATGGCCCTCTCTTTAACAACTTGTCTTTTCTGGAAACTATCGTTGGATCTTTCTAATGTGTTTGTTGCCAATGTTGCATGGAGAATAACAAATGGTGAAAAACAACCTGTTTCAACCTTTGGTCATGGTCGCAATGGTAGTCTAGGGATAGAAAATGTAACGACGCGTTAGGTCGTATTGTCTGTTTTACCTATATTGACCCTTTCTATAGCTTCCTTAGAGTACATTTTACTTACGAGGATGGGTGGTCCGATTCCCAAGGTATTCAGATGAGATTTGGGTGAGAAAATGGGATTTTCGGATGTTCATTAGTGTTTGGTCGACCAAAGTCAACATCAGGGGTTAATGGGTATTTTTGGAAGTTTTGTTGATTCCATTAGGTCCGAAATGTCGATTATGACTTAGTTGAGTGGTTGGTTCGGTTCTCGAGGGACTTGGCAGTGTTTTGGTCTTTTGGTTTGAAATATGGTTTTAAGGGATTTGGAGTTGACCTCAATCAACACAATGTCAAGATGACCTGTTTTGGGAATTCTGAGGGCGCGAGTGAGTTCATAGCGTGTTTTAGAACTGGTTTGTATGTTCGGCTCATGTCTGGGAGGTCTTCAGATTTGTTTTGGGTGTTTCATCATAGTTTGGAGCCTTGATTCATTTTTCTGGTTTTCTAGTGTCTAGCAATTGCGAGACATGGCTCGCACCTACGGAGCCGCACCTGCGCAAGGTGGTCCACAGGTGCGATGTTTGGCTGAATGGGCTGGAGAACGCATTTGCGAGAAGAGGGCTCGTAGGTGCAAGGCTGCATCAGCAGGTAATGGGCCGCACCTGCGGCCTTAGGCGAAGTAAGTGGACCTCGCATCTGTGAGGGTAGGGTCGCAGGTCCGAGATGTCATGACCCAAATCACAGATCGTGCAGGCACTACCCAATCCCACCTGGTAGGTGAACCCGTCCCTTATTCAACGTTTAACACAACATAAGTAAGTAAATAAGAAGATAAGCAGTCTCAAATCATAGATAGGTAATAATGCGAAATACTACAACATGAACCCCCGAATCTGGTCTGAATAGTACGAGAGCAACTAAGTGCATATGTCTAGAATATACAAGTCTGAAATAATAAATTTGTCTCAGGTATGAAATAAAGACAGTAGGATAGAAGAGTCTCCAGACAGCGGATCAGAACATGGCTCACCCTAGAAACTCACCCACGAGGGCATGAAGTGGAATCTGCAACAAACTCAACACTCAGAAAAGAATACAGTAAGGTAGCATCAGTACAAACAACATGTATTGGTAGGCATCATAGGCCGATCATAATTAGTTAACATATATAAGGAAAGGAATCAACAAATAGGCATATAGGCAGTAAAATGTAGTCACTAAGCACATCCACGCAAGACTTGTAGTAATATGAACCACAATAGATCACAGTAGTCTACAGTCATAGCCTAAGCGGAAACCTCTAGTCCCTGAATCCATCAAATGTCTTGGTAAGTGATCAACAAGCACACAACAACTCAATGAATCATCAACCAAGGAATCAATGCGGAAATGAACCATGCAATGCAACAAATGCATCAACTAGAATTAGTGACATTAGTGGAGGTAATATGAATGCAAGTGCGATGTAATGCAATGCAATGCAATGACCAACTGTCTCATACTGTACACACATGCTACGGATAAAAAACCTTCACGTCTCGATAGTCATGACCCATAGGGGACCCGCGAAGTCCATGTACTAGTCACTCCGTACACAACGCAGAGATGACTTTCACAATACTAGCCACTCCGCACACAGCCTAGAGGTGGCTTCCACATCACTAGCCATTCTGTACACAGCTCAGAGATGGCTACTATATCAAATCTATCCATAGTCACTCCACACACAGCCCAGGGGTTACTTTCATCCTTCAGTTCCTTATAATACGTTTCCATAATATTTTTCCACCAATTTCTCTATTGGAACCACACAACATCACCATGAGATATGCAGGATGAAATGTATGCACGAATGTCGAATTCAACAATGACCATGAGGGTGAATAAATATAACAACATCCGTAAATCAATTACCAATACAAATTTATTCCCAAATCTGTGCAATGCCACGTCCGGAAAAATTTCCCTTCGGACCACATAAGTAACATCAATTAATATATGCAAGGGATGCTATATGAAATATGCGTGAAGAAAACACCACAATAAGAAGCCTCAGATGCTTCACTTTCTATCTTGTCATTATTAATATCAAATCACAGTTCATAACAATAAATCATGCAGAATGTGTATGAATGATAAGTATGATATCAATCTCAAGTATAAATCATAACCAACCTAATTCGTGCCTCTACATGAGCACACATCACAATAACAATACCGTATCCAATTCTTCCATTATCAATGATAAATGAAAAGATAAGTGAGAGATGAACGTATCACAACCGCAACATAGAAAATAAGCACTAAGCCCAACACCACACACATGGAAACAAGCCAAATCAAGATAAACGAGCCGACAAGCCCACAAAGTAATCAGAAATACCAACCTAAGAATATCCATCCCAATTTCATACCCGAAGGCTTAACATGATTT
The DNA here is from genome assembly GCF_019175385.1 of Lycium barbarum. Lineage (NCBI taxonomy): Eukaryota > Viridiplantae > Streptophyta > Magnoliopsida > Solanales > Solanaceae > Lycium > Lycium barbarum. The sequence goes on from NC_083337.1 coordinate 30,712,249, forward strand.
CTTCGTCAATAACTAATTTCTACATATGCTTCGCTAATTGAAGTCTAACGGAAAGGTAAGCCGTAACCTACCTCGTTGCCGAGCTGGTGCCACGAATAATCAGATCTGAGCCTTGCCCTTCCGAAGAGCCTCCGAATACACAAAGTCTAGCCATTAACGAATTCTAAGTCGGAAACGAGAAACAATGGTACCCATATTGCTATACATTAGTTCTAATAAAAAACAACTAAGGAAAAGAGTGAAATTAGGTCCACAATGATTAAACGGGTATTTCAAAGATGGAATAGGTAACCCAACATTCTAGAAGTCCAATTATACTCTCCAATTGCTAATTTAGCTCAAGTATTAATCAATTTAATCATTCAAATCAAAACCCCAAAATTAGGCATAAACCCTAGCTCTTCCGTATTCAAATTCTTAACTCAAATGGAAGATTCAAGCCTATTGGTTACTAATTAATGAAATTCGATGCTTAGATTATCAAATCCATCAATTAATCTCACATTTGAAGCCTAAAATTCAAATAACAAAGTTAAGGTTAAGACTCACCTTCAGACCAGGCCTCGTTAAGGCGGGTTCACTGAGGCCCACCCTGTCTCGCTGGGGCGAGACACCAGAAACTAGAATTTCCTGATTTTTCTCCAAGTCCTTTCCAAATCCCGACAATAACTCGAGGCCTCCCAGATACAAACCAAACATGAACATACATATTAAAACATGCTAAAGACTCACTCTTAGTCTTGGAATTACCATCCAAGGTCTATTTGACTGGGTCATGTCACGACCCAATCGGAGGGCCATGACAGCCAGCCGGAGCTATCCCTCTGAGCACCTCATGACATACATCTCACAATCATATCTAAGTGGGCCACATGGCTAATCCGTAACTACCATAATCTATAAGAGACATAAGTCTAAGAGATATAAGCGCATCTATGTACTTACCATCAACTATGCCCATATGTAAAAGCCGACAAAACTGACAAAATGATATACAAATTATGAACCGATAAGGTTATAGAATATCTAACTATACACATTCTGTCTACGAGCCTCCATAAAAAGTGAATAACATCATAAGGATGGGACAGGACCCCGCCATGCCCATATATATACACAAAAGAATATTACTGGCTGAACTGTAGCTCCGGAATAAGCGGAGTACTCCTGCACAATTGCTGATGTAGCAGCCTAGGCACCTGGTCCGTCTCCCTATCTACCTGCGGGCATGAACGCAACGTCTAGAACAAAAGGACGTTAGTACGAATAATGTACCGAGTATGTAAGGGATGAGTAACAAAATAATGAAAATATGAAGATAACATAAGATAAAGACATCAATTTGTACCTCTGAATGCCTGTTAAGGCGGATGTCATGCCTGCTTAGCTTTTTAAAAAAAAAACATTTTCATACATACATATATATAGTATCCTGCTCGGCCATTTAGGCTTGGTGTTATCATCATCATCCCGCGTCTGGGCATCCCGCGTTCGGGGTAACATCATAACCTGCCCACTGCAGTGGTGTGCACATCTACGTGCCTTACCGCCCGACTATAGCGCTGCACGGTGTGAGAAAATACATACATATCTATAAAGCATGCATGAGAGCCCAAATAAAAGCTATGACTCTGACAAAGTGACATAAGGTTGGTAAACATTCGATTACCATTATGGATCTATCATAATCAACATATCTCATCTTGAAGGAATCAATAATTAGAAGATGAGATTAGTGTCAATAATGAAGATCAATAATCATAAGACAAGATCAATAATACAGAATCATGAGACAAGGATCAATAATGTCATAAGAGAATCCAGAACATAACTTCTAGCATTTCTATGAGTGTAGTCTTTTTAAATATCCTTCGTGTAAGCTCGTAACAATGGAATCATGCCATAAGAAAGAAAGGGACAGCCTTAACATACCTCGTTGTCTCCTTAACTTATTTAACGCCTATCCTCCTGAGCTTGTAAATCTACATTCAAGATAATTCCTATTAAGGGTAAGTCGTTGAAACTCTTATAAGGTCAAACTAGATTAATTGGTAAGCTAATGAAAATCAGACAACATTTCCCTTATATCTTCTACTTGCTTCGATATCCAAAACAATTCCCAAAATCACAATATAACATCAACAATTCCATAATCACAAGATTACATTCAAATTATACTCAATTCAATCCCAAAACTTATTTTCATTATCAATCCATAACAACAACTTTAACACAACCCCTTATACACTTGTATACAACGCCTCCATAATATCATTATTATCCCTCATAACAAGATTATGCCCAAAACATGCTAATAATTATGGCTTTTACAACTCAACATATCATCAAATTCATATTTGAACTTTCCCTCCAATTTCTTCTCCCCAAATCATAGCATAATTACCAAATAAACTCATAAGCATGAATCTAAGATGAAATCTTACCTCAAAATTCAAGAACACTTCAATTCCAAGGTTACTCCACCTTACAAACACTCACCCAAGCTTCTTCAAGAAGAGGGGACAAGTGTAAAGCTCACTCGAAAACCCTAAACACTTTAATCTTCACCTTTATCTTTGATTTAGTCTTGGAAAATATGTTTGAATATCTTTGGAGAAGTTTCTAGAGCTCTCTTGAACTTGGGAGTGTAACACCCTAATCCTGCTAGGGTGTGATGGGCACCCAACCCCATATTCGGAGTCGAGCGAACCTGCTGACTCTTATTACATACATAATCTCTTTGGACCTCTAAATCAAATAAGAATGAAATACATAGTAAAGCTTTCAGAAACTTTTCTTTCATTGTACTCAGATCAAGTATAATATGTAATTATAATGGATCTGTAACATAATACAATAAGACACATCGGCTGATGGAGCCGCCTACAAAACTGACATCCTATACCCACGACTCTGTCTGCAAAGTCTCTAACTTCGAACAAGACATCATAGCATAATACTCTTACCCGGCAACACTCCAGGGGCAAATGGAGCTTGCCAACTCCGCTGGAACATCTTCTATAATGGCTTTTACTGGTCTGGGTGTACCTGCGTGGCATGAAACGCAGCCCCCGAAGAAAGGGGGTCAGTACGGAATATGTACTGAGTATGTAAGGCACAGAATACAGAAAACAGAACCATAATCGGAACAACGGTACAAAAAGTAAGTACATTAGACAGAATACCAAGGTGCTTATCTTCCGAACGCAAATCATGCATACCGATGTCATATGTCAGAAGAAGTACAGAAAATAAGTAAATCATCCAGAGTGCCAAAATGCTTACTTTCCAAACACAGACCATGCGTGCCGACATCATATGTCATCATATACATATACATATAACAGATCCCGGCCCTCTAGTGAGGGACGCGGTGAATAGAGTCATCATGTATGCTGACATCATATATCATATACACATATAACAGATCCCGACCCTCTAGTGAGGGACGCGGTGAATGGAGTCATCATATATCATATATGCATATAACAGATCCCGGCCCTCTAGGGAGAGACGCGGTGAATAAGATCATCACATGCCATCCTGGCCGCCATCCCCATATCATCATATCATCATATACATACATACATATAGCAGAGCCCGGCTCTCCAATGATGGACGCGGTGAACAATGCAGAGGAGGCGCACGATAACAGAACTTGGCCCGGGGCGCAGTGAAGGACATACTGAGGCTTGCACGAGCAGAGTAGTGCGAAACCATATGCACATAAATCAAGACTCGATAGATACGTACACTTACTGACATTTGAAGGATCATAAGCATGTTTCAAGTCAATCCGGTTTAGTATGAGAAAGTTATGGACATTTTGGTACAGAAACCATTACGAACATTTCAATGTAATCCGAGATAGTTTACAAAAGTTAGGGACATTAAAACTTACAGAACTCTTTTAGAAACAAAACTCTTTATGCTCATCTCGTTATCCAATCATATAATAAACTCGATCATATTGAGAATACTCATCTCAAGAAGTGAATGAGAATCATAGATAGGCTGGGAAACATATCAAATAGAGCTTCGGAGATCATAGATACGTATCAAAACCATATGAAGTAGCTTATGGAAATCAAGAATATTAGCAATCCTAGTGGCTCTAAGAATAGGAATTTCTTTGAAATCATACATATACGTCATTTGCTTGTTTCATAAGGATCATGGCAAAAGAAAGAAAGGGTAAGCCTTACATACCTGCTCCACGTCCTATTAGCTACGCTTAATTGTCCAAGCTCGTTATCGCTAGTCTACATTCAAGAAGATTTACATAATCATTAGATTCATCGTCACACACACTTATCTTAGTCTTCCAAATAAATTCACTTATGACCTGCCGAAATTTCGGCAGCATTTCCCCTGTAAATACACCATCCCCGAGAATCTAACTCGGCCAAATTATCAACAACAATCCGAGAATTTAACTCGGCTAAATTATCAACAACAATACCAACCACCATACTAACAACTTCAACAATCAATCCAAAATACATTCTAACATTAACAACCCTTTCTACACAATTCGTCGGCATTTCATTTATATTCAATTCAACCACATATAGTCAAGCTAACACCAATGATTTCACATTTAAGTATTAATCCAAAATCATTCTAACATGATTCAAGAACACTTCAAACAATTCACATAATATGCAAAACAACCCAACCAACATACCACTTCACCCGAAACCTTCCAAATTCAACAAGAACAATAACAACACATTTCCTTTCCCTCCAAATTCATAAACTACACCGACAATCTATACATTAAAAACTCCATTCTCATAATTATGAGAAACCACACTAATGTCACATTAACTTTTTCAACAATCCCACAACAATACAAATTCATTTCAAGTCATCAAACCTTCATTTTTATTATGGAATCCACAACAACAACAATCAATACACTAAATAAAATCAATTCATCACTTCTTACCAACACACCCCTATTCGGCCACAACCCTTGCACATATATTTCATGAATTTCATCCATATGTACATGCTATAACATGCACAAGTCATCCATAACACATGTAAAAGAAGATTGAACACATACCTTTCTCCACACATCTCTTCACTTGGCTAGGGCTTATGAATTACACAAACAAAGGCTTTGCTTGCTCCCACAACTCCTTCATGTTAATGAGGACCTTCCATTTGGTGAAAATACTAGAAGAAAATTATTTTTCTTGATCAATTTTTGTATGACCTCATTTTCTCCTAGCCATGGCCGAATGCCCCCTTATTTTTTTCTCTTGAAGTTTCTTGAATTTGAAAGAGAAGATTGTGTCTTGCTATGTAAGCATTGGTCTATATATAAAATTATTGACCAAGCCTTGGGTGGGTCCCACCTTCTCACACCACACGGCCAACATGGCCCTTTCAAGAACCTTCTTGAATATTTTGTGAAATTCCCATTCTGCCCCTAGCCTTCCACAATATTACCATGAACTTTCTTGTGAATTTCCCTTTTTACCCTTAGCCTTTCTCAATATTTCCATACTAATAAACAACTTGTATATTAAAATAACTTTGGAAAATAGTCTTGCCCTTAACTTACCACGACTACCTTGAAATATCCGAATGTACGAAATACAGGATATAACATCGAGCATGTTTAAAATGACTAAAATGAAGAGGGGTCATCGTACTTAAATTATAGAAATTTCTACCGACTTGTATTATGTTGGTTGTATAATATTATACGGCCAACTTGCTGGCCGTATAACATTATACGGTCTGTATAATTTGGTCGTATAATGCCACCTCAATTTTTTGCTTCTCTAATAAATTTTGATATCCTGAAATACGGTTCATATCTTAAAATACGGACCATATCTCACTTGTACGACCCATATATCTTGTTTTCCAAAAATAACTTTTGACAAAACTTCCCGCTTCGATTCACTTATTCTCCAATTCTTCCGTAACTTACTAAACATGAATTTAAACACCTATAATCACAAGTTAAACATGTCCAACCTCATATGTCCTTAAAACAAGTCCTGGTGTCCAAAATTAAGATACCAACGTACTACCAATCTCAATACACAAAACTACAAGGTGTAACAGGTCAACACTCAATGGCCAAAGGCTAACTTTCCAACCAATAACCCAAAATGCTCCAGAGTGCCTCGAGAACCGAACTGAACATCCCACCAAGTCATAATCGACCCTCTGGACCTCACGAAATCGACGAATTTTTGGAAAAGGTCCGTCTACCCAATAGTCAACTATCGGTCAAAGGTTTTTCACTTTAAAGTTTTAATTCTCATAAGTCACCATAAAACTCGCTCGATTACCTCGGGAACCATGTCGCCCATCCTCGTGGGCCAAAATCATACTAACAAGGCTCGGGGAAGGGTCAACGGGGGGAAATAAGTCAAAATGCAATAATAGAGGATACCAATTAAATAATCGTTCATCCTCAAATGAAGAAAGAGAGTATGAAAGCTGGCGGTGACCAAGGAATCTTATTATAACCACAAAGAAGCCTCCACGGCCAGAAGTACGCCAAAATCACTGCTCGTTCACCTTATCAGTCAAAACTTCCTTTAATTTAGCTCAAAGATCCGATTTTCCATATTTTCCATACTCAAAATTTCATTCACAACTGATCCCCTAATATAAAAACTATTTTAATTGGAATTCTCTGATTTGATAAAACCACACCTATGAACACGATCGATAGGTCCCACATACTTTTCCACAAACAACACAATCCTTTAGATATAGACACAACCATAGCCCACTCTAAACTGGTAAAATATTCTGATTCCACTAATCTTTCTTTCATACCTTCTAAGCTGTTCTTCACACCACAATTTCTTAGAAACACATAAACACACGCCACAAGCCGAAACCATGACTTACTCTTGCCAGAAAAGAATTCTTGCTCCATCTGAAAACTCTAAGCAATTCCATCAAAACTGATCTTGCTTAAGCCAATTTTGCTAGTTCCAAGTCTGTTAATTTCATAACCCGGTGTCGAAACTACTTTAGCCAAAACCCATCGGCTAAGCCTTCTTAAATCTTCTAATCATCATACTGAAAGCATATCTACTGATTACCTTGCCGAGTCCAGACTCATAGAGAACCATCTGACCACGCTAAAGACTTCTCACAACCATTGTACCTCCTCAAATCATTACCAAGCACCGACGTAAACCATTACAACTGTCTGAATAGCTGCAATCGGTAAAATTGGTCTGAATGAAAACCCAGTTCGAAAAGTTGGGAGAAAGTTTAGGAAACCAATCACAGTTCTATCACACATCTGTGACGACCAATTCTAGTCCTTTTCTCATGCATAGTCAATCATGTCCGTCACCTCGACTCAGAAGGCTGAATTCTAACAAGTCATCAACTTAGTACCGAAGAACTATACCTTATGATCACAATTTTCATGTTTCTTAACCTTCACCCGATACACAAATCTGACCCCGTGAACTCTAATACATCAAAATTTCCTTGTGCTTCCCCTTAACTTTCTCACGATTGCGAACGTTTAAACGCAAAACCTGAGGCCTCATTTAATACACCTCTAACCATCGGATCTCATTCATGACACCTTGATATGCCCATAACAATTCCTAAAGTATCAAATCTTGCAACCTCCCTTCTAACCCTCACACAACTACTTCCAAGTCCTTAATGTCCAAAAGTGCTCACCCAAGCTATCCAGTTAATAATACTTACAACATATTACACTACCACAAATATGATCTCATCTCGAAAATATAACTCTAGCATTCAAATTATAGAGATTCCCAGAATTTCTTTTTGTTAAACACACTAGCTCATCCATTGAAGAGTGCCACGAAATTACCCAGCTAGGTGCCGCAAAAGCCACTTCCCATAAGCTCTAACATGTCGGTTACCTGAAATTTGTTTCTCACTAGTCGCTAATCACAAAACCTCACGGAACTTCATCGCATCACTTAGTCCATTTCTGTAGACTTCCTTCTTTAAGCGTACTCAACAATCACACCTCCTCTGAAATACGCAAGACAACAACACGACAAACCATACTGACCCAAGTAATCCCAAAGATGTAGCTTATTCTTGTCGATTCTTGATTAAGTATACCTTTTCTTGACTCTTTAATTCCTCAATTCCAATCAAATCATAATCATCGCTACCATCTAACCATTACTCAAACCCACTCAATAGTATACCGCATAATCATAAGTCTTGTAAACTAGCTGAGTCAATCCTGGTAATAGTAGTATGCCACACACTCTACACCCTAGAGTTCCCTTACCTCACTCAACTCTAAAACTAATTACTTTCTCTATCCAGCGTATCACATACATAATCCTACTAATGTGCTCATATATCTCCACCAAGATGCCCTTGCTCAAATTCCCTTAACACTACTCGCCCGCGAAGAATCACCTATTGTCTTACCTGTCGAACCAGAACACCTCTAACAAATCATGCGATTATCCCCCTCATTCGATAAATTCCACAGAGTCGTAACACCAGTAATAGCAGGAACTAGCCGAAACTTACACAACAGGTACAATACTTGCACCGCCTATCCAAGAGTAAATGCAACACCCGATAGCTCCTTGAGTACTAAAACATCGCACTTGCCCAACACTAGAGTCATGTTTATTTGTCAACCACTGGTTTTAATTGGCCCACGGCATAACCAAACATACCAAATCAACATTGAACGCGTATGTCTATTCTACCATGTATGACCACTACATAACTCTCAAATCATCTAGCTATTGATTCCACGATCTCATCACCATTCCTTTAAACATGACGACCTGGCGAACACACCCTTTGCTGAAGGGCCAGGACCACAGCTGACCAATATGTTAAGTCTTCACTCGTCATAAGTAACCTTACTTTTCGATCTAGAACCGATAACTATTTTCCTGGAAGAATCCCATAAACAACTAGCTCTTACTCCATCACTGCCATATTGCCACGTTAAACCCCAACTTAACTTTTCATGACCGAGTACGAAAACCACTCTCGTACAAATTGCAACCTTATTCTGATGAGCACGTCAGATACCAGTTGTTCCCTTCCTGAAAGAGGAGAGTGATCTATCCAAATCCTCTTCCTTACGCCTCCGTCCTATAACACAAAAGTACTCTAACCAATATATCCTAAGAAATCTTACTTCACAACAAGGTTTCCACAAAATTCTTCCTTCATTTTCTTATTCTCAATTTCTCTTCTTTATTACACGCGGTCACTATCCTTTTCCCAAATCTGATGGTCCTTACCAAACTTACACTCGTCCCCGCATATCGATACCTAATACGGTGCCATTGCTAAATTGTTGACCTGCCATTGGTACACCAGTGCCACGCAAACCATCATAATACCTTGACGATGTTGAAACGTTTCCCAACCCAATCATACCTTGAACAAATTATTCTTGTTAAGCGATAAACACACATCTGCAACATTCGAGCAACCCAACACTGAAAAACATGGAGATCACGAGGTCCTATGTACTATCTGTCCCCTTTCTCAAGAAAACCCCCACAATAAACAAGTCTTAACCAAAATCCCACACAATTGAATCCTCAAGCCGTATATCACAACCCAACCGGAGGGCCATGACGGGCACTCGGTGCTAACTTACCCGGGCACCTCTTATCGTACATCCACATTCGCATCTAGGTGGACCACATGGCTAACGCATAATTTACATACAAAAATAGTGCTAATCTCGTTGGGCAACAATGCATTTATATCATCATTAATAACAATTCCCATATCCGTATACACAAGCCGACGAGGCTATCAAAATGATATACAAAATATGAGCCGACAAGGCTACAAGACATCTAACCATACATAACTGTCTACGAGCCTCTAAGAAGAGTATGTAACATCATATAGGCAGGACAGGACCCCGTTGTGCCCATATGTATGTACACAAAAGAATAATACCCAAAAGCTGTAGCTCCGGATGAAATGGAGCTCCTCTATGCAGTCACTGAATAGGAAATCTATGGATCAAGCCTGTCTCCCTGTCCACCTGTGGGCATGACGCAACATCCACAAACAATAGGACGTCAGTATGAATAATGTACTGAGTATGTAAAGCATAATCAACATCATAGTAGAAGCATAATAGACAGCACAAGAAATAACATGAGATGGGAGAATCAGGAGGTAATAGAGTCATTTGTACCTCTAGTGGCCTTCATCATATCTACTTACTTGTCTTTCATAGGGACCTTCCATTTCTAATGCTTACTTATGTACATATATACATATACATATTTGTATTCGTATTTATTCATTCTCGTATCCATATCATACCCGACCATGAAGGTTCGATATTTCACATACCCGGCAATGACAAGGCTCGGTGATTATACATGTCTGGCCCTACCAAGGCTCAGTGTTATCCGTATCCAACTGCAGTGGTGTACGCGCGATAGGTATCATACCCGACCATATAAGCTCGGTGTTACATAATAGTCATACATACTTAGACACGTATACATGAGAGTTCATAAGTATCATCAACATCATTACTATCATCGTTTTCGTTACATCTATCCTTAGAGGATCAACTATCATACTAGGGAGGTACTAGTAACGTGAAAGTATTGAGAATCATGAGCTTTTGTAATCTTAGAGATAGAATCGTTTGGAAGACATTATGGAACTCATGAAAGGATATATAGCAAAGGAACCATGCCTTAATGAAAGAAGGGTTAGCCTTACATACCTCTTTGTCTACTTAACTATTTAACGTTCACCGTCGAAGCTTGAATAATCTACATTTAGAAGGATTCGTACCATAGTTAAGCCTTAATGATACTCTTAAATCTACTAGAATAATTCATGATTTAACGAAATTGGGCAGCATATCCCCTATTCCATCGACTTCTACTATAATACAATACAACTCCCAAACATCCACAATAACATCCACAATATCACAATCGAGTAATCACATTACATTAAGCCTTCAATATTCATTCTCATATTCAACTCGTACTAGCAACTTCATACCAACTTTTGCACATTTTCATACAATGCTTCCTCATCACCATTATTACCTTCCATAACAAGATTATATCCATATCATACTAAGAATCATGACTCAAGTTAGCTTACTACTCACAACATCATAAAAGCTACATTTAGACTTCATTTCCTACTTCCTTCTTCTACCAAAGTTTTGCTACAACCAAGCATTCTCAATAACATGAAATAAGCATGGAAACTAACCTTTTTATCCCATAGGAACAAGCTTTGGAGCAGCTATCAACTTGTGCAAAAACCCTAGCTACAATGCCTAAGTATTTCTTGAAATCTACCAACCCTAGGAAGCCTTCTAACACATGAACACTTGATTCTTGCTATTTGATCTTTGTAATCCCTTGGGTTTGAGTGAAATATGTTTGGAGAAAGGTTTTGGAGCTTTGGAGAGCTTGGAAGAAATGTGGGAAATGAAAATAAAGTGGGGGTCGACCTTGTATATAAAATGAAATATCTAACTCGACCCGGTTATACGACCGATTATACAGGCCGTATAATTTATACGGTCCGATATGGACCGTATAATCTTCCCAAGTTGCACCCTACTTGTTACAGCCCGGAAAATTGTGCGCTTCAAGATCGTAGACGGCGTGGTACGAGCTCGGAAAAAAGTAAAGTTATACAAGGATTAGGGATGAAGATTAGATGATCTGAGTATAAGAATACATATATTTATGACATTTGGAGACCATAGGGGGTGAGTCGGTCCATATGTTGCTTGATGAAAAGCCCTCGTCACTGTAAGCCAAATGGGTCCCACACACCGGGACTTTTATAAAGGACATATGAAGAGATATATGAGTAGTACATGGAAATTTTAGCAAGTCCTAAGAAGGACCCTTAAGCCAAATATGGACATAAGCCCTCCAAAAGGACGATTTAAGGAAACATTTTCGGATGATCTGACTTGGAGGGTCCAAAACGACATTAAACGTTTGGAAGTTCGAAAAACACCAAGAATTAAAGTTGTATATAATTGAAAGAGCTTTCCACTATAGGTCGTGGACCCTTACAAGATATCGGCATCAAGAGTTATGACCTTTTTACTGAATGAACGCGCAATCAGAAAATTAAGGCTGCACGAACGCGCCCAAAGGGGGCGCGATCGCGCTGAGTTAATTTTCGGTCAGTCCAGGTAGAACCTGGACCGTTCTATAAAAGGGGAGGCCCCCTTATTTTTCCGCCAAACACACCCAAAACCTCCCCAAACCTTCCATAAAATTCAGCAACTTTCCATCATCAACCTTTTAGCCCAAAACCAAGTATAATTCCCAAATCTCAGTCCAGATGACATATAGTTGCGACTACAAAATTTTGTATTGAGGCGTTGTCGCTCAATTTCAAGGTGCAGGAGTGAAGATATAGTATTATTATTGAGATAAAGGTATGAATCTCTTATTATTAGCGATAATCTTGGTTTAATTACGGAGAATGAGTTATTAAATTGTTGTAAATTAATTCTGTTGGTGGAAATATAGGACAAACACCATATGGACTGTTCTATGGAATAATTTGATATGGGAAATGATGTTATTAATGTTGGTATTGTTATTGTTGTGTTGGTTGTTGAATTCAGAATTCGAGCTAGGCATATAAACAGGGGAGATGCTACCTGATTTTCGGTAGAATATAGAATAGTTTGATTTGAAACTTGGAATAAGTGTGCGATAAAAAGGCTAACGTTAGTGTAAATCCTCTTAAATGTAGACTTGCGAGCTTGGACGAAAAATCATAGCTAATAGGAGGTTGAACAGGTATGTTAAGGCTCGTCCCTTTCTTTCAAAGGCATGATTCTTATGTTATGATTCCATAAATGTTTTCCATAACCGCCTTGTTTTCAAAAGCTAGAATTTTATGACTCTTAAAGATTATTACGATGTTAAATGAAAAATGTTCTACAATGATTGTGACGATGATGATGGTCCTCTCCTAGAAACTCCGAAGAGCATTATGAGATTATTGAGCCATTCCATGAATCCCTAGATCTTACTTATTGTTGATGGTCTCGCCTCATAATTTTTGTTCCTTCGAGGTGAGATATAGCAAAGATAACGATTCTATTTTCAGTGCTACCTAAGTTCATGATTCTCAAGACTCCTGTGACATTATCGATTTCATCTTACGATGGTTGATCCTTCAAGGAATGATATAGTGACAATGGTAATGCTAATGATAATGTTGATTTCATGTATGTATTTTTTTATGTGTGTGTATGTATGTATGCATTGCATCCCACTGATCAGCTGGGGATAACACCGAGTCCCGAAAGGGCCAGGTAAGATAACACCGAGTCCCGAAAGGGCCAGGTAAGATAACACCAAGTCCCGAAAGGGCCGGGTAAGATAACACTGAGTCCCAAAAGGGCCGGGTAAGATAGCACCGAGTCCCGAAAGGGTCGGGTAAGATAGCACCAAGCCTATATGGCCGGGTAAGATAACACCATGTAAGATGCTATATATATGTGTATATATATTACCACACCGCAACGGCCAGACGAGATATTATATATGGATATGTATGGAAAAGTCCTTTTTTTTTAAAGCTAAGCATGCACGACATGCACCTTAAAATGGCATTCAAAGGCACAGGCTAATCCCTTTTATGTTAATTATCCTCATACGTTCATTATATTATTTCCCATGTTTGGTATTTCTTAATATGCTACTATTCATGCCTTACATACTCAGTACATTGTTCGTACTGACGTCCCTTCTTGTGGACGCTGCGTTCATGCCCGCAGGTGTAGATAAACGAGACAAGGATCTTTCATAGTAGGCTGTCTTCAGGTACCAGTTCTGATTGGTGAGCTCCATGTCTTCCTGGAGCACTGCCTAGTATATATATATATATATATATATATATATGTATGTATGTATGATTTTGTTCATGGTATGTCGGGGGCCCTATCCCGACTTGTATACTTCAGTCATGTTCATAGAGGCTTTGCAGACAGTACCTGTGTACAGCTTAGTCATAGTGTGACGATAGTAATGTTGGCATCATGGGTCCAATGTACATATACGTATGCATGATATTATGTTCTTATTTAGCCTCTCGATCCTATTGTTTCCATTTGAGACACGAAGGATGTAAGTTATAAGTTGGTTCGCTCGGTTTCCGTAAGGTGCCAGGTGCCAATCACGCCCTACCAAGGGTGGTGTGATACTACTCTGGAACAAATCTACGGACCATCATACGGGCCGTATAATTTATACGGTCCGTACAAATGGCCGTACAATTGGAAATTTTTCGAATTCCATTCTTGTCGACTCGTTTGAGTTCCAATCCTCATGGAACCTTCTTGGCACTTATGTAGCACTTCATTAACCATACAATAGGCCCTATAGCAGCCCCTCAAGATAATCCTGAATAAATATTAGCTCAATTATAGCGGAAACCTTCCGAACACGACTTACATTTCACTTCCTTCAACAAACTAAACTTCACCTATTCGTATGACTCGAAATATTATAGTATGCACCTTAAGCCATCTAATACTTCCCTTAATCTCATAAGGATTTCATAATCATCCTAAGCTCACACTAGCCTACCCACAAGGCAACACATCTGGAATTTCCGAGGTGTAACACCGTAGATAGAAACTAAACTTTGTCATGCATCCGAATCAGGATGACCCATTTCATACCATACCACGCCATGTCATAACAAAACCGTTGAAATAAGAATTTAAGGACAAGTTTCCTCATTTTGTGGGTGATTAAGAAGAGAAAATTCAGCTACCAATTGGAATCGACTAGATACCAATTCGAATGAAGTAGCACGAAAGGAATGGAAGAATTGGCAGTTTCTGAAATGTCTTATAGCCTCTAGCAGATAAGTACGAAACTCATCATACCAATCCACAAGACTGTACTAGACATGCTCTTATACTTATAGACCGGATAACCTAAGGCTCTGATACCAACTTATAACGACTCAAATCACGGATCGTGCGGGCACCTACCCAGTCCCACCTAGTAGGCGACCCGTCCTTTATGCAACGTCTACCATAACATAAGTAAGTAAATAAGAAGATAAACAGTCTCAAATCATAGATAGATAATAATTCGAAATACTACAACATGAACCCCCGAATATGGTCTAAATAGTTTAAGAGCAACTAAGTACATATGTCTAGAATAAACAAGTCTGAAATAATAAATCTGTCTCAGGATATGAAATAAAGACAGTAGGATAGAAGAGTCTCAGGATAGCGGATCGGAATATGGCTCGCCCTGGAAACTCACCCACGAGGGCCTGAATGGAGTCTGGAACAAGTTCTGCACTAAGAAAAGAATGCAGCAAGGCATCAGCACAAACAACAAGTACCGGTAGGCATCATAGGTTGAAAATAAATAGTTCACATATATGAAGAAAGAAATCAACAAATAGGCATATAAACAGTTAAATATAGTCACTAAGCACATCCACGTAAGACTTGCAGTAATATGAACCACAATAGATCTCACTAGTCTGCAATCATAGCTTAAGCGGAAACCTCAAGTCCTCAAATCCATCAAGTGTCTAGGTAAGTGACCAACAAGCACACAACAACTCAATGAATCATCAACCAAGGAATCAATGCAGAAATGAACTATGTAATGCAATAAATGCACTGGCCAACTGTCTCATACCGTACACACGGACTAAAAACCTCCATGTCTCAATAGTCATGACCCATGGGGGACCCGCGAAGTCCATGTACTAGGCACTCAACACAAAGCCCTGAGAAAGTCATCAATTTTCCATACATTTCCATAATCTTTTTCCATCAATTTCTCTATTGGAACCACACAACATCACCATGAGAAATGCAGGATGAAATATATGCATGAATGTCGAATTCAACAATGATCATGAGGGTGAATAAACATAACAACATTCGTAAATCAATTACCAATACAAACTTATTCCCAAATCTGTGCAATGGCACATCCGCAACAATTTCCCTTTGGACCACATAGATAACATCAAATAATATATGCAAGGGATGCCATATGAAATATGTGTGTAGCAAACACCACAATAAGAAGCCTCGGATGTTTCACTTTCTCTCTTGTCATTATTATTATTATCAAATCACAGTTCATAATAATGAATCATGTAGACTGTGTATGGATGATAAGCATGATATCAATCTCAGCATAAGCCTACCAAATTCGTGCCTCTATATGAGCACACATCACAATAACAATACCAAATCCAATTCTTCCTTTATCAGCGATAAGTGACAAGATAAGTGAGAGACGAACGTATCACAACCGCAACATAGCAAATAAGCAACAAGCCCAACACCACACACATGGCAACAAGCCAAATCATAATAAACGAGGCGACAATCCCACAAAGTCATCAGCAATACCAACCTAAGAATATCCATCCCAACTTCATACCCGAAGGCTTAGCATGCTTTCTCCATCAATAATTGTCACGACCCAATTTAGGATCGCGCGGGCACCTACCTTTCCCTCCTCGGTAGGCGAACCCTCAATCAATAAAACATTAATCAAGTAAAGACAATTTGAATATTCCAATAACTAAGTACGATTAACAGCGGAATTCAATTACCTAATAAACTCCAATATTGAAATTTTACAACCGTTAAATAAATAAACTCTTTTCAAGTTCCCACGACCTGGTCTAGACTAGTACAAGAGCGACTAAATGATACAAATTATAACAACACTATAAAACCCAACCTCCATCAGGGAATGAAGTGGGAGGAGGCCTTTAGATTAGGCACCGCGCATCTCCGAACATGTTGCAATCAATCACCTGAAACACTCTACACCCAAAAAGGGTGTAGCAAGAGCAATATCAGTACAATCAACAAGTACTGAGTAAGTATCATAGGCCGACAATGATTAGAAACACATATCAGTAAAAGAAGTCATAAATAAACATGATCAGCAACTAAATCAAGTCCTACATCTATTTACCGCACAATATGACACCAAGACCCTTAACTCATTCACCTTCTGCTAATAACCAGAAGCCATATCCACAACAATATCACAACAATCATATATCATTAATACCATTCGTTTTTACTCTAGGAGTTGACTCTTCACTATGATATCTTTAGTCTACTTCCTTTAGAGGCCAAACATACAACTGATCCTACGAACGATCCACAAGACAAACCAACCTGTAAAAGCCACAGATAATTGAAGACAAGTATACATCCTCGCCTAAGTAGCATCTAATCCTAATTGTGCCAAGTCTCAATATATCAATCCGAATCCAACATTACAAGTAAAGACCAAATCATCTCAAACAAGCCATAATGCAATGCGATGTTATGCCAATGTTGTGTACACATGTACTCCGGATGGAAATATCGACATCTCAATAGCACAACCCAGTGTGACTCACGAAGTCTAAGTGCCACCCGTCCCGGATCTTTGCCCACGGGGGGTTCTCACCGGCACCACTCTGAGGTACCGGCGGAGTCAATGCACTCGCTCAATCAACGATTTCGGAACGAATATCGGATAAAGGCCTCTCACATCACTCAAGTAAAAATCGAGCCCTGTTCATCACAGTGTTTCATTAAGTATCATCAGTATCTCAACAGTATATCATGAAGAATGAGAGTGCGTGCAATGCATGTATCATCATCAATAATCATGCTCAATATCACAAGTACCAATAATGGTACGCCAACAATATATCCGAATCACTAACTCCAATAATGGGTGCGCCAACAATATATCCGAATCACAAACACCAACAATGGGTGCGCCAACAATATATCAGAGTCACCAATACCAACATGGGTATGCCAACACTATTAGCAATATCTACACAAGTCATACGGAATTCTATCCACATACCAACATCAAATTAAGGTACCACCATAACACAAACAAGTAGTAACAATAATTCTCAATACCAATTACTCACTCATGGCATCAAGCAAACACAATAGATCAAATCAGTCGCAATACAATATTACCGCTCTTCCTATATTAGCCTATTAGCTTCATACAAGTAAATTCACCTCCTACTCACAAGTCATTCATTCCAACTCAGTCTAGAACTCAATCGAAGCCGTTGGTACATTTTATCCTTCCATTTATCAACTAGATTCACTATTAATAGCATACCATACTTAATCACATATTACGAAAATTCTCATCATGAGACACAGAAAATATGTATCACCCATTACTCCCAAGTCACATAAAATCCACTGATACTCACGAAAACCAATCAAGCATACTAAAGAATCTACAGGCCACAAGCCCGAACATACAAATCTCCAATTCCTATACATGCATTCTCCGTTCCTTCTAATACATGAATATAGCAAAATAACCGGAGTCTACCGAAAAGGAAGCCGTAACCTACCTGGCAGCCGAACAGGTGCCACGAACCCACACATTTGCCTTGTCATTCGAAGCATCTCCAAATAATCAAACTCTATTCACATGTAAATTTATGTAAGAAAGCATGAAGAATGATATCCATATTGACTACTCTCTATTCGGGTTAAATTCCACCCTTAATTTAGGGAAAACGGGTCTCATGGCCAAAACAGGAATTTTATGGTCAAATTACTGAATTCAATACCAAAAGGTCAAAACCTATTACTATAATCATACGAATACTCAATTAATTCTCAAAATCATCAATTATACGAAAACCCCCAAATTTGGGTCTAAGAACCCTAACTTTGATTTAAGAATTTCAACTCTAGAATGTAAGATTATTGATTAGCAAGCCTAGATATAACATTACCTAGCATGAACAACAACAATTACTCATAGCTTAGGAAGCCAATTTGTTTTTAAGGTCCTTTTAAGAAAAACCCTACAAACCCACTTTTGATTTTGAGGATTCTATGGTTAGATTAGGAATTAGGAGATGAAGCTAAATGATTATGGAGCCAAGAACCTTACCTTAGTGGAGAAATAGGTAGAAAACCCTTCAGTTCGCCTCTCTCTAGCCCTTAGAATGAAATAAGAATAATGACTCAGTGTCTAGGGTTTTTACAAATATAGATGTATTCTGGTATAGCAATACCGCTGTAGAGGCCATCGTGTCGCCCTAGCGGTACTGCACCAGCGGTGCCCAGACCGCTACGGCAGTCTAGTCATACATCTCTTAATGTCGCTCCATCGTCATCCTCAACGCTCTAGATGTGCCACTGTAGCGGTCCTAGTGCGGCTGCGGCGGACACCAATTAATTAGAAACCAGAAACAATTCAAATTTTTCGTAAAATCAACCCCGAAACTTGATTATCATTCGAGACCCAAGATACACAAAAAACATATGCAGATATACATAAAAACGCGCTATGAACTCACCCGCGACTTCGAATTTCCCAAATACGGTCTCGTTGACCAATTCAACTCTCGATCAAAGGTTCTCACTTAAGGTCAAGATTTCTCACAAGACAAAATGAACACTAACGAGGCTAAAAAATGGTCAATAAGGAAAAAAAATCACGCTAATGACCAAACAGATTGTTACAATAATTAACTTCTATATATGCTTCGCTAACTGATGTCTAACCGTAAGGTAAGCCGTAACCTGCCTCGTTGCCGAGCTAGTGCCTGGAACAATCCGATCTGAGCTTGCCCTTCGAAAGAGCCTCTGAATACTCAAATTCTATCAATTATTGAATTCTATGATAGAAATGAGAAACAACGGTACCCATATTTCTATACATTCGTTCGAATAAAAAATAACTAAGGAAAAGAGCGAAATCGGGCCCACAAAGGTAAAATGGGTATTTCAAAGGAATAGGTAACCCAATGTTCTAGAAGTCCAATTCTACTCTCCAATTGCTAATTTGTCTCAAGTATTGATTAATTTCATCATTCAAAGCAAAACCCCCCCAAATTATACATAAACCCTAGTTTTTCCTGTTACACCTTGGAAAATCCCCCGTATATGTACAGTGAATAAGCTAACCAAGAGAGTACCGTATGCGATGTTTTGACGAGCAATAAAGAGTCTTAGCTGACCCTCGACAAGATTCTAAAGGCATACAATGCAATGAGAGAAAGTTGCCAAGGAAGATGAATCACACGTTGTGTATCGGATAAGAATAACAAGCAACGATTTAGTGATGGCATAAAGAGGTCTTAGGGATAAGCAATAACGTCTTTTAAATGGGTATTGAAGTGTTAAACAAGTGTTAAGGAGGTTCCACAAGGATCGGCGATCAAACGAGTCGACGAAAACAAGTTCCGGAGAGCTGGACAACATATGGCCAGACATACTGGCCGTATAATATATACGGACCGTATGTCAAGTCCGTAGATCTAGCCCAGAACACCAAGGTTCACTGGACCAAATATATGGTCCAAACATACGGTCATTAAATATTATACGGACCGTATGTTGGTCCGTATAAAGATAGTCGGTCAGCTTTTGGTATTTTAATATAAGGGACTGTTTCATTTCATTTTTCATTTCATTCACTCTCCACTCTTCAAGAACCATCTAGAAGACTCTCTGCTCTTCCACTACAAGAGAAATCCAAGGGAAACTAAGATCAATAACACATAATCCATGAATCAAAGTGTATGAAACTCAAGTAAAGCTCATCTTCTTCAAAGGAAACCAAGAGAGGTGAGATAAGGTTTTGGTGGAAGAGGGAGAAATACACTCAAGACTTGTTCAACCAGCATCCAAGGTAAGTTTCGTGACCATTTTATGTTGTTTAAGGTATTGGAAGGATAAGATACCCGAATTGTAGAAGAACATAGCAAATGGGTCATTCAAGAGTGAATAGTGTCATGAGTGAGTGGTAGTTGAATTGAATCATGAATGTTAGTGTGTTGTGAGTATGAATATGTTATAAATGACATGTATACCATGAGATAAGTGTGATACATGGGAAAATACGATAGCGAACCCAAAACCATAAATGTGGGGAAAAAGGAAGAGAAATGGTGGATCATGGCCATTGTATATGAATGATAATTGTGATTTGCTATATTGGGATTGTTATTGTGGGTGATTGGGAGTTGATATGGAATACGGGAAAAGTAGTATAAACAAAGGAAGTGCTGCCCAATTTTCTCTAGAAATAGTAGTGCGTTCTTATAGTTGGTTAACTAACGATCGTACGAATCCTCTTTTGAAGGTAGAGGCGTGACATTGAAGGAGAATAAGCAAATGCTAAATTGCTTAAATGACAAAGGTATGTGAGGCTTAACTCTTCTTTCAAAATGCATGAATCCTTCAAGCTTTCCCCAAATCCTTTTATAAGATGAAGCTTAAGAGTCCTTCTATATATTAAATCCCCTATGAGCATGATAGTGATGACAATGAGCTAGAGTCTAGGGACTCAAGAAATTGTGGCATGATGTTCCTACAATGCTAATGATGCTATTATTTTTAACACTCGCCTTACGTTTTCTTCCCTTCAAGGCGAGGCATGATACTTATAAATGTCCATAATACAGTCGGGGGGGGGGGGGTTCACGACCTTACGTCACCCGACATAGTATGGTTGTCTTAAAGCCTAATGAATGCTCTTAATGCTAATGTATGTTATGACAATAATATGATAAGCATTGCTAACTTGTATCACTATGGGATACATGGAACACTAAGAAATGAGAACATGATGCTATGGCTTAAGATGTATAATAATGACGTGTTATGATTGATGTCGTGATGATATGCTTCCACCGCGCCTATGTGGCCGGGCATGTCACCGCTAATGCGGGCTGTGATGTTTACACCGAGCCGAGAGGGCTGGGCATGATCACCACTAGTGGGCAGCATGTGAGGGTTACCCGGACGCGAGTAACGATACAGATTATGATGTGATGATGTATATGATGACGTACGTGATGATGTATGGGATGTGATAACATGTGTGCTATGATTGTGTAAAATGTGAAATATGATAGTAATACGATTGCCTATCACATGTGTACAGGTTATATCTTTGTCCCATGACTCATGATTTTCTATTATGTTTGTTTATTTCATTCCTGCCTTACATACTGAGTACAATATTCGTACTGACGTCCTTTTTCTATGGACGCTGTGTTCATGCCCACAGGTAGACAGGAAGGATATCTTGCTCCGGATTCTTAGAGGCTGCTAGCTGATTGGAAGCCCTCCATTGTCCCGGAGGTACCTATGATGATTCTTTTGTGTACAGTTGTAGATGTCATCTCTTAGAGGCTCGTAGATACTCGACGTGGGTCGTGTGGTTTTATAGCATGGTCATTATGTATATATATGTGTGTGTGTATATTATTTTGCTAGCCTAAGGGCTCGTATGTATAAAAGCATTTCGTTTCTAAATGAAAATGGATTTTGTTATAAATAAAGCATGAATCGGATAAATGATTACTAGTAAGCTTAATAAGTGATGACACGAGCGGTGCTCGGTGATTAGACCCGGGTACCCGTCACGGCCCTAGCTGGGTCGTGACAAAAGTGGTATCAGAGCAGTTCGATCCTAGGAAGTGTCTACGAGCCGTGTCTAGTAGAGTCTTGTTTATGGTATGTAGCGCGCCACATCAATAAACAAGAGGCTACGGGGCATTTAGGAAAAATGACCATCTTTCTTCTATGAGATCGTGCGATAGAGCCGTGTATAAGATGTTATCCTCTCTAATAGTGTGTTATTATTTCAGAATGCCGCCAAAGGGAAAGGCTACAGCCGCCCAGAAGGGCAAGATTACAACAAAGAGGCGGGCAAAAAGAGAGCCTCTGAAGAATGTAGAGGAAGGCGAATCACACAACGAGGCCTTGTCAAATACTTCTTCTACCCCGCCTAATGTGGAAGAGCACGGAGGAGCCCCAGCTCCAATTCCTCCACCAGCTGCTTTGGGTCAACAAATGACCGAGGCTATTCAGTTATTGACCCAATTGGTTGCCGCACAAGCACAACGACAACATGTGGGCTCAAGTGACCGGGCAGCAAGTACAAAGGCCCGTGATTTTATGAGTCTAAATCCCCCAGAATTCTTCGAGTCAAAGCCGGAGGAAGACCCACAAGGTTTTATTGATGAAATATTGAGGACATTGAAGATTGTCCATGCCTCCGAAACCGAATCCATGGAGTTGGCATCCTATAGACTCCGGGATATGACGGTGTAATGGTACAACAATTAGGTGTTATCAAGAGGGGAGAATGCGCCTCCTCCACTTTGGCAAGAGTTTGTAGATGTTTTCATCCGCCACTATTTGCCACCCGAGGTCCGCCGAGCTAGAGCGGATATATTTTTGAATTTGAGACAGGGAAACATGAGTGCCCAGGAGTATAGTATGCAATTCAATTCTTTGGCTAGTTATGCTCCGACTATGGTGGCCGACATGAGAGATCGGGTACATAGATTTGTGAGTCGTCTAGACCGCATTTATTCAGAGATTGTCTGACGGCTTCCTTGCAAGACGGGATGGACATTTCCCGGATACATGCCATGCTCAGAATTTAGAGGGGCGACAACAACAACAAATGGGCGATCGCGACAGTGATAGGAGACAAAACAAAAGGGCAAGATCTGAGGGCACAGGTGGTGATTATAGAGGGGGATTAAGGCAGGCTTATTCCAAACATTCAGGCCAGTCAGCGACTAGTGCACCTCCCCGGTTTGCGGACAGGGGATTTGATCGCTCTTTTTCATCAGGACAGGGTCAGAGCTCGAGAGCTTCGGGTTCTCAGTTTGAGGGTGATTATACTCAGAGGAGACCGCCAGTTCCACGATGTAGTCGGTGCCGCAAATTACATTCAGGGCCGTGTCGTCAGGACACTGATGGTTGTTATGTTTGTAGGCAGACCGGACATTTGATACGAGATTGTCCCTCGCGATATGGTAGAGGTGGGGTTCAGCCCACAGGCTCAGTAGTGGATTCCTCATCAGCACGCCCCGCAGGGCAGACTTCCCAGATGATAGCAGGCCGAGGCAGAGGCAGAGGGGCAGCATCTACTTCGGGTGCCACTCAGCCCCGTGTGTATGCTTTAGCGGGACGACAAGACCTCGAGTCCTCTCCGGATGTAGTCACAGGTATATTGTCTATATTCTCCTGTGATGGGTATGCATTGATAGATCTGGGTTCTACATTTTCTTATATTACTCCATATGTTGCTGGTTGTATCGGGGTAAAACCCGAGTCAATTAAACCCTTTGAGGTACTCACTCCCGTCGGTGATCCTGTGATAGCAAGACAAGTGTACAAAAATTGTGTTATTGTGATATGCGATCGACAGACCAAGGCTGACTTGATTGAGTTAGAAATGGTAGATTTTGATGTAATCATGGGTATGGATTGGTTGGCTTTGTGTTATGCTAATGTTGATTGTCGCACAAAAGTGGTTCGATTCCAATTTCCGGGAGTGCCCGTGCTTGAATGGCAGGGTAATACAGCATCTCCGAAAGGTAGGTTTATTTCCTACCTTAAGGCAAGGAAGATGATAGCCAAGGGTTATGTTTACCACTTAGTTCGGGTTCATGATACCGAGGCAAAGCCACCAATTTTCCAGTCAGTCCGGGTGGTGAATGAGTTTCCAGACGTATTTTCAGATGAACTTCCAAGTCTTCCACCAGAAAGGGAAATTGATTTCGCTATTGATGTATTGCCGGACACAAAGCCTATTTCTATTCCCCCTTATCGAATGGCTCCGGCAGAATTAAAAGAGCTAAAGGCGCAGCTGAAAGACTTGCTCGAGAAGGGATTCATTAGACCCAGTTCATCGCCGTGGGGAGCACCGGTCTTGTTTGTGAGAAAGAAAGACGAATCTCTACGAATGTGTATCGACTACAGGCAATTGAACAAGGTGACAATAAAGAATAGATACCCTCTTCCAAGGATTGATGATCTATTCGATCAATTGCAAGGTGCCAAGTGGTTTTCAAAAATAGATTTGAGGTCGGGCTACCATCAAGTGAGAGTTAGGGAAGCGGATATTCAAAAAACAGCCTTCAGAACAAGATATGGCCACTATGAATTCCGAGTGATGTCATTCGGGTTGACTAATGCTCCGGCTGTATTTATGAATTTGATGAACAACGTATTCAGGCCTCTCTTGGATCTATTTGTGATTGTATTTATTGATGATATTCTGGTATATTCTCGCACGGAATCGGAACATGCAGATCATTTAAGGATCGTTCTTGGTATTCTTCGAGCCCGGGAGCTATATGCAAAATTTTCAAAATGCGAGTTTTGGCTGAATTCTGTGACATTTGTGGGTCATGTTATTTCCAATGACAGTATTCGAGTCAACACTCAGAAAAGTGAAGCAGTGAAGACTTGGCCAAGGCCTACGACACCTACAGAAGTTGGTAGTTTTCTGGGTTTAGCAGGCTATTATAGAAGGTTTGTAGAGGGATTTTCATCCATTTCAGCCCCATTGACGAAGTTAACCCAGAAGTCAGCTAAATTCCAATGGAATGACGCTTGTGAATGTAGTTTCCAAGAGTTGAAAAACAGGTTGACCTCAGCTCCAGTTTTAACACTTCCAGAAGGGCTAGATGGCTACGTTGTGTATTGTGATGCTTCCGGTGTGGGATTAGGATGCGTGTTGATGCAACATGGTAAAGTTATTGCATATGCTTCGAGACAATTGCTGAAACATGAAAAGAACTATCCGACGCATGATCTTGAATTGGCTGTGGTTATTCATGCCCTGAAAATGTGGAGGCATTATCTGTATGGTGTGCATGTTGATATCTATACAGATCACAAGAGCCTGCAGTACATTTTCAAGCAAAGGGAGTTGAACCTGTGGCAGAGGTGGTGGTTAGAATTATTAAAAGATTATAATGTTAACATTTAATACCACCCCGGGAAGGCGAATGTAGTAGCCGATGCACTTAGCCGCCGATCAATGGGCAGTTTAGGTGAAATCCCTCCGGAAAGGAAAGAGATGGTTCAAGAACTTCATCGATTGGCTAATCTTGGAGTGCGTGTAATTGATTCAGGTGATGCAGGTATTAGTATCAAAGATTCCACAATTTCGTCCTTGGATCTGGAAGTGAAGGAACGACAGTATGAAGATCCTCAGTTATGTCATTATAGAGACGCGTCGCATGGAAAGGAAAAGTCTTCGTTTGAAGTTTCTAGAGATGGAATTCTTAGACACCGAGGCAGGTTCTGTGTGCCGAATGTGGCGGAATTGCGCCGACGAATTCTAGAAGAAGCACATTGCTCTCGATATTCTATTCACCCGGGTTCAACCAAAATGTATCATGATCTCAAGATGATGTATTGGTGGGATGGCATGAAGAGAGACATAGCAGAATTTATAGCACAATGTCCAAATTGCCAACAAGTAAAAGCGGAACATCAAAAGCCAGGAGGCTTATTGCAAGCGATAGAAATACCCACTTGGAAATGGGAAGTGATTAACATGGATTTCATCATTGGATTACCTCGTTCTCGTGGTAAATATGATTCTATATGGGTGATCGTGGATAGATTGACAAAAGCAGCCCATTTTCTTCCAGTTAGAACCACGTACTCCGCAGAAGACTATGCAAGGTTGTATCTCAGGGAAATTGTGCGACTCCATGGTATTCCATTGTCTATTATCACGGATAGAGGAGCACAGTTTACAGCTAAGTTCTGGAAGTCTTTTCAAGAAGGCTTGGGCACGCAAGTGAAGTTTAGCACGGCATTTCATCCACAAACTGACGGGCAGGCCGAGCGTACCATTCAAACCTTAGAAGATATGCTACGGGCGTGTGTGTTGGATTTTGGTGGTAGTTGGGATGATCATTTGCCATTAATTGAGTTTGCATATAACAACAACCACCATTCTAGTATACAAATGGCTCCGTATGAAGCGTTATATGGAAGGAAATGTAGATCTCCAATCGGATGGTTCGAAATAGGAGAAGCACAATTAGTAGGCCCCGAATTGATCCAGCAAGCAGCGGAAAAGGTCAAGGTGATTTGAGATCGGTCGTTAACAACCCAAAGTCGCCAAAAGTCCTATGCAGACAACCGCCAACGAGACTTGGAGTTTCAAGTTAACGATTGGGTATTTTTGAAAGTTTCACCAATGAAAGGGATAATGAGATTGGGGAAGAAGGGGGAGCTAAGTCCTAGGTACATCGGACCCTACAAAGTCATTCGCAAGGTGGGAAAGGTAGCATATGAATTGGAATTTCCTTCGGAGCTTGAATCAGTCCATCCAGTCTTTCATGTTTCGATGCTCCACAAGTGTGTTGGAGATCCCACAAAGATTGTCCCGATAGACGATGTGCAGATAACAGAAAGGCTAACTTATGAAGAGGTGCCTATTGCCATTTTGGATAGGCAAGTGCGAAAGCTTCGAAATAAAGAGGTAGCTTCAGTCAAAATCCTATGGCAAAACAAAAATCGAGAAGAAATGACTTAGGAGGCAGAAGGGAAGATGAGGTCCAAGTATCCGCACTTATTCCAACCCCCAGGAGAGATACAAAATGAAACGCCAACAATATAAGGTATGTATGCTTTATCTTTATGTTTTTGGTCATGTGAGGCCATAGATATGATGCTATTGTGATATAGCCCTATGAGGCAATGATATTATGGGTTGTTGTGACAGGTAGGTAGTGCCAAGTTACAGGGGAAACTCTGGCAAATCTTTTGTAGAATCTCGAGTGTTTAACATTCGAGGACGAATGTTCCAAAAGGGTGGGAGAATGTTACACCTTGGAAAATCCCCCGTATATGTAAAGTGAATAAGCTAACCAAGAGCGTAGCGTATGCGATGTTTTGATGAGCAATAAAGAGTCTTAGCTGACCCTCGACGATATTCTAAAGGCATACGATGCAATGAGAGAAAGTTGCCAAGGAAGATGAATCACACGTTGTGTATCGGACAAGAATAACAAGCAACGATTTGGTGATGGCATAAGGAGGTCTTAGGGATAATAAATAACGTCCTTTAGATGGGTATTGAAGTGTTAAACAAGTGTTAAGGAGGTTCCACAAGGATCGGAGATCAAACGAGTCGACGAAAACAAGTTCCGGAGAACTGGACAACATACGGCCAGACATACTGGCCGTATAATACATACGGACCGTATGTCCAGTCCGTAGATCCAGCCCAGAACACCAAGGTTCACTGGACCAAATATACGGTCCCAACACACGGTCAGTAAATATTATACGGACCGTATGTTGGTCCGTATAAAGATGGTCGGCCAGATTTTGGTATTTTAATATAAGGGACTCTTTCATTTCATTGACTCTCCACTCTTCAAGAACCATCTAGAAGACTCTATACTCTTCCACTACAACAGAAATCCAAGGGAAACTAAGATCAATAATACATAATCCATGAATCAAAGTGTATGAAACTCAAGTAAAGCTCATTTTCTTCAAAGGATACCAAGAGAGGTGAGATAGGGTTTTGGTGGAAGAGGGAGAACTCCACACAAGACTTGGTCATCCATCATCCAAGGTAAGTTTCGTGACCATTTTATATTGTTTAAGGTATTGGAAGGATAAGATACCCGAATTGTAGAAGAACATAGCAAATGGGTCATTCAAGAGTGAATAGTATCATGAGTGAGTGGTAGTTGAATTGAATCATGAATGTTAGTGTGTTGTGAGTATAAATATGTTATAAATGACATGTAGACCATGAGATAAGTGTGATACATGGGAAAATACGATAGCGAACCCAAAACCATAAATGTGGGGGAAAAAGAAGAGAAATGGTGGATCATGGCCATTGTATATGAATGATAATTGTGATTTGCTATATTGTGATTGTTATTGTGGGTGATTGGGAGTTGATATGGAATACGGGAAAAGTAGTATAAACAAAGGAAGTGCTGCCCAATTTTCTCTAGAAATAGTAGTGCGTTCTTATAGTTAGTTAACTAACGATCGTACGAATCCTCTTTTGAAGGTAGAGACGTGACATTGAAGGAGAATAAGCAAACGCTAAATTGCTTAAACGACAAAGGTATGTGAGGCTTAACTTGTTATATCCCGTGTTTTTGCATATTCGAAAATTTTGAAATAATTGTGACTTGTATGAAATAAGGCCATATTCTGATTCTAGCCAATATGTATATGTTGTTCATGAAAAGTTTTGATGCGGAAATACAGAGGAAGGCCAAGGGCAAAATTGGAATTTTTGAAATTAGCTCCGTGAATTACAAAAATTAGCCACACATAATTGGCCTTGGGAAAACAAAAAAAAATGAAAGGCCTAAAAAAATGGGGTGGCCGGCCATGGAGCAAAATGGATTGGCCCAAGCCCACATCAATTAAATCCATGTGACAAATAATAAAAAGGGCCACCAAGTCTTCATTTTTCTGAAGTTTCAAGAACAACCAAGAACACAAAAAAAAATTGAGAGAAAAACAAGAGAGGGGTTCGGCCCTATAGAAAAAAAAAGAAAAATTTCAAGTCCTTTAACTTTGGTCCAAAAATATCTTCCTTCTTGAATTCTTGTTAAGTTCAAGACGCTCTTCGACGTGGTATAATTAGTTAAGCGAGAAAACTACGGTTTTGCGGCAAGTGAAAATTTGAAGAAAGGTAATGATTCTATTCTTTTATGTTACGGAAGAAGTATATATGTTATAATGATTAGAGTTGCATGAAAATTATGGAATTTATGTGAGTGTGTGCATGGCCGTGTAGTGTGTGTGAGGCCGTGTGGTATGGAGTGAAGGGGAAGATGAATTAAAGTTCATTTAGTTTGTTAGTTATGTCGTTGTGACCTTTGTGACGTAAATAAAGGTTTAACGATTTAAGCCGGCATTGAAATTGGTTGTATGTTGTTATGGGAAATTATGTGTTCCTAATATAGTTTTTATGTAATGATGGAAGTAGAGTTCTAAAATGTGAATTATGGTTGTTGTTAATGAATTTGGAATAAGACAATGTGACTTGGTGGTTTCGTTGCATTTGTAGAAGCTTCGGATGGATTATGGTTTTGGTGGAACTCTTGCATATTTTGTAGAATAATGTGAAATGCTTCCGAATTGTATTTGAATGGTCTTGAATTAGTAAATGAATATGAAAACGTTGATATTGGGTTGAAAGTGTGAAATTAGAGTAGAAGTTGTGCATTATGTAGAAAAGAAAACTATTTATGTTAGAATGTGTTTTGTAGTGATTGTTGATGTTGTTGGTACTGCTGTGGGTGTTGTTGTTGATATTTTGGCCGAGTTATATTCTCGGGGACGTTGAATTTATAGGGGAGGTGCTGCCCAAATTTTTGTAGACAAGTATGGATTTAAGATTGAGTTACTAAAGGCTTATAATTAATATTTGGTAATTGTGACCAATTGTAGATTTTGGACGAAACGGGACTTGAGTTTGGACGAACGTAAAACGCAAATAAGTTATGTAAAGTTTTACCTTTCTTTCTTTTGGCATGTCTTAGACATAATAGGTTTGGATACGAGTCTCGGGGACGACTCCACTCTTAGAAATCCGAGCTTCGTTTTGACTCTTTTTCATTCAATAGAATTGAATTAAGTACTCCTTATCTTATTGAAACAATTGCTCCAATATCTATAACTTGCCAAACGAAACCAGATTACACTAGAACCTTCATAAGTGACTCCATAAAGCTTACTATATCTAATTTGTGTACGCCACCCCGGTTGACCCGAGGTGGGCCCGCTGTTTCCGAGTCCGCTCCTAATGTGCTATTGATTCGTCTTCGAGCCATGTTTTAAGGAAACGTTTTAGCTACTCTCCTAACTGCTAACGACAATTGTTTTAAATATTCCATTGAGTCTTATTGACCATTCTGGAACGTAAAAATGATCCCAGAAAGATTAGTTCGATATAATCCATTGTGACATTCGAAAGACCCGCACTATGACTGCCGTCCGATTTCTTTATCATGATCTGTCCTTTGAGAGGTTCCATCGAGTTTTTGTAAATGTTTTATGTTTTATATTGCATTTAGTTACTCACCACTCTGCACGTGCATAATGTATTAACCTCTTTATGCTAACCCGGATTTACTTGAAACATGTTTGTGGTTTATCAATGCTTTCAAGAAAAAATAGTTTTGAATTAAAGAAAATATAAAGTTGAATTTTCAAACCACTCCGACGGAGAGCGCGAGATTTTATTATTTAGACTTTCCATGCGAGATTTTCAAGCCTAAGTTACTAGATGATTTCATGACGTAACTAAGTGTGCTATATGATATATGGCCTCAGCTCGTGCCTGAGTGAGCTATGGCCTTAGCTTACGCCTGAGTGCGCTATGGCCTCAGCTTATGTCTGAGTGTGCTATGTAACACATGGCCTTAGTTATGTTATGGATATTGTTTTTTTAAAAAAAAAAAGAGATTTCCATGCATTTGCATATTTGCATACATGCCCGAAGGGGCCATTATTGATATTGAGCCGGAAGCGGCTGCCCGAAGGGGCCATTATTGATATTGAGCCGGAAGCGGCTGCCCGAAGGGGCTATCATTATTTTGCTAGAAGCGGCGCGTGTGTTGCATTGCATTATTTACTTGAAGGAGGTGTGTTAGATTATATTACTTATTTTGAAAATGTTGGTTGGGTTGCAATTATTCACTCAAAGACTGCTTGAGACTTTGTGTATACATTTATGTTTCTTCTAGCGAAGGCTGTAGGTATTGGGTTTGGTTATGACTTCTTCTTTCCTAAATTATGCAATGGTTATCATTTATTGCCGCTTTACATATTCAGTACATATTCCGTACTGACCCCCTTTCTTCGGGGGCTGCGTTTCATGCCCGCAGGTTCAGGGACGCGACCCGGTGATCCAGCTACTTAGGGGGAGTCAGCACTGGGAGTCAGACAGCTCCACTTGTTTCGGAGGCTGTTCCTGTTTTGGTATAATTTTGTGTATATATTGTGCAGGTCATACTCTTTAGGAGTCTGCGAACAACGTGCGTGTCATGGGTACTATTTGGTTCTGTCGGTCACTACATTGTTGTACAGAACTAGTGGTAGCCTCTTTGGCTCGCCTTGTCCTATGTCATGTATATATATATATATATATATATATATATATATATGTGTGTGTGTGTGTGTGTGTGTGTGTGTGTGTGTGTGTGTGTGTATATGTAAATACGTTTGAGACGTTTTGAGTTGCATGTTGACTTTAGTATTTTATTTAAAATTTTCAGACATAGTTAAAAAAAAATCTATTGAACGCCATATTCGAGTACAAGTAGCATACGTTGGGTCATCGGGCAGGGTAAGCTCGGTCACTTGTCATGGCCCTAGGTTGGGTCATGACATAACTCTTCTTTCAAAAGGCATGAATCCTTCAAGCTTTCCCCAAATCCTTCTATAAGATGAAGCTTAAGAGTCCTTCTATATATTAAATCCCCTATGAGCATGATAGTGATGACAATGAGCTAGAGTCTAGGGACTCAAGAAATTGTGGCATGATTTTCCTACAATGCTAATGATGCTATTATTGTTAACACTCACCTTACATTTTCTTCCCTTCAAGGTGAGGCATGATACTCATAAATGTCTATAATACAGTCGGGGGGGTTCACGACCTTACGTCACCCAACATAGTATGGTTGTCTTAAAGCCTAATGAATGCTCTTAATGCTAATGTATGTTATGACAATAAGATGATAAGCATTGCTAACTTGTATCACTATGGGATACATGGAACACTAAGAAATGAGAACAT
Organism: Lycium barbarum; assembly: GCF_019175385.1. Classification (NCBI taxonomy): domain Eukaryota; kingdom Viridiplantae; phylum Streptophyta; class Magnoliopsida; order Solanales; family Solanaceae; genus Lycium; species Lycium barbarum. The sequence goes on from NC_083337.1 coordinate 30,744,876, forward strand.
GATGTTATGGCTTGAGATGTATAATAATGACGTGTTATGATTGATGTCGTGATGATATGCTTCAACCGCGCCTATGTGGCCGGGCATGTCACCGCTAATGTGGGATGCATATGATTCCACCGCGCCTATAAGGTCGAGCATATCACCGCTAATGCGGGCTGCGATGTTTATACCGAGCCGAAAGGGCCAGGCATGATCACCACTAGTTAGCGGCATGTGAGGGTTACCTGGACGCGGGTAACGATACAGATTATGATGTGATGATGTATATGATGACGTACGTTATGATGCATGGGATGTGATAACATGTGTGCTATGATTGTGTAAAATGTGAAATATGATAGTAATACGATTGCCTATCACATGTGTACAGGTTATATCTTTGTCCCATGACTCATGATCTTTCTATTATGTTTGTTTATTTCATTCCTGCCTTACATACTCAGTAAAATATTCATACTGACGTCCTTTTTCTATGGACGCTGTGTTCATGCCCACAGGTAGACAGGGAGGAGATCTTTCTCCGGATTCTTAGAGGCTGCTAGCTGATTTGAAGCCCTCCATTGTCCCGGAGGTGCCTATGATGATTCTTTTGTGTACAGTTGTAGATTTCATCTCTTAGAGGCTCGTAGATACTCGACGTGGGTCGTGTGGTTTTATGGCATGGTCATTATGTGTGTATATATATATATATATATATGTGTGTGTGTGTGTATATTATTTTGCTAGCCTAAGGGATCGTATGTATAAAAGCATTTCGTTTCTAAATGAAAATGGATTTTGTTATAAATAAAGCATGAATTGGATAAATGATTGCTAGTAAGCTCAATAAGTGATGGCACGAGCGGTGCTCGGTGGTTAGCCCCGGGTACCCGTCACGGCCCTTAGCTGGGTCGTGACATTTCCATATTCAAATTCTTAACTCAAATGGAAGATTCAAGCCTATTGGTTATTAATTAATGAAATACCATGCTTAGATTAGTCAAACCCATCAACTAATCTCACATTTAAAGTGTAAATTCAAATAACAAAGTTAGGGTTAAGACTCACCTTCTCCAACAAGCTTTTCTAGATTCCACCATAGATTACTAGTTTAGGAAGGTAAATAACAAGAACTAGGTGGAAGAGACTTACCCTAAGATGATTCTACTCTGAAAATACTTCAAATCTCCCGTGAGTCACTTTGGATAACTAATTTTTGGAATGGGAAATGAATGGTTCAAATTAGGGTATTTAATGATTTTGGAATAGCGTCTTTCGCTCCAGCGGAAGACTGCCCGCTGTCGCGCATCTGCCTTAGCGGAATTCTGTCCACTGGAACGGATTCCTAAGGAATCCCATACTTCCGCACCTATGGATCAGGCCTCACTGGGGCGGGTCTACTGGGGCGCACCCAGTCTCTTTGGGCGAGGCACCACAAACCAAAATTTCTTGGCTTTACACCAAGTCCTTCCCAAATCTCGACAATCACTCGAGGCCTTCCAGATACAAACCAAACATGAACATGCACATAAAAATATGCTACATACTCACTCGTGGTCTCGTAATTCCTATTGGAGTTCTATTTGATCGGGTAACACCCAATGGCCAAAAGCCAACTTTCTAACCAATAAACCAAATAGCTCCCGAGTGCCTCAAGAATTGAACTGAATATCCCACCATGTCATAATCGACCCTCTGGACCTCATGGAATCGATGGATTTTCTAAAATGGTCCGTCTACCCAAAAGTCCACTATCGATCAAAGGTTTTTCACTTTAAAAGTCAAATTCTCATAAGTCACCATAAAACTAGCCCGATTACCTCGGGAACCATGTCGCCCATCCGCGGGGGTCAAAATCATACTTACAGGGCTCGAGAAAGGGTCAACAGGGGAAAATGAGTCAAAATTCAATAATGACCAAATGGGTCTTTACAGAGGATACAAGCGCATCTGTGCAAATCGCTAGGTAGAAACCTATTAAATTCCCCATTTTGAGATTAGACTTTTCATTCACATATTTGGAGACTTGGGACTCGATTTAAGGATATTTTTGAGGGATTTACAAGATTCATAAAGTAGGAAAGTTTCTAATCTTCCTAATTCCATTATATTATCAATTATTATGTGATTCTATGCTAGAAACCATGATTTTGGATTGGGAAATTGTGGGTTTATGAACCCTAAGTCTAAACTAAGGATTTCTTCAATTAATCATGAAATTGATGTTGGATTTGATTGATTCTTGTTATCTAAACGCCACAGATTATGGGTGAACTATTTATGAGTTGAATTTTTTATTTTACCCTTCGGGGCTCGAAATTCTATTTTTGGGTGCTTTTGAAGTATGAAATTAAAGTATAGCATTATGTTTATCATTGGAATCGTATAACTTCCGAGAGTAATAATTTGACGATATTGAACCCTATTTGCAACGAAATATGGTTTTGACCTTCAAGGTTTGGAACGAGGTTTTCCGGTTGACTTTCTAGACCCGAATCTTTATATAAAAATATGGGTTTAGATTGACTTGTATTATTACGTATATCCGTGTTTGAATAGATTAGGATCTTTCGGAGGCTCTATAAAAAGGCAAGGCTTCGATGTGATTAACGGACTCCTATCCAGGCACGTTGAGACTTTTGACATTAATTTAATCTTCGTGGCTAGTATAATTGGATTAATAATAGGGGATAATAGGGGTAAAAAAAGGGGATCCCGATACTTTTTAGGTGACGAGCACTTGTATCGGATACAGGTGCCATGATATGGTTATTTGTTTAACTTCAATTGTATAATCTAGTCTGAATGCCATTCTTTAGGCATTATCTTATAGAATTGATTGATTTGTGTCTGTGATTCAGATATGAGGCCCCTTATTTATTACTTCAATGTTTATTGCATGTCTTATCTGTGATTGTATGTCCTAATCACTCTTAAATAGTAAATACTCATTCAAATGTGGAAAAGAGCTAAAGTTGGAGTATTTATTACTTTTCTTGGTTTCTTACATTATGCATGCCATATTCATGCTTCATATAGTAACTCATGTAATTTTGAGGATGCATTTGTGATGCGAGGGTAAATGGTTCCGGACGGAGTGATGACGGAATTTTTGTCACACCCTAACACTGGTAGGGCATGACGGGCACCCGACTCTCATCAGAGTCGAGCGAACCCTTAGACATTCGCTTTATCAAAACCTGTCATTTCAAACACTTTTAAAAACATGAAACTTTTCCAAATAGAAATCATTATCTTTATAACGATTATGAAAAATTTCAATCAAATAAGTAATTTAAAACAATTGAATTCATCTAAAATACATACTCTTTTAAAATCCACAAATGACTCAACTGATATCACTTTGTCGACATCTCGACAAATATACCACAGGACACTGTCTGCAAAAGTCTCTAAGAAGTGAACTGAACATTATGAGTCAGGACAGGGCCCTGACATGCCCATAATCATGCATATCTATACATGACTCAGTACAGCTCCAGAATGAGGTGGAACTTGCCAGTCCAAGTATTCTAGCTATACACTTAACCTGCCAAAAACTCTGGGGCTGCGGGCATGAACGCAGCGTCCCCAGGAAAAAGGACGTCAGTAAGGACAATGTACTGAGTATGTATGGTGGTAACAAATCATAAACATAATTTGATTTAGGAGAGAAAATAAAAAAAAATCACAATTTAACTCGATACCAGCAGCCTTCGCTAGAAGAAACATAAATGTGCACACGAAATCTCAAAATAATCTTTAAGCAAATAATGCAACCCAACACATATGCCGCTTCCGACATCTTAACAGAATAGTCCCTTCGGACAGCCGCTTCCGGCTAGTATCACAATAGTCACTTTCGGAAGGCCGCTTCCGGCATAATAATGATGGCCCCATAGGGCAGCCGCTTCCGGCTTAATAACAATGGCCCCTTCGGGAAGCCACTTCCGGCTTAACATCATCATCATATCAACACAAACGCAATCCACAAATATCAATACAAAGGGATGATACTATGGAATGTAAACATAAATCGTAAATAAAATGAAGTAGTAAAATCTCGCACCCCCTTCGGAGTGGTTTTGAAATTCGAACTTTATGTTTCCTTTAGTATAAAGCATACTCCTTCGAAATCGTTAGTAAAGCCATATACACAACTCAACTTGGCACCTTATGGGTGTTCCCTTTGGAACAGAATAGGAGTACAATATCAATAAGCCATCATAAGAAACATTTAGACCTTACTCGTCTAAGAATGGAATCATATGGAGTACATATAGAATGAATAACAGCAAGAATCATGCCAAAGGAAGAAAGGTTTGTCTTACATACCTGTTGACGACTAATTGCAAAACCGTTCGCTTTGTCGCTCTTCTAGCCTATTTAACATAAAAGTAATGTTATCGTCAGTAGCAATACTTTCTAGCTCGTAAATCCGTAGCCTATCGCTTTATAGAACTTGTTCTTTAACCTATACATTCTCGTTTAGGGTTTTCCATTAGTTAAGGGCTTAACGAAAATCGGGCAGCATTTCCCCTATATATTCGCCTAACCCGAATTTACAATTATCCTCCTGTTAACACAGAAATACCAACAACAGAGATATACATATAAAGTTCTCACAATTCAGCCCATAACATTTCTAACAACCTAACAACCTTTCTAAATCCATCTCAACCCACAATTTCCTATAACATCGATCTCATGCATTTTCTAAATTCCAATTTCGTCCAATCCAATTTTAATCCTTCCATTACAACATCATTAACATAATTACACCATAAAATAAGAAAATCTTACCAAATTGTTCTCGGAGGAATTTGTACGCTCAATTGCTCAAATTTCACAATTTCTTCCTCCGCAATTCAATATCCAATGTTGCTATCACCTCTTTAAACTTGTATATTACTTGGAACTTGACCAATAAGCAACAAAATAAATTTTTTTCCTTCAACCATGGCTGGCCGAGACCAGCCATGGAAATGCTCCCTTTCTTTTCTTAAGTTAATTCCTTGTAAATTCATGAAATGAGTTTAGTTATCAACTTTGTTCACAAATTATATATGGTTGCCTTTACAATGCACGTTAGTGCCACTATCCTTGACCACTTTCTGCCATGTGGCATCCCACTTGGTGCCACGTGGCAGCCCATTATTAATATTTTTTTTCTTTTTTTTTTCGGGTGGGGCCCACAACTAATAATTAAATTAATTAATTTTAATAAATCATTAATCCTTACTTAATAATCTAATCACAATTAATTAGTCCCTCATTTTCCAATAATATTTTTACACTAAATAAAATTTATAAACAATTTATGTTTTAATTAAAATTGAAAATTAAAGATTTCTATTTCGCGTCCGAAAATGACTCCGCCTTTAACTTGCGTCGACTTGCTTGCGAATAATTTTACGTATAAATATACGGGGTATAACAATTTTGAGCCGGACTGGCTAGAGACATGTAATGTTAGCCTAAGGCCGGGTATCGTGATTTGGAGCCTACGGGGCTGAGTACTGTGATTTGATTCCAAACATGGCTTGGAACCCGAAGAGAAATTCGGAGTTGGTAGATGGACCTCGCGAGTCGTCCAAGGGTCACGATTCATAGAATTGAACGTGTGTGTACCGTGTGATGGAAAAGGGTTGCATTGCATAGCATTTTCTTATCATGACATCTCCCTGATTTCTTGTTGTATGACTTACTTGAATTTTTGTTGTTGCCATTAAATGCTCATTTGTATACTTGATGGACTTGAGGATTTAGAAGGTTTTACCTAGGCTTGTAACTTGACATTATTGTGTTCTTTATGATTATTATTATTATTATTATTATTGTGGACTAATAGCGGTTAAGTGTGGAAGTAGTATTCGTAGGCCAACCCTCATGTCCATTTTCGTTAGGGTCGAACGACGATACTGCTTAGTACACGTTGTTTCCCGTACTCACGCTACACTTGTTGCACCCTGTTGTGTGCAAATTATGTTCCCAACACTAGTGGACCTGAAGACTATGCCGGTCGTTAAAGAGGCTGTTCTGGAGAGTTCGAGGTGAGCTACTAGACGAACCGTTGCACTGAATTTTCCCTTTATCTCTTTATTTTCTATCTTTTACTTCTAGACAGTATTTTCAGATACTATCCCAGACTTTTCCTTATTTAGTCTATTCTTGTACTAGTGACACCGGATTTTGGGGGTTGTAACTCTTTCTTTATGTTTTTAAGACTATCAGTTTTATTAAGACTTTAAAAATGACTTGTGTGATTTATTTTCTCCATTAATTTCCTTATTAAATTATGCTAACGAGATGTGGATGGCTTACTACCTTGGTGGGGGTTGGTGCTTTCACGGCTTATTAAATTGGATCGTGACAAATTGGTATCAGAGCCTTAGGTTTATCGGTCTAACAAGTATAAGAACATTGTCCAGTAGAGTCTTACGGATCGGTACGTTGAGCTCTGTACCTATCTTCTAGAGGCTATAGGACATCTTAGAAAACTCTAATATTTCATTTCTTATCATGCGTACTTGATTCTAATGGATTTTAAGAGTTTCTTTGTTTCACTCTCTCACAGATAGTGAGGACACGATCAGCCACAGTTAGAGACTGGGAGCTCGCACCCGCGGCCATACCTACTACCACAGTTGCTTGTGAGAGAGGCAGGGGACGTGGTAGAGGGCGAGGCAGGGCTGGAGCCCATATTTCTACACCCGCCAGAGGCCGAGCACCAGCTGCTTCTCAGGCTCGTGCTAGGGATGTGACTTCGAACCCAGAGGAGATTCGGGTGGAGGAGCCATTTCAAGCGGATGAGGTTGGACCCGCCTAAGAACCAGTTGGATTCACTGCTACTTATGTTTTTCAGGATACTTTGGTGTGCATCTTGTGATTCTTTTAGGGTATGGCCCTGGCAGTCATACTACCGGCTACTCCAGAGGGTTCTCAGACTAGAGTTGAAGCTCAGACCCCTGACCTGATGGTTTCTATAGGATATAGGACCCCAGGGGAACATCCAGCTCCTGTTGTGGCTCTATGTTTCAGGGTTGGCTAGTTTCGAGTGTTGCTATTTTTCAAGTTTCCTTGCCTACTATAACAGTTGAGGAGCAGAAGAGGTGGGATAAGTTTGAGAAGATGAAGCCACCACAGTATGATGGGCATCCGTATGATAATGCGTATAAGTTTCTGGTTAGTAGTCATGATTGATTGCACAATTTCGGGTTGGTTAAGTCCAACGGAATTGATTTCGTAGAATTTTAGTTGTCATGGCTAAGTAATGGTGGAGGGTTTTTATTGAGACTAGGCCAGCTGGGTCACCTCCACTACTTGGGCTGAGTTTTCTCGCGTGTTTCTAGAGATTTGGGTTCCCCGTAACTTGAGGGATGAGAGACATGAGCAGTTTGATAGGTTGGAGCAGCATGGGATGTCTGTGACTGAGTATGAGATGGTGTTTCACTCCTTGTCTCGCCATGCTTTGTCCGTTCTACCAGATGAGACTGAGAGGATTAGGAAGTTTATCAGGGGGCTATCTTATCCCATTCGACTTGCAGTAACACATATGGTAGCTTCAGGAGGTATTTTTCAGGTAGTGGTAGACGTTGCAAGGAGTGTCCATTCTATTAGGCGTCAAAAGTTTGGGGATAGACTTGTCACGACCAAATTGGAGGGCCGTGACGGGCACCCGAAGCTAACCTACCGAGCACCACATGAGATACATGCATCTAAAAATCATGCTTGAGTGGGCCATAAATTGTATGGGACACATGCCCAAGAGATATATACATACATGCGTCATCTAACTGTGCCCGTGTATACAAGCCGGCAAGGCTATCCAAATGATATAACAAAATATGGAACGAGAAGGACATAGGACAACTAACTGTACACATCTGTCCGCGAGCCTCTACATGGAGTACTTAACATAATAAGGACGGGACAGGACCCATGCCCATATGTACACAAAGGAATCATACCAAACCAGACTGCAGCTCCGAGACAAGTGGAGTGCTCCTGTACAATGCTGAGATGGTAGCCTAAGGATCTGATCAGTCTCTCTCTCTACCTGAGGGCATGAACTCACCGTCCGCAAACAAAAGGACGTCAGTACAGATAAAGTACTGAGTATGTAAGGCATAAAATAACATGAGAGAGACACATAAAATGTAGGATAAACGAATGTAATATGTACATCTGAACTATCTCTGTGAGTCAATGATATACGAAAATATTGTTTATGCATGCATGTCAAGCATCTGTGGGCATCACATCGTATCGTATCAGCCTTTGTGGGCATCATCATCATCATCATCATCATCATCATTGTATCATCATATGACCAGCTGATCAGGTAGTAGTGAGTATATAACACCATCACCTTCCCCATACCCCATCTCTCTCTCTCTCTCTCTCTCTCTCTCTCTCTCTCTCTATATATATATATATATATATATATATATATATATATATATATATACCTCCTGAGAGGTCACAGGTTTGTATATGAGCATATAGTTCCTGAGGGGTCATAGGTCTGTATATGCATATACGTAAAGGAAATGAAATGCATAAACATGATAGAAGTACGAGTAACTCCAAAGATCATACTGGATCTAAAGAAAGGCTTCCTAAAGAAAACAATATGGAACATGAATCATTAATCATTAATCCTCGGGAGTGGATACTTATTCTTTATTGTCACCTTATTCAGCTGCCTATAATCAATGCACATCCGTAAGGATCCATCTTTCTTCCTCAGAAATAACACTAATGCTCCCCACGGTGACGTACTAGACCTGATAAAGCCTTTCTGAAGCAAGTCTTTCAACTACTTCATCAATTCCCTTAACTCAGCAGGCGCTAATTTATGAAAGGAATACATATTGGCTTAGTATCTGGTAATACGTCAATGGAAAAGTCAATTTCCCATTCTGGTGGAAGACGTGGAAGCTCGTCCGGAAATACATCTCGAAACTCATTAACTACTGGAACAGATTGAAGTGTCGATGGCTTTTCTTCTGTATCGTGAACTAGTAATAAATGATAAATTCAACCCTTGGCAATCATCTTCCTTGCCTTAAGATAGGAAATAAACCTACCCATCGGTGATGTTGTATTACACTTCCACTCTAGAACTGATTCTCCTGAAAACTGGAATAGAACCATCTTTGTTTTACAATCAACATTAGCATAACAAGAAGCCAACCAATCCATACCCATAATGACATCAAAGTCTACCATATCTAACTCAATCAAATCTGCCATGGTATGATGATCACAAACTATAACCACACAATTTTTATATACTCGTCTAGCAATTACTGGATCACCAATAGGTGTAGACACCTCAACAAGTTTAATCAACTCGGGTTTCACCCCGAATTACCAGTAATAAAGGAGTAACATACAACAATATAGAACCTGGATCTATTAATGCATACACATCATGAGAAGAAACTGATAATATACTTGTAACAACATCACGCGAAGACTCGAGATCTTGTCGACCAGCCAGTGCATAAATGCGGTTCTAAGGACCACTCGAACTGGACACTCCATCCTTGCCTCTACCACGACCGACTGATGTCTAAGAAGCCTGCCCAAGGGGGGCGTACAGATGACGAAGAACCAGCTACAGATCCTGTCGGTTGAACTATGCCTCCTCCACCTCTCAATGGATAATCCCGCATAATATGGCCTGGCCGACCACAAGTATAACAAACATCTAAACCCAAGCGGCATTGGCCAGCATGTAACTTACTGCACTGGGGACATCGCGGTAGAGATGTCCTCGTTTGACCGTAACTACCCCTAAACTGCGAACTAGAAGCCCTAGAACTCTGGGCCGGCTCAAAACGAGTGGTTCTATCAAATTTGGGTCCTGGAAACTGTGAAGGCGCACTAGCCGCTGAATAGGCTGAACGCCTAGAGAACTACTACCTGTGACCGCCTCTAAACTCACTAACAAATCTTGAAGATCTAGCTCTCTTACTGTGGCCCCTATATGCTCACGCTCAGCCCTCCACTGCTGTTGACACTCCTCAAGATTCTGAGCGTGCGTCTGTGTATGAGAAATATCCATACCTACCTTAAGTGAGGCCGTCATACAATCATCAATCAATTGTGGTCCCAATCCACTCACGAACCTGTAGACCCGATCATCCATCTCAGCTACCATAGCTGGAGCATACCTAGCCAACGAGTTAAACCGAACACTATACTCATGGACACTCATGCTTCCCTATCTAAGGTTCAAGAACTTATCAGCTCGGGCCTGTCGAATCTCTGGTGGCAAATAATGCTGAAGGAAAGTATCTGTAAACTCCTGCCACATGGGTGGGGGTGCATTAACCCCTATAGAAGACATCTAAGTCTTATGCCAGAAAACAGCAACATCCCATAATCTATAGGAAGCTAACTCTACTAACTCAGTGCCTGAAACATGCATCACCGGCAACGTCCTTAGTATCTCATCTACAAAATTCTGCAGGTCCTTGTCTGGTTTCAACCCAAAGAATTCTAGAGGGTCTATATTAATAAAATCTCGAACTCTAGTACTAACAGACCTGTACTAACTGAGTCAATAGCTTAATGGCCTGCCGCATCTCCTGATTCGAGGTATTAGGTGGAGGAACTGGGGTTGCTGGAGCTGGGGCTGGAGCTCCTCTATGCTCCTCTAAAAAGGACGGATTATGAGAGGTTTGAGATGGAACCTCATTCTGGGACTTGCCCTCCTCAATATCTACGGATAATACCCGTCCAGCTCTCCTACCTGCCACTGACATGCCTTTCTGGGCCGCTGATGCTTTCCTCATCACAGGCATTGCTGAAATCATAACACACAGTCAAGAAGAAGGGAATCCTCATAACATGGATTTATTGCACGATCTAAGATAAGAAAGAAAGGTCAATCTTCCTAACTATCCGGAAACCTCCTGTCTATAAGTGTGGTGCACTGCACACCCATAAATAGGACTCTACTAGACACGGCTCATAGACAGCCATAGAACGAACTCTCCTGATACCACTTTTGTCACGACCCAACCGGAGGGCCGTGACGGGCACTCGGAGCTAACCTACCGGAGCACCACATGACATACATGTATCTCAAAATCATACCTTAGTGGCCCATATACTGTAAGGACACATGCCCAAGAGATATATACCTACATACGTCATCTAACTATGCCCATTTATACAAGCCGGCAAGGTTATCCAAATGATATAACAAAATATGGACCGAAAAGAACATAGGACAACTAACTATACACATCTATCTGCGAGCATTTACATGGAGTACATAACATAATAAGGATGGGACAGGACCCTGCCATGCCCATATGTACACAAAGAATCATACCAAACCAGACTGCAGCTCCGGGACAAGTGGAGTGCTCTTGTACGACGCTGAGATAGAAGCTTACGGGTCTAATTCGTCTCCTTGTCTACCTGCGGACATGAACGCAGCATCCACAAACATAAGGACATCAGTATGGATAAAGTACTGAGTATGTAAGGCATGAAAATAACATAAGAGAGACATATAAAATGTAGGATAAATGAATGTAACATGTACATCTGAACTATCTCTGTGAGTCAACGATATACGTAAATATTGTGCATGCATGCATGAGGTCAAACATACATACATACATACATATATATATATATATATATATATATATATATATATATATATATATATATAACGCCTGTCAAGCATCTATAGGCATTCCATCGTATCGTATCGGCCTATGTGGGCATCATCATCATCATCATCATCATTATCATCGTATCATAATATGACCAGCTGATTAGGTGGTAGTGCGTATATAACTCCGTCACCTTCCCCATACCCCATACATATATATATATAATACATAATATATGCGCATATTGCGCTTGAGAGGTCACAGGTCTGTATATGCATATATGTAAAGGAAATGCAATGCATAAACATGATAGAAGTATATGTAACATTAGTGTCACGACCCAACCCCGTGGGCCGTGACTAGTGCCCGACTTGGGCACCCGCAACATGCTCGTTACCAAATTCATCATACAAATGGCCTGTATATAAGTAAATACCAGACGAGGCTCCACACGGGTGCCTACAACAATATACCCTACAGAGAAGCCGGCAAGGCTTTCAGATCATACACAACGTATTAAGACATACATATATGCAACCGATAGGGTCGTCACGGCGGATGAGCCGCCCGAACCCAAATCACATGACACATCCAGACAAAACTATACATTACCCACGTCTATGTCTACAGACCTCTAATACAGAACGACAGAAACATATGGCGGGACAGGGCCCCGCCTTACCCTGAACAACATAAACATGTACACCAAAAGAGTATATACCAAAACGTCGGCTCCGAAAGCAAGAGGAGCACTCCGAACCGCAGGATGGAGATCCTATACCGGTGTGTCACCAAAACAAGAATCTGTACCTGCGGGCATGAAACGCAGCCCCCCGAAAAGAGGGGGTCAGTACGAAATATGTACTGAGTATGTAAAGCATACAACACAGAAAGCAAAGTCACAACTGAAATACGATATATAGAAAGTGAGCACAATAGCCAGCATACTAAGGAGTCGTATCCGGCGTACAACAGGCAAAAGAAGTTCCGGAGAAATCAACACGGCAATCGGGATGACAAAATGTTTGCTTTCTTTTGGAAAACATCTTTGTTTCACACACATAGAAGAATCAACGCACAATTTCCGCGGCCATAAGTCCAGCGGTCATAATCACACATACTGCGGTCAAGTATCCAGCGGTTTTCTATCACAAGTTTGACATACCGCGGTCAAGGGTCCAGCGGTCTATGTCGGCATAATCACAAGTGCGGCAGACGCGGTCAAGGGTCCAGCAGTCAATGCCACACGTCCGGCATGACGCGGTCAAGGGTCCAGCAGTCAATGTCGGGCACGCCGCGGTCGAGGGTCCAGCGGCCAATATCACATATGCGCATATTCACATAACCAGCCCGGGACTTGGTAACACAGAAGATAACCAGACAAAATGACAAATTATCACTTTCCAAACATAATCACACATGCCAGGATCATGCATCGCACAAGACTCAGGTATACCAAAATCGTATATCGGAAAATAAAGAAAATAAGTAGTTTGTCCAGAATCTCAGGGTAAGATTTTTAAAAACGCTTTAGATGTCAAAAACATTTTATAATGCTCATGAAGGTGGTCATAACACCTATCATATAGTGAACAACATAATAACCAGGAGTTACCTGCGAACTCCGGACAAGAGTACACTGGCTAAAGCCGTACATCACATGTCAGGGTTTCGGTCCCCACAATTGGGTCAATAATCATTAAAATCCGTCTCGGGATAGATAAAATATCTCCCGTTTAGTAGTCGGAACAATAACCATGAGTTCCCTTGACTTACCGTACGGGAATAAGACAAACAGAACAATAAGAGAGGCATCGGGGATAGCGGGCCCACCTCGGGCCAAGTCGAGGCGGCGGACGAGAATCACGCCCATTAGACTCTACGGAGTCATCCAGGAAAGTTTGAGAACGATCGGGTTACATTTGTAAAAGTTTTGGAAGTCCAACCACTTTTCTAGTAAAATGCACCTTTTATAATTCAATTCTATTGAATGAATAGTAACGAAAACTAATCTCGGGTTACGATGAGCAGGATGGTCCCCGAGGCCGAAATCTCAACCTAGTAGACCTAGGGCATGCCAAAGAAGGAAAGGATAAGCTTTACATACCTTTTCCGCCCTTTATACGTCTCCAAAATCGAGCCTCAAGTTCGTAAAAATCTACAAATGGTCAAGTTTGCCAAATGTCAAATTCAAGCCTTTCAATAGCCCAAGCTTGTTACATACTTGCCTACCGAAATTTCGGCAGCATTTCCCCTATATATATGACATCCCCGAGACTTATCTCGGCTCAATATATCAACAACAACAACAACCCATTCAACAATATACATAACTACCACAAATCGCACTAAAATGCAAAGATTCCTCTTTTCTTCATAAAGCAAAAACCTTCATTTCAACTCTAACCATTAAATTCCTTCACTCTCCTCACATATCCATGATTACAACAACCAAAATATTAATTCAAATCAGTCCATCAATTTCAATTAAAACAGCCCCTCACCCATAAATTTCAACAAAACAACAAACGAATTTATAATGTTGTTTTCTCCGTTCTAATTCGTTAAAACTCTAAATAAACACTTTAATAACATAAAAGGAATTTTATAAATACCTTATCAGAAGCTCCACCACGAAAATGTCATCCCCCAAGACCAATATTTATCTCAAATTGAAGGCAACGCAACGTACAACGTTTTTCTCTTCATGAGCTTCGGGATTCGGAGCTCGGATTTTGATCAAAATGGCTTCCTTAGCCTAGGATCTCTCTCTCTCTCTCTCTATAATGTTTTTGGAGGATATTAGCTGAAAATGGTCAGCCCTCAAGTGAATTTTCCATATATATTAACGTTAATGGGCCTCATGGGCCGAAACATTAGTGTTTGGGTCGGGTCCAAACTTGCTGCCCTGCCAGCCCAAATTGCATCGTCCATATTTCCTTATCAAATTATCATTTTGACGAGCGGTTTGTTGCGTTGGAAACTAGACTCGATGAACTTAACTTTAGGATTTTGAAACACCTTAAAACTCCTCATATACTAGGAGATATGCCCCCAACAATATGGGCTAAAAATCTGGTCCGAGATTTTACTGAAGTTGTTCCGATTCATTTTGTTTAGATTCGTTTATCTTCTAATCCTCGTCCAACTCTCATGTAACCTCTTATACATACATATACATACCCATATACATACATAACAATCCATACACGTCTCGAAGGGTCCGGAGAATCACCATAACCTTAAACGTAACTGGAGAACTTACGAAGCTTCGACGAAACTCCAATCGCAAAAATATATTCATATCTTTTATCCATCTTCTATATCATTACTAATAATCTCAAATACTTTAAAAGGGCACTCACATTACCTCATATACGCTCATAACGCGATTTCAAATCCTTTAGGTTACGATGTCACCTCGGGATACTTAAGGGAACCATATATATAACGATATTCTTACTAACTCGATTAACTTTCCTTGAACTTTCTTAACTCATTCTTTCTTGTCTTAATTAAAATAGCACAGACTCTTACGGGATGTAACAATTAGTGACCATATTGGATCTAAAGAAAGGCTTCCTTAAGATAAAAATATGGAACATGAATCGAATGGATCATCCCTAACTCTAAGAATAGAATCATTGTGGATAAGTGTTACGTATACGTCTTGATCATAAGGATCATGCCAAAAAGAAGGAAAGGGACAGCATTAACATACCTAGTTGTCTACTTAACCACTCAACGTCTATCCTCCCAAGGTTGCAAATTTACATTCAATATGATTCAAACTAAGATTAAGTCATTGAAAGGCTTATAAGATCAAACTAAACTATTAGGTAAGCTAACGAAAATTGGGCATTCCCTGTATAACCTACTTCCATCAAACTCAAAACAACTCTCAAACACCAATAACAACATCAACAATATCTTACCCAAGAAATTACATTCAAACTAGACTCAAATCCATCAGAAACTTCTTTTTAAATTCAATCCATAGCCATCAACTACAACACAACATTTATGACTTTTTCTCTATAACTCTTTTCACTTATAAGACTTGTTTAATCTTTAAATCAACTCAACATAATAAACAAGATGAATATCATACCTTATACTTGAAGAACTTTAGCTGAACCAACTTGCTCCAAGCTTATTTACCACAACTTCATCTAGAAGCAAGAACCAACACTCTCTACGAACCAGTGAGGATTCAATGGCTTGATCTATTCTTGATTTGATTTGGGATATTTATGGATGTTTGAGGGAGACTATAAGGTCACTGGGGATTTATTTGGATGAATAATTGAGGCCTCAAGTCATGGTAAAACTTATTTATAGGCTAGAAAAAAAGTCCACCGCCTTGCAATTTTCTGCAAATTTCGGGCGAAGTATGGCCAAAAAGTGCTAGTCGTCCTTTAAAGTACAGGCATTACTTTCAGCCCATACTTGGGATGGTCAAAATCAAACTTTCTGGAAAATTTGGTTAAAGTACGTCCAAGAAGTACGGGACGTACTTCAAAGTACGGGCCGTACTTTATCCAATATTTCTCATAATTTCAATCTGTCAGTTGCATTGGAAAGAAGACTCGCTGAACTTGAATTTCCATAGATTATGCATTACATAAATCCTTGTAGTCTAGGAGATATACCTATCTCAAGTTGGACCAAAAATTTCTGTCAAATTTTTTGCCAAGTTTTCCCAAATTTTCGACAGACTTAATTTCTTCAATTCACTTGATCCCGAAACCTTTAGACAATTGTTTAGAACTTGTTAGAAGTACTCCTTAACTTTATAAGGGTTCCATGACCTCTCTGGGCTTATGTTAGTTTACCTACGACGCAATGAAGCGAAAATTTTTGAGCTCTAACAAGACTAGGTGAGAAGCCCCGCAATTCTTGCAGTTATGAAAGTAACTCATCTGGAGGTAGGGATCATCATGGTAGAGGTTATCATCCTCGGTTCGGTAGACTAGTTGAGGCAGCGATTTAGACTTCGACATGTGGTCCTTCGGGTCGTGGTGCTCATGGTTCGGGGCACTATTCTCCGTGTTCTTATTATCGATCTGGAGGTCAAGGTGGTCATTCCGGTTGTTTTGGTCCTTTGTCAGCACCCTATGGCACACCGGGGATGTTTTGAGTGTGCTGATTTTGGGCATTTTTACACGAAGTGCCCCAGACTTAGAAAGGGTGGCCTGCAAGCTCTCAAATTGCAGTACCTAGGCCAGTTGCACAACCAACTAGAGGCGGTGCAAAGAGTGGCAGCGGTGGTTCTTATTCTAGTAGATGCGGTACTCAGACAGGTCGTGGGGGTGATCGCAGAGGTTCTCAGGCTGATGGTGGTTGTGCGCAATGTTATGAATACCCAGGAAGACCAGAGGTAGAGGCTTCTGATGTAGTCATCACAAGTACCATTTTAGTTTGTCATTGGTCGGCTATAGCATTATTTGGTCCAGGCTCGACATGCACTTTTGTGTCTATATACTTTGCTTCGGGTTTTGATATGCTATGTGAGTCGCTTGATTTCCTTGTTAATGTGTCTACTCCTGTTGGGGATTCTGTAGTGGGAGATTAGGTGTATCGATCTTGTGTGGTTAATTTAATGGGGTATGACACCGTCATGACCTAAAATCACTTAGTCGTGCGGGCACCTACCATTTCCCACCTTGGTAGGTGAACCTTTCCCTTACCTAACATTCAACTATAAATGCGGAAGAACAATGGAATAATAGTATATCTCAATATCGAATAAAAGAGAATAAGTGCAGAAAACATCTTGTACCCAAGGCATCTAGTCTAAGTCAGCATAAGAGCTACTCATAAACACATGGGTCTGAATATATAATAAGAACTATCTGAATGTTGCCATACAAGGCTCATAATATCAAAAGGAATACTGTCTGGAAGTACATGACAAAAAATGAAGAATGGAAATTTGGGCTATAGATCTGGCTGTAGCTCACCCTAAGTCTCCAACAACACCGTCTCGGGGAACACTCTCGAAGATCAGAAATAGAACCTGTCACACACTCGACACCCCGAAAAGGAGTGTAGCAAGGTAGCATCAGTACAAACAACACGTAATGAGTAGGCATCATAGGCCGACAACAGTTAGTTCACATATATAAAGGAAGATACTAAATAATATACATACTCGCAATTAAGTATAGACACAACACAGTCCAAGAATAAGAGCTCAAGCATAGAAGGATCAAATATCAAAATCATAGCCTATGGTGAAGCACCTAAACACCAGTCTGCCAAGTTTTCCACGATTCCTCAGAATAACCACATACACTAGTACAACCAACAATAGATCTCTGTAACCTCAATTCATAGCCTAGGAGAAAGTCTCTAATCCTCCAATCCATCAATGCCTAAGTATGCATTAATGAGGCACACGACAACTGAAGTCAATAATCAACCAAGGAAATCAATGCGGAAATGCACCGTGCAATATAATAAGTGCAACAGCCAAATCAGGGATGTGGATGGATGTAATATGGATGCACATGCGATACAATGCAATGCAATGATCCACACATGATCAGGGCGGAATACATCCACGCCTCGACAGTCATGACCCATGGGGGACCACGAAGTCCATGTATCTATTGCGGCGCACAACCCGATCCTATATATAACGTGCAACCCTATCCAATATAAGTATATATATGTTGTGGCACGCAACCCGATCCAAAATAAGTATATATATGTTGTGGCGTGCCACTCGATCCAAAATAAGTATGTATGTACATATATATATATATATATATATATATATATATATATATATATATATATATATATATATATATATATATATATATATATATTGCGGCACGCAACCCGATCCAATGTATGAGTATGAATGCATGAATGATATCAATGCCAATGAGAATCTATCAATACCAATCGTGCAACACATGGACACATATCACAATATCACGAATAAATCACATCCTTCTTCTTTACAAGACAATACCCAATAAATGAGAGATACAGGTTCACATTCATGATAAAGCAACTCAGCATCAAGTCTAGTATCACTCACGTGGCAACAAGCCAATAGATCACAACAAGCCAACAAGCCACAATCAAACAACAAAACCAAGCTCAGCTCATATCACAGTATCATGAAAGATGTACACTGCATAATATCAGTGAATAATGACAACATATCAAATCAAAAGTGCCACACATGGACACATCTCTCGATATCAGTAATAAGTCAAGTTCTTTACTCTATCGAAGATAATACCTAACAAGTGAGGGATAGAAATTTCACAATCATGATAAGACAACTAAGTATCAAGTTTAATATCACACACGTAGCAACATGCCAATAGATCACACAAGGCGACAAGCCCACAATCAAACAACAGTACAAACCTAGGTAATCCATCCCAACTTCATACCCAAAGGCGTAATATGCTTTCTCCGAAAATCATAACTCTACATATGCTTTGCTAACCGAAGTCTAAACATAAGGTAAGCCACAACCAACCAGCAGCCGAGTAGGAGCCATGAACAATCAAACCTTCGCCTTGCCTTTCTGGAGAGTCTCTAGGTACTCAAAGTCTATCCATCATCAAATTCCAAGTTAGAAATAAGAAACAACGATACCTATATTGCTATTCTTTACTCTAATCCAAATCAACTATGGAAAAGGGGGGAAATTGGCCCACAAGGGTAAAACAGGTATTTCAAGGGTTGAATTGGTAAACCAACGTTCTAGAAGTTCAATTCTACTCTTCAATTGCTATACTAACTCAAAAATAGGCCAATTTCATCATTCAAGTCAAAAACCACAATTTGGCTATAAATCTTAACTTTCAATCTTTTAACTCATCAACACAAATGGAAGATTCAAACCTATTAGTTACTAAATCATCAAATTCCATACTTAGATTAGTCAAATCCACCAACAAATTACATTTAGAAAGACTTAAACTCAAATAATGAAATAGACATCAAAGCCCATCTTTCCTCTTAAGTTCTATAGAAATTCTAGCATGGATTCAAGCTTAGGAAAGGTAAAGGAATGAATTCTAGGTTGGAGAACTTACCCTCAAGAGAAACTTGGTTGAAACCTCCTCAAATCGCCTCAAACGTGCTTAGGAACAATAAATAAAGGGATAGCAAATGAAGGGTTTTAACATAGGCATTAAATATAATCTGGTCAGCATAATCCGCTGCAGTGATTATGAGTCTGCTACAGCAGGCCCGTGCCAGCGGCCAACTACTCGCCATCACGCATCTGCCATAGCAGATCCCCATCCGTTGTGGTGACTTACCATAATTCCGATACACCCGTCATAGCGGACCAGGCCCTCATTGCGGCGGGTCCGCTACGGCACATCTAGTGCCGCTACAGCGGACACCAGACAGTAGAAAACTTCTGTTTTTTCCCGAACTCGGTCCCAAAATCTAACAATCACCCGAGACCTCCCAGATACAAAACAGACATGCATTCACACATAAAAACATGCGACAGACTCACTCGTGGTCTCGTAAATTCCAACGAATGTCTATTTGACCGGGTTAACATCCAATGGCCAAAGATAAACTTTCCAACCAATAACTCAAAATGCTCCCGAGTGGCTTGAAAATCGAACTGAACATTCCACCAAGTCATAATCAACCATATGGACCTCTCAAAATCGACGAATTTCCTAAAAGGTCCGTTTATCCAAAAGGCAACTATTGGTCGAACGTTTTTCACTTTAAGGCTTTATTTCAGATAAGACAACATAAATCTAGCCCGATCCCCTCGGGAACCGTACATCCCATCACTGTGGATCAAAATCATACTATCAAAGCTTGAAGAAGGGTCAATGAGGGTAAATGGGTCAAAAGTGCAATAACGAAAACGGGTCATTATAGATAGTTGGGCTTATTTGATGATTCTACACATGGTAGACTTCGAGATTATCCTAGGTATTAATTGGTTATCCCCTTACTATGCGATTTTGGACTGTAATGCCAAGACAGTTACCATAGGTACGCCAGGAGTCCCTAGGTTGGAGTGGAAAGGTGTTAATAGTCATGCGCCGAAAAAAGTGATATCGTTCCTTAAGGCTCGCTGGATGGTTAAGAATGCGTGTTTACCTTATTTGGCCTATGTTAGGGATACTAGTGCTGATACTTCTCCACTCAAGTCAGTGCTAGTAATGAGGGAGTTTCTCGAGGTGTTTCCTATAGATTTACCGGGTGTCCCGCCGGATCGTAACATTGATTTTTTGCATTAATCTGGAGCCTGGAACCAACCCATTTCTATTCCACCATATAGGATGGCACCAGCAGAGTTGAAGGAATTGAATGAACGGTTACAAAACATGTTGTCACGACCCAACCTACCATGACTGGAACCAACACTAACTCCTAGTGGGCGAACCAACACCTAAGTCATTTATTCATTCAAGTCTGTTTTTATGTTAACCAATTCAATCAGTTATTAACCATTCAAGCACAAGATAAATCAAATTATGTCACGCTATAAAACAATGAAGTAAATGCGGAAGTCCTAACTATTACAAACCCCAAAATTCGAAAATCACCGTACCTAATCTAAAACATGTCTAAGGAATGTAATCTGTCTAAATAAATAACCAATAATGTCCGGAATAGAAATAGACATCATAAAAGGAGATCCTCGGCGGCCTGGCATGGATAGAACCTCACACTAAATCTGTCAGCAATGGCCTCAACACTAGATATGAGGTCGGGTAGTAGTTTCTGAATCACAATCTGCACTCAAAAGAATGCAGCAAGGTAGTATCAGTACAAACACAATGTACCGGTAGATATCATAGGCCGACTAAGATTAGTATCATGCATACATCATAAAATCAATAAAATAGACAAGCCAACCAACAACACGAAATCAATAATCCAACAATAAGTCAACCAAGGATATTACGAATCAAGTCACCCAAAAATATCAAGAAGCAAATCAACAGAAACAACAAACGGGAACAAGTCTGTCTACAAACAATAACCATATACTCGCTATACACACATGCTAACTGATGTCATTGCTCAGTAGTCATGATCTACAAGGGACTCGTGGTGTCCATGTACCACTCCTTTCGGATACTCATCGGACTCGAGCCATAAATCCTATGCTCCGGAAAGAACCTTGGACACTGTCCACATCATGTACCACTCGTTTGAGTCGTTTCTGGAACGAACCTCGGACCACGAGCTCATAATCTAGGTCACATCCTCACCCCGGTCAAATGGTCCTATATATATATATATATATATATATATATATACACACACGTTAGTATTTCTTGTCCTCTTGTTTTCAATACTTCAATCATCATTTTGTATCACAATTCCACCGAGAAGATTTTATTAACTTCTCACCACAACAACATCAAACTGTAGGTTTAACAAAATGTGTAGTGGCATGAAGTGCACACAGTCACTCAATCAATTGCATATAGGAGTTCAACCACACACATACATCATGTTTGAAGACTAGACATGCTTTCTCCTATCGATTTCACAACACATACAATCAACTAATCAAAGTCTAACTCAAGTAGACAGTAACATACCTCAAACATAGAGCTGGAACAATGCAAATCACTCTTCTATAACTTTTCCCTTTGGTAAAGCCATGGAATGCTCAAAGTCTAGAAATTGGAATGCTCAATGAGTCATAATTACTCTTGTCACAAAATCAATTCAAGAACCCCCTTCGCTTTAGCCCCATTCCTATAGGTGAAGGATTTCTAGGTGTAAAACAACCTAACAATGGCCTTACTAATCACCAATCATCAATTTATACAGCTATTAAATCAAAACAACAATTACAAGTTGGTTCCATTGTCAAGCTACCATTTTTATGAAACCCTAAGTCTCAAGTTCACTTAGTTCATGGCTCTAATGGTTCAATTCTTGATTATAAGGAGTTGACCCAAGCCATTAGATGATAAACAAATGATAACACTCATAACCCGTCAATTATAAAGGGTCTATTAGGTTCTAGGGTTACTATTACTAATTCACCATTGGAGACCTATAAAAGGAATGATAATCATGAAGATGATAACGTAATGATTGAAAGGGATGGTTGAGACTTACCTCTCAAAAATATTCTTGCCCTAGCTTAGAAATTCACCCTAGGTGCTTGTGGGGAACTGTTTTGGAATTTTATGAATAAAGAATTCAGAATTAAGTGTTTAAAACTCGAAATTTTGTCCCAGTCGACCGTTGCGGTGGTCGAATCACCGCTGCAACAGTCTCACTATAGCGGCCAAGTTCCCGCTATAGTGGACCATAAAGAAATTGACCTCCACCATAGTGGGCCATATCCCGCTATAGCGACATCGCCATAGCGGTCCATTGGCCGCCATAGCGGACACAATGAGTGTCGAATGACCGCTTGCGGCGAGGAGTTAACTGCTATAGCGGTTCCTCTGTAGCGGTACCTACCCCGCCGCAGTGGTACCACTGAGGCAGTAAGCTCGCAAACTTTCCCAATTTTTCACTCTACCACCTAACATTTCATCCGACGCCTCACAAACAGAGACAATCATACACATAGACATAAAAACACCATATGAACTCACCTGTGACCTCGAAATTCCTAACGGAGTTCTAATTTCCTACGTTACGCCCCGATGGACTCAACACAATTAAACAATAATCACAAACAAGTCAAGTTTTCAGTTCTTAGACTTATACAATCGAGTTTCTATTAGCTTGTTCTACCCTTGGGAAGGTCCTATTTGGTGGGGTGATCCTATATTTTTCATAATGACCAGGAGGGTCGTTACACCAGATACCAATTAAAACGTCATTCGTCCCCAAACGGACAAGGATGAGGAATCCAGGAAAAGTTACCTGACTCGGTGAAAGGCTGAGGATACTTGTTACGCATATTAGATTCTGTTTCCCAAGTAGCTTCCTCTACCGGACGATTCTTCCACTGAACTTTCACGGAGGCTATTTCCTTGGACCTCAACTTGCGAACATCCCTATCTAAGATACTAACAGGATCTTCCTCATATGTCAAGTTCTCATCTAGAAAAAACACATCCCAACGGATTATGTATGAACCATCGTGGTACCTCTTCAGCATCGAAACGTGAAATACCGGATGAACGCCTGATAGACCCGGAAGTAAAGCAAACTCATAAGCTACCTCCCACACACGCTTGAGAATCTCAAACGGCCCAATGTACCTCAGGCTAAGCTTGCCCTTCTTCCCAAACCTCATCACACCCTTCATGGGTGAGACTTTCAACAACATTTGCTCTCCCTTTCTGAAGTCAAGATCTCGGACTTTAAGGTCCTCATATTCCTGTTGCCTAGTCTGTGCTGCCAAAAGCTTGGCTTGAATCACCTTCACCTTCTCTAAGGACTCTCTTAGAAAGTCCGTACTCCAAGGTCTCACCTCAAACGTATCAAACCACCCAATAGGAGACCTAAACCTCCTCCCATACAACGCCTCAAATGGAGCCATATCAATACTCGAGTGGTAGCTATTATTATATGCCAACTCGGCCAATGGCAAGAACTAATCCTAATACCACCAAAGTCTATCACAAAAGCCCGAAGCATATCTTTAAGAACCTGAATAGTCCACTCGGACTGCCCGTCAGTCTGAGGGTGGAAAGTTGTACTAAGGTCCAACCTAGTACCCAATTCCTCATGCAAATGCTCCCAAAATCTAGATGTGAATGTTGTGCCCCTATCAGACACAATGGAGATATGAGCCCTATGTAGCCTAACCACCTCACGAATGTGGATCTTAGCTAATTTCTCCGCATCATAAGTTATCCGCACCGGAATAAAGTAAGCAGACTTAGTCAACCTATCAACAATAATCTCGATAGAATCAAACTTCCCCAACGTCTTCTGAAGACCAATGATGAAATCCACTGGTATTCTTTCCCACTTCCACTCTGGAATGGGCATCCTCTGAGGAGTACCCCTAGGTTTATGATGTTCATACTTTACCTGTTAGCAGTTCAGACACTAAGCAACAAACTTCACTACATCACGCTTCATCCTAGTCCACCAGTAGTGTTATCTCAAATCGCGATACATCTTAGTAGCGCCAGGATGAATGGAATACCTCGAACTGTGAGCCTCTATCAGAATAGACTTAATAAAATCACCCATACGTGGCACGAAAACTCTCCCTTTAATTCGTAGCATCCCCTGTTCGTTGATCACGGCCTCACCTCGCAACACCTTGTCACGAATTTTACACAACTTAGCATTCTCAAACTGCTTAGCCTTAATCTGCTCCAGAAATGATGACCGAGCCTCAACACAAGCCAACACCCTGCTCGTGTTAGAAATATTCAGCCTTATAAAACTATTAGCCAGAGTCTGAACCTCTCTAGGTAACGGACGCTCCGAAGAAATCAAACAAGCCAGAATTCCCATACTAGCCGACTTCCTGCTCAACGTGTCAGCTACTATATTTGCTTTACCAGGATGATACAAGATGGTGATGTCATAATCTTTTAGCAGCTCCATCCATCTCCACTACCTAGAGTTCCGATCCCTCTGAGTGAGCACATGCTGCAAATTATGGTGATTAGTGTACACCTCACAATGGACATCATACAAATAGTGCCTCCAAATTTTCAGCGCGAACACTATTGCTGCCAGTTCTTAGTCATGAGTAGGATAGATCTTCTCATGCTCTTTCAACTGCTGAGAAGCATAAGCAATCGCCTTTTCCTGCATCAAAATAGCACCCAAACCAGAACGTGAAACATCACAATAAACAACAAAATCCTTGCCCTCCACGAGCAATGCTAGAATAGGCGATGTAGTCAACAATGTCTTGAGCTTTTGGAAGCTCTCCTCACACTCGTCAGACCACTGAAATGGTACCTCTTTCTGAGTCAAGCAAATCAAATGAGAAGCAATAGAGGCGAACCCTTTCACAAACCGACGATAATAGCTAGCCAGACCCACGAAACTACAGATCTCTTTCACTGATGTAGGCCTAGCCCATTCCTTGACTGCCTGAATTTTCTGCGGATCCACCATAATACCCTCATTCGAAATTACGTGCCTCAAAAAGGACACAGAAGACAACCAAAATTCACACTTGGAGAATTTAGCATATAGCTCCTTCTCCCGCAATACCCCAAGAGCAATCCTCAAATGTTTCTCATACTTCACCTTACTTCTAGAATACACCAGGATATCATCAATGAACACTATCACAAAAGAGTCTAGAAAGGGCTTAAAACACTATTCATCAAATCAATGAACGCGGCTGGGGCATTTGTAAGCCCG
Source organism: Lycium barbarum (assembly GCF_019175385.1). NCBI lineage: Eukaryota > Viridiplantae > Streptophyta > Magnoliopsida > Solanales > Solanaceae > Lycium > Lycium barbarum. The sequence goes on from NC_083337.1 coordinate 30,770,783, forward strand.
AAAAACATAACCAAGAACTCATAGTATCCATACCTAGTCCAGAAAGCTGTCTTAGTTACATCCTCTGCCCAAATCTTCAACTGGAGATACCCTGACCTTAAGTCAATTTTAGAGATTACAGAAGCTCCCTGTAACTGATCAAACAAGTCATCCATACGGGGGATAGAATACTTGTTTCAGATAGTCACCTTTGTTCAGCTGACGGTAATCAATACACATACGCATAGAGCATCCTTCTTCTTAACAAACAACACAGGAGCACCCCAAGGAAAGGCACTCGAGCGAATAAATCCCTTACTCAAAAGATCTTGCAACTGTTCTTTTAATTCCTTGAGTTCTGCTGGCGCCATGCTATAAAGTGGAATAGAGATAGGACGAGTCCCTGGATCTAAATCAATCCAAAAACTAATGTCACGGTTAGGTGGCATATCTGGCAAGTCCGTGGGGAATACATCCGCACACTCGCATACCACTGAACCAAATCAATAGATGGAGTATCTGCACTGGTATCACGGATATGTGCCAAATAAGCTAGACAACCCTTCTCCATTAGCTTTCTAACACGTACGAAGGATATGATTTTCTTAGGGAGGGGACGAAGGTGACCCTTCCACTCAAGTCTAGATGCCCCGAGCATAGCTAAGGTAACGATTTTGGAGTGACAATCTAGAATTGTAAAATGCGGGGACAACCAACTCATGCCCAAAATGACATCGAAATCTACTATGTCAAGGATCATCAAATTCGCTCAAGTACTATATCCGATAAATGTAATCGCACAAGAAAGGTAGACTCTATCTACCACTATCGAATCTCCAACCGAAGTAGATACATAAATAAGGGCATCAAGAGTATCACACATCATATCCAAGCCCATAGCAAAATATGAAGACATATATGAAAAAGTAGAACCCGAATCAAATTAAATAGAAGCCATCCAGTCATAAACTGAGATAATACCTGTGATGACAGCATCGGAGGCCTCAGCCTCGGGTTTACCTGGGAAAGCGTACAAATGATCGCACCCTACTGTAGCCTGTGAACCATCGCAATTACCCTGTCCAGTCTAAGCCCCGCCCTTATCGGGCTGCTGTTCGCCTCTGCCTGCCTAAGAACTGCCTTGGTTAGGCTGGGCACCACCCCTACCCGTAGTGTGGCCGCCCTGCCCTGCTAGTGTACGGTCCTTACCTCATCCATCTAGTGCAAAAGGAGCCCAGGGAGCCTGATACTAAGTCCTCTGTCCACCCTGTCTGAGTTTGGGGCAATACCTCTTAATATGCCCTACCTCACCGCACTTGTAAGATGCACGGTCCAGCGTAGGTCGCTTAACAGAAGCTGATGAAGCAGTGTAACCCCCATGCTAACTGGAAGCCTGATAATTTTCCCCTGATGGGCCCCCAGCAGACACCTACATAGCGGACTGAACCGGACATCCTGAATACACCTATGAAATCTGACCCATCGAGAAGGAGTTACTGAAATTCCCACCCCTTCGAGCTTTCTATTTACTTTTCATGACTCTTCTGTCTAATCCCCTCAACACGGATGTGCTCTACTACCTACTGGAATGAAGCCCCAGTGGCTACAAGCTGAAGAGCTAATAGCTGAAGTACAGTGTTCAACCCTTTCACAAAACGCTTGATCCTCTCCTCCTCAGAAGGCAGCAACTGAAGAGCATATCGCGACAAGAAATGGAAACAGGACTCGTACACAGCAACAGATGAGTTTTCCTGATCAACATTAGCAAACTCATCCTTCCTTTAGTCCCTTAGAGTACGCGGGACATACTTATCTATGAACACTGAATAGAACTGAACCCAAGTCAACGGAGGTGACCCAGCTAGCCTGCACTCCATATATGCCCTCCACCATAACTTGGCATCACCCAAGAACTGGAAGGTCACAAACTCCACACCGTACTTGTCCACAACCCCCATCTTATGGAGCCTCTCGTGACAATTTATTATGAACTCGTAGGCATCCTCTGACTCAGTACCATAGAAAACCGAAGGCTTCATTTTAGTGAACCTCTAAAATAAATCATGCTCCTCACCAGTCATTACCGGCCCTGAAATTCACCTCGGAAAGGCCTCAAAACGTGGAACTTCATCCAAACGAGGTGCCACTGCAGCAGCATGCTGAACTCCTGAAGCCTGAACTTTATCTGGACCTGGGGCTGCTATCCTTGAGCCCCTACCTACTGGAACGGCTAGTATAGCCTCGGCTTGTGCTAACCTCAGCACCTGCGCCATTGTATCTAGTATACCAGAAGCAGCTGCAGCTGCAGCTGCAGCCGCTGGCAGAACTGGTACTGCCGCTGGCTGGACTGGTGCGGCTGCATCTCCCGCGGCCTCATTAGGAGCCACTAGAGGCTCGGGATCAACTACTGGGACTCCGTCCCCAGCCAGTGTCGCGCCTCTACCAGCTCTTTTGCCTCTGGCTGCTGTCGTACGTGTTCTCACCATCTGCAAGAGAATAAAGGATAGTCAGATACCAATTTGAATAATCCAGATACATATACGAATCAAGTAGCACGAAAGAAAGAAAGAAAGAAAAGGGAATTTCCTAGTGCCCGGTAGCCTCTTGAAGATAAGTACAGGTGTCTCCGTACCGATCCGCAAGACTCTACTAGACATGTCCTTGTCCGAGGAGATCGATGAACCTAAAGTTCTGATACCAACTCTGTCACGACCCAACCCGTCATGACTGGCACCCACACTAACTCCTAATGGGCGAACCAACACCTAAGTCATCTATTCATTCAAGTCTATTTTTATGTTAACCAATTCAATCAGTTATTAACCATTCAAGCACAAGATAAATCAAATTAAGTCATGCAACAAAATAATGTAGTCAATGCAGAAGTCCTAACTATTACAAACCCCAAAATCCGAAAGTCACCGTACAAGGACTCTAATCTAAAACATGTCTAAGGAATGTAATATGTCAAAATAAATAACCAACAATGTCCGGAATAGAAATAGACATCATGAACGAAGATCTTCGGGCAACCTGGCATGGATAGAAGCTCACCCTAAATCTGTCAGTAACGGCCTCAACGATAGATATGAGGTCGGGTAACAGTCTCTGAATCACAATCTGCACTCAAAATAATGTAGCAAGGTAGTATCGGTACAAACACTATGTACCGGTAGATATCATGGGCTGACCAAGATTAGTATCATGCATACATCATGAAATCAATAAAATAGACAAGCCAGCCAACAACACAAAATCAATAATCCAACAATAAGTCAACCAAAGATATTACGAATCAAGTCACCCAAAGATATCTAGAAGCAAATCAACAGAAATAACAAACGGGAACAAGTCTACCAACAATAACCATATACTCGATGTACACATATGCTAACTGATGTCATTGCTTAGTAGTCATGACCTGCAAGGGACCATGGTGTCCATGTACCAGTCCTTTCGGATACTTATCGGAACCGAGCCATAAATCCTCCACTCCGGAAAGAACCTCGGACGCTATCCACATCATGTACCACTGCTTTTCGGAACGAACCTCTGACCACGAGCTCATAATCTAGGTCGCATCCTCACCCAGTCAAATGTGCCTTTTCATATATATATACACACACGTTAGTATTTCTTGTCCTCTTGTTTTCAATACTTCAATCATCATTTTGTATCACAATTCCACCGAGAAGATCATATTAACTTCTCACCACAACAACATCAAACTGTAGGTTCAACACAATGTATAGTGGCATGACGCGCACACAATCACTCAATCAATTGCATATAGGAGTTCAACCACACACACACATCATGTTTGAAGACTAGATATGCTTTCTCCTATTGATTTCACAACACATACAATCAACTAATCAAAGTCTAACTCAAATAGACCGTAACATACCTCAAACGTAGAGCTGGAACAATGCGAATCACTCTTCTATAGCTTTTCCCTTTCGTAAAGCCTCGGAACGCTCAAAGTCTGGAACTTAGAATGCTCGATGAGTCATAATTACTCTAGTCACAAAATCAATTCAAGAACCCCCTTCGCTTTAGCCCCATTCCTATGGGTGAAGGATTTCTAGGTGTAAAACAACCTAACAATGGCCTTACTAATCACCAATCATCAATTTATAAAGCTATTAAATCAAAACAACAATTACAAGTTGTTTCCATGGTCAAGCTACCATTTTTATGAAACCCTAAGTCTCAAGTTCACTTAGTTCATGGCTCTAATGGTTAAATTCTTGATTATAAGGAGTTGACCCAAGCCATTAGATGATAAACAAATGATAACAATCATAACCTGTCAATTATAAAGGGTCTATTAGGTTCTAGGGTTACTATTACTAATTCACCATTGGAGACCTATAAAAGGGATGATAATCATGAAGATGATAACGTAATGATTGAAAGGGATGGTTGAGACTTACCTCTCAAGAATATTCTTGTCCTAGCTTGAAAATTCACCCTAGGTGCTTGTGGGGAACTGTTTTGGAGTTTTATGAATAAAGAATTCGGAACTAAGTGTTTAAAACCCGAAATTCTGTCCCAGTCGACCACTGCAGCGGTGAAATCACCTTATGGTTTGTTCAAGGTTCTCACTTCTGCACATTGTGGTTTGGTCAAGGTTGACTCTAAGCTTTTTTCAGGATTGTCCTGTCAAATATTAACAAGACGAGAATGAGTTATATTGAGCATTGTTCTTGAATTTAATTAATGTACGTGCTTTTGACAATGTAAAGGGAGCTCTTATTATGATGAATGCTTTTGAACCATTAGGCACACAGTCACTACTAAAAAAAGAGTCATCGATGACGGATTATATAAGACAAAATACGAGTAGAATGATCACTCATTATGGTTTGTTTGGTATGAAGGAAAATGTTTTTATTGCAAATGTTTTCGTGAAAAATAAGTGGATTTCTTACTTATTTTCTAGTTTACAGTAAATAAGCAAAATATTAATATCGCAAGAGCATTTATATATAATCTAGCAAATTACTATGGAGGTGGAATGGGGTGGGAGTTCGGTTGTGGGGTGGGGGTGGGATGGTCAAAGGGTGAAAGTTGGGGGCATTGGATGGATGGGGATACCACAATGAACTTGGAATTTCATTTATGGAATTTTCATTCCGTACTTGGAATTTCATTCATGGAATTTGCGTTCCTTACTTTCATTAAGGAAATCGGTTTCCTCATTTTATTAAAACTTGTTTTTCTAGAGTAACCAACAAAACAACACACCTATATATTTCTTATCTGGATAGTATATAAATTATAGACTTCTATTATCGCATAAACTCAGAAAAATATGTACGACGGTTGAAAAACATTGTAAATCTATGTTAACTAATGTCACGAGTTTTGGGTCTAATTGAAACATGCGAGATACAATATTACTAATGGCATGATTTTTTAATCTAATTGAATAATGGGAGATACAATATTAATATTGTTTTACATAAATCAACAATAAAAAGGGAAGCTAATTTGAAAAATAAAAGATATAAAACATGTCTGTTTGATCCTTGCTTGTTTGGAGTTTGTCCCCCAAGTGGTTGGTATCTTGAGCTTGTCTTATTAGGTGATGTTCTTATAGGACCTCCATTGGAACTGCTTAATAAAAATGACAAGAGACGAGGTTTACTTAATTGAATATACAATTGGTTAAATGTATTATGTGTCATGTAAAATTAATGAGCTGGTGAATTTCATATTGCATCCAAGAATTGATTGAGAAGAAGTTAGAGTATCTCAATACAAATAGTTTCCATATCAATACAATATATATTTTGAAAATTAAAAGGGAGGGATAATGAACCTTGTCTTTTGTGGAAGTTCAATGTCCAAGGGATCCATAACTCCAGAGCAGATCTCATCTTCTTTCTTAGAAAAGCTGGGGGTACTTTTAAAGCCACCACTTCCAATTCCCTGCTTACATTTTTCATCCCTCTCACATTAGTATGACCAGGCATCATCTTAGGCTTCATTAAGTCACTTTCTAATTTCTCCAAAGTTGGAATATTTGGCATAGGTTGTTGCTGGAGGATCAGGCCACTGGTCTTAGGATTTTCTTTCACCCCGACCTTTCTACTTGTTGAAGTTCCAAATGGATGATCAGTCATGAGCTTTGGCTTGTTGAATTCACGTTCTAATTTCTCCAAAATTGTAATATTAGACATGAGTTGTTGGTGGATCAGGCCATTGGTCTTGGGATTTTCTTGCTCCCCGGCCCTCGTACTTGTTGAAATTCCAAATTGACTATCAATGATGAGCTTTGGCTTCATGATGTCACTTTCTTTCTCCATCAGCATTGGAATTTTCGGAATAGAAGGGTTGAGGATCATGGCATTGGTTGTTGGGTTTTCTTGCTCCCTCCTAATACTTGGCCCAAAAGGATGATCATCAATGGTGAATTTTGACTTCATGAAATCTCTTTCTAATTTCTCCAAACACAGAGTTCTTGGCATAAGTGCCAAGTGGCTAGAGGATCATCAAGTCATTGGTTTGAGGGTTTTCTTTCTCTTTCCTAGTATTTGTTGAAATTCCAAGAGGATGATCAATGGTTAACTTTTGTTTCATGGACTCCCTTTCTAATTTCTCCAAAATTGGAATTTTTAGCATAGGTTGTTGGAGAATCATGGCATTTTTTCTAGCATTCTCTCGCTCCCTCCTACTTGAAATATTAATCTCACCTTTAATAGGAATAAGGTCTTATTTTCTCTTTCCTCCTTGTTCTCGCAGCATGGTTACTCCCATGGAATAAATATAAAACAGTGAATAGTCATCATCCTTATCAAGGGTGATCTAATAAGTTGTTCTTGAAGAAGAATTCTTATCACCCTCTTCTGTTGATGAACTTCTAGGAATAATGTTTGTGGTCATGGGCTGCTCTTCAAGAAAAAAATCATTAGGTAATTGTGAAATGTCAGGATTTGGATGATTTCTAGCAACATTTTCTATCGAAATGCTAGGAATAAAGTTGGTGTCCATGGTTTGCTCTTGAAAATTAAGACTAGGTAATTCTAAAATGTCTGAATGTTGATGATTTGGAGCAACATTTTCTATTGATGTGCTAGGAACAATGTTCATGGGATCCTCTTGAAGAAGTTTAAATAATTCTGAAATGCCTATATATCATCAATATTAAATTCACTCTCGAATGGCATAGTAGAGAGAAGACCCTGAGTTCCATGATAATCAATATGCATGTCACTGTTTGGAGCATCACCCATGTTTACCGGTGGATACTAAAGAAAAATAAATCATGCATGAACAATTTTATACTAAAGAAAAATAAATCATGCATGAACAATCACCCATGTTTACCGGTGGATACTAAAGAAAAATAAATCATGCATGAACAATTTCATTAATCACAAGATTATCATTGAATTTTATATGATCTAAAAAGGAATCTTTACAAGGACAATTTTTTTTTATTACCTTAATATCAACAAAAAGGAAAGAATCAAATCATTCTGGAACCATTAACATAATAAACAACACTCGATTGTTAAAATAAGGAAATGAAATCTTCTATGCAACAATATATGTAAATAATTTAATTGATTAAAGGACATTTAAAATGTTGATCGTTTAACAGGACAAAGAAACAAAGGAAACAAGATAATCTTTCTAGTATCAAGGAGTGTCTTTTGATGATAAACATTAATAATTCAAATAAAGCAAACTGACTTCGAAGTATATATGTCTATCTTTTAAATATGGGATTTTCACATTTTATCATCATCTCAACAGATAAACACCTACAAATAGAATCAACTAAACTATCTATTAATAGAAGAGAAACAAAATATAAAAGATAAAAATAAAAGAGAAAGAACTCGCATTTCTAATCTGAGTGAGAAAGAGAAAGGGACTCTAGAGCTTCATTTTCTCTGCAAAGAAAAATAAAATTCGATCTAGATCACTTAAATAGGAAAATAACTAATGATCACTTCGTAGGACCTGACTGGATATGACCTGTAACGACCTGTTTGGTCGTATTGCACTTTTAATCCATTCACCCCCGTTGACCTTTCCTCGGGCCTTGTTAATATGATTTTGACCTATGGGGATGGGAGGCATGGTTTTTGAGGTAATCAGACGAGTTTTGTGATGATTTATGAGAATTAGAGCCTTAAAGTGAAAAACCTTTAATCAATAGTTGACATTTGGGTGAACAGGCCTTTTTTGGGAATCTGTCGATTTTGTGAGGTTCGGAGGGTCGATTATGACTCATCGAGTTTTCAGTTCGGTTCCCGATGCATTCAGGGGCATTTTATACCTATGGTTGGAAAGTTGGTTTTGGCCATTTGGGGGTTGAGCCAGTCAAATATACCTCCGTTGGGAATTTCGAGACCACGAGTGAGTTCGTAGCGTGTTTTTACATATGTGCGCATATCAGTTTGTATCTGGGAGGTCTCGAGTGGAGGTCGGGGTTTGGGGTGAAACTTGGCGAAAAAACAAAATTCTGCTGGTTCTGGTGTCCCGCCCCAGCAAGACTATTTGCGCCGCAGTGGGTCTGCTTCAGCAGAGCCTGGCCCGCTGTGGTGAGTTCTTGGATTTTTAATGAGGTCTGCCCCAGCGGACGATTCTCCACCGAGGGGAGACCTCTATAGCGGGTCCTTTGCTCGCGGGAGCGAGAACGCTGAATCAGAAAATCTTTTTATTTCTAATTTCGAACCCATCCCTCATATTCACTAAATCTTTAGTGTATTAAGGGCTAATTGAAGAGTCATTGAAGTTGTTTCATCTTGGGGGTAAGTTCCTTTATCTTATCTTATTATTATCTATCCTCTTAAGCTTGAATCTGTGGTGGAATGTAGAAAAGCTAGTTAGAGAGGATGAGTCCTAACCTTAAGTTTGCTAATTGAATTTTAGGCTATGAATGTGAGTTTAATTGATGAATCTTGCTATTCTAATCATGGAATCTTGTGAGTTAGTAAATAATAAACTTGAATCTCTAACTTGGGTTCAGGAATTGATTGCGGAAAACTAGGGTTTATGCCTAAATTGGGGGTTTTCTCTTGAATGATGAAATTGATCAATAATTGAGCTTAATTAGCAATTGGAAAGTAGAATTGTTACACCTTGGAAAATTCCCCATTAACGTACAGTGAATAGGCTAGCGAAGGGCACGATGTATACGATGGTTTGATAAGTGAGAAATAGCATTTGATGATCCTAATCAAGATTCAAAGACATTTGACGTAAGGAAAGAAGGTTGTCAAGGAAAGTAAGGGATGTGTTGCGTGTCGAGTAAGAATTATGAGCGACGAGTTAATGATGGCGTAATGATGTCTTGGAGAAGAGTGATAACATCCCTTAGATTGGTATTGAGGTGTTAATCAAGTGTCAAGAAGGTTCCATAAGGATTGGAGATCAAACGAGTCGACGAGAACGAGTTTCGGAGAGCTGGGCATTATACGGCCAAACATACTGGCCGTATAAAACTTTTGCGTTATCAAAACTGTAGACGGCTTAGTACGGGCCAAAGGAAGAGTAAAGTTACGCCAGGGTTAAGAAGGTTAAGCTTCTGAGGCTTTGAAAGAAAGTTAGGCAAGGTCTGATACGAAAATTTTAGTCTAAATTGAAGAAACGATAGGTTCTAGTATATTAAGAGTTTTGAAGTAAAACAAAAGTTTAAAGTGAAGTTCGGGAAGTCTAGCTTCCAACGGAACAAGCGGCTCCTCAATCGGACATCGGGGTAAGGATATATGGACATTACAAGTTGGATGGGCAACCCAGAAACAAAAAATGATCTGAGCGAACGCGCCAGCGAGTGGCGCGAACAAGTAGAAGGCCAAAGGGCCGATACAGCGCGAACGCGCCCCCACGTGGCGCGAACGCGCTGAACAAAAATTCCAGAATCAAGTTCGGAATGAAGGTTGTGTTATAAGGAGGTAATAATAACATATATATGACATTTGGAGACCATATGGTGTAAATTAGTTCATATGTTATTTGACGAAAAGCCCTCGTTGCTGCAAGCTAAGTGGGCCCCACACGTCGGAGTTTTATAAAGGACATATGAAGATACATACGAGTAGTATATGGAAAGTTGAGCAAGTCCTAGAAAGGACCCATAAGCCAAAAATGGGCATAAGCCCTCCAAAAGGACGATTTAAGGAAACGTTTTCGGATGATCTGACTTGGAGGGGCAAAAACGGCATTATAAGTTTCGAATTTGGGGAAACCCTCAGAAATAAAAGTTGTATATAAATGAAAGAGCCTTCAAACCATAGGTCGTGGGTCCTCACACGATATCGGGATCAAGAGTTATGACCATTTTACTGAACGAAGGTGCAGTCAGAAAAAATGAAGCTGCGCGAACGCGCCCAAAGGGGGCGCAAACGCACAGAAGGAAATTAATGTCGGTTCCAGCCGAACCTGAAACGTTTTAGAAAGGGGGTTATCCCCCATTTTTCAGCTAAACCCACACAAAAGCACCTCAAACACTAGAAAGTTCCCCAACCTTCCCAAACCCACTTTTTAGCCTAAACCAGGTATAATTTCCAAATTTCAGTCCGGGTAGCGTATAATTATTGGTGCAAAATCGTATAACAGTGCATTGTGGCTTAAAAATAAGGTGGAAAAGTGAAGATACACTATTATTAACGGGAGAAAGGTATGAATCTCTTCCTATTTATGATGATACTGATTTATTTACAACGATAGAACGGTTAAATAGCTATATGGTAAGTTAATTAGTTATGGAAAGTTGGAAAACAGCGTGTGGGCTGTTTTATGGAATATGTTGATATGGAAAAGGATATTATTGATGTTGGTATTGTTGTTGTGTTGTTGGTTGATGAACTGAGAATTCGGGCTAGGCATATAAATAGGGGAGGTGCTGCCCGATTTTCGGCAGAATATAAAATAGTATAATTTGAAATATGGTACAAATATACAATGAAAAGGCTAACATTAGTGTGAATCCTCTCAAATGTAGATTTACGGGCTTGGACGAATAAGCGTAGCCAGTAGGAGATTGAACAGGTATGTAAGACTTACCTTTCTTTCTTTTGGCATGATCTCTATGAAATGAATAAATGAGGTATATGCATGATTTCAAAGAAATTATTGTTCTTAGAGCCATTAGGGCGGCTAATATTTTTGACCTCCATAAGCCGTTTCATATGGTTTTGATACGTACTCATGATTCTGAAGCTCTATTTGATACGTTTCCAAGTTCGTTTACGATTTCTATTGGCCTTTGATACGAGTATACGCAATATGGTTGGGATTATTGCATAATTGGATAATAAACCAAGTATAAGAATTCATGTCCTTAAAATGATTTTGTAAGTATTAATGTTTCTAACTTTTGCATATAATCTTGGATCGGGCCGAACGTTCCTCGGCAATAATGATATAATACGTTCATGGATCGGGCTGCACGTTCCGCAGCAATACCATGTACGATGTTCTACGAGTATGCGTGCATGAATCTGTTGTATGTATACATATATGAAATATGATGTCGGCATGATATCCAAAGACCTATTTGATATGTTCCTTAGTTGGTATTAAGAGATAAGTGATATAATTAATGTCTTGATATGCTTTGATATGTACGTATGAATCCAAGTTATATTTGATTTGATCTATACGACATCCGAAAGATACCTGATATGACTATTACTTCGATTATCCAAAAATGGCTCCTAAAACGCTTATAGAACGTTCTGTACTTCAAATGTTCGTAACTTTCTCATACGAAGTCGGATTGACCCGAAACTTGTTTCTGAGCCTTCAGATGTTAGTAAGTGTATGTATCTATTGAGTCTTGATTTGCGTGTATACGGTTTCACATTATTCTGTTCGTGCAAGCCTCAGTTTGGATTTCACTGAGCCCGGGCCAGGACATGTTATCGTGCGCACTTCTCTGCATTATTCACTGAGTCCCTCTCACTTGCGGGCCGGGACACGTTATATGTATATGTATGTGATGATATGATGATATGGGGATGGCGGCCAGGATGGCATGTGATGACTTATCCACCGAGACCCGCAATAGAGGGCCGGGACACGTTATGTATATATGGTATATGATTCTGCCATGCATGATTCTATCCACCGAGTCCCTTAGTAAAGGACCGGGACACGTTATATGCATACTCTATACATTTTGCTAATATACATGATTCCATTCACCGAGTCCCTTACAAAAGGGTCGGGACACATTATATGTACATATGGTATGTGATATGTGATATTGATATGCCTGACCTTATTCACCGAGTCCCTCACTAAAGGGTCGGGACACGTTGTGTATATAAGTATGTATATGTATATGTATATGATTCATGATTTGAGATGTACTACTTTGTTACATAAAGGAAACGTATCGATGATTTTACACAGTTTTACTGGTTCTGTAGAGTTTCTATTTTTGGCTATGATTCCCCGTTCTGTATTTCATGCCTTACATACTCGGTACATTTTCCGTACTGACCCCCTTTCTTCGGGGGCTGCTTTTCATGCCAGCAGGTACAGACGCTTATTGTGGTGATCCGCTAGTCTAGGGTGCCCTTCCTGCTACTTTGGAGTGCTCCTTTAATCCGGAGCCCACACTTTTGGTATAGATCTTTCTGTTGTACATATTTATGTGTATATGACTATTCAGGGGTACGGCGGGGCCCTGTCCCGCCATATGATTCTATTATGTTTGTTAGAGGCCTGTAGACATATATGTGGGTCATGGGTCGTCATTGTCCGGTTATGTCTGTGATTTGCGTCTAAGCAGCACTATTTGCTATGACAGCCTTAATATCTGTGATGATTAATACTTGTTGGATATGAATAAGTTATAGATAAGTCGATTCGGTAAGTAGGTGTGTAAGGGTATCCAGCTCAGGCACCAGTCACGGCCCACGGGGTTGGGTCGTGACAGTCTTGCCCAGAATGAGGGTCTTCACCGGACAAGATCTACAGCCAGACATACGGTCAGTATAAATTATACGGACCGTATGTTGGTCCGTAGAATCTGGTCGGGATAGATTTTAAGTTGATATAAGGACCCTCTCCCTCATTTAATTCATTTCATTTTCCACTCTCCACACTTCAAGAACCCTCTAGAATTCTCTCCACTCTCTATCCACAAGAAACCAAGAGAAATCTATGATCAACTGTTACACCTCGGAAATTTTTCGTGAGCCAACAATGAATAGACCAACGAAGGGCATGAGTGTGTGATGTTTTGCTAAGTAGGGAATGACTATTTATGAACTTTGGAAATAAGGAAGTTGCAGAATTTCATTTCAGCCCAGTTGGTCGTAAAGTGGAATACGGCCCGTAAAGTGATTTACGGACCGTAAACTGCTATCGTCCTCCAACCTTTCAAAAATTTCAACTTTCTGTCAAATGCTTCAAATGGTTAAAAATGACTTCGAATACGGACCGTAAATTGAAATATGGCCCGTAAACTGCCATGATCTTCAGCCAACCTTTCTGTTTTTGATATGCTTAAATACGATCGCAAAGGACGGACCGTAAACCAGTATACGGCCCGTAAAGTGGCCTTTATGACCACTGTACACCCCGACTGTTGTTCATTAAAAATCATATTTTGAGTTATTAAAAAGGGACCCTAAGCTCATTTTATTTCATTTCTCACCTACACGGTTCAAGAACTCTCTAGAGTGATCCAAAACACTTCACCCACAAGACTTTAAGAGAATCAAAGGGAGATCAAGATCAACCACATTAAATCCATGAAACAGAGTGTGTGAAACTCAAGTGAAGTTCATCCAAACCAAGAAGTTCCAAAAAGAGGTGAAGTAGGGTTTTAGTGCTAAAGGAAGAACTCCACTCTAGGCTTGTTCCACCACCATCCAAGGTATGTTTCATGACTTTATCATGTTGTTTAAGGTATTGGAAAGCCAAGATGCTTGAATTGTAGAAAGACATGGAAAATGGGTCTTAAATGGATGAATAGTGTCACAATTGAATGGTAGTTGAATGGAATCATAAATGTTGATGTGCCATGATTATGAATATGTTGTAAACGATGTTTAGACCAGGAAGTGAGCACGATATATGAGAAAACGCGATAACGAACTATAACCATAAATGTGGCAAAACTTAAGAGAAATGGTGGATTTTGCTCAACGTATATGAATGACGATTGTTGATACGATATTGTGAAGTGTTGTTGTAAATGTTTAGGAGTTGAAATAGAACGTGGGAAAAGTGGTAGAAACAAAGGAAATGCTGCCCAATATTTCCTAGAAATAACGATACGTTCTCATAACCGATTAATTAATGTTAATGCGAATTCTCTCGTGAAGGTAGCGACGTGATATTGGAGGAGAACACGTGTACGATAGCTCAGTTAAACGCCAAAGGTATGTGAGGCTAGAACTTTTCTTTCTATGGCATGAATCCCATGATATGATTTTTCTTCCTTTCCATGATCCTCCTATATTCCGGAAAGCCAGGAGCCTAAGATCATGAATAGCTACATGAGTCAAGAGATATGATATGACGTTCTTATAAAGTAAATGATGTCGTTCCTTGTATACACTCACCTTATGTACAAATCCCTTCAAGGTGAGGCGGAATGTTCATAATGGAATCGAGGGCTCACGACCTTACGTCACCTCGATAAAATATAGTTATTCTAGAGGCCTTATGCATGTACGATGATAAGCATATTTTGATAAGCATATTATTATAATTATTTTATGATGAGCATGTTATAATCATATTACACCGGGCCTAGTTGGCCGGGCAGTCACCGCGAAAGCGGGCAGCTTATACGATACACCATGGCCAGTTGGCATGGGCAGACACCACTAGTGGGCGGCATGAGATGGTACCCCGGACGTGGGCTAATGTTACTGATTATCACACCGCACCTATATGGTCGGGCAGTTTATATATATATATATATATATATATATATATATATATATATATATATATGCATACATGAGATGATGATAAGCTTAAAAGTAAGTCAGCATGCATTACTTTTCATGTAATTCCCAGTCAGGTACAGTTGCTCCATACTTGATGCCTCCCTTATTTCCTTGATGTATTATTATTGTTCATGTCTCTCATACTCAGTACAATATTCGTACTGACGTCCGTTTTCTTTGGACGCTGTGTTCATACCCACAGGTAGACGGGGAGGTGAGCTCGATCCAGATTCTTAGTAGCTGCCAGCTGATTGCGAGCACTCCATTGTCCGGAGGTGCTCATGATTATTCTCTTGGTATATGTATATTTTGGGCATGGTGGAGTCTTGTTCCACCTATATGTATAGTATGTCAGTAGAGGCTCGTAGATGCACAGTGTGGGTAGATGGTCTCACGACTGGCCTTTATGTATATGTATATATTATTTTAATGGCCGAGAGGCTTATGTATATAAAAGTATTTTTATGTTCTAAAATGAAAAGATGTTTTTCTTATGTCCTAATCATGAATTGATAAAAGTGCATTAAATGGGTAAAGTGAGTAGCAGGACGAGTGGTGCTCGGTGGCTAGCCCCGGGTACCCGTCACGTCCCCTAGCTGGGTCGTGACAAAAGTGGTATCAGAGCAGTTCGTCCTAGGAAGCGTTTACGAGCCGTCTCTAGTAGAGTCTTGTTTATTGTGTGTAGCGCGCCACATTAATAAACAGGAGGCTACAGGGCATTTAGGAAAATGACCGTCTTTCTTCTTACGAGATCGTGCGATAGAGCCATGTGTAAGATTTTATCCTCCCTAAAAGTGTGTTGTGATTTCAGAATGCCGCCGAAGGGAAAAGTTACAGCCGCTCAGAAGGGCAAAGCCACGACAAAAAGGCGGGAAGAAAGAGAGCCTCTGATGAATATAGAAGAGGGCGAATCACAAAATGAGGCCTCGCCCAACATAGAAGAGCAAGGAGGAGCCTCAGCTCCAACTCCTCCGCCAGTCGCTTTGGGTCAACAAGTGACCGAAGCGATTCATCTATTGATGCAATTGGTAGCCGCACAGGCACAACGACAGAATGCGGGCCCGAGTGATCATTCAGCTAGTACAAGAGCCCGTGATTTTATGACTCTAAATCCCCCGGAAGTTTTTGGGTCGAAGCCGAATGAAGATCCACAAAACTTTGTTGATGAAATGTTGAGGACCTTAAAGATTATTCATGCTTCTGAGACTAAATCCGTGGAGTTGGCCTCTTATAGACTCCGCGATGTGGCGGTATTATGGTACAACAATTGGATAGCATCGAGGACAGGAAATGCACCTCCTTCCTTTTGGCAAGAGTTTGTTGACGCTTTTATTCGCCATTATTTGCCACCCGAGGTTCGCCGAGCTAGAGCGGACAGGTTCTTGAATCTAAAGCAAGGAAGTATGAGTGCTCGGGAATATAGCTTGCAATTTCATTCTCTGGCCAGGTATGCCCCGACTATGGTGGCCGACATGGGGGATCGAGTGCACAAGTTTGTGAGTGGTTTGGGACCACATCTATTCAAAGATTGTTTGACAACTTCATTGCAAGATAGGATTGACATTTCCCCCATACAGGCCCATGCTCAGAATCTTGAGGAACGACAACAGCCGCCGAGGAGTGATCGTGATATTAACCGAAGGCAAGGTAAGAGGACTAGGTCTATGGGAGCAAGCAGCGAGTATGGAGGGGGGTCGAGACAGATGTATTCTAAGCACTCCGGACAGTCGGTGACTAGTGCGCCTCCCAGATTTTCAGACAGAGGGTTTGATAGTTCTTCCCGGTCAGGACAGGGCCTCGGATTCTCAGTTTAGGGGAGATTTTAGTCAGAGGAGACCTCCGGTACCGCGGTGCAGCCAGTGCGGTAGATTACATTCCGGTCGAAAATCTGGGATTGCCCGTCAGTGAGAGATAGGGTTAGGGCTCAGCCCACAGGTTCAGCAGCGGGATCTTCTTTAGTACGCCCTACAGCACAGACTTCTCAAACGTCAGCAGGTAGAGGCAGAGGCAGAGGGGGAGCATCTACTTCAGGTGTTGTTCAGGCTCGCGTATATGCTTTAGCTGGGCGACAGGATCTTGAGTCCTCCCCGGACGTTGTTACAGGTACATTGACTATATTTTCCCGTGATGTATATGCTTTGATCGATCCGGGTTCTCTTTCTCGTATATTACTCCATATGTTGTTGATTGTATTGGGGTGAAACCCGAGCCAATTAGACCTTTCGAAGTGTTCACTCCGGTTGGTGATCCCGTGATAGCCAGACAAGTGTATAAGGATTGTGTCATTGTGATATGTGATCGTCAAACTAAAGCTGATTTGATTGAGCTTGAAATAGTAGATTTCGATGTAATCATGGGCATGGATTGGCTAGCGTCATGTTATGCTAATGTTGATTGTCGAGCGAAAGTGGTCTGATTCCAATTTCCGGGAGAGCCCATACTTGAATGGAAGGGGAATACGGCATCCCCAAAGGGTAGGTTTATTTCCTACCTCAAGGCAAGGAAGATGATAGCCAAGGGCTATATTTATCATTTAGTTCGAGTTCATGATACAGAAGCAGATTCGCCCACTCTTCAATCTATTCCGGTGGTGAATGAATTCCCAGACGTATTTCCAGATGAACTTCCAGGTCTTCCTCCGGAAAGAGAAATTGATTTCGCTATCGATGTATTACCGGACACCGAGCCAATTTCTATTCCTCCGTACCGAATGGCTTCGGCAGAATTGAAAGAGCTAAAAGCACAGTTGAAAGATTTGCTTCAAAAGGGGTTTATAAGGCCCAACTCATCGCCGTGGGGAGCACCAGTCTTGTTCGTGAGAAAGAAGGACGGATCCTTACGAATGTGTATCGACTACAGGCAATTGAACAAAGTGACGATAAAGAACAAATATCCTCTTCCAAGGATTGATGATTTATTCGATCAGCTGCAAGGTGCTAAGTGGTTTTCAAAAATAGATTTGACGTCGGGTTATCAACAAGTGAGAGTTAGAGAAGCAGATATTCCCAAAACAGCTTTCCGAACGAGATATGGCCACTATGAATTTCGAGTAATGTCATTCGGGTTGACTAATGCTCCGGATGTATTTATGAATTTAATGAACAACATATTCAGGCCTCTCTTGGATCTATTTGTGATAGTATTTATCGATGATATTCTGGTGTATTCTCGCACAGAATCAGAACATGCAGACCAACTGAGAATTGTACTTGGCATTCTTCGAGCCCGAGAATTGTATGCAAAATTTTCAAAGTGTGAGTTCTAGCTGAATTCTGTAACATTCTTGGGCCATATTATTTCAGATGATGGTATCCGAGTCGATGCTCAGAAAATTGAAGCGGTGAAGACTTGGCCAAGGCCAACGATGCCCACAGAAGTCCGTAGTTTTCTGGGTTTGGCAGGTTATTAGCGAAGGTTCATGGAGGGCTTTTAATCTATTTCGGCCCCATTGACGAAGCTAACCCAGAAGCCGGCAAAGTTTCAATGTGATGATGCCTGTGAGCGCAGTTTCCAAGAGTTGAAAGACAGGTTGACCTCAGCTCCGATCTTAACACTCCCAGAAGGGTCAGATGGATACGTGGTATACTGTAATGCTTTCGGTGTTGGACTAGGATGCGTATTGATGCAGCACGGGAAAGTTATTGCATATGCTTCGAGGCAATTGCGGAAACATGAGAAGAATTATCCAACTCATGTTCTCGAACTAGCTGCGGTTATTCATGCCCTAAAAATATGGAGGCATTATTTATACGGGGTGCACGTTGATATCTATACAGATCACAAGAGTCTCCAGTACATTTTTAAACAGAAGGAGCTGAATTTACGGCAGAGGCGGTGGTTAGAATTATTAAAAGATTATGATGTTAACATTTTATACCACCCCGGGAAGGCGAATGTAGTAGCCGACGCATGTAGCCGCCGATCAATGGGCAGCTTATGTGAAATTCCTCTGGAAAGGAAAGAGATGGTTCAAGAACTTCACCGATTAGCAAATTTGGGAGTGCGTGTAATTGATTCAGGCGACGCCGGGATTAGTATAAACGATTCCACAATTTCATCCTTGGATATGGAAGTGAAAGAACGGCAATGCGATGATCCGCAGTTATGTCGTTATAGAGACACATCTTATGGGAAAGAAAAGTCTCCGTTTGAAGTTTCTATGGATGGAATTCTTATGTACCGAGGCAGGTTATGTGTGCCGAATGTGGCGGATTTGCGCCGACGAATTTTAGAAGAAGCACATTGCTCTCGATATTCTATTCACCCAGGTGCAACCAAAATGTATCGTGATCTCAAGACGAAGTATTGGTGGGATGGCATGAAGAGAGACATAGCCGAGTTTATGGCACAATGTCCAAATTGCCAACAGGTAAAAACTGCACATCAGAAGCTAGAGGGCTTGTTACAGGCAATAGAAATCCCTACCTGGAAATGGGAAGTGATCAACATGGATTTCGTCATGGGATTACCCCGTTCCCGTGACAGGTATGACTCCATATGGGTGGTCGTGGATAGGCTGACGAAAGCAGCCCATTTTCTTCCAATCAAGACCACGTACTTAGCAGAAGACTATGCAAGGTTGTACCTCAAAGAAATTGTGCCACTCCATGGAATCCCATTATCTACTATCACAGATAGAGGAGCACAGTTTACAACTAAGTTCTGGAAGTCTTTTCAAGATGGTTTGGGCACGCAAGTGAAGTTTAGCATGGCATTTCATCCGCAAACTGATGGGCAGGCCGAGCGTACTATTCAAACCTTAGAAGATATGCTACGGGCGTGTGTGTTGGATTTCGGTAGTAGCTGGGATGACCACTTACCCCTTATTGAATTTGCATACAACAATAGCTACCATTCTAGCATACAAATGGCTCCATATGAAGCTTTATATGGGAGGAAATGTAGATCTCCAATTGGATGGTTCGAAATAGGAGAAGCAGAACTAGTGGGCCCTGAATTGATCCAACAAGCAATAGAAAAGGTCAAGGTGATCCAAGATCGGTTGTTGACAGCCCAAAGTCGCCAAAAGTCCTATGCGGACAATCGCCGACGAGACTTGGAATTTCAAGCCGATGATTGGGTGTTCTTGAAAGTGTCTCCAATGAAAGGGGTGATGAGATTTGGTAAGAAAGGTAAGCTAAGTCCCACATACATTGGACCCTACAAAATCATCCGCAAGGTGGGTCAGGTAGCCTATGAATTGGATTTGCCTTCGGAGCTTGAATCAGTCCACCCAGTTTTCCACGTTTCGATGCTCCGCAAGTGTATTGGAGACCCCACTAAGATTCTCCCGATAGATGATGTGCAAGTGAAAACTTACCTATGAAGAGGTGCCTATTGCTATTTTAGATAGGCAGGTGCGGAGACTCCGAAATAAAGAGCTAGTTTCAGTCAAAGTCTTATGGCGAAATGATAACCGGGAAGAAATGACTTGGGAAGCAGAAGAGAGCATAAAGTCCAAGTACCCACACTTATTCCAACCCCCGGGAGAGATCCAAGACGAAACGCCGACAATATGAGGTATGTACGCTTTATTTTTATGTTTTTGGTCGTGTGTGGCCACGGATATGTTGATATTGTGATGTAGCCCTATGAGGCGATGATATTATGGGTTGTTGTGACAGGTTGGTAGTGTCAAATTACAGGGGAAACTCTGCCGAAATTTTCATAGAATTCCGAGTGTTTAACATTCGAGGACGAATGTTCCAAAAAGAGGGGAAGGATGTTACACCTCGAAAAATTTTCGTGAGCCAACAGTGAATAGACCAATGAAGGGCATGAGTGTGTGATGTTTTGCTAAGTAGGGAATGACTATTTATGAACTTTGGAAATAAGGAAGTTGCAGAATTTCATTTCAGCCCAGCTGGTCGTAAAGTGGAATACGGCCCGTAAAGTGATTTACGGACCGTAAACTGCTATCATCCTCCAACCTTTCAAAAATTTCAACTTTCTGTCAAATGCTTCAAATGGTTAAAAACGACTTGGAATACGGACCGTAAATTGAAATACGACCCGTAAACTGAGTCGTAAATTGCCATGATCTTCAGCCAACCTTTCTGTTTTTTATATACTTAAATACGATCGCGAAGGACGGACCGTAAACCAGTATATGGCCCATAAAGTGGGTTTACGACCACTGTACACCCCGACTGTTGTTCATTAAAAATCATATTTTGAGTTATTAAAAAGGGACCCTAAGCTCATTTTATTTCATTTCTCACCTACACGGTTCAATAACTCTCTAGAGTGATCCAAAACACTTCACCCACAAGAATTTAAGAGAATCAAAGGGAGATCAAGATCAACCACATTAAATCCATGAAACAGAGTGTGTGAAACTCAAGTGAAGTTCATCCAAACCAAGAAATTCCAAAAAGAGGTGAAGTAGGGTTTTAGTGCTAAAGGAAGAACTCCACTCTAGGCTTGTTCCACCACCATCAAAGGTAAATTTCATGACTTTATCCTGTTGTTTAAGGTGTTGGAAAGCCAAGATGCTTGAATTGTAGAAAGACATGGAAAATGGGTCTTAAATGGATGAATAGTGTCACAATTGAATGGTAGTTGAATGGAATCATAAATGTTGATGTGCCATGATTATGAATATGTTGTAAACGATGTTTAGACCAGGAAGTGAGCACGATATATGAGAAAACGCGATAACGAACTATAACCATAAATGTGGGAAAACTGAAGAGAAATGGTGGATTTTGCTCAACGTATATGAATGACGATTGTTGATACGATATTGTGAAGTGTTGTTCTAAATGTTTAGGAGTTGAAATAGAACATGGGAAAAGTAGTAGAAACAAAGGAAATGCTGCCCAATTTTTCCTAGAAATAACGATACGTTCTCATAACCGATTAACTAATGTTAATGCGAATTCTCTCGTGAAGGTAGCGACGTGATATTGGAGGAGAACACGTGAATGATAGCTCAGTTAAATGCCAAAGGTATGTGAGGCTAGACCTTTTCTTTCTATGGCATGAATCCCATGATATGATTTTTCTTCCTTTCCATGATCCTCCTATATTCCGGAAAGCTAGGAGCCTAAGATCATGAATAGCTACATGAGTCAAGAGATATGATATGACGTTCTTATAAAGTAAATGATGTCGTTCCTTGTATACACTCACCTTATGTACAAATCCCTTCAAGGTGAGGCGGAATGTTCATAAATGTTCATAATGGAATCGAGGGCTCACGACCTTACGTCACCTCGATAAAATATAGTTATTCTAGAGGCCTTATGCATGTACGATGATAAGCATATTTTGATAAGCATATTATTATAATTATTTTATGATGAGCATGTTATAATCATATTACACCGGGCCTAGTTGGCCGGGCAGTCACCGCGAAAGCTGGCAGCTTATACGATACACCATGGCCAGTTGGCATGGGCAGACACCACTAGTGGGCGGCATGAGATGGTACCCCGGACGCGGGCTAATGTTACTGATTATCACACCGCACCTATATGGTCGGGCAGTTTTTATATATATATATATATATATGCATACATGAGATGATGATAAGCTTAAAAGTAAGTCAGCATGCATTACTTTTCATGTAATTCCCAGTCAGGTACAGTTTCTCCATACTTGATGCCTCCCTTATTTCCTTGATGTATTATTATTGTTCATGCCTCTCATACTTAGTACAATATTCGTACTGACGTCCGTTTTATTTAGACGCTGTGTTCATGCCCACAGGTAGACGGGGAGGTGAGCGCGATCCAGATTCTTAGTAGCTGCTAGCTGATTGCGAGCACTCCATTGTCCGGAGGTGCTCATGATTATTCTCTTGGTATATGTATATTTTGGGCATGGTGGAGTCTTGTTCCACCTATATGTATAGTATGTCGGTAGAGGCTCGTAGATGCACAGTGTGGGTAGATGGTCTCACGAGAGGCCTTTATGTATATGTATATATTATTTTGATGGCCGAGAGGCTTATGTATATAAAAGTATTTTTATGTTCTCAAATGAAAAGATGTTTTTCTTATGTCCTAATCATGAATTGATAAAAGAGCATTAAATGGGTAAAGTGAGTAGCAGGACGAGTGGTGCTCGGTGGCTAGCCCTGGGTACCCGTCAAGTCCCCTAGCTGGGTCGTGACATCAACCTTATCAAACCCACAAAAATCAAGTGTATGAAACCTATCAAAGTTCATCTAAGCCAAGAAATCCCAAGGGAAGTGAGCTAGGGTTTTGGTGCAAGAAGAGAATGCCCATTCAAGGCTTATTCTTCCATTATCTAAGGTGAGTTTTATGATCATTCCTTGTTGTTTAAGGTGTTGAAAGTTAAAAACACTTGGATTGTAGAAAGATATAGGAAATGGGTCATGAATGTGTGAATAGTGTCATTGTTGAGTAGTAGTTTGGGCTGAATTATGAATATTGGTATGTTGTGATTGTAAGTATGTTGTGAACGACATTTAGAACATGGAATAAGTATTATATGTGAGAAAATGCAATAATGAACTATGACCATGATTATGGAGAAATTGGAGTGAAATGGTGAAATGTGGGTAATATAGACGAATGATGATTGTTGCTTGCGATATTGTGAATGTTGTTATGGATGTTTGGGAGTTGATATATAATATGGAGAAAGTAGTAGAAACAAAGGAAATGCTGCCCAATTTTCTGTAGCTTTAGTAAGCACGTTTAAGTAATCGATTAGCTAATGTTAATGTGAATTCTCTTGAAGGTAAAAACGTGGACATTGAAGGAGAACAAGCAAGCGATAGATTAGTTAAACGAAAAAGGTATGTGAGGCTAGTCCTTTCTTTCTATGGCATGAATCCTATGTCATGATTTTTCCTTCTTCTCCATGAATCTTCTACATCTCGGAAAGCTAAGAGTCTATGTTCATGAATAGCCACAGGAGATAAGAGATACATTACGAGCCCAATAATGATGATGATGAGCTTAAGTCTAAAGATTCTAGAGTTCATAATATGATGTTCCTATAAAGTTAATGATGTAGTTTATTGTATACACTCACCTTATATACTATTTCCTTCAAGGTGAGGCAGAATACTTATAAATGCTCCATAATGTACTCGGGGGTTCACGACCTTATGTTACCTCGACAAAGTATAGCTATCTTTGAGTTATTATGCATGCATTATGATGAGTACATATTGATGATATTACATCACGCCTATATGGCCTGGCAGACACAACTAAGGTGGGCAGCGTATACACCATGTCTAGATGGAATGGGCAGACACCACTAGTGGGCGGCATGAGATAGTACCCCGGACGCGGGAGGCCTGGACGCAGGCTAATGATTATCACACCGTACCTATATGGACGGGCAGCTTATACATTTATGCATACATGATATGATGATGATTATGAAGTAAGCCAGCATGCATCGTTTCTTTTATAATTGAAAGTCAGTTACAATTGCTCCTTATTTGATGCTTATTTTATCTCATTGACGTATTATTATTACTTATGCCTCTCATACTCAGTACAATGTTCGTACTGACGTCCGTTTTCTTTGGACGCTGTGTTCATGCCCACAAGTAGACAGGAAGGTGATCTTGATCCAGACTCGTAGGAGCTATTAGCTGACTTGAGAGCACTCCATTGTTCCGGAGGTGCCTTTGACTATTCTTTTGTGTACATATGTATATTTTGGGCACGACGGGGTCCTGTCCCGTCCCTATGTCTAGCACTCTAGTAGAAGCTCGTAGATACGCAGGTGTGGGTTATATGGTCTCACGATGTTGCTATTATATATATATATATATATATATATATATATATATATATATATATATATATATATATTATTTCGATAGCCGAAGGGCTTATGTGTATAAAAGTAATTATGTTTCCAAACAAAAAATGATCTTTCTAAGATTTGAGTATGAATTTGATAAAAGAATGCTTAATGAATAATAGAATGAGTGGTGCTCGGTGGTTAGCCCCCGGTACCCGTCATGGCCCCTAGTCGGGTCGTGACAAGAATTGAACTTCTAGAGCGTTGGGTTACCAATTCCACTATTGAATACCCGTTTTACCCTTATGGGTCCGATTTCCCTCTTTCTTTAGTTGATTTTCTATTTGAACAAAATGTATAACAATACGGGTACCATTATTCCTCGTTTCTGACTTAGATTTCTATAATGACTGCTGGGTATTCGGAGGCTCTTCGGAAGGGCAAGGCTCGCATTTGACGGTTCGTGGCACCAGCTCGGCATCGATGTAGGTTATGTCTTACCTTTCGGTTAGACTTCAATTAGCGAAGCATATGTAGAAGTTAGTTATTGACGGATAAATCATGCTAATCCTTTGGGTACGAAGTTGGGATGGATATTCTTAGGTTGGTATTTGTCACGACCCAAAATCGGGTCCATGTGGGCACCTACTTATTCCCCCCTAGTAGGCGAACCCTTTCCTTCCCAAATCACACATTTTATAAACAAGTTCATCGATAGATCATTTTCCATTAATAGAATATAAAAGTGTATACAAGACTTTACAAATATTTCTTAAAATCTGGTCTGGACTAGTACAAGAGCTTCTAAATTATGACTAAAACCGACAAAATAAAGTAAATAAGACAACCCTATTGGAATGAGGTAACAAAATCTTCAAGATAGCACCGGCAAGTCCTCGGAACTAGCTAAACCACTAACTCAACCTGAAATAGTTCTACATCCCAAAAGGATGTAGCAAGAGCAGTATCAGTACAACACTCATACTGGTAAGTATCATAGGCTGACAACGATTAGGAAATCATAACAACAATAGATAACAACGGATAAGTATGGTAGGCAGTCAATTAGGCAAAAATAAGAAAAATAGTAAAGGGAAAAAAAAATAGAAAACTCTACCATCTCCTAAACCACATGAACAACCAACTAAATCAACTCTAACGTCATATCGTTACACTCAACCAATCACTATGCCGAGCCAGGGTACACTTCAAGTCACAATTCTAATACCACCCCAAGTACAATCCTAAGTCAAATTTCCAAGTTCAGTCTATCTTTCCAGAACCATTAATAAGCCAGAGTAGTGACCAAACATCCACTACAGTCTGATAGATGCAAATGTTAGTACCAATTCCAAGATCTTACCTCAAAGTACCTATAAATTCGAAACAGAACCACAATAACCATTACTAGCTCATAATGTCTCCAACATGCCAATATCAACAAAACCAACAATAGGAGAATATGATATGAATGCAAATGCATATCACATGCAATGATACACACACGCTTCTGCCGGACGATGTCTACGCTCCGACAGTCATGACCCATGGGGGACCGCTAAGTCCATGTACTTGCTGTGGCATACAGTCCGATCCAATAGTTAGTGTTTCGGAATGTGCAACCCAGTCCAAGCTAGTGTTGCGGTATATGCAACCCAATCCAATTTATGTATAAGAATCAATGAGTGAATGTATGATAACAATGATGAATGAGTGCTCGTGCCACACCTAGACAAATATCAAAACAACAGCAACATCATTATATCTTTCCTTTCCTTCCAACTAGTCTCCCATAATGCATAGAGTCCTCCAAATCCTATAGTATTCGTTAAGCATGACTCCTAGAATACTAACAGGCCACAAGCCCGAACACGTAAAGCCACCACACCACATAGAACATAACAAGGCGACAAGCCACAATCAACAGTACAAACCTAAGAATTTCATCCCAACTTCATACCCGAAGGTGCATATGATGTCTCAATCAATCCCTAATCCAAACTACAATTGTAAGTACAAATACCAACCTAGAATAACCATCCCAATTCCTTGTCCGACGACCTAGGCATGCTTTCTCCATACTTTCTATTGCATATTTATGAATTACTAATAGGAGTCTATCAAGTAATCTGTAACCTACCTCGAGGACGAGCAGGTGCCACGAACATCCAGTTGATCTTCAACTTCCCATTTTCGAACCATGACCCGCAACAGAGAGCCTTGGAATGTCAAGAAACCCAAAAGAACAAGAGTCAATAATCTAAGAATTTTATTCAATCTTTGAGTTTGCAAAAGAAGGATTGAAATTTATTCTCAACTAGATTTGCTAGGTTTTCATCAACTAATAATCCGGGATTTATTGTTAACTAAGTCACCTAATTCATAAATTATTTTGCTTTCCTTAGGAAATCCCAATTTCAAGAACTAAAGTTGAAACCCATTTACAAAATAGAGGAAAGATTAGAAATTAGAGGTTGGTCAATGTTTCTAAATTAAGACTTAAAGGATTCTTTCAAGAAAGCCCAGATTTTAAGCTTAGAATTTCATTTTATCCTCTCAAACTTGAATAATTAAGAAACCTCCATTTGTACCAACTTAGAAGATGAACTCTTTGTTGACACCCAATTTTGTCCCGCCTTTCTTCCAAATATTTATTTGCATTTATAATATTTTTTTAAGAATAGTCATTTATACTTTACCAAAATTTAATTAGTTTTCTATTAATACCGTCATTTTTTCTCATTATTATTTTTATTATTATTATTATTATTATTATTATTATTATTATTATTATTATTATTATTATTACTATTATTATTATCATTACCATTATTATTATGATTTGCATTATGATCACTTTTAACATTTTTTTTTTACTTACCGTCTTATGCACACCCGCATCACATTCATTTCTATGCAATTAAACAATAGCATTTACTTACTGTTAAACTTTAAAATATTATCGCACGGCTATCATGATATCGTATAATTTTATTTGGGTAGTAATAAATATATTTTATAGTAATTAATATTTTAGCACACGTTAATTGAAGAAGGTCTTTTATTTAAATTTAGAAGCTCAAAAAAATATACCCAATCAACCCACAAAATTTTTCGGACCAGCCCATTGTCACCTAAAATAATACCCAGCCCAAAAATTACCAGCCCAAATCATAACTAGTCCGTTACCCGTTTTAACCGACCCGACCCGGCCCATGTCCTTTATTTTCATCATCTAAACCTAGATGAACCGATTCGCGCCTCCCCTTTTCCCTTCCCCTTCTCTCTCCCTCTCTCATCCCATTTTTGTGACTGTGTCAGCTGCGATCCATCCATGTACAGGTCTTGCATACTCTATTTCCAGGCAAAACTTGTCTTTCCTTCTGCTTACCTGCATGTGTTCTGTCGATTGAAAGGGAAAGTTTTCCCCATTCTTGCTTCAAGACACGCGACGGTCCTCAAAGACCATAGTGGTCGAACCATTTTCGTGTAATACTCGAGTCAAATCACGTGAAGATCTGCTCGAAAACCCCCTTCAATGTTTAAATTTAGACGGGACCATTTTGACTCGTTTTCAAAAACCCTAGGTAATTTGAATCCCGCCTAAAACTTCAAATCTGAAAAAAAAAAAAACATATCTTGTATCCTATAAATATTAGCATTTGAGAATCCATTAAAGAACAGAAATTGAAGCCGCCTCAATCCCCCTAAAAATATTAGTCTTCTTTTTCAGTCTCAATATTTCTTAATATTCATTCGAAAATACTAAATCATTTTTTGTTCTCTTTTGCCCCTGTTACTATTTCGAATCTGAGCGCATGCAAATTCGGATATTGTAGTGTTTCGAGTGTATATCGGAGACTCAAAGCCCCACTTCGCTGCACTCGAAGAAGGTCCGTAATTTCCCCTGTCCCTTTTAATTTTCTTGCATTTTTAGTTTAAATCATCTGTGCCTATGTGTTGATATTAATTTTAGCTTAGTTAAGCATGTTATGTGTTAATTTAGTTAGCCTATGTGGTTAAACATATTCCTGTGTTAAGTTGGTTTAACTTGTTTAAATAAGTATGTTTAGTAGTTTAATGCAGTGAAACATGTTCGTATATTAGCCTTAGTTCAGTTTGATTTTAGTTAAATACGCCTGATAGGTTAGTTTAGCTTAATATGCTTTAACTAAGCATGTTGTGTTAGCTTGGTTCGGTTCGATCTTGGTTCTTATCCTGCTAAGCATGTTAATATAGTTAAGTCCTCTGTGGCTGATAGTCTTGTTGTTTGATTATGCTAAATCTTCACTCATGTTGTTCTGCAACCTGTGATCTAAATATATGATAAGTAGATTCCTAAATTTCTCTATTTGACAGTATGATTAGTACCCTTAACTCTTTTTTTTTAAATCAGATTAGCATGTTAGACTGACGTAGTATTTGAAGCATGCCTATATATCTTGTTCAAGTGTTTGAGTTTAAAATGACTTATGATCCCTATCTGGATACATTATGATTGTTTTTCTACGGTGTGTTGTTTGAGTTCAATACTGTCTTCATAGTGTTCCATTGATGATAAGTAGAACTTTTAAGCCCATGAGATTAAAAATGAGTTTGCTAAGACTAAATGGCATTTGTTTTCTTTGAAAGAAACCAGGATTTCTGTATGTACCTTAATGGTTCTGTTTCAGATCATAAAGCCCATGATATGAGTTTGATTTGGTTTGGCATTCTGAAATCTCAAAATATATGTGGAAGGATTTAAGGGATTTTAAAATATAACCTGTAGAATCTGTGAGCCCATTTAGTATTCTGGGAGGTTTATGATGCATGTTTGATGTCCTATTTTGGTCAAATATAATGAGTATATGTTGTGTAATTCCCCTCTAAACCAGTGTGTGTGTGTATGTCAATTCCTCTCTTGTCTTAGTCATGGCTGTAAAATGCTTGTGTTTACACAGTTTGTTTATGGATCAATATGTGGAAAGTGTTCTAATTTGGAATCCCACTCCCAAATCCCTTAAGTCTAAAAAAGTACATTTCCAGTTTCAGCCCTCTTTAAAATAATTGTTGATCTTGATTTGCATGAAAGGTCTATTCATCTTTTGAAAGTGTAATCTCAAGTTGACATCAAAATTTTGTGGTTCCTAAGTTGACATCAAAATTCTATGGCCTGGTAGTATTTGATCTATATATGAATCTGACCAAACTGAGTGAAGTTTCTCAATCCTAATTCTTCCATGTTCTTGTTCACACATTAAGTTCTAAAGTAAAATATGCCATGTCACCACAGATAGAGTGCTACTAAATGATTTTCTTAAGCCTAAATACATGTTTGGTTGGGTTCATTATGTTTAGTTGTAATGGTAGCCTCCTTGCTTCGTTTTTACTCAGCCTATTGTATTGCCTGATCCTGCTGTCCCCTGTTTGGTTTCCTCATGTCTGGTTGTTATATTCAAGTCTCCTTATTCTCCGTTAACTTAGTTCAACATGTTTAGTATGAATGCTTAGTGTAATTGTTTTCCCTGTTTAAATTCCCCATGATTGGGCAGTTTTTAATATCTTCATTTCGGGTATGCCATCAGATGTATGGCAATTAGTTGGTTTGCTTAATTTGTGTTAACTGATTCGGAAATAAAGGGTCAGCTCTGTAAAGCATGTTTCTGCATCTGTTTAAATTTTCATGTGCTCTTACGTTATAAGTATACCATGTTTGATTATGTTTATGTGTGCATACTTAGAGTATGCTTTAGTCAATACATTTATGTGGAGATTAGTTGGTCATTATGGATTAAGCTTGAACCCTCCCCGGTGTTAGCCATTCCTGGGATTCATGAAATCCCTTGGAACTTGTGCAACATCGGGAAGACGGTGTCACGCCCCGAACCTGGGCCTGGACGTAACACGGCACCCGGTGCCTGACTGCATGTGACCGAGCGAACCAACTGGCTGGTTGAATCAACATGTGATATCAAAAGCATAACTGAATGTGGAAACAACTAAACACATGCTGATTTACTAAAGGTCTGACTGAAATATCATAATGCGGAAATACTTAGACAATCTGAACATGTCTAAAAGTAGCCAACATGGCTAAACCAAACAACTGCATGACTGAGTATAACTGTCTACAAGGCTAACATAACAAATATCTGACTGTTTGAACTGTGTCTATGAAGCCTCTAAGAGTATTGAATAATAGAGTTGTCTATAAACTGAAATAACTGGATAGCTGATACGTGCACTCCTAAATAGCTGAGTCGTCAACCTGTATATCGTTGCCTGCATCGCGAGATGCAAGTCCCCAAGCAATAAAAAGGGACATCATCACATTTGAATTGTACTGGTATGTAAAGCAACTGAAGCAATAAAATACTGGAACTGAAACTAAAACTGATAACTGTAACTATAATAGCAAGAAAGTAGAGATATGAATACCCCATGCTCTGTATCTGAATCATCTGTATTATCTGTGTTTGTATATGTAGGGCCTCGGCCGAATAATAAATGCACGCTAT
This sequence comes from Lycium barbarum, assembly GCF_019175385.1. Classification (NCBI taxonomy): domain Eukaryota; kingdom Viridiplantae; phylum Streptophyta; class Magnoliopsida; order Solanales; family Solanaceae; genus Lycium; species Lycium barbarum. Next base: position 30,801,936 of record NC_083337.1, read on the forward strand.
GGCCTCGGCCTAGTAGTGCGTCAGTCAATGGCCTCGGCCATGTATACGTATACACAAGACTGTGCTGTGCCCTCGGGAAAAATCACATATGTATAATTATGGTTAATTAATAAGGACTGAGACCATAACAACAATGAACAATGCTGAACTGAAATAGGCATGCTAGACTGAATTGAAAACACTGACTGTTTCTGAGCATACTGAATTTCTAGACTGAGACTCATGTGGTAACAATACATAAGTCTATAAAGATTACGTGCTGAGTTCATGATATTCAAATTGATAACCATGAACGAATTCTGTAACTGCAACCCTAGAAGATAACAGTTCTACAACATATCATAAAAATGGGCTAAATTGTATTCTGAGTCAAATTACTGACAAGTATGAAGAATGAGGCGTAGGGAGAATCATGAACATTCCCTAACGTAGATAGTTAGCCTCACATACCTTAATTCCAGCATTTGAGCGTAATACAATGTTCGTCAACCCTTTCAACTTTGATCTATATCAATACAAGTCAAAGGGATTCTATATTAGCAATAATATTCATGCTTTGGTCATCTAAGCATTTTATCAAACACTTAGTGGGCATAAAGCTCCACAATCTCCATTATGTTTCTTCACCTAATTCCCATTCTATTACTTCTAGGTGATTCTACAATCTCAATTAGGTGTAATTAACATCATTCTCCATCACCCATATCATTATAAAAATCTCAAGTCCGCAATCCAAAACCCTACTATAGTTTGTGTAATTCTCTTTACTAAACCCATTTACTATTCTCCCAAGAACTCATCAATTCACCATTATGAATGATTAGAGTGTAGAAGCATTACCTTTTTGACGTTCAATCCTCTTGAATACGAGGTCTAGGGTTTCCACGCCCAACAATAATGTTCCACTCACAACTCTATTGATTAGAAGGGTCTACTCAAGTTAGAAAGAGATTAGGGACTTGAATTCAACCTAGAATCATGATAAAACTTACCTTGTAGGGTTCTTGAGGCTTAGGAATTTTTCTCTCTGACTTTAGGGTGATTTTTCGTGACTAGGGGTGTTAGGGAAATAAACCCCAAGCTTAAATATAACTTAAAACGCGAAATCCCGAATTTTGACCCGAAACCCGACCTGTTATGCGATGGGCCCGTGACGCACATGCAGCGCACGACCATCTGCAGGTCAATATTCAGATATGGGGTTTTCGTGCGATTGGCCTGCGACGCAGGGCCAGCCCACGCGCCCGCACGCGCCCTCTCAACGGACCTGAGTCAGTTCTGCACAGTGTTCGGTAAAATGGACATAACTTCTTGTACAGAGCTCTGTGTGGGCTCCACAATATACCGTTGGAAATATATTTCAAAGGGCTACAACTTTGATGTTTTAAGTTTCCTCAAATTCCCAACGGATGTTCATGAAATTTGACTGGAAGGCAGACGTATCAAAAACTTAGCCGATTCTATAGAATTTTAAGTGCCTTACTATTAACCATATTGAGACGATCATATCTCCTTGCTCAAATCTCTGATTAGCCTGGTCCTTATATCGTTAGAAAGGTATCTCTACGTACTACAACTTTCATTAAGGCTACTTTCCCAAATTCCCAACTAGTCAAGGAGTTATGGCTGCCCGAAGTAGGCCTATCAACCATTTTCGCAAAACGTTCAATCCTTCAGTTTTTCCACTAGAACTCTAACGATATGGGGTGTTACAGACGGGGGTAAAAGTTTTCCAATATTAACCTTCTAAGTATCCTTATGAATGTGTATATACGAAGTATACTAAAATATACATAACGTATACATAAGTCACTTGTTTGTTTTGAATATTGAAACTACTCTATTATGTTGGTTGCCAATTTTGTATACCATAGAATCATGTCATCACTCTAATTTTTGTTTTTCTTTTCTTCTTTTGCATGACATCTGAGTTGCGAGGAGTCTCAAACGAGACTCGACATCTCTATTAGATCAAGGAAGCTTGCATTTCGTCCCGTCGAGCATATCCCGCTTTTCCGCCACCTATTTTTGCATTCTCTTTGGCGCCCTTCTATTTAGTTCCAATTTACTGATTTTCTTTACTATAATAGAGGAATCGAACCAGTGCTAACATTAAGTTTAGAAAGGGGTAGATATTATGCGGGAGAATTAATAACTTTTACCGAGAGTCCTTTGCAATACCTATAACGTTTTTTTTTTAAGAAGTCAGATTTGTTTGTGTGGCAATCTCTCGTTTCATTGATGGTTCTGTTTTTAAAAAATAATAATAAAAAAGGGAATTAAATGAAGTGCTCATTTTTTTTTAAAATACATTTCAAGCTCAAGATTTAAATTTATCGAGTTTTGCTAAAGTTAGCCACATGTAATTTTTCTCTAGTTCGAATAATGTATGGTGAACACTAGTTCCTTTTTTTAAAAAAAATTATTAACTGAAACTGATTTTGTTTTGCATTCAATGAAAGGAATTTGTTTTTTCTTAGAACCAAGTTCTTTTAAGTTAAGTTCAAAACCTATTTAGATTAACGTTTTTCTTGAATTTCTTATAACTTCAAACAAATGCCTCCAAATTCTTTTGATAAATTACTAATCAGTGTTTTTTTAGCTAATTTGACAATTTGATCTTCCTTTTAAAATTACAATGGCTTTGCGTTCGCTTCGTTTGGGAATTTATAGTGGAAGGAAGCAAACTTTAAGCATTACCGTATTTTAAAAACTAATCTGCACCTAGTTATATTAGACATTGTTTTTTAAAAAAAAAATCTTTTAATAATATATTTTGATCTTTTTCATTAACCTAAGTTTGACCGGTTAATTGTAGTTAGCGAATCTTAAAGGATGCCTAACCCCTTCCCTTTAGGATAACCAAGAACCCTTACCTAGAATCACCTTAATTAAGCAGACCATTAACGGAGGTTTAGTTTAGCTTTGCCATAGTTAATACTTAGGTGTCCTAATTCACCATCAAAATAATTAGGTGGTGACTCCTTAAATTAATAATTGGGAATCACCAATATGTTGTACTCCGATTTGACCCGTTTAAAATGGGGTATAACAGCTTGGCGACTCCGCTGGGGAATTTAGGTTCTTAACCATAACAAACTTAGGTTAATAATAAATTTGTTTGATGTTTTGGTTGTTTTCTTTATTTTTGCCTTTATTGTTGCTTTTATTGTTTCCTTTATGTGCTTTTAAGTGCTTTTAATTATTGTTTTATTGTTGCCTTATGTGAAATTTTCTATGTAATAATATGTTATTGCTTTCCTTAACTGTCATTCCGTTCATACTTCCTCCACTCCTGGAAAATTCACACAAATTCACACACTTAAAGCGGTTTTGCGATTCGCGGCCGTGCACTACTAAATCACCATCTAGTTGGATCGATCGTGTGGATTTAGTCGATCGGTGGTGCAGTTGACAGCCACGGACTTTCCACTCCCAAGTTGTCCACTTGGGGGAGCCTTGTGTCATAGGAAACCAATTCTTAGTCAGCCTAAGATAGAGCTCAACCAAAACCCCTCTTTACGGACATGCATCATGCAAACTTAGGAGTCTTAATACCCAAGGTGTATTACGTCCATTAGTCAACCTCGTACAAATGTCCGAGTAGGTGTATGACCCCAAGCGACGGTTATCACGTTATGTGCATTGGTTTGAAGGATAAACATGTGCATTATGTGGACCATGTGCTACTTAAAAGGGTAATGGGTAGAACTAACCATTTGTAAATGCAGGTAGCCATGAGTCAGTACAATGCTTACCCAAGGTTTAGCATGGTCTTGAGCGTTCCTCCTCAACTAAAGGCATGGTGGATTGATTTGGGGGACTACGGACAGCTGGTGGTACGTGGAGCACTAGGACACTTACCATCTTTAATGGATATCCAACCATGTAGAGACATCATCGAGGCGGCAACTGTGTTTTGGGATGAGAAGAGAGTCGTGTTTAGATTCAGCAACAATGAAATGACTCCATTGTTAGAGGAAATAGGTGGCTATGTGGAAAATGCAGCTTTATTACATAAGAAGAAAAAATGGCAAAATTGCGGCATGATTATTCCAAAGGAACCTTTACCAAAAGAAGTTGTTGACAGTTTCGGATTCAGGAAGGGTAAGGGCGTAGAATGTTTACAAGGGTCTACGATACCATTTGATTACTTGTATCATAGATTTGGCAATCAACAAAGTTTCACCAATCATCAAGATGAATTTTTCTCGTATGACTCTTGGAAAGAAAAACGGTGCTTCGCTTTCGCAGTGTGTTTTTTGGGAACTATGGCATTCCCTAAAGGGACAACAAGAGATATTCACACCCGACTCATTACTGTAACAGAAGCTCTATTTAGTGGCATTGAAGGAAAATACTACACTGTGGTCCCTATGGTCGTAGCAGATATCTATCGAGCGTTAGGACGTTGCAAGCACGGGTACAAGCATTTTGAGGGATGCAACTTGCTTTTACAAATTTGGCTGATGGAGCATCTTCAAAAGGTCGACAGAAGTCTAGCATTTCGAAAGCCAACGGGTGAAAATCACATTCTTGGACATGTTCCAGGTGCTATTTTGACAAGTAGACCATCTGAAAAGCCAAATTGTGTAGAAGGGTGGGTAAGATTTCTTAGCCGTTTGAACGATGATTCAATTCAATGGATGTTCGGTTGGTTTCTATCTGAGGGTTTGGTGTTTCGTACGAAGATCGAACCATTTTTAGTTTTGATGGGACTTCGGGGCTTGCAACCTTATGGCCCACTGAGAGTCTTAAGACAATCTGGAAGAAAGCAAAATATACCCTTAGTGGTAGACATGGATCATTATCGGCCGACTACAAAGAGGGAAAAATTCCTTTTGCAAAAGAAGTTATAAGCATGTGGAAATCGAGGGAAACCATGAAAGCAGAGTCAATTGAGCCAAACAGATACCAAGCTGGATGTGATGATAACTATTTGGAGTGGTTGACCCCTAACTTGGAAGGATCAACCAAACCCGGCGTTAGTCTGAGGGGACGAATTAAGGATGGAGAAGCAGAAGCACACATCTTACTCCGGCAACTGCGTAAGAAAAATCTTGTCTCTGAAGCTGAGTACCATGCACGACTTGAGGAAAAGGAAAGGGAGACAGAGAAATGGAAGCAGCAGGCACTTAGTTACGAACAAAGCATGCAAGAATTAGATACACTTCCAGCTCAGCAAGGAGAGACTTGCATCAAAGAAGGCATCAAAACGGGAGGGGTTCTGGCTATTTCATACATTATCCAGAATCACCGGAAGATCGGTCAATTAATCCAAGCAACCAAGAGGATCAAGAATGACGAAGGGCCTTCCTCATGTTAATTAGCTTATGAAATTCAAGTAGTAGTTGTAATAATTTCCTTTATACCAGGATTTAAATTTTCAAACATTGTATGTTTTGGGGGTCTTCAATTAATAGCACATTGGGATGACGTATAATTACATGTTTTATCCTTCAGATCCGCGTTAGGCCTACCTCTGGCATAAATGAGGTCCCATGCATAATAGGTTGTGTTATGATTGCTAGATTCCTCTTTTACTATGTGATTTGTTTGCTATGCAATACATGTTTCTTTCAACATTATTTGTCCAATGTTCGCATTATTTAAAGCAACAATCATTCGCACTATACTAATGCAATTTTCTTCATTTTTTGAAGGTTTTCTTTTATTTTGATTATTTCCCCCCAAAGGCTGATTCGCGTTGACTGCGAACTGGCGGATCACCCATACTTCACAAGATCAAAGGCACAAGCATCCAACAATATGAATGATTCAAGTGCATCTGAACAGACTGTCTTGGGACTTATCACCGTTCCGAGAGATGAACCTAAGGCTTTGGGAGGAGGGAATGATGAACTCATCGCCCAATTAATGCAGCAAATGGCCAACATGCAAAGTGAAATTAAGCGACTGCGAAATCTCACCAACCTGTCCATTACCCTCAACACTCCTCATCATGAACAAAGAACAAGTGCGACAATCCCACCATCCTTTTCGCCTATTGACTCTCCCGCCCCCCATCCCTTTCCCTCAAACCTTCCACCTCACACAGTCAATCCAAGCACTACCAATTCACCCCCCATCCCACAACAAACTAACCTGCAACAAACCATCTCACAACAATCTAATCCACAACAAGCCATCCCACCACCGATTAACTCACAACAAGCCATCCCGCAACAAACTAACCTACAACAAACCATCCCGCAACAAAATGACCCGCAACAAGCCAACCCACAACAAGTTAACGTTCAACAAGCCAATCCGCTACCTTTCACCACTCCCTATATTCCTCAGCCTTCAGTTATCCAAACTACCCTACTTACCCAAAACTACCAAGCAACTCAACACATACCATTGTCACACACCGCTAACCATAACACGCAGTATGTGCCACTAGTATAGGTATCAGAAGCTCAACCTTTCACTACCCAATTGCAGGTCGTGCAGCATCCAGAGGTTTATCCTTATGAGGAGATGGAAAGGGAAGCCAGGGCGAAAGCAGACGAGAATGTAGCAAAGGAGGTTCATAGTCTGAAGGAAGCATTTAGAGGCATCCAAACCCACAAGGGATGTGAAGGACTTGAGTACGAGGATCTGTGTATTCATCCCGACATTGAGTTGCCTGCTGGATATAAGGTGCCGAAATTTGATATGTTTGATGGAAAAGGAAATCCTCGTGCTCATTTGAGATCATACTGTGATAAGCTTGTTGGAGTAGGGAAAGATCAAGCTATTAGAATGAAGCTGTTTATAAGGAGTTTAACGGGAGAAGCGCTTGATTGGTACACATGCCAAGATCCGCATAAATGGCATAGTTGGGGAGAGATGGCACAAGAATTCATGGATAGGTTCAGGTTTAATACTGAGACTGTCCCAGACAGATTCTATTCGATGAAGTTGGAAAGGAAATCAACAGAAACTTTCAGAGAATACACTATGCGTTGGAGAACAAAAGCCGCGAAAGTCCAGCCCCCGATGGCAGAAAGTGAGAAGGCGACGCTTTTTGTACAATCTTTAAAAGATGCAACATACTATGAAAGGTTGATAAGTGTCATTGGGAAAAAGTTTTCTGAAGTTATTAGGATGGGAGATTTCATAGAAGAAGGTATCAAGACGGGAAGAATCACAAATCTGGCAGCCTTGCAAGCAACAAATAAGGCAATTCAATCAGATTCAGCCAAGAAGAAAAGGGACGGAGTGTCCGCGGTCAAGACCATCCAGGAGCGTAGACCAAACCAGATGTTAACCTACCAATACCATTCATCCCAGCCTTCATATTACAGCCAATACACCCAAGCCCCTCAGCCTTATTACCAACCTCCACCCACTCTCTATCCTGTTTACCACACCCAGCCAGCATATTACCCACCTCGAGCACCTGCCCACCAAAGCCCATCACAATACCAGCCAACCTACTATCCTTAACCCCAATACCAACCACAAAACTATCCACAAAATACACCCAGACCTCGCCCAAACTTTGAAAGAAAGCCAACCAAAACCTACACACTGTTAGCCGAACCCTTAGCCCAACTGTATGAAAGATTAAGGACCGCAGGGATACTCCAACCAATTCAGGGAAGAGTTCCTAATCCCCTTACTGGATGGTATGACGGGACTAAACATTGTGCGTATCACTCAGGAGTTGTCGGACATGATACTGAAAATATCCTTACTCTCAAAGATAAAATTGAGGCATTAATCAAAGAAGGAGTCATCCAGCTTAAAGGAGCTCCCCCAAATATAAACAACAATCCTCTGCCCAATCATGGTGATGCAAATGTGAACATGATTACCATTGATGAAGATTGTGATTTGGAAGGGACTATTGTATCGTTCAAAACAAGAAAAAAGGTCGAATCGTCAGCCTTTATTGCTCTCGTAATCACAGTTCAAATGAGGAGGCCAATCGAAGTGGAAGTGCTTACTCCAAGGCCTAGGATCACGGCCTTAGTTGCTCAGGCGCCTTCTTTCAACACCAAAGCAGTTCCTTGGAATTATCCTTCTGATGAAAGTAACGAAGAAAAAAGAAAATTGGTTGTAGAAACTGTTGCTGCTGGATTAACAAGATCTGGGCGGTGTTATGCCCCCGAGGAGGTAGCACGAGGAGCACCGAGTAAAAAAAATAGCCAAAAGAAGGTTGTGACTGAGGCTGAAGTCGAAGAATTCTGGAGGAAAATGCCAACTAAGGAATATTTTGTAGTAGAACAACTAAAGAAAACACCAGCCCAAATTTCCTTATTGGCATTGTTGATGAGTTCTGAAACTCATAGGAACGCTTTAGTGAAGGTACTGAATGAAGCTTATGCTATAGCTGAGACCTCTAGCGAGAAATTTTCAGCCATGGTTGGGGAAGTCCTAGAAGCCCACAAAGTCTCTTTTCATGAGGATGAGTTGCCGCCTGAAGGTTTGGGGCATAACAAGGCATTGAACATTACGGTCAAATACAGGGACAAATTCATTTCTAAGGTGTTGATTGATGGGGGTTCAGCTGTTAACATATGTCCTCTCATTACTCTCCGAGCTTTAGGAATTGATATCGGGAAACTTCACGATAGTCACGTGAGAGTTAAAGGTTTTGATGGAGCTCAAAGAGGTGTGGTAGGGGAAATTGACTTAGCATTAGAAATTGGACCCGTGGAGTTCACGGTGGAATTTCAGGTGATGGGTATATCCGCTAGTATAACTTGCTGATAGGAAGGCCATGGATCCATATGGCTGGTGCAGTCCCTTCTACCCTGCATCAAAATTTGAAATTTGTCTGGAATCATCAGGAAGTTGTGATCTATGGAGAAGGCAACAATTCGATCTATCCCAAAAACTCAATTCCTGTTATTGAAAGTGTAGAAAGGCTAGATGGATCTGTCTTCCATATCAAGGAAACCATGTGTACTACTCAAGCTGAAAGGGTAAAATTTCCACGTGTGCTTATGATGGTGGCTTGGGAGATGTTGAAGAATGGTTTTAAGCCTGGTCGAGGTCTCGGGGTGAAGTTGGATGGAATAGTGGAACCAATTTAGTTACCCGGTCAGAAGGATACTTTTGGTCTTGGATACGAACCCACTCTTGAAGAAATCTCATTGGCTAGTCTCAAAAGAAAAAGTGATATTCCCTTGACAAAGCCTGTTCCTCTCCTGAATCAGTCATTTTTCAAAGCATCTGCCACCCAAGCATCAGAGGAAGCAGCTGAAGACAACCTCGTGGAAGGACTCAAGAATCTATTCATTGCCGAGGAGGAAGCTAAATGCAATATGATTCTGGATGATTGCCTTGAAACTCCAACCATTTGGGATGTTGAGCCTAGAGATGTTTTGAACAATTGGACTTGTACCCCGCCCCGGTTCTCCGGGAGTCTTGGTAGAGGATTTGTATTTGATGAAACAACGCGATTCAAAATTGAGGCCTGAATCATGTTTACACTTTTGTTATGTTTTGCCTCCAACTTTTGAAAGCTTAAATGCCAAATCCAAACTATGTTTTTCTATTTCTTATTCCGTCTTTATTTAATTAATTTTTGTCTTATTTTTCAGCAATCGAACTAGTAAATCTGCTGATACTGTGAATGTGACACGTAATGAAACAAGCGATCCCATGGTAAATGCTGAACAGGACTCTGAAGAATATGAAGAGGACATGCAACCTGAAGAGTTAACTAAGGGTTTTGAACATTTTGAGAATAAGCCAAAACCAAATTTGGATGAAACAGAAACTATAAACTTGGGAGATTCAGAAACCGTGAGGGAAATAAGAATTAGCGTCAATTTAACTTCGTCACAAAGGGAAGAATCGATCAACCTTTTGAGACAATATATAGACGTGTTCGCATGGTCTTATGATGATATGTCGGGTCTAAGCACAGACATTGTTTCGCATAAATTGCCTATTGATCCATCTTGTCCTCCGGTGACACAAAAGAAGAGAAACATTAAATCGGATTTGAGTTTAAAAGTCAAGGAAGAAGTCTCCAAGCAATTTGATGCAAAGGTCATTCGAGCTGCAAGGTACCCCACTTGGCTAGTATCGTGCCTGTACCAAAGAAGGATGGCAAAGTCAGGGTATGCGTGGATTATCGGGATCTCAACAAGGCTAGCCCGAAAGATAATTTCCCCCTCCCAAATATTCACATACTTGTTGATAACCATGTGAAGCATGAGTTGTAGTCATTCGTTGATTGCTTCGCAGGATATCACCAATTCTGATGGATGAAGAAGATGCTGAGAAAACGACATTCATCACGCCTTGGGGAGTATACTATTATCGAGTGATGCCTTTTGGACTCAAGAACGTAGGTGCCACCTATATGAGAGCCATGACTACCATTTTTCATGACATGATCCACAAGGACATTGAAGTCTATGTGGATGATATCATCATCAAGTCACGGAGGAGTTCAGATCATCTGACGGATTTGAAGAAGTTCTTTGACAGGTTGAGGCGATACAATTTGAAATTAAATCCCGCAAAGTGTGCATTTGGTATTCCTGTTGGGAAGCTGTTGGGTTTTATTGTGAGCAGGAGGGGCATAGAATTGGATCCTTCGAAGATAAAGGCTATTCAAGACTTGCCTGCCCCAAAGAGTCGAAAGGACGTGATGAGCTTCCTCGGTCGTCTCAACTACATTAGTCGGTTCATAGCACAATCGACAGTAATATGTGAGCCAATAATCAAGTTATTGAGGAAGGATGCTGCTACCAAATGGACGGAAGATTGCCAACGAGCCTTTGAGAGGATCAAAGAATATTTGTCTAATCCGCCTGTTTCGGTGCCTATAGAAGCCGGAAGACCTTTGTTATTGTATTTGTCTGTGTCGGCGAATGCATTTAGATGCGTGTTGGGACAACACGATGAAACGGGAAAAAGGAGCAAGCAATATACTATTTGAGCAAGAAGTTCACGCCTCGATATACTTTGTTGGAACGCACCTGTTGTGGCTTGACTTGGGTTGCACAAAAGTTGAGACATTACCTGTCTGCATATACTACTTATCTCATCTCAAGGATGGATCCACTCAAGTATATCTTTCAGAAGCCTATGAGGCTTGTATTCTTGGACTCAGAATGGCCGTTGATATGAACATACAAGAATTATTGGTTATAGGTGATTCTGAATTATTGGTTCATCAAGTACAAGGTGAATGGACCACTAAGAACGTGAAGATACTTCCATACTTGCATTGTGTGAAAGATCTGTGTAAGAGATTTATCAAGGTAGAATTCAAACATGTCCCAAGGGCTCAAAACGAGTTCGCAGATGCTTTGGCAACCTTGTCCTCTATGATTCAGCACCCGAACAAGAATTACATAGATCCTATCAAGGTGAATGTGCGCGATTAGCAAGCTTATTGTTTCTATGTAGATGAAGAGCCTGATGGAGAGCTTTGGTATTATGACATTAAGAAGTATCTCAAGGCAAGAGACTATCCAGAAGGCATAACCAGTGTTCAGAAGAGAACACTTCGAAGATTAGCAAACCACTTTTTCCTAAATGGAGAAATCCTTTATAGGAAAACTCCAGATCTAGGATTTTTGAGGTGTGTTGATGCCAAAGAAGCGGTCAAGTTGATTGAAGAAGTGCATGGCGGTACATGTGGGCCTCACATGAATGGTTTTACTCTGGCTAAGAAAATTCTACGAGCTGGCTATTTCTGGATGACCATGGAATCAGATTGCATTCGTTTTGTGCAAAAGTGTCACCAATGTCAGATTCATGGCGACTTGATTCGAGTCCCACCAAATGAGTTAAATGTGACAAGTTCTCCGTGGCCATTCGCAGCATGGGGCATGGATGTCATTGGTCCTATCGAGCCAGCCGCATCAAATGGACACAGGTTCATTGTGGTAGCCATCGACTACTTCACAAAATGGGTAGAAGCATCTTCGTACAAGTCAGTGACGAAGAAGGTGGTGGTAGACTTTGTTCGCAATAACATCATCTGTCGATTCGGAATTCCTGAGTTGATTATAACAGATAATGGAGCTAATCTTAATAGTGGTCTGATGCATGAGATTCGCGAAACATTTACGATTACTCACAGCAATTCCACCCCATACTGACCTCAGATGAATAGAGCAGTTGAAGCAGCCAACAAAAACATCAAGAGAATATTGCGGAAGATGATTGATAATTACAGGCATTGGCACGAAAAATTGCCATTGGCCCTTCTCGGTTATCGCACCACTGTTAGGACTTCAACTGGGGCAACGCCTTATCTCTTGGTCTATGGGATAGAGGCTGTGCTACCTGCAGATGTAGAGATACCATCTTTGAGAATTATCCAAGAAGCTGAGTTGAGTGATGCCAAGTGGATACAAAATCGATATGAACAATTGATGCTCATTGATGAATAGAGGATGAATGCAGTTTGTCACGGGCAACTTTATCAGAACGGAATGGTCAACGCTTTCAACAGAAAGGTAAGACCAAGAAAATTCAAAACGGGGCAATTGGTGTTGAAGCGCATATTCCCACAACAAAATAAAGCTAAAGGAAAATTTGCACCTAACTGGCAAGGGCCTTACATGGTTCATCGAGTACTGACTGGAGGAGCACTAATTCTAGCAGAAATGGATAGCGAAGTGTGGCCGAAAGCTATCAATGCAGATGCCGTCAAGAGATACTACATTTAGGAGCTTTTCGTTTATTTTATATGTAATAGCCAGTAATGTCTTTCTATGTAATGGAAGCTACATTCCCTCGGCGGGATACGTAAGAAACCTACATCGGGTTTGGTCTTTTAAGATAGAAATTTCCAAAATTTCCATTTGTTTGTAACATGAACTACGCCTGACCTGATTCCCGCGGTGGGATACGTAGGCGGCCTACATGGGCCTCGGTCACATTATTAGAAAACCTCAAATTTTATTTTTCCTTGTATGTTTTGAACTACGCTTGACCTGATTCCCTCAGTGGAATACGTAGGCAGCCTATATCAGGCTCGGTCTCGTCATTTTAAAGGTTCAATATCCTCCTATGCCAGAAACTGGGACAATTTTAAGGGCATCACTGCAAGACGACATCGAGAGACAGGAAAGAGTGTATGGTCAACAGAGTCATCAGACAAAGGAAAGACTTTGGAGAAAGGACGTTCGCTTTGTTTCACAATGTGTCACAATTCCAAGTTCAGCAGAAATTATTTATCACTATATACCATAATTAATGCATAGCTCCTTTTGAAATAATATGATTTTAATTAAATATTTTTTTTGGCCAATACTTAGAAATAGGCAGAGGTTACAAGTCCAGACAAAGTTGGAAGCATGAACCGTCAAGAGCCAGAACCTCAAAGTCAACGCGAATCAACCCCCCCCCCCCCCCCCCCCCGAAACTTACAAATTTTCTTTGAGTGCAAGTTTACAAATTGCGGAAGCTGAAAATATGTAACGTTTACAGCCTCGCAAGGACTACGTGCCGAACGGTTTGAGTTTTCTTATAACATTTAGGAGAAATTATGCCTCTCAGGTGTTAATGATTCTCGAATTTACGATAAATTAACGCTTAAGGCTTCCAAATGATTTTTGTAAATGTATCGATGCACAAATATTTTCTACTGCTTTCAAATGCTTCGCATAAATGCTTTCAAATGCACTGCACATGCGCTATTTCTTTCAAATGCCCTGCATAAATGGTCTCAAACGCACTGCACATGCATTGCACTATTACTTTCAAATGCCCTGCAAACGCGCTGCATAAATGCTTTCGAACGCACCGCACATGAATCGCACTACTGTTTTCAAATGCACTGCACACGCATAGCACTGCAACTTTCAAATGCTCGGCATGAATACTTTCAAATGCACCGCACATGCATTGCACCACTGCTTTCAAATGCTCCGCATAAATGCTTTTCAATACACTGCACATATATTGTAATATTGCTTTCAAATGCACTGCACATGCATTGCACAATTTCCTTCAAAGATGCTCTGCATGCCTGGTTTAAGAAACACTGCACATGCACTACGCAAATGCTTTCAGCCGCTTCGCATAAATGCTTTCAAACGTACACGCACCGCACAGATGCTTTAAAATTCACTGCATAATGCTTTGCACCACGAATCATGTTGGTTTGAAAACCTCATTTTCATCAATCATTAGGTTTTAAAAGAAAAACCTCATTATGTCGGCTTAGAAAGCCTCATTTTCATAAATCATTCGGTTTAAATAACCTCATCTTCATATCTGATTTAAGGCCTTATTTTCATTAACCATCGCCAAAGGCATCATTCTCATGAATCATCAGCCTAAAACCTCATTTGCATTAGCCTTAGCTTAGGCTATTTCACATCGCTTTACTTCCAATATTTATTTTACTGATTATTTTATCTAGTTTAAGTTTCGCAGGAGCTTTAGCGCAACGTGGAACTATTTCTTCGGCAGCGAACTGGGGCAATTTGTTGCGAAGGGTATTCAGACTTCCCGACAAGGGTCAAGGGTCTACCTCGAACGCTCGTCTCCAACCTCAAATATTCCGCCTGCATTCCAGCACATTCATATTTCAGAATTCTCAAGTTCGATCATAATACCCAGTGTCATCATAATTCAACACTGGGACAATATTTTTCAAAAATTCACACCAATCGAGACTTGTTATTCATAGGTGTCATAGTTATCCCAGAACTACACACGGCCTGATTCTCGTGCAGCCCGGGATATGTAGGCAACTCGGAGAACAGAGTTCGGCCACAATCCTCTCAAATTTTCTTCATCCTTATTGTCTCCCAAACTCTTTTAACCGAGACAAAATAGGCTATTAAGTCAACGTCTTTGCCCGAAAATTCTTTCATCATTACCGGCCAAAGAGGGACAAGTTGTTGACACCCAATTTTGTCCCGCCTTTCTTCCAAATATTTATTTGCGTTTCTAATGTTTTTTGTTAAGAATAGTCATTTATACTTTACCACAATTTAATTAGTTTTCTATTAATACCGTCGTTTTTTCTCATTATTATTATTATTATTATTATTATTATTATTATTATTATTATTATTATTATTATTATTATCATTACCATTATTATTATGATTTGCATTATGATCACTTTTAACATTTTTTTTTACTTACCGTCTTATGCACACCCGCATCGCATTCATTTCTATGCAATTAAACAATAACATTTACTTACTGTTAAACTTTAAAATATTATGGCACGGCTATCACGATATCGTATAATTTTATTTGAGTAGTAATAAATATATTTTATAGTAAGTAATATTTTAGCACACGTTAATTGAAGAAGGTCTTTTATTTAAATTTAGTAGCCCAAAACAGTATACCCAATCAACCCACAAAATTTTTCGGACCAGCCCATTGTCACCTAAAATAATACCCAGCCCAAAAATTACCAGCCCAAATCATAACTAGTCCATTACCCGTTTTAACCAACCCGACCCGGCCCATATCCTTTATTTTCATCATCTAAACCTAGATGAACCGATCCGCGCCTCCCCTTTTCCCTTCCCCTTCTCTCTCCCTCTCTCATCCCATTTTTGTGACTGTGTCAGCTGCGATCCATCCATGTACAAGTCTTGCATACTCCATTTCCAGGCAAAACTTGTCTTTCCTTCTGCTTACCTGCATGTGTTCTGTCGATTGAAAGGGAAAGGTTTTCCCATTCTTGCTTCAAGACACGCGACGATCCTCAAATACCATAGTGGTCGAACCATTTTTGTGTAACACTCGAGTCAAATCACGTGAAGATCTGCTCAAAAACCCCCTTCAACGTTTAAATTTAGACGGGACCATTTTGACTCGTTTTCAAAAACCCTAGGTAATTTGAATCCCGCCTAAAAATTCGAATCTGAAAAAAAAACCCTATCTTGTATCCTATAAATATTAGCATTTGAGAATCCATTAAAGAACAGAAATTGAAGCCGCCTCAATCCCCCTAAAAATATTAGTCTTCTTTTTTAGTCTCAATATTTCTTAATATTCATTCAAAAATACTAAATCATTTTTTGTTCTCTTTTGCCCCTGTTACTATTTCGAATCTGAGAGCATGCAAATTCAGATATTGTAGTGTTTCGAGTGTATATCGGAGACTCAAAGCCCCACTTCGCTGCACCCGAAGAAGGTCCGTAATTTCCCCTGTCCCTTTTATTTTTCTTGAATTTTTAGTTTAAATTATCTGTGCCTATGTATTTATATTAATTTTAGTTTAGTTAAGCATGTTATGTGTTAATTTAGTTAGCCTATGTGGTTAAACATATTCCTGTGTTAAGTTGGTTTAACTTGTTTAAATAAGTATGTTTAGTAGTTTAATGCAGTGAAACATGTTCGTATATTAGCCTTAGTTCAGTTTGATTTTAGTTAAATACGCCTGATAGTTTAGTTTAGCTTAATATTCTTTAACTAAGCATGTTGTGTTAGCTTGGTTCGGTTCGATCTTGGTTCTTATCCTGCTAAGCATGTTAATATAGTTAAGTCCCCTGTGGCTGATTGTCTTGTTGTTTGATTATGCTAAATCTTCACTCATGTTGTTCTGCTACCTGTGATCTAAATATATGATAAGTAGATTCCTAAATTTCTCTATGTGATAGTATGATTAGTACCCTTAACTCTTTTTTTTTTAAATCAGATTAGCATGTTAGACTGACGTAGTATTTGAAGCATGCCCATATATCTTGTTCAAGTGTTTTAGTTTAAAATGACTTATGATCCCTATCTGGATACATTATGATTGTTTTTCTACAGTGTGTTGTTTGAGTTCAATACTGTCTTCATAGTGTTCCATTGATGATAAGTAGAACTTTTAAGCCCATGAGATTAAAAATGAGTTTGCTAAGACTAAATGGCATTTGTTTTCTTTGAAAGAAACCAGTATTTCTATATGTACCTTAATGGTTCTGTTTCAGATCATAAATCCCATGATATGAGTTTGATTTGGTTTGGCATTCTAAAATCTCAAAATATATGTGGAAGGATTTAAGGGATTTTAAAATATAACCTGTAGAATCTGTGAGCCCATTTAGTATTCTGGGAGGTTTATGATACATGTTTGATGTCTTATTTTGGTCAAATATAATGAGTAAATGTTGTGTGATTCCCCTCTAAACCTGTGTGTGTGTGTGTCAATTCCTCCCTTCTCTTAGTCATGGCTGTAAAATGCTTGTGTTTACATAGTTTGTTTATGGATCAAAATGTGGAAAGTGTTCTAATTTGGAATCCCACTCCCAAATCCCTTAAGTCTAAAAAAGTACATTTCCAGTTTCAGCCCTCTTTAAAATAATTGTTGATCTTGATTTGCATGAAAGGTCTATTCATCTTTTGAAAGTGTAATCTCAAGTTGACATCAAAATTCTGTGGTTCCTAAGTTGACATCAAAATTCTGTGGCCTGGTAGTATTTGATCTATGTATGAATCTGACCAAACTGAGTGAAGTTTCTCAATCCTAATTCTTCCATGTTCTTGTTCAAACATTAAGTTCTAAAGTAAAATATGCCATGTCACCACAGATAGAGTGCTACTAAATAATTTTCTTAAGCCTAAATACATGTTTGGTTGGGTTCATTATGTTTAGTTGTAATGGTAGCCTCATTGCTTCGTTTTTACTCAGCCTATTGTATTGCCTGATCCTGTTGTCCCCAGTTTGGTTTCCTCATGTCTGGTTGTTATATTCAAGTCTCCTTATTCCTCCGTTAACTTAGTTCAGCATGTTTGTATGAATGCTTAGTGTTACTGTTTTCCCTGTTTAAATTCCCCATGATTAGGCAGTGTTTAATCTCCTCATTTCGCGTATGCCATCAGATGTATGGCAATTAGTTGGTTTGCTTAATTTGTGTTAACTGATTCGGAAATAAAGGGTCAGCCCTGTAAAGCATGTTTCTGCATCTGTTTAAATTTTTATGTTCTCTTACGTTATAAGTATACCATGTTTGATTATGTTTATGTGTGTATATTTAGAGTATGCTTTAGTCAATACATTTATGGGGAGATTAGTTGGTCATTATGGATTAAGCTTGAACCCTCCCCGGTGTTAGCCATGCCTGAGATTCATGAAATTCCTTGGAACTTGTGCAACATCGGAAAGACGAAGGCAAAATCTTTCCAATATTAACCTTCTAAGTATCCTTATGAATATGTATATACGAAGTATACTCAAATATACATAACGTATACATAAGTCACTTGTTTGTTTTGAATATTGAAACTGGTCTATTATGTTGGTTGCCAATTTTGTATATCATAGAATCATGTCATCACTCTAATTTTTGTTTTTCTTTTCTTCTTTTGCATGACATCCGGAGTTACGAGGAGTCTCAAACGAGACTCGACATCTCTATTAGATCAAGGAAGCTTGCATTTCATCCCGTCGAGCATATCCCGCCTTTCCGCCACCTATTTTTGCATTCTCTTTGGCGCCCTTCTGTTTAGTTCCAATTTACTGATTTTCTTTACTCTGATAGAGGAATGGAACCAGTGCTAACATTAAGTTTAGAAAGGGGTTGATATTATGCGGGAGAATTAATAACTTTTACCGAGAGTCCTTGGCAATACCTATAACGTTTTTTTTATTATTATTATTTAAAGAAGTCAGATTTGTTTGTGTGGCAATATCTTGTTTCATTGATGGTTCTGTTATTTTTTTTTTTTAAAAGAGAATTAAATGAAGTGCTCATTTTTTTTTAAAATACATTTCAAGCTCAAGATTTAAATTTATCGAGTTGTGCTAAAGTTAACCACGTGTAATTTTTCTCTAGTTCGGATAATGTATGGTGAACATTAGTTCCTTGTTTTAAAAAAAATTTTAACTGAAACTGATTTCGTTTTGCATTCAATGAAAGGAATTTGTTTTTTTTTAGAACCAAGTTCTTTTAAGTTAAGTTCAAAACCTATTTAGATTAACGTTTTTCTTGAATTTCTTATAACTTCAAACAAATGCCTCCAAACTATTTTCATAAATTACAAATCAGTGTTTTTTTTAGCTAATTTGACAATTTGATCTTCCTTTTAAAATTACAATGGCTTTGCGTTTTCTTCGTTTGGGAATTTATAGTGGAAGGAAGCAAACTTTAAGCATTACCGTATTTTAAAAACTAATCTGCACCTAGTTATATTAGACATTGTTATTTTTTTTTAAATCTTTTAATAATATATTTTGATCTTTTTCATTAACCTAAGTTTGATCGGTTAATCGTAGTTAGCGAATCTTAAAGGACGCCTAACCCCTTCCCTTTAGGATAACCAATAACCCTTACCTAGAATCACATTAATTAAGCAGACCATTAACAGAGGTTTAGTTTAGCTTTGCCTTAGTTAATACTTAGGTGTCCTAATTCACCATTAAAATAATTAGGTGGCGACTCCTTAAATTAATAATTGGGAATTACCAATATGTTGTACTCCGATTTGACCAGTTTAAAATGGGGTATAACACTATTAGTGAAATAGAACATTAAATGGAAAGGGAGATAAAGTAGATGAGATAGAAGGGTTACCTTCTCCACGAAACCACGAACTTTGCTCTCCAATGCTCAAGGTGGCAGCTAGGATTTAGGGTTTTTTCAGAAAATGGGGTCAAATCCCGAAATGGGGTTTAAATACTAGGAAAAATATGTGTTGCCCGCTGTGGTGGACTGTACATTCGCCACAGCGGTCACGCTATGGCGGAGAGGGAGGCCGTGTGGTGAACTTTTGAAAAACTGACTCACTGCTATGGCGGTTTAGAAGGAGGTTGTAGCGGTCACGCCATGGCTATCCTTCATACCGTTATGGCCCGTTACTGGCCCCCCGGTGGCCCTTAACTATTTTAATTCTTTCCAACATGGTTCCAGATTAATTTTAATAGGAAAATTTTTCCGTGTGACTAAGTTGCAATGATCAAAGACATTTTAGGGGACACATATCTCGAGACATTACACCTCAAAAAAAATTCGCGTCATGTGCGTTGCGAGTAAACTAACGTAAGCCCAAAGAGGTCATGGAACCCTTATAAGTTTAATGAATACTCTTACCAAGTGTTAAGCAAGCGTCTAAAGGTTCCAGGATCAAGCAAATCGAAGAAAATAAGTTTATTGAAAATTTGGAAAAAAGTTGACAGAATTTTGGGTCAACTTTGGACGGGTATATCTCCTAGTATATTGGGAGTTTTAAAGTGTTTCAAAAGCCTAAAATAAATTTCGTCGAGTCTAGTTTCCAACGCAAGAAACCTCTTATCGATACGACATCGGAGTAGAGAATTATGAACGTTACAAGTTAGGCTGACAGAGCAAAAAATGTGCGCTACAGTAGACAGTAACCGCAACAGTAACTGCTACTGTAACTGCTACTGTAACTGCTACAGTGACACCTAATTTACCCACTTATAAAAGGGTCAAGACCCTATTTTTCTGCACCAAAAACAGATCCTAAAGCCCAGCACACATATAGGGGCAAATATGTCATAAAAAGTAAGGGTTTGAAGTCATTTTTGGCTAATCAAGACTCAAGTAATGGCATAGTTACGGTTATAGAATTGTTTCGCGGCGGATTTTGGGCTTGGATTCAAGGTAGATATTGAAGATATTGTTGTTTTAACAAGAATAAGGTATGAATCTCTCCTTATTAATGTTACTTTTGGTTTATTCACGAAGATAGAGTGATTAAAGGGTCGTATAATTAAGTTGTGGGTTGAGAAATTGGATAAACATCGTGTGGGATGTTTTATGGCATATTTTGATTTTAATGATGATGTTGATGATGCTAGTATTGTTGTTGTTGTTGTTGTTGGTTGTTGGTATTGTGATTTCGGGCTAGAGATATAAACTGGGGAGATGCTGCCCGAATTTCGGCAGACTTTAAGGGATTTACTTTGAAGGCTTAAGGAAGCACGCGACGATAAGCCTAATAATAGTATGAATGATTTTATATGTAGATTACGAGACTACGAATGATCTTATATAGATTGCAAGACAAGAAGTAAGTTGGAAAGTAGAGAAGTAAGCTTCCAGGTATGTTAAGGTTTTCCCTTTCTTCCTTTTTGGCTTGATCCTATGATATGAGCGAACAACGAGTAAACAAGATTCCATATTACTTTACTCTTAGAAGCACTAGAAGTACTTCAGTCTTTGATGTTCCTGTACCCCTTATCTGATTGTCCCTTATGTTCATAGGTCCTGAGTTTTGTATCATGATTATGTTAGTTCACATTTATGCATTGCATTCAATTGCATACATGCATATTGACCCCTGACCAGAAGGTGTTATATACGCGTGCATTATGTGTATGTGTGTGTGTGTGTGTGTGTGTATATATATATATATATATATATATATATAGAAAGGGTGAGACGTTATATACGCATTACCACCTGATCAGCTGGTGCACAGTGATGATGATTATGCTATTATGCCCGAAGGGGCCATTATGCTATTATGCCCGAAAGGGCCATTATGCTATGATGCTCGAAGGGGCCATTATGCTATGATGCCCGAAGGGGCCATTATGCTATTATGCCCGGGGGGTCCTATATGGGATATGGATCGGGCCGTACGTTTCTCGGCACTATGACCTATGCATATCATACGCCCGCATAGGCATTTTCAGTAAGCAGAGATATACAGATATGTTCAGATAGTTAGACATATAAATACATTCATACAGACATGTTCAGACAGTCAGACATACAGATGTATTCAGTCAGTCAGTTTAGTTTATGATTCTCAAATTTTCTTCGTAACTCCTATGTGTATATTACTCTTCTGCCTTACATACTCAGTACATAATCCTTACTGACTCCCCTATTGTTCGGGGGGCTGCGTTCATGCCCGCAGGTTCAGATGGCCAGGAAGACAGATCGCATCCTTAGGCTGCTTCTTCAACTGGGTAGCGGAGCACTCCTCTCTTGTCGGAGTTGCCGTCTAGACCGGGTATATGTTTCGATGTATATGGGTAAGGCAGGGGCCCTATCCCATCCATAGTATGTCCAGTATGTCAGTAGAGGCTCATAGACGTTTATATTCAGTTAGACAATGTGGCCCGCTCAGCACATGTTTGGTTACATAGTTTTATCAAGTAGCCTTGTCAGCTTGTGCCCCGGTTCAGTTTAGTGGTGCATGTATATATATATATATATATATATATATATATATATATATATATCCTTTGAGGGCTGTGACCCTCCAGTTTATGATATCTATCAGTCAGCAGAATATGTTGTGGGTGCCCTCAGGTGGCCCAGAATAAGCATGAGCAGGTATGTTACGTATGTCTTGTGGCATCTAGGAGGTCAGCTTCTGGGTGTCCGTCATAGCCCTCCAGTTGGGCTATGACACGAGGAACTCACGGTAACGGCCCAATGGGTCGTTGCAGTATTGTTGATAACTTTGTGGGCTTGTCGCCTTGTTATATTGATTTGATTTTCGCCATGTGTGCGATATTGGGCTTGTTGGTCGTTTACTATGTTGTTTTATGAGGCATTCATCTCTCACCTATCTTGTCACTTATCATCTATTGACACCTAATTTTTGACCTCCCATAATTTATTTTAATCACTCAGAGTCCCCGGATAATAAATAAAATGAGTTGGGCATCTTGAAAGATTTAAATGATTTTTTATAAATTGTCCAAGTCAATATTTTACTCCCTTAAATTTATAAAAGGGATTTTCATGCACTATAAATTTATTTGGGAAATTAATGAGTACTTTCATGGTATTTTATGAGATTTTGTTAAATTTATTTATTTTTTAAAAGAGAAAAAGGGTTTTTATTTATTTAATTATTTTAAATTGTCAAGAAATCAAAATTTTGCAAATATTTTATTTCCTTCTAATCCATGAAGTTTTAGTAATTTAAATAATTTAAGCAATTAACAATTTAACCCTTTAAATTTCTGATTTTTATATAATTTGCATGATATATGCATAATTAACCATAAATGTTTTAATTAGGATAATTAATTAATTAAGTGATAATTATTGCAAAATTGATACTTTTTATATAAATATATTTTGCCTTGGCCATAATTAAATTCGGCAGTTCATGGTTAAAAGAGATTAGAGTTATTTTTGCAAAATCAGCCTGCTAATAACCAGTTTAATTTAATTTCAAAATTTGATAATTAGGCCAAAAAGGCCATAATTGAGATGAACATTATAGGTTAAAATTAATTAAGGCCATGTTTGTAATTCTAGGCTCATTAACAATTTGGTCGACTTTTAAATTATTTTAAGAAAATAATTATAGCCTATTTTTTCCTATAATTAAAATTTCATCAATTTTAATATTCTTCTAATTATTTGTTTTTTTTATGTACTAGATATACATATGTATACACTAAGTATACATATATACATATACTAGGTATATATGTACATACACAATTGGTTTATACATATACACTTAGGCCCTTTTAATTAATATTCAAAATTTGGACCGAGTCCAGCCCAAGGCCAGGCTGAGACCCGGCCTAACAGATTTAAGTAAATAAGAGGTATAACCCCTCCCCCCCCCCCCCTCCACCAGCCCTAACCCTACCCTTTATTTCATTTTCTTTTTTCAAATAAACCCTTCCCCTTTCCCCGCTTTCTCTCTCTTCTATTCTCGTGAAGCCCTAAGCGCTGCCATGATTTTCCCTTGCCTCTCTTTACAGAGCATGTCTGACATACACAGCTATTTCATGTTTATTATGGTGAAAGTGTTAAAAGTTTTACTCGTTTTCATGTTCTTTCTACCTAAATATGGTAACAAATCCTTGCTTTACTTATTTTTCATATTTCCTAGTCAAAACCATGATTTTTCTTTTGCTTTTAAGTTGTATTGTTTGTTATTATTCGCATTTTCCTAATGGTTCATGGTTGTTGGGTCAGATCGACCCAAGAAGGGTCAGATCTGACCACATGTTTAGATACACTCTTAGATCTGGGACGTTGATTGTTGTTTACTGAGTTTTTGGGTTTTGAAGAGGGTTTATCCCACATCGGTTGTTGTTAGTTTTGGTTGAACTTTTGGGGTTCTATAATAGAACCCCACTCTCACAAAAATAGAGGTTGGAAAAACAAGGAAAAAATAATAGATAGGGAAATAGAGAAAAAGATTGAAAGTGAAGAAGTTGGAAAATTTTGATTTTTCAAAAAGCTTCTTAGTAAAAGAATTTTTAAAACCTTGACTTAAATAGTTGGGGTTTTTCAGTTAAAATATTTTTCTTACTTCGCTTTTATTTTTGTGTGGCTGAATTGTTGAGGTTGGAAGCACAAAAGCTCCCAAATTCGTTCTTTTCTTGGCTGCGCACATAAAAGATAATTCCTTATTCATTTTATTTTGTTATTTATAGTTTTTCCTAGCCTAAGTGTTTTTATGTTATTTAAGTTGGCTTGTGATTGATACTTGATAATGGTGGTTCCTACTGCTAAGGGCTGCCTTATTTAGTTCTGTGCTTAACTTATGGATTTGTTTGAGCTAAATATAGCAGAATTAATGTGAATGCTTGTGTTGGAACTCATTTAGGAAGTAGGCTGCTTGAACCTGCTATTGGCTTTGCTTGTTCATGTGATTCTAAGGTTTCATGTTTACTGTGAAGGGGTGTGGTTGAAGTACTCTAAAATTTCCCTTTTTCTTTTCCTTCCCTCTTGAAATCATGTTATTTTGTGAATTGTGAGCTTAGGTAGAACCAATGTAGTAAAGTCCAACTCATCTTCCCTACTCAACTCCCAGGTGTTATTTGAGGGAGATGAGGCAGTTTTATGTGTTGATTTAGATGAATATGGATGGATTATTTGTAGTGTGTGATTGTGCTTCAAATTAGAAATCACATCCTTTTGCTAATCAGCCATGAATCACCCTCCCTTGTGAAGCAAAGTCTCTTATCAGGATCTTCTTAACTACAAATGTTTTAACTTAATAAATGGATTTAGATACAACTCCAGGTGTGTTCTCTTCTGTTAGAATAAATAAATACTTAGATGTGAGTTAAACCTGTTTGCCGATCTTTGAAGATATAACAGTAGATTATTTTATTTTTTCTTTCCTTCACTCTTAAATGATTTTGCTCACATAGAATAGAGTTAGACAAGATAAATCAATGGTTTGTTTGTTTTGTCAATTAATATTAAGATTAAAGGGGAATCAGGTCTCAAAATTGGTTTGTAGATTAGCAGACTGTTAATAGCAATACCTGTGGTTATGTTGTCATCTAATATAAGCTAGAATGTGTACTAACTGTATGTGATTGGTAAAAAATCCTAGAACTAATGTGATTAAGGTGTTTGAATGTGAAATATGTTCTTTTCTTTGGTTTGATCAAGGCTTTAGTTTTCTTGTTAGAACTTGTTGCTTAAACATATAGAGTCCATAACTTGTCTTGTGTGGTCCATATCACAAGTCTTACACCTGAACTTTGTCTGTCCCTAAATGTTCAGAGTTTTGGTAAAAAGGGAAAAATGAAAGAAAGGATTAACTCTAGGAAATGTAAGACTAGATCCTCATTTAAAGATTAATTGGAATTAATCTAATAAGTAACTAACCAACAAGATGGCTATCGGTCTATAACTTGGTTAGTGATCATGTTGGAATTGAAAAGGTATAAAAATGGAAAGAAATAGTGTCTAGGAGGGAAGTTTTTTCTTCTATCTGTGATCTCCCCCTGTAGGTCCTATCCTAATAAGTTATTTTATTTAACTAGTGAGATAAACTTGTTATGAAAGTGGACTAATATGCCATACTCTTGCATCTGTGTTGCATTTCATCTATGTATAGGTCTTGATTTGGTAGACGATCCTAAGTGTTAAAATTTAACAAGTCTTAAGTATTAAAAGAAGGATGAAATGAAGCAATTTGGTTTTGATTTGTCCAGTCTTGAACGGTTTGGAGACTGAGGCTTTTATTTTGAGGCATGAATTCAGTTTTGCTTTTCTGTGTGCATAAGTGAAGGATATAGTGATAATAACTCATGATCCTTGACTGTCTACACTTAAAAGATGGAAACAAATAGCAAAGACCCTATAATTCTAGTCTGAATGAAAGGAGGGGTTAAAAAGGAAAATGAGGGAAAACAATAGTTGAAACCTTAAGAGAGTGTTTGGCTTTGATCTATGAGAATGGTATATGCTAAAGGGTAATGAAAGGGACCATAAGTGTAGATGTGGGAGTTGAAAACCACTTGGCTAAATGGGAAAGTTTTTTAAAGACATCTTAGGAGAGGATGTAGAAGGGGTCAAGCATTACTTGACCCACAGTATCTTTCTTCCCAACTAAGAGATTGTTATGGCATTCCTCATAAGCCTATGGGGTGTAACCTCCTACCTTTGCACATTTGGTGTTTCCTTGTCATTTTGTTAAGTTAAATGGATCCTAAAAATGATTTTCTTGTGCATTTATTAATTGTTCACGCAGATTAATATTCTAGTCTTGTTGTGTCTATTTTGATGTGGCTTAAGGGAGGTTTTTGATTAGGTTAGATGATGTATGATCATTTGAAAGATTGTAGTAAAAAGCTGGAAAGAGGAAAAGGTTTTGTTTTTTAAAAGGAATACTGTTTATTTTGAAAATAAGGCAAGAAGAGTTTCATGAAGATAACATGATAAGATATAACAGATTCTTTGATATTTGGTTAAGTTAAGCTCATAACTAGGACCTTTATGTGAATTTTGTATGTACTGATTTGAGTCCAACTTGTGTTTGAAGATGGCCTGTTCTCTCCTTGTTTCCTAAGTCATAATAATACCTTAAAAGTAAAGAAATTAGTAGCTTACATTAATTTAAGGTAATAATGCAGTGTATTAGGGGTATATTTGACTCTTCCTTTGTGATGCTTTGGACAATATGTCATGTTTTCCATTTTGAGATGTGTTTTGAGTCCATTAGTCTAAAGCCTAAGTAGCAGAGAAAAACTTAATTTGGTCATGTTGGATAGATGTGTTCTCCCTTTTGTGTGGCATTAAAAAACAGCTAAGGATATGTTGTACTTGTCCAGTTTTAAAGAGATGAAAACTAAAAGTAGGCCATTGTTTGTGAACATGTCTAAATTATATGCATCCCTTTAAAATCAACTTGGATCTTTTTTTTGCTATAGAGTAGGATCAGAAGAAAAGCCTAAAAGAATTTCAAACTCTGAACTTAAAAAATGTGAAACTTTTGTGCATCCATGGGACTTTGGCCCTTCTACTTGCCTAAGTTGTGTGTGAAAGGGTAGTTGTTGTACCTAAGGTTGTGTCCTCTACATAGAACCATTAAGACTTGAAAGTTCTTTGGCATTTTCCCACAGTTGATCCTGGCTTGGATTTCATTTTTGCTTGTCTTAAACTGGATTCTGCTAAGAATAATACAGCACTATATTAGTAGATTGTTGTTTCAATAAAAGAACTGTGATCTTCACCTATTTGGATTTGCCATATCAGATCTGTTAGGATTATAGTTTGGTTCCTTCTGTTTACTTCCTGTATCTTCTGTGAGGATCACCTAGACTTTTAGAACATAATTCCTAAAAAGTGGCAAGAACCTTACTTGGACTATGCACAAAACATCTAGGCTCAATTGAGATTTTGTCTAAACAATTTTACATGTACTCTATGAATGCCAAAACTGTTATGATTGTACTATGTCTAGAAGCTGGTTTACCCTGTCCTTGTATGCCTTCATACTTTGCCATACCTGCTTGATTCAATACTGATAAGAATTGTACCATCTCTATGTGATTGTCTGTGTTGTGATTACTTGGTTTAGGTTCTGTCTTGGCCATATTATGTTCATACAGATTACTTTCTTTCTTCCATGCTTAGATCATCTTGGTGCCTTGGTCTTGGTTCATGAGATTAAATTGTCTGCTGAGTCTATTCATCCATTCTCTCCTTGTTCTCATCTGATTCTAGTTGACTTATAATTATTCTATATACATGTACATTGGACCTATCCTATTTATTCCAAGCCATGTGTATGTATGTGGATCTGTGTCTTCCATGGTCATTGTTGGTTGAGAGGCAGTTTTGGTGAAAAGGGGGGGGGGGGGGGGGGGGGGTCTAGTTTGAGCCTTCCCCTAGTGACCAGCCATGCCGAAGGTTCATGAAACCTCTTGGAACTTGTGCGGCATCAGGATTGAGGGGGGTGATGACTTGGCCTTCCCACCACCTAGGTTTGGGTTTTGAGTTTAAGGACATGGAAAACACATATGCACATCATATGGGCTTATGAACAAATAGGCTATGTTGCCTGTACAAATGTATATTTATGTATAGAATAGGACTTGTAAATGAATAGTGCACCGTGTATAGATGTGTGTATAGTGTATGTATGATAGGAACAGTAAAATATAAACTAAACGGGGTTTTTGTTTCTTTCCCTTCACTACTGCATGACCACTTGGGCCAAGGTCCAGCCGCCCTATTGGGTCAAAAGCCCAATAGGGAGATTCTTTCAAGTCTGTTGAGTCTAAAAAATAAGAAAGGGAAGCTGATATATTGAAGGCCCAGTCATGGGTAAAAATGACATGAAGGCCCAACCATGGGTGAAAATGGTTGGGGTTTAGTACATCCCAATTTACTTTCTTTATTATATTTATGCCTTCTCTATTTGCTTAAATTGCTTTCTTGTATTGTATTCATTATTTGTAAAACCCACAAACATTATTGGAATCATTTATATTGCGAATTAGGCATCTTAGGCAAAACGGTGCATATACCGTTTAGATTGCATTAGCTCCTTAACAATTCTTTTTGAAAGATCTAGAAAAATACGTAATGTTTTTTATTAAATAAAAATGGAAGGCAAGTGCGCTTGTTCTAATAAATAAACAAACTAAAGAGGTTTTTTTTTTTTGGAAAGGCAAGATAGTGTTATCATATTAAGAGGATGAGTAAAATTGGACCAAAAATCCTTTTCAATCATTGAAATACATTTTCTAGGTTTTCGAGTTGATAAAAAGTGATATTTTGGGCCAAAGCCCACCTCAGTCTTTTCTTAAAGAAAACCAAATGTTTCAATAAATATTTTTTGGGCCAGAGCCCATTTGGTTTGGTGTTTTTGAAAACAAAATAACATAAGCATCTTTTGGACTAGAACCCGTGCAGTTTTATCTTTAAAAAAGAAACCAATAACGCATATCTTTCTTTTGGTTAAAACCCATCTGATTATTTTAAACTCTTGGGTGGAAAATTTACGGGCTAAAGCCCACGTTTTAAACTAATGAAATAAAGTGTTTTGGGCCAGAAAACAAAATGGATTTCAAAAGCTGAATTTTGCCTTAAATAAATCTAAGATTTTGTTCAAAATAACACATGCATATAACGGGTGTATTCTTTAAAGGGAATATAAGCACAAGTTATTAGACCATAAATACAATTCATTATCCTAAAAAGATAAAACGTGAAAAAAATATAAGGAATCCCTTTCTTGAAAAAATCAAAACGTTTCCAATTTTATGCCTAATATAAAAAATTTAGGTAAGGATGTTCTGAAAATATATTAAACGGATTGACCCAGTCCACATGTGAGTAAAGCATGAATAAAACCTGTTCACCCAAATCGTAAAAATAAATAAACTTTCTATCTTTTTTTTTTTTACATAGAAAAACTACTATCCTTATATATAAAAGGAACTAATTATACCCGGATATCATAAATCCGAACCTAAATACCTTATATGTAAGGGGAATATATTCAATTCTTTTCAAAAAATGATATGCAACATGACAGACTTTTTGTGGGAAATAAACACTAAATAAACAGTTCATGCAAATACTCACACATTAGAATTCGAAGGTCAACCGTACAGTATAGATTCTTAATACTAGGGTGCCTAATATCTTCCCTAAGGGACCACCAGAACCCTTACCTAGAACTTTGGATTAAGAAATATTTTTCACGACATATGAATAAACCCTTCAAATATGATTTTTCTAATTTCCTAAAAATTAGGTGGCAACTCTTTTAAAATAAAGTCTGAAAGAGAACCAACGATTTCGAAGTAGCTTTTTTCGAGCTCTAACCCCGCCAGTGAAAATGCGAACTGTTACATCAACGATAAAGGAAGAACAATGATTTAGGATTGGCATTGTTATGGGTGCTCATGTAGAGGCACAAATGATATTTGATTATGATTTAAACTTGATATTGATATATGCATAGCATTCATACACATTCTATATGATTCATTGATATGAACTGTGAATTAATATTAATAATGATAAGTGAGAAAGTGAAACATCTGAGGCTTCTTATTGTGGTGTTTGCTACATGCATATTTCATATGGCATCTCATGCATTTATTATTTGTTGTTACCTATGTGGTCCGAAGAGAAATTGTTCCGGACGTGGCATTGCACAGGTCTGGGGATAAGCTTGTATAGGTAGTTGGCTTACAAATGTTGTTATGGTTATTCATCCCCATGATCACACATGAATTCGACATTCATACATGCATTTCATCCTGCATTTCTCATGGTAATGTGATGTGATCCCAATGGATACATTGATGGAAAAGGATTATGGAACGTATGATGAGAAAGTGAAAGATGAAAGTCATCTCTGGACTGTGTGCGGAGTGGCTAGTATTGGAAAAGTCATCTCTGGGCTTTGTACGGAGTGACTGGTACATGGACTTCGCAGGTCCCCCATGAGTCATGACTATCAAAACGTGGAGGTTTTCCATCCATAACATGTGTGTACGGTATGAGACAGTTGACCAGTCCATTGCATTGTATCTCACCTGCATACATATTACCTCCCCTCATATCATTGATTCTGGCTGTTGCATTTATTGCATTGTACGGTACGTTTCCGCATTGATTCCTTGGTTGATGATTCATTTGAGTTGTTGTGTACTTGTTAATTACTTGCCTAGACACTTGATGTATTCGGGAACTAAAGCTTCCGCCTAGGCTATGACTATAGACTGCTGAGATCTATTGTGGTTCATATTACTGCAAGTTTCACGTGAATGTGCTTAGTGACAATATTTGACTGCTTACACGTCTATTTGTTGATTTCTTTCTTTATATATGTGAACTAATTGTTGTCATCCTATGATACCTACCGGTACATAGTGTTTGTACTGATACTGTCATGTTGTACTCTTTTCTTGAGTGCAAAGTTCGTAGCAGGTTCCTCCCCTGCATCGGGTGAGTGATTTCGAGGCTTAGCTTGCACAGTTTCCAGGGTAAGCATTGGATGGATCTCCTGCCCAAAGACTCATCTATATTACTTGTCTTATTTCCTATTCTGAGACTGTATCAGTATTTTAGACTTTTACTTTGTTTTAGTAGCTCTTGTACTATTCAGACCAGATCCCGGGGGTTTATGTATTAGTATTCCGCTTAGTAGTTATTTATATTATGATACTGTTTATTCCCCTTATTTATTTTACTTATGTTGGAATGGATGCTGCATAAGGGAAGGGTTCGCCCACCAGGGGGGTTGAATAGGTGCCCGCTCGACCCATGAGTTGGATCATGGCATGACCAAACTCCAACTGTCACCTCCTCTAGAGGTCAAATAACTGATGATTTGTAAAATCTAAAGATTACATTAAAATATTATTTAATTGTTTTCATAGATTTGGGTAGAAATATCCATCTATAGAAAAATTAAAGTGTAAATATGTTTTTTTTTCATGTCATGTGGACAGGCATTGTTGTATGCTTTGTTATAAACAAACATTAAAGAACTTTTTTGTAAGTTGTGTCGTAATTCAGGTTTAGTCGTTGAGTTTCACCCAATATAATAGAAAAATTACAAAAATTTTACTAAACTATGTAGTGAATTGTTCAGAAATATATAAATTAATGATGGAGTCAAATTTCAGATATCAGGTTATGGTACGTCAGCGAGTTGTCATTCCGTAATTACATTCCGCTACATAAAATAAAATATTGATCTTGTAAAATCTAATAAAGTCCAATTTTGCCCATGAACTTTGTGAAAATTAGTCATATTCATACCCACGATTGTAGTTTTCCCCAATAATGATATTGTCGTTGTTCAAATCTATCTATATATACACACAAATACACAAAGTTTGCACTGTGCCAAGTGGCTCTCTAAGAATTATAATTGATCACTACTTTTTGTTGTTATCCGTTTATGAGACACTGAGTACACATGTTTTCTGTACTCAGACTACACTTGCTGCACTTTTTGTGGTATAGATTCGACTCCTAATACTAGTGGATTTCACAGGATCGAGTGTGTTCGTGCTAAGCTTGTTTCGAGGTTGTGGGGAGCTGTTGACTGTTCCGCAACACCCCTCCTCTTATGATTTTTAGCATTTTGTCTTTTCAATAGTATTCGAATAGTGTATTTGCAATTTCGAACTTGAACTCTTTTTAGAGGTTCTTGTACATATGATACTAATCTTGGGTGTATTTGGATATGGATGATTTCGCATTTTTTATTTAAAAGACTTAGTTTTTTTTTTTTTGTCTTTTCTATCTCTTCCACTTATATGCATTGGCTAATTATTGTCAGCCTATGATAGCTATGAGCCTAGTGTTTTTCTCATGTTACTCTTGCTACACTCCTTGTGGGGTGTAGTGTTTCCAAGTTGATATTCGAGGTCTCACACTGTCCGAGGCTATTACTAGAGATTTGGGGCGAGCTACTAGCCGGATCTACAGCCCTGAGTCTTCTCTTATGCAACTGTCTACCTTTGTTCTACAGATACATTTTATTCCAGTACTGAGTTTGTATTTCATATTTAAACTTGTAATCCATTTAGAAGCTCTTGTACAAGTTAAGACCAGGTTTTGGGAATCTTAAGGTTTAAGTTATACTTCTAAATTTGTTTATATTACTTAAACTGTTATTTTGTGTTTTCAATAAATTTAATTTATGCACTTGTTGTTCTTAAAAGAGTAAACGTTTGGGAATGGTTCGCCTACTTGGGGAATAGTGTAGTGGCGTTCATGCTCCGTGAAATAGGTCTTGATAAGTTGGTACCAAAGCTCTAGGTTCACCAGTCTCACGAGTACAAGAGCAATGTCTAGTAAAGTCTTAAGGAATGGTACGTAGACGCCCGTACCCATCCTCGAGAGGCTATAGGACATCTAGGAAACTTTAATTCTTTCATGCTACTTCATTCAAATTGGTATCTAGTCGATTCAAATTGGTATCTGAACTTCCTTGTACTATTCTCTCACTGATGGTAGGAACAAGTTCTTGAATTCATTAATGAATTGTTTTATATGACATGACGAAGTATGGTACAAGATGTGTTATTCTGACTGATATGGGCTCATGGCCAACTCTAGTTTTCAGCCATAATTGGGACTCTCTAGTTTGGTATGAGAAAGTTTCGATATCATCAAGTTTAGTATGATACATATATGGCATAAGTGTATCAATGGCAAGTCAACAATTCAATAGTGGCAGAGTATAGATGTCGATATATGGAAACTAGTGTAATCTTGGGGAGAATCGTTGAATTTGATAAAAGGATAGTGACCGTGTTAAGACGACGTAGAGAAGTTGAGGATAAGGACTTGAAAGGTAACTTTTATGGTAAGGTGGGGGAAGTAAGATTTCTTGGGGTATATTGGTAAAAGTACTTCTTGTCCTATGGGACGAAGGCATAAGGAAGAGAATTTAGATAGATCAGTCTCTGCTATATGAAGGGAACAATTAGCATCTAACTTGCTCGTCAGGATAAGGTTGCATAATATTTGAGGGTGGATGTCGTATAGGGTTATGAAAAGTTAAGTTGGGCTTCGACACAACAGAATCGTAGTGTTAGAGTAATAATTAATGGTTTGGGGGTTGCTTCAGGAAATGACTATCGGTTCTAGATCAGAAGGCAAGGTTACTTGTGGCGAGTGAAACTTAAGGAATTGGGCTGCTGCGAATCTTTAATAAAGGGTATGTTCGCAGGGTCATTTGTGTTTCGAGGTTAGTGAGGGAATCGTTTGAACCAAGAGCTTGTTGTTTTGAGAGATGTGTTGTGGTTATATAATGTAGAGTGGATGTAAGGGTTTGTTGATCAGTTGGTATGTTCGATTAGTCGTAAGCTAATGGGGGATAGTTATTGACTAATATAAATGACTCTAGTGATGGGAAAGTGTGAAGTTTTAATACTCAAGGACTTATCGGGTGTTGCATCTAATTTTGGACAAGGGATGTGGACATCGTATCTGTGGTGTAAGACTCGGCTAGTTCCTGCAATTCTAGTGTTACGACTCGGTGGACTTGATCGAATGAGAGGGATAGTCGCATGACTTATTAGAAGTGTTCTGGTTCGGCAATTAAGGCAAGAGGTAGTTCTTTGCGGGCAAGCATCTCTTAAGGACCCTTGGGTGATGAGTCAGTCTATAAGGACATTTGAAGTGGTAGGTTGATGATGGTCTTAAACTAATTCAAGTGGAGAAGGACATCTCAGAAATTGAGCAAGGGACTTTGACATAGGTATTTTAGTGGGGTTATATGAGGATGTTAGTAGGATTGTGTGTACGGTAATTAAGGATCGCCTATGAATTATAGATTGATTCAGTGGTGGTTTGGGGTATTGTATCGACAATGATTGATTCTTGTTGAGATAAACAGGTTTGGTAGGTAACTTCTAGTGAGGAGACTTCATGAATAATTGTTTATGTGATGCATAGGATTTAGAGAAGAGATCAGTTTGGAGTCAAGTGAAGTAAGGGAACTCTAGGTTGTTTGAGTGTATGGCATAATACTATCTCTAGGATTGACTCGGCTATTTTAGAGGACTTATGAGATTGCGGCAAACTTTTGAATAGGTTCAAGTGATGGTTGATCGGTGGCGGTGAGTGTGATTTGAATGGAATAGAGAAATTGAAGAAGTGAGATAAAGGTGTAGTTGATCGAGAATCGGTAGGAATAAAGTACTTTCTGAAAAAAAAAAAAAAAAAAGGATTCGGATTTGAAGCAATGGGATTACTTAGGTCATGTGGATTTGGTGGTGTTGTTTGTATCGTTCAGATGAGGAGCAATTGTTAAGTACCCTTAAGAAGGAATCTTGGGAATCTCTATAATTTAAAAGTTAGAGTTATATTTTGAGGTGGGACCATATTCGTGGTAGTGGATTATGTCGTAAGTGTTGCTAGCTGGATAGCATGGGTGAGTAATTCAGACATTTAAAGATTTGGGAGTAGTTGCGTGAGGTTTAGAACAGAGATTGCAAGATTTGATACTTTCGAAATTGTTAAGGGCGTAACAAGGTGTTACATTTGGAGATTTGATGGTTAAAGGTGTATTAAATGAGGCTACAAGTTTTTGCGCTAAGATGTTCGGAGCTGTGGGAAAGTTAAGAGGAAGCACGAGGAGAATTTCATGTATTTAGAGTTCATAGGGTTCTAACAGATTTGCATATCGAGTGAAATTGAGAAACATGAAGATTGCAATCATAAGGTATAGTTCCTCAATACTAAGTTGATGACTTGGATATAATTCAGCCTTTGGAGTCGAGGCGACGGCACATGATCGATTATTCATGAGAAAAGAGATGGAAGAGGTTACCGCAGATTTACTGAAAGCCTACGGTATATTTGTGGAGTCTCATGATTGTTGTTTACAAGAAAGGATTAGAATTTATCGCAACGGGTGTGTGAAAGGACTATGATTGGGTTTCTAAATGTTCGGAGTCAGTTCGGGTGACCATTGGTGATATTCGGGGAGTGGTGTATTTTTTCGGATCAGAATTGTTTAAATTAAGCTGGGGAACTATGTTTATATTACCAGAAGCACTTACGGGTTTTTTTAGTAAATCACCTTCAAGGATTCGGAGGATTTCAGTTCAGAATCGAGTTATGACAGGTTTTACCAAGCTTTATCAAGGTTTGCTAGTGGGCTTGATGATATCTTATCGAGGGCAGCTATTTGGGACAGTTATAATGGTCTACCTCGTTACTTGGTGATGATTTTAGAAGGTAAAAATGGTTATGGGAAGTCTTTAGAGTGATCGGATGGGTTCCTACGGAGTTGGCTCGGCAAGGTAATCAATAGGTATGCTTATAGTGTGGTCATTTAAATATTTGAGAAGGCTTGTGCGATGGGTTTTGGCTAAGTGATTTCTACACCGGGTGACGGAACTAATATACTTGGAACTAGTGCAATCGGCTTTGGATAAGATCAGTTTTGATGGAACTCCTTAGAGTTTTCTCAGTTAAAGTAAGGATTATTTTCTGACAAAAGGAAGTCATGATTTGGGCTTGTGGCGTGTATCTAAGTGTTCTAAGGAATCTTAATGTGAAAGACGGCTTTGAAAGTGTGAAAAAAAGGTCAGTAGGAGCAGAATGTTTTATCGGTATAGAGTGGAAAAGGTTTCTGGCTACATCGGAAGGACTGTTTGGAGAATATTTGTGGAACCTATAGATCGCGTTCAGAGTTGTGGCTATAATCAAATCAGAGAATTCAAGCGGAGGCAGTTTTTATATTAACGGATCAGTTGTGAAAGAAATTCCTAATATGGGAAATATGGAAATTTGAGCCTTTGAGCTAAGTTAAAGGAAGTTTTGATTACTAAGATGAACAAGTAGTACTATCAGCGTATCTCTTTCCTGTGGAGGTTTTCGTGAGTTTAAAATAGAGATTCCTTGGTTGCCATCAGCATTCGTAATTTCCTTTATCATTCCAGGACCAACAATTGTTTTATGGTCTCTGATGTAACGACTTGTTTGGTCGTTTAGGCGTTTTACACTTTTTACCCCTATTCACCCTTTCCCCAGCATCGATAGAGTGTGGTTGCCTTATGGGGATGGGTGGAACGGTCCCCAAGGTGATCTGATGGGTTAGTCTTGGTTGAAAGATAGTTGACCAAAAGTTGACTTTTGGGTATTCGAACCTTTTTGGGAACCTTATTGGTTTCATAAGGTCCGGAGAGTCGGTTATAACTTGGTGGGTTAATTGGTTCGGTACCCGAGGCACTCCGGAGTATTTTAGTCCTTTGGTTGGAATATTATTTTTGGGGTTTTGGGGGCTGACTGGGTCAAGATGACCCCTGTTGAGATTTTCGAGTGTACAGGTGAGTTCGTAGCGTATTTTTGCTTTGGTACGCATGTTTGGTTTGTATCTGAGAGGTCTCGGATGAGTGTCGGGTTTTGGATTGAACTTGGTGAAAAATAAGATTTTTGCAAGTTTTTGTTGTGCCCCTTCTGCGGTGGTTGGACACACCTGCAGGCCCGCCTATGCGAGGCTTGGTCCGCAGATCGCAGATGCAAGGGTTCACTTCATTGGGCAGTTCCGCACCTACGAGATCTTTCCGCAGGTGCAGGACCGTGCATGCGGAAGTTCTGTCGTATCTGCGAGATGATGATATGTTAAGTGAGTCTTCATCCTCGGACAATTCTTTGAAGATGCAAGGTCGCGTCTATGGAAACGGGTTCTGCAGATGCGAGAATTGCTGGAATCAGAGACTTAAATTCCCCATTTCTAAGCCATTCTTTTCATTCGCAAAATTGGTACCTCGAAGAGATTGTGGACGATTTTGTGGAGCTTTTGAGTGATTTTTCTTTGGACTTTGACCATTCTGAGGTGATCCAGAAGGGGAAAGCTCAAGTGGATTAGTTCGTGGCACCTATTCGGCACTGAGGTAGGTTACGGCTTACTTATGATAGACTCCGATTAGGGACACGTATATAGATGGTAGTGATTGACGGGAAAAGCATGATAGGCCTTCGGGCATGGTGTGGAGGTGAATTCCAATTAGGATTGGTATCGTCAGCTGTTATTTGAGCTTGTCACCATGTTTGCTAATACGTGTGTTAGTTGATTGATATGTTTGTCATTTGATTCCCACTTACCCCATGGAAAGGAAAGACAAAAAATAATGACTTGAATTATGTTCAGTATTCTTGGCTTGCATTATTGATTCTATGATGCACATTATTACATCTCATTCACCTCATAAAAAAGGAAGGAAAACATTAAGGAAGTGAGTTTGATACGCATTTTATGGCAAGTGTCCGTTGATCCTATGTTATGTGTTGTATTTGAGGTTGGTTCCATGTATGGAATTGCATCCCATACTTCATATGTGATTTGTTAGAATTGTGAATTGACTGTACTCATCTCTGTTTCTTATCTCACTTATCATCCGGAAAGGAAAGTTATTGGAAAGTAATGAATTACGTATTGAAGATTTGAGTTGTGTATGGAATTCCAAATATGCATTGACTGTTTCCATGCTTCGAGTTGTTAATTGAGACTTATCCAATCATTTATGTATCATCCATTCATATGCATTAGTGGTTACCATAGAAACAAGGATACTCTGTGTGGAACCAATTGGCAAAGATAACAAAGGAATTCTGTGTGAACCCTAGCGACGGCGTTCTGTGTAAGCCCTAGTGGATATTGGTATTCTGTGTGAACCCTAGTGGTGGTGCTCTGTGTGAGCCCTAGCGAATATTTCTGTGTGAGTACATGGACTTCGCGGTTCCCCTATGGGTCATGACTATGAGACATTTCCCTTAGCATGTGTGTACGGGTACGGAGAAGAGGCCTGGGGGGCATTGCATATCACTGCATTGCATTGCATTCCATACATTGCATTGCATACTTTCTGATGGAAATCTTGGTTGATTATTTGACTGGAATTGTTGATGACTTGTTCGATTTGCTATTTCATTTCAAGGTCCTTTTATTGGAAACTTGACGGATTGAGGGTTAGAGATTTCACCTAGGCCTATGGTATGAGAATAATGAGATATTGTGTTGTAATTGTGGCAAACTGTTATTTGAACCTACTTAGGGATTGTACTTGATTGCTTATCTACTCTATCTATTTATTTTTTGCTCATTTACATGCGTTGGCTAATCGTTGTCGGCCTTTGATACCTATGAGCCTAGTGTTGTGTTCATATTACTCTTACTACACTCCTTTTGGGGTGTAGAGTGTTGCCAGGTTGATGTTTGAGGTCTCGCACTGTCCGAGGCTATTACTAGAGATTTGGGGCGAGCTACCAGCCGGATCTACAGGGCTGAGTCTTCTCTTATGCAACTGACTACCTCTATTCTACAGATAGTTTTTATTCCAGTATTGAGTTTGTATTTCATATTTAAACTTGTAATCCATTTAGAAGCTCTTGTACAAGTTAAGACCAGGTTTTGGGAATCTTAAGGTTTAAGTTATACTTCCGCATTTGTTTATATTACTTAAACTGTTACTCTGTGTTTTCAATAAATTTAATTTCCGCACTTGTTGTTCTTAAAAAGAGTAAATATTTGGGAATGGTTCGCCTACCAGGGGGATAGTATAGGTGCCTTCATGATCCATGAAATGGGTCGTAAAAACCTATTGGTTGGAAAATGGATGCCATCATGGCTTTGATTTTTGGGTTGTGACACTTTCACCTTCCTAGAATTACATGTCTAATCACTTCAAACCATAAATTTCTTATGGTCTCCCTTTTAACGACTTGTCTTTTCTGAAAACTATCTTCGAATCCTTCTAATGTGTTTGTTGCCAATGTTGCATAGATAATAACAAATGGTGACAAACAACTTGTTTCAACCTTTGGTCATGGTCGCAGTGGCAGTCTAGAGATAGAAGATGTAATGACCCGTTAGGTCGTTTTTTCTATTCTACCTCTGTTGACCCTTTCCTTAGATTTCTTAGAGTACATTTTACTTATGAAGATGGGTGGTGCGATTCCCGAGGTATTCGGATAAGATTTGAAAAAGAAAATGGGATTTTCGGATATTTATAAGTGTTTGGTTGACAAAAGTCAACATTGGTGGTAAACGAATCTTTTTGGAAGTTTTGTCGATTCCATTAGGTCCGTAATGTCGATTATGACTTGGTTGAGTCGTTGGTCCGGTTTCCGAGGGACTCGGGGGTGTTTTGCCTTTTGGTTGGAAATCTAGTTTTAAGGGATTTGGAGTTGACCTCGGTTAACACCAGGTCAAGATGACCTATTTAGGGAATTCTAAGGTCGCGAGTGAGTTCATAGCATGTTTTAGAACCGGTTTGCATGTTTGGTTCATGTCTGGGAGGTCTCGGATAAGTTTCGGGCGTTGCATCGCAGTTTAGAGCCTTGATTCATTTGTTTTGGTTTTCTAGTGTCTAGCATCGGCGAGATATGGCTCGCACCTGCGGAGCAATACCTACGCTAGGTGCGCCGCAGGTGCGATGTTTGGCTGAATGGGCTGGACCCACATCTACGAGAGGAGGGCTCGTGGGTGCGAGGCCCCATCTGCATGCAACGGGCCACACCTGCGGCCTTAGGCGAAGTAATTGGATTGCGCATCTGCGAGGGTTGGGCCGCAGATGCGACCTCGCAGGTGCGATGATACTAGCGCATCTACGCAAATCTCTAGGTGGAAACCTATTAAATTCCCCATTTTGAGATTAGACATTTCAATCACATATTTGGAGCCTTGGGACTCAGTTTAAGGAGATTTTTTAGGGGTTTGCAAGATTCATCAGGTGGGTAAGTTTCTAATCTTCCTACCATTATATCATCAATTATTAAGTGATTCCATGCTAGAAATCATGATTTAGGATTGGGAAATTGGGGGCTTATTAACCCTAAGTCTAAAATAAGAATTTCTTCAATTAATCATGAAATTGTTGTTGGATTTGATTGATTCTTAGTATCTAGACTCCACAAATTATGGGTGAACTATTTATGAGTTGAATTTTTGGTTTTACCCTTTGGGGCTCGAAATCCTATTTTGGGGTGATTTTGAAGTGCGGAATTAAAGTATAGCGTTATGGGTATCATTGGAATCGTATAACTTCCCAGAGTAATAATTTGACCATATTTAACCCAATTTGCAATGAAATATGGTTTTGACCTTCGAGATTTGGAATGGGATTTTCGGGTTGACTTTCTAGACCCGAATCTTTATATGGAAATATGGGTTTCAATTGATTCGTATTCTTATGTGTAATCCGTGTTTGAACAGATTAGGATTGTTCAGAGGCTCTACGAAAAAGCCAAGGCTTCCCTGTGATTATCGAACTCCTATCGAGGCATGTTGAAACTTTTGACATTAATTAAAGCATCGTGGTTGGTCTAATTGGATTAATAATAAGGGATAATGGGGTAACAAAAAGGGGTCCCTACACTTTTTAGGTGACGAGCACTTGTATCGAGTACCTGTGCCATGATATGGGTATTTGTTCAATTTCAATTGTATTAGTCCAGTATGAATGTCATACTTTAGGCATTAGCATAGCATTGATTGATGTGTCTGTGATTCGGAAATGAGGTCCCTTATTTATTGCTTCTATGCTTATTACTTGTTTTATTTGTGATTGTTTGTCCTCATCACTCCTAAATAGTAAATACTCATTCAAAAGTGGAAAAGATCTAAAGTTGGAGTCTTTATAACTTCTCTTGGTTTCTTACGTTGTGCATATCATATTCATGCTTCATATAGTAATTCATGTGCTTTTGAGGATACATTTAGGATGTGAGGGTAAATGGTTCCTGATGGAGTGATGACGGTATTTTGAGCGGGACTGTCTAGAGACAAGTAATGCTAGCCTAAGACCGAGTATCATGATTTGGAGCCTACGGTGCTGAGTATTGTGATTTGATGCCAAACGTGGCTTGGAACCCGAAGAGAAATTCCGGGTTGGTATATGGACCTCGCGAGTCCCCCATGGGTCACGATTCATAGAATTTAAATGTGTGTGTACCGGGTGATGGAAAAGGCTTGAATTCCAAAGCATTTTCACATCATGACATCTCATTTATTTCTTGTTGTATGACTTACTTGAATTGTTGTTTGTTTCCTTTAAATTCTCATTTGTATACTTGACAAACTTGAGGATTTAGAAGCTTTTACCTAGGCTTGTAACT
Source organism: Lycium barbarum (assembly GCF_019175385.1). Taxonomy (NCBI): domain Eukaryota; kingdom Viridiplantae; phylum Streptophyta; class Magnoliopsida; order Solanales; family Solanaceae; genus Lycium; species Lycium barbarum. The sequence continues at coordinate 30,843,608 of NC_083337.1, forward strand.
TGAGATTATTGTATTCGTTATGATTATTATTATTATTATTATTGTGGACTAATAGCGGTTAAGTGTGGAAGTAGTATTCATAGGCCAACCCTCGTCTCCATTTTCGTTAGGGTCGATCGACGATGCTGCTGAGTACACGTTGTTTCCCGTACTCACGCTACACTTGTTGCACCCTTTTTTGTACAGATTTTGTTCCTAGCGCTAGTGGACTTGAAGACTAAGCCAGTCGTTGAGGCTATTCCGGAGAGTTCGGGGTGAGCTACATGATGATCCGTTGCACCTGATTTTCCCTCTATCTCTTTATTTTCTATCTTTTACTTGTAGACAGTTTTTCGGATTGTATCCCAGACTTGTACTTATTTAATCTGTTCTTGTACTAGTGACACTGGATTTTGGGGATTGTAACTCTTTCTTTATGTTTTTTTGACTATCAGTTTTATTAAGACTTTAAAAATGACTTGTGTGATTTCTTTTCCGCAATAATTTCCTTATTAAATTATTCTAAAGGGTTGTGGATGGCTTACTAACTTAGTGGGAGTTAGTGCCTTCACGACTTATTAAATTCGGTCGTGAAAAATTGATATCAGAGCCTTAGGTTCATCGGTCTCACAAATACAAGAACAGTGTCCAGTAGAGTCTTGCGGATCTTCGAGAGGGTATAGGACATCTTGGAAAACTCTAATCTTTCATTTCTTATCGTGTATACTTGATTCTAATGGATTCTAAAAGTTTCTTTGTTTCACTCTCTCACAGATGGTGAGGACACAATCAGCCGCAGTTCGAGACAAGGAGCCCGCACCTGCGCCTCTACCCACTACCACAGTTGCTTGTGGGAGAGGCAGGGAACATGGTAGAGGGCGAGGCAGGCCTAGAGCCCACATTGCTACACTAGCCAAAGGCCGAGCACCAGCTGCTGCTCAGGCCCGTGCTAGGGACTCCAGACCCAGAGGAGATTCCAGATGAGGAGCCAGTTCAAGCGGATGAGGTTGGACCCGCCCAGGCACTAGTTGGATTCATTGCTACTGTTCTTCAGGATAAGGCATACAACTAATCTTATATTGAACCTGAATCAGTTAAAGAAAACCCAAGATAGGCATGAATGAGCTAAGCAAATTTATAATCTCATACACACATAGACAAATAAATGTTTTTAGTTCATATTGGACTTATATTGATCCTAAATCACTTAATGAACACATGATGTTTATGAAATAAGCTAGGCGGACTTATTATCACATGAACACACAACTAATGATAATCATGTGACAACCTTTAATCATGTTAATGAATCAACAAGTATCCAATAAACAAAGGTCTTAGATAGCATTCAGACTAAGCAAGACTTGTAGGCATGCCAATGATGTAGACAAATTGATCTAACACATGTTTAGTTGAAACAAGAACTAAACTGGACTAAAACCCCAATGAACTAGCAAATAACTCAAAATACAAGACTAGGCATGATTTCAGAAGCTAATGAAGACTATAAACCTACTAACTTAACACAGATGATTATTAATCTCAATTTATCAAAGCAATCAAGTCCTACCCCAAACTAGATAAACCAAGCCATATGAACTATATTAAACCAGGCTGGACTAAACATACATAACCTACTAATGACTAATTTATTCCACTAAACATATTAATAGCTAACAACTAATAAAAAAAACTAACAAACTAATACATAATTAAACTAAATTAAGCACAACACAACACACAAACAAATCAGCAACTAAAGAAAATAACTAAAGGAAGAAATTTTACCTTTTCTGAGTGCAGCCCTAGTCCAGAATGGATTTGGAGCCCTTCTTTGCTCCCAACACCAGAACTCAGCCACACAAAGAAAGAAAAATAAATTTTTTAGACTAGAGACTCGATTAGATCAAGGTTTTAAGCAAAATTTGCTAACCCTAGTTAAATCGAGTTTTTTTGCTCAATGAGTATGAGATTGTTGTGTGTATGTGTTGAGAGTGGGGTTCCCTATATAGAACACCAAAACCCCTCAAAGTTGTTTCAATTTCGATGTGGGACATTTGAAATGGCAAGGGATTTTCTTTAATCCTTGTGGTTCTGTTGACAACCAATAGAAATTGAGAGGAAAATGATAAAGTTCATTAAAGACTTTGTCCTTGATGTGCAGAAAAAGCAAGGAAAGAGAAAAAGGGTTTTATCTTTGGTGTGGTGGCGTATCGACAGTGATGGGGTAAGGGTAATTAATGCTCGTAACCAAAGCAGACGAGCATCACTGAAATAAAGCAATATCGCCTGCGACTTTGCCATTTCCGACAAGGCGTGACATGAGAGAGAGAAGGGAGAGGCAGGCAGAGCTAGGGTTTACTTGACAAACTGTCACGCCCCGAACCTAGGCCTGGACGTAACACGGCACCCGGTGCCTGACTGCATGTGACCGAGCGAACCAACTGGCTGACTGAATCAACATGTGATATCAAAACACAACTAAATGTGGAATAACTAAACACATGCTGATATACTAAAGGTCTGACTGAAATCATAATGCGGAAATACTTAGACAATCTGAAATATATCTGATAGTAGCCAACATGGCTAAACCAAAACGATTGAACAACTGCCAACAAGGCTAACATAATAAATATCTGACTGTCTGAACTGTGTCTATGAAGCCTCTAAGAGTACTGAATGATAGATCTGTCTATAAACTGAAATAACCGGATAGCTGACAACGCCCCGAAGGAATGTGGGGCTCACCAGTAGCTGATACGTGCACTCCTAATTAGCTGAGTCGTCAACCTGTGTATCGTTACCTGCATCGCGAGATGCAGGCCCCCAAGCAATAAAAAGGGACATCAGTACATTTGAATTGTACTGGTATGTAAAGCAACTGAAGCAATAAAATACTGGAACTGAAACTGAAAACTGAAACTGAACTACACAGGAAAGCAAGAAGCTGAAGTACTCCCTGTTCTGGATGAAGAATCACCTGTAAAACTGTATATATATAACTGTGGCCTAGGGCCCAAATAATGTGCACAAAACTGTGGCCTCTGGCCCAAGCAATACGTATGCATAAACTGTGGCCTAGGGCCCAAAAGTACAGATACATGTGTTCAACATTGGTATTTTACAAAACTGAGACTGGCTATAGCTGATAGCATGATAACTGTTTCTGATTCTGGGACTCTTGCAGTTAACTGGTTATACATTGACTGAGACTCATGTGATAATAATGCATAAGTCTATAAGGATTACGTGCTGGGTTCATGATGTTCAAAGTGACAACCATGAACGAATTCTGTAACTGCAACCCTAGAAGATAACAGTTCTATATCATTTCATGAAACTAGAGCTACCTATATTCTGAGTCAAATTTCTAACAAGTATGAAGAATGAGGCGTAGGGAGAATCATGAACATTCCCTAACGTAGATAGTTAGCCTCACATACCTCAATTCCAGCCTTTGAGCGTAATACAATGTTCGTCAACCCTCTCAACTTTGATCTATATCAATACAAGTCAAAGGGATTCTATATTAGCAATAATATTCATGCTTTGGTCATCTAAGCATTTTATCAAACACTTGGTGGGCATGAAACTCCACAACCTTCATTAATGGTGTTTTCTTCACCCAATCCCATTCTATTACTTCTAGATGATTCTACAATCTCAATTAGATGTAATTAACATCATTCTTCATCACTCATATGAATACAACAAATCCCAAGTCAACAATCCAACAACTCTAGCATAGTTCATATAATTCCCTTCATCAAACTCAATTATTATTCTCCCAAGAATACATCAACACTTTAATCATCATGAGAAAGTCATGAAACTTACCTTAGATAGTGGTTGAACAAGTTTTGAGTGGAGTTACTCCTTTAGCACCAAAACCCTACTTCACTTCCCTTGGGTTTTCTTGAATTAGATGAACTTTGGCTAGGTTTCATACATTTGGGTTCATGGATTTGGTGTTATTGATCATGGATTTCCCTTGAATTTTCTTGTGGATGAATGTTAGAGAGTATTTTAGAGGTTTTCTTGACCAAGAATGATGAAAATATGATTTTGGACGAGTTGGGTCTTATTTAAAGTAGTCCAGAAAAGTCTGGACAAAATCTCTCTGGCACAACTTGCGACGGGACTGCGGCGTCGCATGTAGTGTTTACGAGTCGCATCCTGAGTCGCATCTTGTGGCAGAGGGTGATATTCTGTCGAATAGTCTGTCGTAAAATGGCCATAACGTTTTGTGTATAGCTCCGTTCAAAACCCATAATATACCGTTGGAAAGCTATTTCAAAGGGCTACAACTTTGATCAAGGAAGTTTTCCCAAATTCTCAATTAATAAAGGGGTTATGGTCGTTGGAAGTAAGACCTTCTATAAACTCACTTGCAAACATGCCCCGTAGAGTGGTTTTCAACTTTGCTTTGCCTAAAGACATTTCTTATGACTTAATTGGTTTTCATAACACTTCCTATAACCCTCATATTGGTTCCATTATATTATCATCTTATGAGTCAAACTTACGTCCGAAGTTACGAGGTGTTACACAAACCCTCAACCAAACGAAGAAATGAGGGTCATTTGGTTTGATGTCGTAGACATAAAGGGTCATTGGGCCGGGTCTAGTCCGTTATGTACTGGGCTCGGCTAATTTAAAAGAAGAGAAAAGAAATGGCCCAACATATATATGTGTGTGTGTGTATAAGGACAATTTCATCAAAATGCGGTCACTAGTTAATTTAACAAATAGCTGAATTAAAAGTGTGAAAACTTAATTAGTTATTTCACTTATAGCCATGTTAAAAGAAAAGTCCAATTATCCTTTTCAAACCTAACCAAAATGCAAAGTTAAATTGATTGTTTCAATTATAGCCTTAATTAAAATATAGCAAACAATTGGCCATCTCAATTACAGCCGCAATCAACTCATGCAATTAACAAAAAATTTAATCATAATCAAATTGGAAATAAACTGCAATTATAGCCCAATAACTTATAAATTTTAGATGTCTTTATCTATTTAATTAATCAATTTTCTTGATTTAACGGAGTAAAATGTTTGTTAATTTGATGTTGATAGTTTAATCAATTAATTTAATAATTGTTTTAAACTATTTTTGAATTAAATCATGCAAATGTACTTATCCTTACAAAATACATAAGGTGATATACACAACATATTTAAAACTATTTTACCAAATGAAATGGCAAATGTTATCAGAATAATTTTGTAAAATCATTTTTGACTTGTAAAATGCATATCTCACTCCGTTTGTGATTCAAGAACTCCGAATAATTAAATAAAATTATTGGAGGGAAAAACTTAGTTGTGACCAAGTATCTCTGTTGACTTTTTAGAGTCCAATTTTCTGGATTTCCAACCACTCTTCCACTGCCCAAGATTTTAGTTGGAAAGTTATTTGGATTTTGATATCCCCTATACCTGTTCTTCTCCACTTCTTTTGTACCTCCCTGCTTCTACTCCCCTTTGTCTTTCATCTGGTTGTTGGTGTTTTATACTTCCCCTTGATCTTTTACCTTATTATCAATTCTTGCGCTTTGAGAAACTTCTCCCTTGTTCTCCTTACCTCCCTCTCTGGAGAAACTCAGGATGAATAATTCGACAATAATATTCATCATGCCCCTGCAATTTGCATTCTTTATAGTACTTTGGAAGGTAGTCACATTTAATGTTCAGTTGTACTGTTCTTATTGCTCCTGTTTTTTCATCCTCAATATCCATCTTTACTTATTTAGGCAAGTCCGATAACATATCGACTAACACTTTAACTCTAGTACAGTTAGGTCTAGTTTTATTAATTGTCGCCATGTCTAGATGTAAAGGTTTGCCAACTGCACATCCAACAAACAAGAGGGGTTCCTTAACATAATATGTTGGCAAAAGATTTGCATAATAAATCCATGCCATTGCTTTTGAATTTTCCTCATCAATCTTAAATTTTGAATCATAAATAAATGGCCTCATCTTATATGAATATCCTTCACTATCTTTAACATTGTATGCTGGTTTCGATGTTAAGCTCACAAAATCCTCAAGAAGCATTAACTGTATGAGAACATGTCAATTTCTAAAGAATCCGATCTGAAACTCACCTTTAATCCACACTGAGCAGGGATAATTCGACGTAATTGATCAATATCTGACCATCCATAAGAGAATTTACTCACGACTACATGTTGTAGGTTTTTGATCACATCCATTCTTGTCACTTCTTCCTCAGTCCACTTGATATGAGGTTCCCCATGAATAAAGGTCACTAGCTTGATTGGTATTTGTGCAACTGGTAGTGTTTGATGATGCGTGGTCACATTTAGAACCGTTGGCTTCAGCAGATTTGCATATTGTAAAGTGTTAGGTCTGGGATTTGAATTCAAACTTTCTTGTTGGGGTGTGTGGATACCCATCTGGCCAGACACCGCAGACTGGCCACCGGCCATGAGCGACGAGTTTGACTTCTACGATCTGGGGTTTGCATGAAAATAGTAAGAGATGAGAAGAGAGCATTTTCTAGTCTTCTTGTTGTGAACAAAAGTTTTACTTAATTTGTTACTTGTAAAAGCAAAAACCATGACCCTACTATACACTCTTATACAAAGTTTGATACTGTTAAACAAACAAAAGTTGAGCGGGTGAAACGTATATGCATAGTTGATAATTTTTCATTCTTTGAGTAATTATTTATATGGACGGTCAACTACTACAACTTTTGGAATAAAATCATTTTCTTTATTTTGTAATAGGAATATCATTCAATTATTAAAATTGATGTAACAATATTATTTTTCTTTATTTTGAATATAAAGATCATTTTAATATCGGTAAGGCTGGTCGGAATCGTGGGTCCATAATCTAATATTGATTGACTTTTGTATTTATTTTTTTTGGCTTCAAAGTGCCTCCTCACTAGATTGTTACTGAAAATATATTTTCCGACTAAGAGTATATTTGGTGTGATATAGCACCAACAAAGTGAATTTTCTGCTACAAGATAACGAAAAATAAAGTTGTTTCACCATTTCCAATAGTCAATTGACTTAATCTGTTATAAAATAAAGAAAAAATAACCTCGTTATATTATTTTTAGCAGTTTGAGGGGCCATTACAAGATTCTTTTTTGTAACTTTTTTGCTACTCATATTTCTTTCTTCTTCCTTCTCTTATTTCACTTTTACCACGAAGTATTAGATTATGTACATCTCTTCATGTAATCATGGACAGTCGTAAATATACTTGCACCAATCTCTATTATCTCGTCCACTATTCAGCCCTACCAAATCAAGCTATGGCTAGTGAAGCCTCAAAAATTAAGGAGAAACCTTTGCATATACACATTTTAGAAGGAAAAGCATTACATGGGACTTATGCCCCATCTATGGAGGTGTTAGCCTTCCCAATTTGTGCAAACAAAAATTATCGAAGTGTAAAACACGTTTCATAGAGGATACACTAGTAAGATTAAATATGAACAATTCACGACATTTCCTTAAGGAGCGCAAATCAACTTTTCCTCGAGAAGACATGTTCCGATATAACCACAAGGAGGATTGAGAAAACAAATAAGACATGAAGGTTTCACGCATGAACATTCTGTCATTTAAGCACAAGCATCTAGAGTTAACGCAAAGATGTTGAAGAACACAAAAGGGACCACAGAAAAATCTTTAATGATTTTGCAGGTGATAACTTGCAAAAACCGTATCACCTTACGCTATGAAGACTTGCAAAACCAGACCTTTAATTATCCATAGGGTTTTGACACAATTTGAGTCTCATCCAATCCAAACAGAAAAGAACTCACTTTCTTTACTCGTGCTTAAAAAAGAAACAATCAACTCCTTTCTTCACTTTTTTCTCAATGATACAGTAATATGGATTTCATATACAGAAAAGCTTATGAATTGGAATAAAACGAAAAGCTCTTAACACTATTTACTGCTAACAAATGTTGTATTAACTTCTACTGAAATTCATTTCCAGTTTTCTTCTTGCTCTATACCATGATCTTGGTACGAAAATTCAGAAGTGTAATTCATAGCGCACTCGAAGAACTGGAATTATGTTGCCTGCCAAACCTCACGAAGAAATCCATACCTCGCATTTGATCCAGTCGAACCTGTAATTTCTTCCTTTTGTTTAGCTTTTCCATATCCATTTCCATTTTGTGCAAAAGCGGGTGACGATGGCATTTTGTCAATAATACATGCAAGAGGAGAATCTATTTCCTCCAGTTCCTCATCGCTTGTGTATCCCTTCCTTCGTATAGCAGAAGCACTCCAAGACAGGTGAGACTTCCCCTCAACTTCTGCAACTTTTTCTGCAACGTCCACGGCAACAGGAGGTGTATATACAACTGGGGCGGCAGGGTAAGGGAAGCTGCTTGAAGAGTCTCCTCCTGATAATCGACGTGCTATGATGCACTGCAAACATCAGTTATGTGAGATAAGATTCTTCAATAGAAACATCTTTGCAAATGTTGTTTAATGTCCTAGAAAGGAAAAGTCAGTTGTCTTGGCCAACGACACTTGGTCAGTTGATCACATCGTTTCCATTTTGGTCATTATTGTTATCACGGGTGTCTTTGTTTCAAAGTTGTACTGTAGGTAATGCTTATAAACAACCTTAAAATACAAAACTTGAACTAGCTAGGAGTAGCCAAACCTCGGCATTGAGAGCTTCTAAAACAGCGCCAGGGACAGGATCAGGACAAAACTCATCTGGAGAGAAGTTGCAGAGTATTCGCTTAACCAATGGAAGACTGATAGATGGACATACCTGGAGCAACATTTAAAATTTAGATCAAAGACAGAATAAAATAGAACTATTGACCTCTACACCTATTTGGCAACACTAAAGGTTGTACCTCCATTCTGATTGTGCGGTCCATGAGCATGTCTTTTGGAAGCATGAGAAGATCACTTAAGGCATTGAGAAGATGGAAATGCTCTAGTTGATTTCCAATTTTCCTATGATCGTCTTCAGAGCTGCCTTCATCATTTTTCCCAGAATCTTCAGCATCCATGCCAAACAAATCAGTAAGACATCTTGACCAATTGCCAACCTGCAAAAACGATATACTATCAATACCAAGAGCATGAACCAACGAACAAGAGATCATAAAGGTTTCCATAGAAGATAGCGCATTGTTGACAATCTGGCAGGGAAACAGTGCAAGTACCAAGGACAGAGGAAAAGATCCCCATGAAGAGCAAGCAGCTTTACTTTGCCCAGAACACAGAAGTAAAATATCGTCCAAAAAATTACAGGAATTCGCAAACAAGTTAATAGTGACTAATACTTACTGAGTTTTTCAGTTGTGCACCCGAACCAAAACTTAAATCTCCGGCTGGAATAGGCAACACCTTTGAGTCAACTATTGGATCAGATATGGGATCAGTTGGGATCTCATGAGCTGACTCACGAAGAATTGCATTGAACATAGCCACATCCAGTCTGGCAACACAGTGTTCAATCACCTGAAAAGGTACATATATACAGAGGCGTAAGCTTTTAGACTAACAAGTGAAACTGAAACCAATTATCGATAGCATAAAAAATACAGATAAAATGGAAGTGCAAGAGTACTATACGTTTTTCCTCGATCACCTGCATCCAAAACTCAAGGAGACCAAGGGTGGGAAAAATACGGCAAATGAAAAGTAGAAACACCAGAGAATACTTACCCTTCTAGCCAAAACAGGCAAGCAACCACATTCATGGCTTCCTGCTCGTACAGGACATAATCTCTTCAAAGCCTCCTGGAAAGCACGCTTCCATAGGTTAATGGAAAAGTTTCCTTGCTGCTGGTCCCCCAAGGCAGGTCCTAATAACCTTCCAACAGATTTGCTGGTCACTGGATCATCAGCGGGAGATTGCATATTGGGAGTCAAGGTCTGAAGCCAAAGTGATCAATCAGTTTCCAAAAGGAGAATACACTAAAGCTGCTTGCTTTACTATTAAATGATATATGAAAGAGTAACAGGATTAAATTTCACTGTACTTAAACTTTAGAGATCAATTACTTGAATACCTTTTTAGTGATGGCATGTTTGGCTAAACCTTATAGTTACCATGTAGAACAGAACATATTTGATGCAGCAAAATATAATTTGCATTTAATTAGTGCTGTATACACGTCAATCTTAATTGGGAACATTGGTATAACAGGAAACAAAGTACAGTTGATTACCTGCCACCATATTGACTCAACGATCCGCGAGAAAATCCAGGATTCTACTCTCTCTAAAGCAGTTGTAAAAGTTCTTGTTTCTTGCCAATCATCAAAAAACTGCAAAAGGTCATGCTTACTTGATTGTTTGCTTCCTGGATGCGTCTTCCATTTTAAAGAGGATATCTTTGATTCAGTTTTATTTCCACCTCTATTTGACTCAGTAATCGTTACCAATGAACTTGAGCTACAGGAACTTCCAAATGCTTGAGAAATGATTACCCTCAGAACAACAGCATTTGACAGCCAAAATGTTAACCTTCATGAGAAGGGAAGAAGAAAGTTAGGCTAATAAAATGTACAAAAGTACCACATGATCCAGTAAATGGAAGTATTAAAATACCTTGCCACGTCGTTGCCACATGACTTGGCAACTAAGACAAGGCCGGAAACTGTGTTTTTAGCAACTGTAGCTCTTTTGTCTTGAGACCAGTATTTACATGCATGAAGGTAGAGTCTAGAAAGGCGCCTGGCAGGTGTGTGCAGCTTATGTGCAGAACTGCCATGCTCAGATACCACAGAGTAGAGAGCAATTTCAAGGGCAGCAACTTCTCTCAACTCTTCCTCAAGTTTCTCAAGCCTTAATTCCATTTCTCCAATCTTTTGCTCTAAAGCTTCTTTATCTTCTTGCTCACAGTTCTCCTCGGTGTTGACTGTTTCATCATCACTTCCAACACTTTGAGCACTAACTGAAGTCTCATCCAAAATTTCTGCTTGCTCTACCTCTTTAACAGATTTTTCATCACCTTCTTCTGAGGAATCTGATAGGGATTTGGGATGGACTTTCATATTTTTGGAGTTATCATTGACACTCTTGGATGTCACTTTAGATGGATCTTTTTTAGGTGCTTTGGCTTTGTTTGCTGTACTTTTTGATGCCTTAATCTGTGAATTGTTTGCTTTCCGATCAGATTTAGCTCGTTGTGCCTGGGAAGAATTATTTCCTGCAGTTTTCACAAGCTTTCTAGAGACCTTGACAGTCGAAGTTCTTTCTACATTTTCATCTTCAGTTATTTGTGGATCTCCTTGAGATGAAACTGAATCATTTACTGTCTCAACATCTGATGCCTCTTCCACCCCCTCTTTGGGTTCACTCTCCATATCACTAGAACGATCAGTGATTTTATCCTTGCCCTGTTTGTCAACCATTTTCCGTGTTTTTGATTGCTCAGTTGCTTCCTCAGACCTGTAGACATCATCCACATAATCTATAACCACATTTTCATAAACTTCAGTGGGCTCTGTGACCGTGTTTGGATCACTTACTAAGACACTGGACTCTGGTCTAGGAGGTGAAGCTTTATGATCAGTCTCTTTTCTTTTCAATGTTTTGCCAGTACTCTTTTCCTGCTGTTTGTAGTCATTTTTCTCTGTCTTTACAACACGTTTTGCTTGTTTAGTGTTTGGACCTTGCTTCCGTTCAATTTCCCTCATGCTCAATATACTTCACCTGTCAATCTGCGGCAAAAGAAGAAGCCATAATAAGCTAGAAAACAGATAATCCAGCATCACTAACAAAACATTGTGAATAGATGAGAGTGAGATTTATCATGACCAGACTATAAAAGTATGCTAGATGTAATAGCTTTTTAATTATAAGACTTCATGCGCGTAATAGCTAAACAAAGTCATCCAAATGCACCGTCAAAAATGATTTCTATGGAGAACCAAAAGATAAAGCTTAATAATTTCAGACTGAACAGGTACTATTAGAACAGCAGCATTCTAGAAATAGAGAAAACTCATTACTATGATATTTCTAAATGATCTTACCTTCAACTATGAAATTAAACTATTGACAGAATGGGGCTGCTGACAATTAAGGTCTTATTTGTATTCATTGTCCACCATAAGAGGCATTTCAGATCAACTCCCTTATGAAGAGGCTGAAATATCTTCATACTTTAGATTTAGAACTAGTTAAGAGTAGGACTGTGAGATGGAAAAGCAGATGGTACTTTTTAGTTGACTGGCTAGAATTAGAAATAACAGATCAAGTAAAATGTAATAGCTACTTTATATCAATGTTACAGAGGAGTAGGATTGAAGGAGAATCAACCATCTGTTAAGTAGAGATGCTGATTGTTTTTCAAATGTAACAGAAGTAATAACTTCACACAAGTCTTGCACTGAATTTTCACAATTGTGAATAAACTTTATCTAGTTTACATTCAAATACTATCCGGAAAGTGGCAAGTTGCAAGGAAAAAGACTGGTGAATCAAACAAGTCAAGAGCTAAGACTCTAGTCAAATCCACAGAAGAGTTTCAGAAACTAATTATCTCTACCAGGATGATTTGACAAGTTTGTTAAAGCCTAGAGAACCAGTAATTTTAGGAAGTACAAAAAAAAAAAAAAAAAAAGATTCCAAAGTTTTTCTTTTTCTTTTTTTTTGGTTTCCCACCCGATGTCCGGTATCAGCATTGGAGCCCGACTATATCCGGATTCGCGCCGCATATAACCCATTTCTGGGGGAAAAGCTCCCTAACAAGGATTTTTCTATTCTCAGGGCTCGAACCCGTGAGCTCTGATTAAGGGAGCACCCTCATCCACTGCACCACATCCTCTGGTGGTGATTCCAAAGTGTTTCCCAGTAATAAAGTGATGAAAAAACAGTCTCACTTAGGAAAAAAAAATTGGGAAGAATCTGATAAGTTAGCCAACACTAGTTATAAAAACATCCACAAGTCTATTAGTAGTGAAACTAGAGAATTTTTTTTTTTTTTTCAGTTTCAAGATTACCAAGAAACTCGTTAAAATTTCAGAATATACCATAGCCAGCAAAACATAGGAAAAATGAACCGGGAAAAAAGAAAAAGAGAGAAAAGTATATAAAATTCACACAAAATTGTACTTTGTAGCAAAAGGATTAACGTAAGGGAAAAAGAGAAAGCAAAAGCATTAATGAAGGAGCAGTTAAAATATGTCAGAAAGGTGAAATCTAACTCACTTTGAAACAGAGAACATTTCCAGAAGTATTTTAAGTGCTAAAGCTTAACTCAAATTTATGAACATTCAATGAAACAGAGGAAAACAACAAAAAAACAACATAACAAGGAAACAAAAAAAAAATGGTAGCAAGTGATTTCAGGTTAAACAAAAAAACCTGTTTTTTTAGGGGCAAGATGACGGTTACAGGAACGTGGAGGTAACGGCCAAATGGATACACGCACCCATGATCTCCAAAAAGTTTAAACCGCCATTACAAAAAACAAAAAAAGAAGTACACAAATTTCCAGAACTAAATATATATAGAGAATAAGATAAATATATATATATATATATATATATATATATATATATACCGTTCAGATTTATATAATACTCTGTCTATCCCAATTTATATACTCCCTCTGTCTAGGATTGTACTTCTTTTCTTTTTAGTCCATCTCAAAAGATTGTCCCCTTTTTATATTTAGAAACAATTTAACTTTATGAAATAATTTACAACTACACAAATATCTAAGACTTGTTTTAGATCATACATTTCAAAAGTCTTTCTTTATTTCTTAAACTTTATGTCAAGTTCAAAAAGAACAATCTTTTTGAGACGGAGGGAGTACTAATACTGTTCGAATTTCAAGATTCAAACTGACCATGAATTTGGATATACTAGCTTTAAGTTTTTTGAAAAGTAATTTATCTATTTAGAAATTACATAAAAAATAAAATATTATAATTCATAATAATTAACAACTTAAAATATTTAAACAATATAGGAATAAACGTAATAAAAAATTTCTTATTTGACTCTAGAAATGCGAAGGGAATGACATAAATTGGGAAAGGGGGAGTAATCAAATAGTCATTTACAAGTTTTCATGCGGGAAAAAAATCTTATAAAAAACAATTCCGAAAGGGAAAATTGAAGGCTAAAAGGAATAGATCTAACCAAACAGTGAAGAGAAAGGTAGAAACAGAGGAGTGGATCTACAAGGAAAAGAATGTCCTTCGTATTGTCAATTTCTTCCATATCCGAAATTCCAAAATTTCAGTCAAACGACAAAGAAAAGAGTATTAATAACAAGGCATCATATATTTATTGATACATTCACACATTTACTCAAAGTATACTTTAATGTGTCACTAAGCTACTATTGGAAAACCGCATTCTTCAGCAACAAAACAGCGGAAAATGCAGGAAAAAAAATGAAAATTACTAGAAAATTGCATTCTTCACCCCTAAAACATCGACAAAATTACTAAACAAAGAAAAATTCACTAGAAAACAAAATGCTTCAGCTTGAAAACAGCTAAAAAAAAATGCTTAAACATGAGCTATTGCAATAATTATCGGTAAAAAAAGAGTAAAATGTACCACCCAAACGTAATTGGAGAAAACATCATTATTCATCTGCTTAAACAGAGGAAATTCTGCTAAAAATGAGAAATCGAATAGAAAACTACATTCTTTAACTGTAAACCGGATTGAATATTGTTCATTAAACTGCATTCTTCATCAGCAGAACAGCAAAATTAGGAACTGATAAATTATTAATTATTACGAAAGGGCATTCTTAGGCTGCAAACCAAAAATAAAATACTGAAAACAGAGAATTGACTTACCCAACTGTTCTTTTTCTTAATGATTTTCCTTTTTGCCCAACAAAAACCTTCTCTCTATATATATTGGTATGTATATATATATATATATATATATATATATATATATATATATATAGGTGTGCGAAGAAGTCTGTTTTGAGAGACTGAAAGTGTAGTAGAATGCAAGTTGCAAGAATGTGAAGAGAAGTGGGAATAATGTGAAGAAGGATGGGCCATTTTTTAAAAAGGATTGTAATTATTTATATTTGGTTGATTAATTAAGATTGCGGGAATCAACTTGGGGATGTAACCGGTGAAGGGGGTGTCGGTGGAAAGAAAGTGACCGGTGGCTCCCGGTTACTTAACGCGTCATCATTTGTCCTTGTAAAAGAGCTAAATGGCACGCCGTTTTATTACGTTAATAAACATAAATATATGTATACGAAAGGGAAAATTATAATATAAGAAATTGTAAGTGAATAATGAAAAATTATTATGGTCAATAATAAAAGATTTATTACTTTCTCCGTCCAAATTTAATTGTCTTAGCTTGATTAGACAAGAAGTTTAAGGAAATAAAAGAAGATATTTGAATCTTTGTTCTAAATTAAAGATGTGTGTAGTGTACTAAAATGTCTTTTGAATCCGGTAGTTTTAAATTGTCATATACGATGTTTGAATTGTCAACTTACTAAATATAGAAAGAGACACTATTTTTAAACATATCAAAAAGAAAAGCAAGGCACTTAAATTGGAAGGGAATATGATATTAAAAATTGTAATACCATAGTCAAGAGCTAAATTTACTAATTATAAACATGTTCAAAATTTAGAAAGATCATCATGTTCTTTTTAAAAAAATTTACAGCTTTCATTTTTATATTTGTTATGATGTATTCCCTCCTATCACGAATCAGTTCAATATTTCAATACTACACTAGGATAATACACAAAAAGAAAAAAGAAAAAAACACTTGTGAAGGTTGTTCAATTTTTAGAAAAAGACTTGCTAAATAATGGTAAAGAAGTTACCAAAATCATATCTGCTGCATGCAACCCCTGCCTCTTACACTTTTTTTTAGGGGCAAAGACTCAGAAACATTCCCGAGGATGTATATTAGGTATGCAGTAAACATAATTACCACCAACAGTTGCATGCAGAAAACGAAGAGTAGAACATTTTATGTTGTAGTCGAATTTATACTTTAAAATCTTTTCTGGTTAATAACACTCGTTTATTGTAAACAGTAACATGTAATTTGCTTTGTCATAACAATTTTTTAATTCTTCACATTGTTAACCCATTAACGTTAATTAATCTTTTTTTTTTGTTTTGTTTTCGGCAAGAACAATGATGTCCTTCAAAGGCTAACTAATTTCTAGTTGATTAGTGTTACACCTCGAAAAAAATTTCCGTTGGTACGTAAGTGAACGAACTAGTGATAAGTATGGGTGTATGATGTCCATGAGCAAGAAACGACGTTTGATGACCTTAGGCGAGATTTCAAAGGAATCCGACGTAAGACGAGAAAGTTGGCTAAGATAAGGCAATGTGAGGTGAGCAATGCACGTGCATGGATATGGGTGATTAAAATGAGAAGTCTAAGAAATATGGAAAGTTGCAGAATTGCAATCTGCCCAGTGGTCGTAAAGTGCAAATACGGACCGTAAACTGGTATACGGTCCGTAAACTGTCAGGTCGTAAACTGGCATGCAAGCCTTCAACTTTCTGCCAGTTGAGGAATGGTAAAATATGATCTGATTTACGGACCGTAAAGTGATTTACGGCCCGTAAACCATGGTCGTAAATCACCATGCAAGCAGCCAAAGTTTCTGGTTTTTGAAAAGGTTAAAGACGACCGCAAGGGACGAACCGTAAAATGGAATACGTGGTCGTAAACTCAGTTTACGACCGCTGTTCACCGTAGCACAGATTTTGCAATTCATTAAATAAAGGGACCAACACTTGTTTTATTTCATTTCCACATTACACACCTTCTCTCTAAAACCTCTCTCTACATTTATTATCAAAGCTTTCAAGGATCATAAGTCATCAACAACATAAAAAAAAGTGAATCAAGAGTAAGAACATCATAAAAGGTCATCCAAGTCAAGAAATCCAAATGGAGAAAAACTAGGGTTTTGCTCAAAAGTGGAGTATTATCAACTAAAGCTTGTTCCTGCAACTTCTAAGGTAAGATTCATGATATTTATATGATGTTTAAGATATTGGAGAGTTGAAATGCATGGATTGTAGAAAATATGGTCAACTAGGTCATGAATGATGAATAGTGACATTTTGAGGAATAGTTTGAATTGAATCACGAATGTTGTTGTGTTGTGATATGAATGTGTTATAAATGGTATTAAGATCATGAACTAGACACTTTAGACGGATGGACGAAGTTGGGTGTTATGACCTTGAATATGGATGAATTAGAAGCAAGTTGAGAAATCTAGATAATGTGGATAATGTGAATGACTAATGGCCATTGTTATGATATTAATGAAGGTAGAAACGCTAACATTGGAAGGGGACGTGCAAGTGTATAATAGTCCGACAAAAAGGTATGTAAGGCTAACCCTTCTTTCATAAGGCATGGTTCTTTGGCCAAATTCCTAAATCCTCTATACGAGTATGTTGTCTCCAAATGATTGATCTCCGAGCTCATAAGCTCACAATCCTCGATATGTACTACGTTTGTACTACACTCCTCATATAACGAGTAAGCCTATGATATAGATGTAACGATAATGATGATGATAGTCATGATAATGATAATAATAATGATGCTAAAGGTGCCTACGGGCTATTAGATGTATGTGTGCCTATAAAGGGCTATAATGAAACCCCGAGCCTATGGTGCCGGGTAGAGTATATGTTTATATATATGTATGTATATGATTACGTAACGCACACACACATCTGCACATGGTACGGATAACCCTGAAGCCTTGGTAGGGTCAGGTAGATATAACATTGAGCCTTGGTTGGCCAAGTATGTATGAAACACCGAACCTTATGGTCGGGTACGCTACGTACGTATGTATATAAGTGTATGGCTATGTATATAATATGAATATGAATGTGAAAAGACTATGTATATGAATGCGAACAGGGGCATGTATACTAATACGAGCACTATTATTAAATACGCATGAGAAATGGGAATTTCCTATGAAAGGTAGGTAAGTGCCATGATGATGACATTATTGTCTTCCCCTCCTATGCTACTTCACATGTTGTTTACTATGCTTATATATCGATGTTGATCATGCTTTACATACTCAGTACATTCTTCGTACTGACGTCCTTTTATTTGTGGACGCTGCGTCATGCCCGCAGGTGCACAGGGAGATAGACTTGATCCATAGCTGCTTATTCAGAGATTGCATAGCAGAGCTCCTTTTTCTTCCGGAGCCATAGCTTTTGGGTACTTATTCTTTTGTGTATATAATTATGGGCATAGCGGGGTCCTGTCCCGCTCATATGTTCTGTTATACTCTTAGAGGCTCGTAGTCATGTGTATACGGTTAGATATGTCTGGCCTTGTCGGCCTATATTTTGTACACCTTATGGTAGCCTTGTCGGCTTATGTACATCTGATGTGGCATAAATGTCAATGATGATTTAAAGATGTGATTGTCCGATGGGACTAGTTTGATGAATGAAAGAAAATGCATGTCCAATTATGTGGCTCACCTAGATGTAAGCATAAGTATGAGTCAAGGGGTGCCCGGATGGGCTAGCACCGGGTGCTCGTCGCGGCCCCTAGGCGGGTCGTGACAATTAGTTATAATATGAAATGAGTGATTTTAACTTTTTAATTGACTTCACACCTTCCAAGCGCGTTGTTATTCTCGTCATATCTTTGGATTGTTACTTCCTATCTGTCAGTAGGTTTCGATTTTAACATATAGGTTGCAGCATAATTTTCTCTTTTGTCCTTTTTGCTTGTTGTACCAAAGATTATATTGCAGTTCCTATGGTAAGGAGTATCGAGCCAACGCCAATAAGGTACTGGCCTTGCAACAAACGAACAGATATGTACTGTAATTTGAGTGTTTACACCAAATCAATTAATGCAAGATATGTCTTTCATATATGTATTTATCACTTAATCATGATTAAGTACTTAGGGCTCGTTTGGTACAAGGGATAAAGATAAATAACCTCGGGATTATATTTGAGATGAATTTATCCCACGTTTGGTTGAGATAAAATGGTGGTATAACTAATCCCGGAATTAGTTATTTCGAGATTGTAGTGTTATTTTATCCCTGTGGGATGGTGGAATAACTAATCCCGGGATAACTTATCACAGGATAAGTTATCCTGGAATAACTTGTTTCCAACCAAACGACCCCTTAAAATTTATTTATCCTCCCTTTAACTTTTTACTAGTAAAGTTAACATACTTGGTTTGGTATATATATTCGATACGGGTAAGTATTTGTTGGAAATTCAGGGCGGAGAAGCACTCTCAATCACTCAAATTCTTTCTTGAAGACAAGTGGAGGAAATGATTCATCTTTATTTCACTCTACTTGCTTACATAATCAATTATTCTCTTTGAAGATAAGTGAGGAATATTTTCTTCTACTAACTTAATGTTAGGGTTTTTACCCTGATTTTCTTACCATATTTGAGTTTTACTTTTCTCTTGAAGGAAAGTCAAAGTATTACTATAATTGCTTTTTCTTTTCCTGAAAGAAAAATATAATTCTCTTCCATATTTTGGTTATTCCTTGTCTTGGAGAAAAAATTTTGGACATCTATAAATTGAACACATCCTTCCCACAACTAGAATATAGAAAAGTATCCACAATGTAGTCCTTTAGACAGTTTTGCTGAAGGGGAGATTTATTCTCTCAATAGTTTTAGATTATTTTTTTATATTAGTACTATCATGTGTAAGTCAGTTGACCAAACTGATATCATATAATAAAGTCTTTTTTATAGTTTTCTTTGTCGTCTGATTTATCGTCGTTGAACATTTGCAAATTGTTAGCTTCCGCATGACGCCTTGATTATTTCGATCCTCAACAAGTGCTAAAATTTACTTTCCTTCCGCTTCATGATTTAATTAGTGGTAGAAATATTTACTTCTTTTGCTAGGAATATTCTAGAATATTTAGTTTCCTTCTAAGTCTAGTTACTACATTAATTATACGATATTTAGTTTCCTTTTAGTTTAGTATCTATAAGGAAAATAATATATTTCTTTTTATTTTATTCTCTTTATTTCTCTATAAATAGAGATGTAATCTTTTCTTTTTCAATGCAAGAAACAATTCAAGAATCAATACAAGTTCTTCAATTTTCTTTGTTATTTTTCCATTCCATAACAGTGGTATCAGCTCCAAGTTCATTCATCTCAATGGATCTGTGATTTCATTGAAGAAGAAGAACTACTTTCAACCACTTTTAACCTAATTTTAACCCTTGCATTTGTTTTTAACACAGGGCTACTTTAAACCAATTTTAACCCTTGCTTTTATTTTTAACGTGGGGCTACTTTAAAAAACTTTTAACCATACTATTTTTAACCGTATTTCAAATCATGGCAAGCAATAATCCTTCTTGCAATGCCCCACAAACTTTCACTGGTGAAAACTATCAAATTTGGTCAGTTAAGATGAAGTCTTATATTGAAGCTTATGATTTGTGGGAAGTTGTAAAGGAAGATAAACCCATGGAACTCCACGCTAAAAATTCTACTCCTGCCCAAATCAAAGCTCACTCAGAAGAGAAAATCAAAAAGTATAAAGCCAAAATTGCGATTCAAAATTTTGTTGCTGATTCAATTTTTTCTAAAATTATTGCATGTGAAACAACAAAAGAAGCTTGGGAAAAACCTAAAAAGGAATATCAAGGAAGTGAACGAGGCAGACAAAATCAGATTTTGAATTTGAAAAGAGATTTTGAATCTCTTAGAATGCAATAGGTGAGACAATCACTCAATATTCTAACAGAATTTCTTTGATTGTCAATAGAATCAGGTTGTTCGGCAAGAATTTCAAGGATAACATAATAGTTGAAAAAATCCTTGTGACTATTCCTGAGAGATTTGAGTCTAAAATATCTGCTCTAGAAGAGTCTAAAGATCTCTCTACTATCTCTCTTGCAGAATTAATAAGTGCTCTTCAAGCACAAGAGCAAAGAAGAGCTTTCAGACAAGATAAAGTTGTTGAAGGTATTTTTTATGCAAAACAACAAGAAGGAAAAGTCAATTATCCTCCTTGCAAATATTACAAAAAAAAAAAAAACACTTAGAATTTTTTTCTTGGTGGAGATGAGATGCAATATGTGAAAATTGCAAGCAAGTCGGTCATGTTATAAAAGTGTGCAAGTTCAAAGACGCCCAAGACAATTCATAAGCATTACTGGTAGAAACAGAAGATGATGAGGATAAACTCTTTTAGATTGCCGCAACAGAAGCAAGGAAGAATATGTTTGTCACACCCCAGTCCTGGTAGGGCATGACGGGCACTCGACTCTCATCAGAGTCGAGCGAACCCTTAGACATTCGCTTTATCAAAACCTGTCATTTCAAAAACTTTTTGAAAACATGAAACTTTTCACATAGAGATCATTATCCTTATAATGATCATGTAAACTTTCAATCAAATAAGTACTTTAACCCAATTGAAATCATCTAAAATACATGCTCTTTTAACGTACACAAATGGTTCAGCTGACATCACTCTGTCGACATCTCGACAAACGTACCACAGGACGCTGTGTGCAAAGTCTCTAATATAGACGAGATACCATAACGTAAGTACTCTGACTCGACAACACTCCGGAAGGAAATGGAGCTCACCAATTCAGCTGGAACATCTTCTAGCAATATCCTCTACTCATCTGTATGCACCTGCGCGATATGAAACGCAGCCCCCGAAGAAAGGGGGTCAGTACGGAATATGTACTGAATATGTAAAGCATTACTGAATCATAGCACAAGGAAGGTGCAGCAGTAAACAAGTTTAGAAATCAAACTGTAAGTTACCTGAAACAGCATTCTGAACCAAGTCCTATGGCCTTTACCCAAATTCAAGCATGCACAATATAATTACCGCATACGCAAATTCTAGAATACACAATATAAATTTGGTATCACAATAGTCCCTTCGGACGGCCGCTTCCGGCATAATAATGATGATGGCCCCTTCGGGCATGCCGCTTCCGGCATAATAATAATGATGATGGCCCCTTCGGGCATGCCGGTTCCGACATAATAATAATGATGGCCCCTTCGAGCATGCCGCTTCCGACATAATAATAATGATGGCCCCTTCGGGCATGCCGGTCCTGACATAATAATAATGATGGCCCCTTCGGGCATGCCGGTCCCGACATAATAATAAGGATGGCCCCTTCGGGCATGCCGGTCCCGACATAATAATAAGGATGGCCCCTTCGGGCATGCCGGTCCCGACATAATAATAAGGATGGCCCCTTCGGGCATGCCGCTTCCGGCATAATAATAAGGATGGCCCCTTCGGGCATGCCGCTTCCGGCATAATAATAATGATGGTGTCAACACAACTTAATCCACGAATATCAATACAAAGAAATGATGCTATGGAGTGTAAACATAACTCGTAAATGAAACGAAATAGTAAAATCTCGCACCCCCTTCGGAGTGGTTTTGAAAATCTAAATAGTAAAGTCTCGCACCCCCTTCGGAGTGGTTTTGAAAATCTAAATAGTAAAATCTCGCACCCCCTTCGGAGTGGTTTTGAAAATCTAACTTTATGTTTCCTTTAGTATAAAACTAATTTTCTCGAAATCATTAGTAAAACCATATGCATATAAATCAATTTTTTTTTAGGACTCAACAGATAGGTACACTAATCGACACTTGAAGGATCATGAACACGTTTCGAGTCAATCCGAGTTAGCACAAGAAAGTTATGGACATTATTCATTATAGAAACCTCCATGAACGTTTCCACAACAATCCGAGTTAGCATATGAAAGTTAGGAACGTTATTCATTATAGAAACCTCTACGAACATTTCCAAAACAATCCGAGACCATCCACGAAAGTTAGGGACATTACTACTTACAGAACTCCTTTAAAAGGAAACAAGAACTCTTTATGCTTTGCTTGTTATTCAATCGTACAATAAGCTCGACTATACTAAGTATTCTCATATCAAGAAGTGAATAAGAATCATTAACAAGCTCGGAATCAAGAATAGATTTACCCCAAGATACATATCATAACTTACTTAGCTCTAGGACATGCCAAAAGAAAGAAAGGGTAAGCCTTACATACCTGCTCCACGTCCTACTAGCTACGCTTACTTGTCCAAGCTCGCTATCGCTAGTCTACATTCAGGAAGATTTACACAATCATTAAACACATCGTCACACACTTGTCTTGGTCTTTCAAATAAATTCATTTATAATCTGCCGAAATTTCGGCAGCATTTCCCCTGTAAACACAACCATCCCCGAGAATCTAACTCGGCCAAATCATTAACAATAATACCAACAACCATATTTCCAACTTCAACAATTAATTCAGAACGCATTCTAACGTTAGTAACTCTTTTCTACATAATTCGACGGCATTCCATTTACATTCACTTCAACTACATACAATCAAGATAACACCAATGCTCGCACACTCAAATACTAATCCGAAACCATTCAAACAATATTCAAGAACACTTCAAACAATCCGCATAATATTCAAGATAATCTAACCAATACTCCACTCCACCCGAAACCCTCCAATTTCAACAAGAACAATAACAACACATTTCCTTCTTTCAAATTCATGAACTACACCAACAATTCACACACTAACAACATTATTTTCCATAAATACAAGAGACTATATTCGGATCACATTGGCTTCTAAAACAGCCCACAACAATTTCAACTTCAACTTGAATCATTAAACTCTCATTTTCACCATAGAATCCACAACAACAACAACCGAAGTACTAAGTAAAAATTGATTCATCATTCCTACACAACACAACACCTACACGGCCACAACATAACATCCATATTTCATGATTTTCATTCATTTCCACATACTACAACATACACAAAACATTCATAACATATGAAAAAGAGGATTAAACCTTACCTTTCTTCACTACACTTCTCAACTTGGCTAAGGTTGCTTCTTGCAAGAATGAACGGTTTACTTTCCCCAACAACTACTCCACGTTAAAAAGAACGTTCCAATTGGTTGGAATACAAGAAGATTTGATCAAATTTTTTTCTAGGTTCTTGGTCGGCCAAGTATGGCCGAATATGGCCTTTTTTTTTCTTGAAGGTTCTCCAAGTTTTCTTGATTTAAAAGATGAATATCTCTTATTTTGTCATCAATTGTCTATATATATATATATATATATATATATATATAGCTTCTACCAACACAAGGTGGACACATGTCCCCTTCTCCCTCTTTCATGAAGTTTCTTAAAATAAAGCAAGGATGAATAATATCTTGCTATGTAAGCTTTGGTCCATATACATAATTATCCCCATCAATTAAAAATGTGGACACATGCCACACGGCCACTTGTGGCCTCATGACCATAATTTTTGATTTTTTTTTCCTTTTTACCCCTAGCCTTTCTAAATATTTCCATACCACTAATGACCAACTTGTGTATTAAAATAAAATCGGAAGGAAAATAGTAGCCTCGCCCTTAACTTATCGCGGTTATCTTGAAATATCCGAATGTATAAAATACGGGATATAACAACGTTTTTCTAGAACTATCAACTCTTCAAACTCAAATTGGATCCACCAACTTGAGTTTGAGGGGGAATGTTAAAATTTACCTTCTTTCCACTTCATGATTTAATTAGTGGTAGAAATATTTACTTCTTTTTTGCTAGGAATATTCTAGAATATTTAGTTTCCTTTTAAGTCTAGTTACTACATTAATTATAAAATATTTAGTTTCCTTTTAGTTTAGTATCTATAAGAAATATATTTTCTTTTTATTTCTCTATAAATAGAGATGTAGTCTTTTATTTTTCAATGCAAGAAACAATTCAAGAATCAATACAAAGAGGTATAGTTATTCTCTCTTCAATTTTCTCTCTCATTTTTTCTAATACATAACACTTAACATACATTTTGCCTTATCGAAAATGATTGCTCTCTCCATCCATTTTTACTTGTCCATATTTGACTTGGCACACCCTTAAGAAATACTCCCTCCAGTCCAAAATAATTAAGGTTTTAGCCTCTAAAAGTTGGTCCAAAATAATTGATGTTTGACAAAATCAAGAAAGTATTTAGTTTTCTTTTTCAAATTTACCCTTGACACATTCCCATATCCCTATGATATAATTACACTCAATTCTCAACCTCTCCCCTCCCCCACCCCCCACCCCCAAACCAAAACCCTGTAATTACATGAAAGATAAATAATAGAAAAAATAGAAATAATTTTAAAAGTAAAAATAAATAATAGAAATAAAGACGAATTAAAAAGAAAAGAAATTTAAATAAAAACAAAATAAAAAAGTAACCCTGTATTTACACGACGTAATTACACCCAATTTTCAACAACCCCCCCCCCCCTCGGAAAATTGGAGAATGTAATTACACCAACTCCCACCTAACCAAGTAACTACTTGGCTAAACAAACACGTCAAACTAGGTAATTACACTCAAATTCAATTCTCATGTGTCCTTCCAAACATGCCGTAAGTGATAAATTATGTCTTGGTTCTCTAAACTGGACAAGTAGAAGTGTGCATTTATTTTTAGTATAGTGGACGAAGTGTTACACCCCGGAATTTCATATCATTGTGTCGTACATAGACTAACGTCAGCTTAGGGTGAACATGGAGTTATTATGACATTAACGAGAGTATTTGTTAGTTTTAAAGAGTATGCAATAAGATTTTGAAGTTGTACGAATCAGAGGAAGAAAGTTCATTGAAGGAAAGTGAGGTATGAGTCGCGTTTGGGGAAAAGGTTTCGTAAGTATCGAGTTAAAGATTATTTAGTAAGGCTTTGTGAATGAGTTATAAGGATGTTTAGATTGTTAAAGAAGTGTTAAACAAGTGCTAAGAAGGTTCCATAAGGATTGGAGATCAAACGAATCGACGAGAACAAGTTCGGGAGAAAAGTGGGTTATACGACCATTTATACGGTCCGTATTGTCACGACCCAGCTAGGGGCCGCGACGGGTACCCGGGGCTAACCACTGAGCACCGCTCGCTCTGTCGCTCATTTTACTCATTTAATGCTCTTTTTATCATCTTTATACTCATAGCGGAGGAAAATCATATTTCGTATGAAAACATAAAATGCTTTCGTGTACATGTGCCCTTAGGATATCAAAATAATATAGATATGTATACAGTAGTGATCTCGTGAGACCATATAACCCGCACTGCGTATCTACGAGCCTCTACTGGAGTGCTGAACATCGGGACGAGACAAGACCCCGTCGTGCCCAAAAAAAAAAAATACATATACATGGCGATATATATACTCAAAAGAATAATCATAAGCACCTCCGGGACAATGGAGGGCTTCCACTCAGCTGACAGCTACTACGGATCTGGATCGAGCTCTCCTCCCTGTCTACCTGTGGGCATGCACACAGCGTCCAAAGAAAACGGACGTCGGTACGAACATTGTACTGAGTATGAGAGGCATAAATAATGAAATAAGACAATGATAATGGGAATGATATCAATATGGAACATCTGAATCTGACTGTCAAGTATAAAGAAAATAAGTCATGCATGCTATCTTACTCATACTCATCATCATATCATATATGCAAAATGTATAAGCTGCCCGTCCATATCGAATCGGTGTGATAATCAATAACATTAGCCCGCGTCCAGGCCTCCCGCGTCCGGGGTATCATCTCATGCCGCCCACTTGTGGTGTCTGCCCATGCCATCTGGCCATGGTGTATACATATAGCTGCCCGCCTTAGCGGTGACTGCCCGGCCAACTAGGCGCGGTGTTATATCATCATCATCATAATGTGCTCATCACGGTATGCTCATCTTATCATAGTACATGCATAAGGCTCAGGATCAACTATACTCTATCGGGGTGACGTAAGGTCGTGATCCCCCGATTGTATTATGGAACAACCATGGAAATTCTGCCTCACCTTGAAGGAATTAGCGTATAAGGTGAGTGTAAGCGATGAATAACATCATTAGACTTTTTGTACTTTAACTCATTACCTTGTGTAGCTAATTATAGACATAGGCTCGTGGATATGAAAGTAGTTACACTATAGGATTCATGCCATTAGAAAGAAGGGACTAGCCTCACATACCTTTGACGTTTAACTAGGCTAGCGCTTGCTTGTTCTCCTTCGATATCTCGTTTCTACCTTCAAGGGAGAATTCGCATTTGCGTTAGTTAATCAACTATAAGAACGCACTACTATTTCTAGAGACAATTGGGCAGCACTTCCTTTGTTTATACTACTTTTCCCATATTTCATATCAACTTCCAACACCCAAAACAACAATTACAATATAGCAATCAACAATCATCATTCATATACAATGACCATGATCCACCATTTCTCTTCATTTTTCCCACAATTATGGTTGTGGGTTCGCTATCGTATTTTCTCATGTATCACACTTATCTCATGGTCTACATGTCATTTATAACGTATTCATACTCACAACACACTAACATTCATGATTCAATTCAACTACCATTTACTCATGGCACTATTCACTCATTTATGATCCATTTGCTATGCTTTTCTATAATTCGGGTATCTTAACCTTCCAATACCTTAAACAACCTAAATTGGTCATGAAACTTACCTTAGATGATGGTTGAACAAGATTTGAATGGATTTACTCCTCTAGCACCAAAACCCTACTTCACTCCTTTTGGGTTTTCTTGAGAAGGATGAACTTTAGTATGATTCTCACACTTGATTTCGTGGGTCTCATGTAATTGATCACCAATCTCCCTTTCGTTCTTGTAATTGAAGAGTAGAGAGTATTCTAGGAGTTTCTAGAAAGAAATATTGTGAATATGAAATGATTTGAATGAGCTTGGGTCTCTTTTTAATGACTTAAAATCTATTCCGGAATGAACAGTGACTGAGGTGTACAGTGGTCGTAAACCCACTTTACGGGCCGTATTATGGTTTACGGTCAGTCCTTCGTGACCGTATTTAAGCATATCAAAACCAGAAAGGCATGCTGGAGATCATGGCAATTTATGACTCAGTTTACGTGCCGTATTTTGATTTACGGTCCGTATTCCAAGTCATTTTTAACCATTTGAAGCATTTGACAGAAAGTTGAAATTTTTGAAAGGTTGGAGGACGATAGCAGTTTACGGTCCGTAAATCACTTTACGGGCCGTATTCCACTTTACGACCAACTGGGTCAAAGTGCAAACCTGTAACTTTTCATTGTACATTCGCGGGGAAATTTCCGAGGTGTAACATGTATAATGGTTCGTATAACAGTTTCAGCATGGAACAGTCTCTGATGGGATTATACGGACCGTATAAAATTATACAGACCGTATAAGTGTCCGTATAAAACTACCTAGGGTCAGATTTTTGCAAGTATATATATTAGACCCAAGTTCTTATTTTTCATTTTTCTCACTTTCTCTACATCTCTTGAAGTCTCTAGAATATTCTACACACCATACCCACACAAATTGAAGAGAGATCAAAGATCAAACATCATTAATCCAAGGAAATCAAGTGCAAGGAAGCTCTCCAGGGTTGCGAGAAGCCAAGAAACCCTTTGGAATTGAAGTTGGGGTTTTTCTCAAATGGGGCTTCTTCATCCAAGCACCATTCCAATGTGATCAAAGGTGAGTTTCACACTTAATCCATGTTAATAAGAGTATTTGGTTGTAGAATAACTTGAATAAAGGAAAGGAGTAGAATATGAAGCTCAAAGGTGGAGTTAATGGTATTCTTGGATAGTGACTTGACATTAATCATAGTTCTTGATGTGCCATGAGTATGATCTTGTGGTGAATGATATTAAGAATGTTGAAGAAGCATTGTATGTGAACGAATATGGTGGTACGCCATAGTTATGGTTATGGATGACATTAGAAGGATATTTTAAGAATCGAATAATGTTTAACTTGAAGAAGTTTATCGAGATGTCTTGGGTGTTGTTAATAATGTTTGGGAGTTGTTTATTAAATGGAGAAAGTTGTAAAAACAAAGGAAATGCTTCCCAATTTTCGTTAGCTCTCGATCGCATTAGCTTAAGCTTAAGTATGTTTTCGATTATCTAATTATAGTGTGAATTCTCTTGAATGTAGAATCGTAAGCTTGGAAGAAGAGCATTTAGTGTGAAGGAGACATAAAGGTGTGTAAGGCTAGTCCCTTTCTTTCAAGGCATGATTCCTATACTATGATTTTGTATATATTCCCATGACTTTCTTATTTTCCCAAGTTGAGAGCTAAAGATTTCTAAAAGCTTATTATGAGTAAGAGATAAGATGTGTTCCATAATGATTATGATGATGATGATGCTATGTCTAGAGATTCTGAAGCTTATGATATGATGCTATTATAATGTTAATGATCTTTACATGATTCCTTGATGTTGTTCATTGTTGCTAGCCTCACCTTGTAATGCTAGTTCCTTCAAGGTGAGACATGATGATCATGATGTTCCATAATATAATCAGAGGTTACCGACCTTACATCACTCCGATAGAGTTACAGCTTTTACTTGAGCTCTTATGCATGCTTCATGTTAAGTATATGATTATGATAACACCGTGTCTATATGGCACGGGCAGCACCACTAAGGCGGGCGACTTATGGATGATGATGACAGCACCACTAGTGGGCAGCGTGCGATAGTTACCCGAACGCGGGTTAACTATGATGGTATATTTGATATGCATAACATGTGTTTTCCTTTAGAAGCTAAGTAGGTTATATCTTAGCCTCATGTTTCATGATTTCTATATTATGCTAGTATTATTCATGCCTTACATACTCAGTACATTTTTCGTACTGATGTCCTTTTCTTTTTGGACGTTGTGTTCATGCCCACAGGTAGACAGGGAGACAGTGCAGACCCGTAGGAGCTTATCAGTGGATTCATAGGAGCACTCCACTACTCCGGAGGTGCTACTCATGGTCATATTACTACAGTGTAAAGGCTCATAGATACTCATGTGTGGGTAGGAGATGTCTCATGATTACTACAGTGTATATTCGTATATCATTTTTAATAGCCTCGCAGGCTTATGTGCCCAAAGGTAGATGTCTTTTGGAAATGATAATGACTGTATTATGACAAGTTCCGTGCCGAGAGTAATGCATATTTAGGAAGGGTTTGATGACAAGTATGATGGGTGGTGCTCGGTAGGGTAGCTCCGGGTACCCGTCATGGCCCCTAGTTGGGTCGTGACATAAGTGGTATCAGAGCAGTTCCGTCCTAGGGTGTGTCTACGAGCCGTGTCCAGTAGAGTCTTGTTTATGTGTGTGAAGCGCGCCACACTTATAAACAGGAGGCTGCGGGACATTTAGGAATGATGACTGTCCTTCTTCTTCATAGATCGTGCGAAAGAGCTATAATATAAGAATTTTCTTTTCCTAACCGTGCGTTATGTTTTCAGCAAAGTTGATGAAAGAAAAAGCTACAGCAGCCCAGAAGGGCAAGATAGTGGTTGAAAAGGGGATTGCATGGGAGCGGTCTATGGATATGGAGGAGAGAGAACCCCAAACTAAAGCCCTATTTCGGTTATCCCATACTTCTCCCACTCTAGAGGATCAAAGGTGAGTCTCAACCTTAGCTCCAGCACCCCCAGTTCCTCTACTAGATACCTCAAGCCAGGAGATGAGGCAGGCCATCCTTTTGCTGACACAGTTAGTATCCGCTCAAACTCAGCGATAGGATGCAGACCATGGTAACAGGAGTTGGAGGAAGGAAGTCAGGTCTTTGGGGCTTGATCATGAGTTTAGGGGCACTCCGAGGCAGCAGTTCTCTAGGCACTCAGTTCGTTCAACAACTAGTGCTCCTTCACAGTTTCCTGGACCTAGTTTTGATAGATCCACTTATTCTAGGCCACCCTAGAGTCTTAGAGTTTCCAGTTCTCGGATTCGGATTGGTTCCAGTCAGGAGAGATCACCGGTACCACGATGTACTCAGTGTCACAAGTTACATAGGGGATTGTGCCACCTGGGCTCGAATGTTTGTTATGCTTGTGCTCGGCCAGGCCATTTCAGGCGCGACTGCCCGTGGATGTGCGGTAGAGATAAGGTTCAGTCTATGGGGTTAGTAGTTGGTTCTTCATCATTGGTACGCCCTTTGAGGCAAAAGCCGCAGCTATTAGCAGGCTATGATGGAGACCGAAGAGGAATGCCTAGTCCAAGTAGATCCCAGCATCATACCTATGCGTTAGCTGGGCGACAAGATCTTGAGTCTCCCCCTGATATTGTCCCAGGTATATTGTCAGTATCCTCTTATGATGTGTATATATTGATTGATTCGGGTTCTACGCTGTCATATATTACTCCTGATGTTGTTGACTGTGTTGAGGTGAAAATCTGAGCCAATCAAACAATTTGAGATGTCTGTGCTTGTTAGTGACCCAGTGATATCCAGAATCATGATTTATGAGTAAGTAGACCTCCCCGAAGGGAGTTAATTGACATAGTGTGTAGAATATATATATATATATATATATATATATATATATATATATATATATATATATATATATATATATATATATATATATATATATATATATATATATATATATATATATATATATAATGAAATTTTAGAAAGAGTGTGCAGGTACAATTTATGAGACAAGCTTTATTACTTATATCCTTTTATGGTAAACAGTCTTGTGCTGCTGAGTTGCATATTATATGGGTCCTATTAAGGCACAGGATGTGTTTTCTGGGCAATGTGCAGGTTTGGTGTTGTTATGTTTACAAGGGAAACTCTACCAAAATTCTACCAGGAATCTAAAGGAAATTGTGGGAACTGTAGACAGAATTGCCGTGAGAAGAAGAGAGGACCAGCAACGAGTGATTAAGGACAGAGCTAGTAGTTAAAATGCAGGATAAACATAACAAGTATGTATTAAACTAAGGGAATGATGAATAGGTTAGGATGGAATAAAGAACATGAGAAGGGAGAAGGATGTGCTTGAAATGGAAAGAATTTTTGTATACCAAGGAGAATTAAAGAGATAGGCTTTCCAGAAGACGTCTTAAGTTAGAAGAATTTGGTTAGCCCTTTTATGCTTTGGAGGACCGAATCATAAAATGAGCTTGATGTATACGTATAGGCCGATGCATGTAACACCGAATCAAATTATTAAGCTAGGCTTCACCTGAGGATTATAGTGGGAGAAAACTTTCATGCCACTATAAGCTAGCCTTAATGACCTCGGCGATACCTCGAGAAATGAGATTAGAAGAGATGTGTTCACAAAAGCTCTTTGCCTAGCTTTTGGTTGACCTTATGATCGCAGTTGTGTTCTGTGTTATAGTTTAAGTTATGCATCCAGGAATTTGCTTGAACGGTTATATAAGAGGAGTTGTTATTACAGATATGAAGGGAAGTGAAACCAAAATAAGGTGGATCAAGGAAACAAAAGAATGATAAATGACAAATGCCCAGTCTGTGTGATGCGTGTCGTAGGAAAAAAAGGGAGAGAAAAGAAGAAAGAGAGACGTGTTGGAAAGAGAGAAGGAAGGGCAAAAATGAGGCAAACAGAAGAAAGGTCTACTAGAGCAGAAACTCGATAAACAGAGGGTGGAAGAGAACCACACCCTGTGGATATTCTAACACTAAGTGAGAATGTAACAAGGTGTTAGGAGGGGATTGAAATTTTGAATCTTGCGGCACGAACGGCGTGGCTAATTATTTTATGACGAGAATTATGAAACCGTTTGTTAAGCAAGATATCTTATGCGTGAGGAGCGAGTTTACGCGACATCCATATAAAGATTTTTTTTTAAAAAAAGGCCAAGCATTACCCTGTTATTAAAATGTTGAGATGGTAGGGGACAATGCTCCTACAGCGGTGTGAACTGATCAGAGAAGAGGAAGGGTAATCAATGGTACTTTGAAATATGCTTAGAACGATTTTCCTGTGGATGAAATCATCTAAGGAAAGGATGATAGGTAAGACGGAAGAAGAAATAAGGTTTGATTGTGAACGATCAATGGACTGACTTCATATGTATCTCCAGACAGTAACAAATGGAATTGCACTCCGGTGAGTTATGCGGTAAGGGTCTCAAGGAGTGATTATAGAGGAAAGGTGAGCCAAGAGAGGGTGAGTTATGAACGATGCGGTATAGGGGTATAGGGAGTATAGAGCGGGTACGAACTACATCGATGAAATGATTAATACGCAAGACGATCTAGGGGTCTTAAATAGAATTTAGGAAAAGAGCATAGGGCTAAAGGCAATTCCCTCATGGTTTGATAGTCGTGAAAACAAAATGGTAACCAGAAGAGACCATCAAAGAGGTAGTCTTTGATTTTCTGAGGCAACGTGGCCGTTGGAGGCGTAAGAATGAGATAATATAAGATATGGGCCGTGAAAGGGAAGACGGGCAGAAGACCCAACACAGCAGTCGTACAACAACAAGGTAGATTACGAGGTAGAGTTAAAGGATGAACATATGACGGAAGAGCAGTATTGATCCCAAGAAGATACATCACATGAGTATTGCGGCTTCGGCTCAAGCGTAAGGTAGACAAGAATAAAACGGTATTTCCATTTAATAAGGGCTTATGCGAATGATTTTATAGTGAGG
This sequence comes from Lycium barbarum, assembly GCF_019175385.1. Classification (NCBI taxonomy): domain Eukaryota; kingdom Viridiplantae; phylum Streptophyta; class Magnoliopsida; order Solanales; family Solanaceae; genus Lycium; species Lycium barbarum. The sequence continues at coordinate 30,877,164 of NC_083337.1, forward strand.
AGATATAAGCGATGAGAGTAAGATTTGGATTAAGGGGGGAAGTGAATGAGGGACTGAGACGGGAAGTCAAGTGAAATAGCCACCGCAAGCAAGTTACATGGATGTGAAGTTCAATGTCGCATAACAATTTTGGAAGCATTGTACAGGGAAAGTAGTAAAGGCCGAGTGCTTGACTTAAAATTTAGTAATGCCTTTGCTAACGGAAAGATGTGGGGCTAACAATAGGAGAGGATTGAAATGGAAATGAACTAATTGGAAGCATGTGAATACCTGACAGTAGTGACCTACAATGAAAATGAACAAATATGTATGATCGTGTAGAAGAGGGAATGTATGGGTGATATGAGAATTTCAAGCTTAGAGTACTCAAACACGAAGAAATTAAGGCCTCATAGCGAAGTAAGTGTAGTAAGATAGATTTAGGTGAGAAACTGGAAGCAAACAGTGTGGATAAAGAAGGAAATAAGGAGTAAACTTGTGTAAGAAAATTTCGTGGTACTAGCCAAGAATGAGGATGAATCTAGAGCTGAAATAGGCGTGGAAATTGTAAAGAATCATATAATCTATCTATGAAAAAAAAATTGTCAAAATGCTTGGTTCTCTACCAGTGTCTGAAGATCGATACATTTCGAGAGATTTGGGGAAGATGGGCCATTCTAGTAAACCTCCATTTTGGAATAATGAACGGAAAGAGCTCGTTTTCTAACTTCCAAGGTATGTTAAGGACCCATACGTTAAGCCTTTAAGAAAGATGAAAAGACCTGTAAGATGGCTTAGAGTTGATATATATCGGTGGTCGCATAAAGCTTGCAAGAAGGAAAGGGTATTAAACCATTGGAGTGCGGAAATTTCACTTCGAAAAGATTTGGAGAAGATTATTGAAAGATTGTATGAGAATTTCTTGCTGCTCTCTCAAATGGTTTTGAAGTAGTGAGGGAAGAATTGATATAAGCTTGATGAAGATATTAGGAAAGAATGCGGAAGTAGAAGAGATGCATTGGGAAGCGAAAGAGGGTACGAAGTCCAAGTATACGCATTTATCTCCACTCCAGAAGAGGTTCAAAGATGAAACGACATTGCCCCCAGGTATGCAGCGCAATGCTTTACTTTTAATACTTTTGGTCGTGTGTGGCCATATTGTGTGTTGTGCTATCGTAGCCCTGAGTGGAAGTGTTATTTTGGGTTGCTGTGACAGGATAGTAGTGCAATAACATAGGGGAAACTCTGGCGAAATTTCTGTAGAAACCCCGAGAGCTTAACATTCAAGGATGAATGTTTTTAAGGGGGGAAAAGTGTTACACCCCGAAATTTCATATCGTTGTGTCGTACGTAGACTAACGTCAGCTTAGGGTGAACATGGAGTTCTTATGACATTAAGGAGAGTATTTGGTGGTTTTAAAGAGTATGCGATAAGATTTTAAATTTTGTGAATCGGAGGAAGAAAGCTCATCGAAGGAAAGTGAGGTATGAGTCGCGTTTGGGGAAAAGGTTTCGTAAGTATCGAGTTAAAGATTATTTAGTAAGGATTTGTGAATGAGTTATAAGGATGTTTAGATTGTTAATGAAGTGTTAAACAAGTGCTAAGAAGGTTCCATAAGGATTGGAGATCAACCGAATCAACGAGAACAAGTTCGGGAGAAAAGTGGGTTATACGACCATTTATACGGTCCGTATAACAGTTTCTGAATGGACCAGTCTCTGACGGACTTATACGGTCACTTATACGGACCGTATAAGATTATACGGACCGTATAAGTGTCCGTACAAAACCACGTCGGGTCAGATTTGCAAGTATATATATTTGACCCAAGTTCTTATTTTTCATTTTTCTCACTTTCTCTACATCTCTTGAAGTCTCTAGAATATTCTACACACCATACCCACACAAACTGAAGAGAGATCAAAGATCAAACATCATTAATCCAAGGAAATCAAGTGCAAGGAAGCTCTCTAGGGTTGCTAGAAGCCAAGAAGCCCTTTGGAATTGAAGTTGGGGTTTTTCTCAAATGGGGCATCTTCATCCAAGCACCAGTCCTATGTGATCGAAGGTGAGTTTCACACTTAATCCATGTTAATAAGAGTATTTGGTTGTAGAATAACTTGAATAAAGGAAAGGAGTAGAATATGAAGCTCAAAGGTGGAATTAATGGTATTCTTGGATAGTGACTTGACATGAATCATAGTTATTGATGTGCCATGAGTATGATCTTGTGGTGAATGATATTAAGAATGTTGAAGAATCATTATATGTGAACGAATATGGTGGTACGCCATAGCTATGGTTATGGATGACATTGAAAGGACATTTTAAGAATCGAATAACGTTTAACTTGAAGAAGTGTATTGATTATGATGTCTTGGGTGTTGTTAATAGTGTTTGGGAGTTGTTTATTATATGGATAAAGTTGTAAAAACAAAGGAAATTCTGCCCAATTTTCGTTAGCTCTCGGTCGCATCAGCTTAAGCTTAAGTATGTTTTCGATTATCTAATTATAGTGCGAATTCTCTTGAATGTAGAATCCTAAGCTTGGAAGAAGAGCGTTTAGTGTGAAGGAGACATAAATGTATGTAAGGCTAGTCCCTTTCTTTCAAGGCATGATTCCTATACTATGATTTCGTATATATTCCCATGAATTTCTTATATTCCCAAGTTAAGAGCTAAAGATTTCTAAGAGCTTATTATGAGGAAGAGATAAGATGTGTTCCATAATGATGATGATGATGATGATGCTATGTCTAGAGATTATAAAGCTTATGATATGAGGCTATTATAATGTTAATGATTTTTACACGTTTCCTTGATGTTGTTTATTGTTACTAGCCTCACCTTATAATGCTAGTTCCTTCAAGGTGAGACATGATGATCATGATGTTCCATAATATAATCAGAGGTTACCGACCTTACATCACTCCGATAGAGTTACAGCTTTTACTTGAGCTCTTATGCATGCTTCATGTTAAGTATATGATTATGATAACACCGTGTCTATATGGCACGGGCAGCACCGCTAAGGCGGGCGACTTATGGATGATGATGACAGCACCACTAGTGGGTAGCGTGCGATAGTTACCCGGACGCGGGTTAACGATGATGGTATATTTGATATACATAACGTGTGTTTTCCTTTAGAAGCTAAGCAGGTTATATCTTCGCCTCATGTTTCATTATTTCTATATTATGCTAGTATTATTCATGCCTTACATACTCAGTACATTTTTCGTACTGACGTCCTTTTCTTTTTGGACGTTGTGTTCATGCCCATTGGTAGACAGGGAGACGGTGCAGACCCGTAGGAGCTTATCAGTGGATTCATAGGAGCACTCCACTACTCCGGAGGTGCTACTCATGGTCATATTCTTTTGTGTATATATTTAGGGTATGACGGGGTCCTGTCCCGTCCTTATGTCTCAGTATTCTTGTAGAGGCTCGTAGATACTCATGTGTGGGTAGGAGATGTCTCATGATTACTACAGTGTATATTCGTATATCATTTTAAATAGCCTCGCAGGCTTATGTGCCCAAAGGTTGATGTCTTTTGGAAATGATAATGACTGTATTATGACAAGTTCCGTGCCGAGAGTAATGCATATTTAGGAAAGGTTTAATGACAAGTATGATGGGTGGTGCTCGGTAGGGCAGCTCCAGGTACCAGTCATGGCCCCTAGTTGGGTCGTGACACAGAGGGAGTATGACCTTCATAGAAAGCTGTATTATGGATTTTGGAAGAGTATGACCTTTCTCTCAATCTTGTTGAAAATTGCTAAGACTGATAGGTCTCATTTTTACTTGCTTATGTAGATGATACCATTATCTTTTCTTCTGCAGATTTTACTTCTGTACAACTTGTTATGAAAACTTTGAAGGACTATGAAGCAATATCTGGTCAATTGATCAATAAGAGAAAAAGTTCATTCTACATGTTTTCTAAGGTGGATAACAATATCGTTCAACAAGTTGCTGCTATCACTGGTTTCTCTAGAGGTTTATTCCCTTTCATGTATCTTGGCTGCCGCACATCTACTGCAAGGAAGAGGAAATCAGATTTCTTAGAATTGATCAAGAAAGTCAAAGACAAGCTACAAGCATGAAAGGGTTGTTACACCTCTCGTTTTCATAGTAGAAAAACTTACAGCTACCTAGTCGAGTGTACCTTGGAATGGAGTCCGAACCCGAGATTTGTGATATAATTTTTCCCCGTGGATGGAAGTTCTAGCAGGTGACCTCTGCGATTTGCAGGGTTATACGTTGAACAGACCAAAATGACGCAACGGACTGAACCAGAAAAATTGCAGGCACCAATCACCATCGACGGGCCGTCGATTAAGCCGTCTATATGACTCTGAGATTTCTAAGCTGCAGAAGAAATTTGACCGGTCAGGTCGACGAGCCGTCGATGTGTCGATGAGCCGTCGATGTGTCGATGGTTCGTCAACCCGACCGTCGAACCGGACATCTGGAACTTTCTGATTCCAGGTATAAATATGTGAGACCACGACTCATTTATCACTTTTCCTCAATATCAGACCAGAGAAACCCTTGAAAATTTCTTCCCAACATATTTCCTTAAATTTATGAAGATTAAGGTAAAATCTGAGCCCGTAAACTCGAGCTAGTAAAGGAAAAATATTATTTCTAGGGTTTAATCAAGTCAAGAAGCTTGGGAAGTGGATTTGAAGTTGGGCTTTGAGATTCTAGACTCTTCAAGGTATGTGAATGATGTTTATCTTTTTATTTAAGTTAAATATCAAGAGTTTTAGTGATTATAAGCAAAAGAAATATAGTTATGGAAGTGATAAATTGAATACAGACCAAGATGACATTAAGAGTTGTTTTGAATGAGGATTTTGGATGGATTAGATTATAGTTTGCTATGTAAGAGCGGATGATGTTGTTGTTATTGTTGTTGGATTGAGTTGGAAGTTAAGGGAAATATTGCCCGCCATTTAATATGGTCTTATTACACTCAATAAGATTATCAAATGAGGTGAGAGCCCTAATTATGGTTTGTGTTATCCCAATTGTAGACTTGCGAGTTCAAGAGGTAGAAATCGAATGAATTGACACGCTTAAAGGTATATAAGACTAGTCCATTCTTTTCCAAGACATGATTCTTATGACATGACTTCCTTTATTATTCCATGACCTTCTTACATTCCGAAAACTATGAGTCCATGTTTATAAAGAGCTTCTCACGAGGCAAAGATAAGAGATACGTTACGAATATGATGTGATAATTCCACGAAGCTAATGATCCCTATACGATTCTTTGATGTTATTCATTATTGCTAGACCCACCTTATGATGCTAGTTCCTTCAAGGTGAGGTGTGATAATCATGATTACGTCATAATGGAATCGGGGGTTCTCGACCGTACGTCACCCCGAAAGAGTTATAGTTTGTCTTTGATCTTTTATGCATGTTTTATGATAAGTGTATGATGATGATATTACACCGTGCCTAGATGGCCAGATATGTCACCGCGAAGGCGGGCTGCATACAATTACAGTGTGCCTAGATGGCCGGACATTACACCGCTAAGGCGGGCTACATATGATTACACCGTGCCTGGATGGCCGGAAATGACACCACTAGTGGGTGGCGTGCGATGGTTACCCGGACGCGGGTTAACAATGATGGTATATGTGATATTTATGACATGTCTTTTCTTTTAGAGGGTAAACAGGTTATATCTTCATCTCATGTTTCATGATTTCTTTATTATGCTAGTATGATTCATGCCTTACATACTCAGTACTTTATTCATACTGACGTCCTTTCTTTTATGGACGTTGTGTTCATGCCAACAGGTAGACAGGAAGGTGACCCAGATTCATAGGAGCTGATCAGCAGACTTACATGAGCACTCCATTATTCCGGAGGTGCTATTTTTGTTATATCACTTTATGTATATATTTGGGAATGATGGGGTCCTGTCCCGTCCTTATGTCTAGTACTCTAGTAGAGGCTCGTAGATACGTATGTGTGGGTAGTAAATGCCCATTATGACTACACTGTACCTTTGTATATCATTTTTTTATAGCCGTGAGGGCTTATGTATATAGACATGTGTTGCTTTGGAGGTTATATATATATATATATATATATATATATATATATATATATATGTCCAGGTTGAGTAGGATGATTAGCCTACTGAAAGGTGCTCGGTAATTAGCTCCGGGTACCCATCATGGACCCTTTATCGAGTCGTGACAAAAATGGTATCGGAGCAGTTCCGTCCTATGGTGAGTCTACGAGCCGTGTCCAACAGAGTATCATTTATGGGTGTGAAGCGCGCCACACTTATAAACGAGAGGCTGCGGGGCATTTAGAAACAAATGACCATTCTTCTTCTTACTTGATTATGCCATAAAGCCATGTTATAAGACTTTCTCCTCCCTAATTATGCATTATGATTTCAGTGATGCCGGTGAAGAGAAAAGCCACAGCCGCCCAGAAGGGCAAGGCTACGACAGAAAGGCGGATAGAAAGGGAGCCACCAACGAATGTAGAAGAAGGTGAATCTCATAATGAGGCTCCATCTAATACCTCTCATACTCTGCCTATTCTAGAAGAGCAAGAGGGGGCTTCAGCTCCAGCTCCTATGCCTCCAGTTTCTCCACTAGGTGCTTCGGGTCAACAAATGACCGAGGCTATTCAGCTATTGATACAACTAGTTACCGCTCAGGCATAGCAGTAGAGTACGGGTCCAGGTGACAGGGCGACTAGTGCTAGAGCCTGTGATTTCATGAGTTTAAATCCTCTAGAATTTTTTGGGTCAAAGTCAGAAGAAGACTCGCAAGGTTTTATTAATGAGATGCTAAAAACGTTGATAACTTTTCATGCCTCCGATACTGAATCTGTGGAATTGGCATCTTATAGACTTCGGGATGTAGCGGTCCTTTGGCATAATAACTGGATATCGTCAAGAAAGGAAAATGCACCTCCCCCGGTTTGGCAAGAATTTGTGGATGCTTTCCTTCGTTATTATTTGCCACCCGAGGTTCGAAGGGCCCGTGCGGATAGGTTTCTGAATCTAAAGCAAGGGAATGTGAGTGCTCGGGAGTATAGCCTTCACTTTAATTCATTAGCCCGGTATGCGCCCACCATGGTGGCCGATATGGGAGATAGAGTGCATAGATTTGTGAGTGGCTTATGGCCACATTTGTTCAAAGATTGCTTGACAGCTTCATTGCAAGAGGGGATGGATATTTCCCGTATTCAGGCCCACGCCCAGAACTTAGAAGAGCAGCAACATCCGCGAAGGGGTGAGCGCAATATTAATAGAGGGCAGAGTACGAGAGCCAGATCTGTTGGTGCTGGCAGCGACTATAGAGGGGAATCGAGGCAGTCATATTCTAGACATTCAGGCCAGTCAGCGACTAGTGCACCCCTTCGGTTTGCAGGCAGGAGATTTGACCGTTCCATTCATTCAGGATAGGTCAGAGCTTGAGAGCTTCAGGTTCTCAGTTTGGAGGTGATTATAGCCAGAGGGGACCACCGGTCCCACGATGTAGTCAGTGCAGAAGTTACACTCAGGTCCAAGTCGCCAGGGTTCAGATGCTTGTTATATTTGTGGACAGACTGGGCACTTGATGCATGATTGTCCCTCAAGGTACGGTAGAGGTGGGGTTCAGCTCACCGGATCAGCAGCTTGTTCTTCCTCATCTATGCGCCCAATAGGGAAAACTCCCCAGATTCCAGCAGGCTGTGGTAGGGGCAGAGGGGGAGCATCTAGTTCAGGTGGCACTTAGTCCCGTATTTATGCTCTAGCCAAACGTCAGGATCTTGATTCCTCCCCGGATGTGGTTACAGGTGTATTATCCATATTCTCTCATGATGTTTATGCATTGATTGATCCGGGTTCTACGTTGTCTTATATCACTCCTTATATTGCTGGTCGTATTGGGGTGAGACCTGAGCCAATTAAACCTTTTGAGGTATCTACTCCGGTTGGTGATCCCGTAATAGCTAGACAAGTGTACAAAAATTGTGTGGTGGTGGTATGTAATCGTCAGACTATTGCTGATTTGATTGAGCTGGAAATGTTAGATTTTGATGTGATTATGGGCATAGATTGGTTGGCCTTTTGCTCTGCTAATGTAGATTGTAGAACGAAAGTAGTTCAGTTCTAATTTGCGGGTGAACCAATGCTTGAATAGAAGGGTAACACAGCATCTCCAAAGGGTAGGTTTATTTCCTATCTCAACGCGAGGAAGATGATCGCCAAAGGCTATATTTATCATCTAGTCCGAGTTCATGACACCAAAGCAAAGCCGCCGACTTTTCAATCCGTCTCGGTAGTAAATGAATTTTTGGATGTATTTCCAGATGAACTTCCAGGCCTTCCTCCGGAAAGAGAGATTGATTTTGCTATTGATGTGTTACCGGATACTAAACCAATCTCTATTCCTCCTTACAGAATGGCTCCTGCAGAATTGAAAGAGCTAAAGGCACAACTGAAAGATTTGCTCGAGAAAGGATTCATTAGAAACAGTTCATCACCGTGGGGAGCACCTATCTTATTTGTGAGAAAGAAAGACGGTTCCCTATGGATGTGCATTGATTATAGGCAGCTGAACAGGGTAACGATAAAGAATAAATATCGGCTTCCAAGAATCGATGATTTGTTTGATCAATTACAGGGTGCCAAATGATTTTCCAAAATTGATCTAAGATCAGGGTATCACCAAGTGAGAGTTAGAGAGGAAGATATTCCCAAAACAACTTTCAAAACGAGATATGGCCACTACGAATTTCGGGTGATGTCATTTGGGTTAACTAATGCCCCGACGGTGTTTATGAATCTGATGAATAGTGTATTCAGGCCTCTCTTAGATCTGTTCGTGATTGTGTTCATTAACGACATTCTAGTATACTCTCGGACGGAGGCAGAGCATGCAGACCATTTACGTATTGTCCTTAGAATTCTTCGGACTCAAGAATTGTATGCAAAATTTTCAAAATGCGAGTTTTGGCTGAATTCTGTGACTTTTCTGGGCCATGTTATTTCAGCTGATGGCATTCGAGTTGATACCTAGAAAATTGAGGCTGTAAAGACTTGGCCAAGGCCTACAATGCCTACAGAGTTCCGTAGTTTTCTGGGATTAGCAGGTTACTATAGAAGATTTGTAGAAGGGTTTTCTTCTATTTCAACACCTTTGATGAAGCTAACTCAAAAATCGGCAAAATTTCAATGGACTGATGCTTGTGAATGCAATTTCCAGGAATTGAAGGATAAATTGACTTCGGCCCCAGCTATGACACTCCCAGAAGGACCAGACAGTTATGTTGTGTATTATGATGCCTTTGGTGTAGGGTTAGGTTGTGTGTTGATGCAACACAGTAAATTCATCGCCTATGCTTCAAGGCAGTTGCGGAAACATGAGAAGAACTATCCAACTCATGATCTTGAATTGGCCGCGATTATCCATGCGTTAAAAATGTGGAGACATTATTTGTATGGCGTTCATGTTGACATTTATACAGATCGTAAGAGTCTCCAATATATTTTCAAACAGAAGGAGTTGGATCTTCAGCAGAGACGGTGGGTGGAACTACTGAAAGACTATGATATGAGTATTTTATATCATTCTAGGAAGACGAATGTAGTAGCTGATGCACTTAGCTGCAAATCAATAGGCAGTCTATGTGAGGTTCCTCTAGAGAAGAAAGAATTAATATGTGAGCTTCACCAACTAGCCAGCCTTGGAGTTCGCCTAATTGATTTAGGCAATGCAGGACTTGGTATCCACGACCCAATTGTTTCGTCCCTAGACATGGAGGTGAGAGAGCACCAATATGAAAATCTCCAGTTGAGTCACTATCGAGATACATTTCATGAGAAAGAGAAGTCGCCTTTTGAAGTTTCTACGGATAGAGTTCTTAGATACCGAGACAGGCTATGTGTTCCAAATGTTGCGGGACTACGTCGTCGGATTCTAGAAGAAGCTCATTACTCTCGGTATTCTATTCACCCAGGAGTGACAAAGATGTATCACGATCTCAAGCTAATGTATTGGTGGGATGGAATGAAGAAATACATAGCAGAATTTGTAGCTCAATGTCCAAATTGCCAACAAGTGAAAATTGCATCAAAAGCCAGGAGGATTGTTACAAGCCATGGAAATCTCAACCTGAAAATGGGAAGTGATCAACATGGATTTTATTGTGGGGTTTCCTCGTTCCCGAAGCAAGTATGACTCTATGTGGGTGATCGTGGACAGACTCACAAACTTAGCCCATTTTCTTCCAGTCAGAACCACATATTCGGCAGAAGATTATGCAAGGTTGTATTTTAAAGAGATTGTGCGACTTCACGGCATCCTGGTGTCTATTATTACTGGCAGAGGAACACAATTTACAGCTAAATTTGAGAAGTCTTTCCAAGAAGTTTTAGGTACTTAGGTAAGGCTTAGCACAGCGTTTCATTCACAAACTGATGGGTAAGCCGAACGCACTATTCAGACCTTGGAAGATATGTTACAGGCATGTGTGCTAGATTTCGGTGGTAGCTGGGATAACCACTTACCTCTCATTGAGTTCGCACAAAACAACAACTATCATTCCGGTATTCAAATGGCCCTGTATGAAGCTCTATATGGGATAAAGTGTAGATCCCCAATTGGGTGGTTTGAAGTAGGAGAGGTACAGCTAATAGGCCCTGAGTTGATTTAACAAGCAGCGGAAAAGGTCAAGGTTATCCGAGATCGACTATTGACAGCCTAAAGTCGCCAGAAATCTTATGCGGACAACCGTCGGCGAGACTTAGAATTCTAAGTTGATGATTGCGTATTCTTAAAGGTATCACCGATGAAAGGCGTGATGAGGTTTGGTAAGAAGGGAAAGTTAAGTCCTCGATACATTGGACCTTATAAGATTGTTCGCAAGGTGGGTCAAGTAGCTTATGAACTGGACTTACCTGCAGAACTTGAATCAGTCCATCTAGTTTTTCATGTATTAATGCTCCGTAAGTGTGTCGGAGATCCTACTAGGATCGTACCGATAGATGATGTTCAAGTGACAGAAAGGTTGACTTATGAGGAGGTACTCATGGCCATACTAGATAGGCAAGTACAGAAACTTAGAAATAAAGAGGTAGCCTCAGTTAAGGTCTTGTGGAGGAACAATAATCGAGAGGAAATGACTTGGGAAGCAGAAGAAAACATGAAGTCCAAGTACCCGCACTTATTTCAAACCCCGGAAGAGATCCAAGATGAGACATCAATATTATGAGGTATGTATGCTTTCTTTTTATGCTTTTGGTTGTATGTGGCCATAATTTCTTGCTATTGTGTTGTGGCCCTGTGAGGCAATGTTATTATGGGCTATTGTGACAGGATGGTAGCGCCATATTACAGGGGAAACTCTGGCAAAATTTCTGTAGGATTCCCGAGAACTTAATATTCGAGGACGAATGTTTTTCAAGGGGGGAAGAATGTTACACCTCTCATTTTCATGGTAGGAAAACTTACGGCTACCTAGTCAAGGGTACCTTGGAATGGAGTCCAAACCCGAGATTTGTGATATCACGTATTTTGCCCCGTAGATGGAAGTTATAGCAGGTGACCTCTGCGATTTGCAGGGTAATACGTTGAACGGACCAAAATGACTCAACAGACTGAACCAGAAAAATTGCAGACACAAGTCACCATCGACGGGCCATCGATCATGTCGACGGGCCATCGATTATGCCATCAATATGACTCTAAGATTTTTATGCTGCAGAAGAAATTCAACGGGTCAGGTCAACGAGTCGTCGACGTGTCGACGGTCCGTCAACCCGACCGTCGAACCGGACATCTGGAACCTTCTGATTCCAGGTATAAATATGTGAGACCACGACTTATTTATCATTTTCCTTAATATCATACCAAAGAAACCCTTGAAAATTTCTTCCCAACATATTTCTTTAAATTAGTGAAGATTAAGGTAAAATCTGAACCCGTAAACCCGAGCTAGTGAAGGAAAAAAATTATTTCAAGGGTTTAATCAAGTCAAGAAGCTTGGGAAGTGGAGTTGAAGTTGGGCTTTGAGATTCTAGACTCTTCAAGGTATGTGAATGATGTTTATCTTTTTATTTAAGGTAAATATCAAGAGTTTTAGTGATTATAAGCAAAAGAAATATAGTTATGGGAGTGATAAATTGAATAGAGACCAAGATGACATTAAGAGTTGTTTTGAATGAGGATTTTGGATGGATTAGATTATATTTTGCTATGTAAGAGCGGATGATGTTGTTGTTGATGTTGTTATTGATGTTGGATTGAGTTGGAAGTTAAGGGAAATATTGGCCGCCATTTAATATGGTCTTATTACACTCAATAAGATTATCAAATGAGTTGAGAGGCCTAATTATGGTTTATGTTATCCCAATTGTAGACTTGCGAGTTCAAGAGGTAGAAATCGAACGAATTGACACGCTTAAAGGTATGTAAGGCTAGTCCCTTCTTTTCTAAGGCATGATTCTTATGTCATGACTTCCTTTATTATTCCATGACCTTTTTACATTCCTAAAACTATGAGTCCATGTTTATAAAGAGCTTCTCACGAGGCAAAGATAAGAGATACGTTACGAATATGATGTGATAATTCCACGAAGCTAATGATCCCTATATGATTCTTTCATGTTATTCATTGTTGCTGGACCACCTTATGATGCTAGTTCCTTCAAGGTGAGGTGTGATGATCATGATTACGTCATAATGGAATCGGGGGTTCTCGACCTTACGTCACCCCGAAAGAGTTATAGTTTGTCTTTGAGCTTTTATGCATGGTTTATGATAAGTGTATGATAATGATATTACACCGTGCCTAGATGGTCAGACATGTCTGTTACACCTCGAAAAAATTTCCCGTTAATGTACAATGGATAGACTAACGAAGGGCACGAAGTATACGATGTCTTGATAAGTAAGAAATAACATTTGAGGATCCTAATTGAGATTTCAAAGGCATTTGAGGTTAGAGAAGAAAGTTGTTAAGGAAAGCAAGGTATATGTTGTGTGTCGGGCAAGATTTACGAGTATCGAATTAATGAGATCTTAATGATGTTTTGGAGAAGAATTATAATGTCCCTTGGATTGGTAATGAGGTGTTAGACAAGTGTCAGGAAGGTTCCATAAGGATTGAAGGTCAAACGAGTCGACGAGAACGAATTTCAGAAAGTTGGGCATTATATGGCCCAACATACTGGCCGTATGTTAGGCTGTATGTGGTGACCAGAATGGGTCCTTCACTGGACCAGATCTACGGCCAAACATACGGCTAGTATAATTTATATGGCTAGTATGTTGGTCCGTAGAATCTGGTCGGGACAGCTTCAAGAATTAATATAAGGACCCTTTCTCATTTAATTTATTTCATTCTTTCTCTCCACACTTCAAGAACACTCTAGAGAACTCTCCACTCTTCATCCACAAGAACCCAAGAGAAATTGATGATCAACTTCATCAAACCAACAAAATCAAGAGTATGAAACTCATTGAAGTTCATCCAAGCCAAGAAATCGCAATGGAAGTGAACTAGGGTTTTGGTGCAAGAGAAGTATTTCCACTCAAGGCTTATTCCTACACTATCTAAGGTATGTTTTATGATTTTTCATGTTGTTTAAGGTAATGAGAGGTTGAAAGACTTAGATTATGGAAGGAGATAGAAAATGGGTCACAAAGATAGGAATAATGAGATTTTGAGTAGTAGTTTGGAATGAGTCATGAATATTGATATGTTGTGAATGTAACTATGTTATAAGTTACATTTAGAATATGGGATAAGTATTATATGTGAGAAAACGCAATAGTGAACTATGACCATGATTATGGAGGAATTGAAGTGAAATTGTGAAATGTGGATAATGTAGATGAATGATGATTGTTGCCTATAATATTGTGAAATGTGGATAATGTAGATGAATGATGATTGTTGCCTATAATATTGTGAATGTTGTTATGGATGTTTGGGAGTCGATATGTGATATGAGGAAATTTGTATAAACAAAGGAAATGCTGCCCAATTTTCCCTAGCTTTAGTAATCACGTTCTTATAATCGATTAGCTAATGTTAATACGAACTTTCTTGAAGGTAGAAACGCGAGCATCGAAGGAGAACAATCAGGAGATAGAATTGTTAAACGAAAGAGGTATGTAAGGCTAATCCTTTCCTTCTAAGGCATGACTCCTATGGCATAAATCTTCCTATTTTTCCATGATCCTCCTAAATAATGGAAATTATGAGTCCATGACTATAAAGAGCTACATACGCATATGATAAAGGAAGGAGATACGATACGAGCATGATAAAGATGATGATGAGTTAAGTATAAAGAATCTTAAAGTGAGGTACGATGTCCATGAGGTTAAGGATCCTAAGTATGGTTCCATTGATGCTTTTCCTTGTGTACACTCACCTTAAAATGTTAGTCCCCTCAAAGTGAGATATGATGATTATGATCACTCCATAATGTAATCGGGGGTTCACGACCTTATGTCACCCCGACATAGCCATAGTTTCCTTCAAGTTCTAATGTATGTTTTGATGATAAAGATATAATGATGCTATGTTATGATAAGTCTATGATGTGCTCACGATGATACAATTCCACCGTGCCTAAATGGTCGGACATGTCACCGCAAAGGCGGGCTGCTTGTGATTCCACCGTGCCCAAATGGCCAGACATGTCACCGCTAAGGCGGGCTGCTTATGATCACCACTAGTGGGCGGCATATGATGATTACCCGGACGCGGGTTAACGATGATGATGATGATATATATATATATATATATATATATATATATATATATATATATATAATACGATGATGTATGTGCTATGATGATACATGTACTACGATTATATTGATATATGTGTGAAATGTATCCACCCTTAAAAGTCATGCAGGTTATATCTTCATCTTATGTCTTATGATTTCTCTATTATGTTCATTCTATTCATGCCTTACATACTCAGTACAATGTTCGTAGTGACGTCCGCTTTCTTTGGATGTTGTGTTTATGCCCACAGGTAGACAGGGAGGTGATCCAGACTCGTATGAGCTATTAGCTGACTTGAGAGCACTCCATTGTTCCGGAGGTGCCATTGATTTATTCTTTTGTGTATATACATGTATTTTGGGCACGGCGGGGTCCCGTCCCGTCCCTATGTCTAGCACTCTAGTAGAGGCTCGTAGATACATATGTGTGGGTAGTATGGTCTCACGATGTCCTTATTGTATGTACATTATTTTGATAGCCGAAGGGCTTATGTATATAAAGGTAATTATGTTTCGAAGTGAAAAGTGATTTTTCCTATGATTTGAGTATAAGATTAATGAATGAACGCTTGATGAGTACGATGGGTAATGGTATGAGCGGTGCTTGGTGGTTAGCCCTGGGTACCCGTCATGACCCCTAGTCGGGTCGTGACAATGTCACCGCGAAGGCAGGCTGCATACGATTACACCGTGCCTAGATGGCCGAACATGACACCGCTAAGGCGGGCTACATATGATTACACCGTGCCTGGATGGCTGGACATGACACCACTAGTGGGCGGCGTGCGATAGTTATGTGATATATATGACATGTGTTTTCTTTTAGAGGGTAAACAGGTTATATCTTCATCTCATGTTTCATAATTTCTTTATTATGCTAGTATGATTCATGCCTTAAATACTCAGTACTTTATTCGTACTGACGTCCTTTCTTTTATGGACGTTGTGTTCATGCCCACAGATAGACAGGAAGGTGACCCAGATTCATAGGAGCTGATCAGCGGACTTACAGGAGCACTCCATTATTTCGGAGGTGCTATTTTTGATATATCACTTTGTGTACATATTTGGGCACGACGGGGTCCTGTCCCGTCCTTATGTCTAGTACTCTAGTAGAGGCTCGTAGATACGTACGTGTGGGTAGTAGATGCCCATTATGACTACACTGTACTTTTGTATATCATTTTTTTTGTAGTCGTGAGGGCTTATGTATATTGACATGTGTTTCTTTGGAGGTTATATATATATATATATATATATATATATATATATGTCCAGGTTGAGTATGATGATTAGCCTAATGAAAGGTGCTCGGTAATTAGCTCCGGGTACCCGTCATGGCCCCTTTGTCGGATCGTGACAAGGGCCAGTTATTATCACATGGTGGTAAGGCTGTTTTGATCAACAGTATATTGCAGAGTATTCCAATACACTTGTTATAAGTCATAAAGCCTCCTAAATGTGTTATTAAGGAGATTCAACAGATCTTTGCTAAATTTTTCTGGTGCAATAAAGAGGACATTAAGTCAAGGCATTGGGCTGGTTAGTTGAAAATGTGTTTACCTAAAGATGAGGGTGGCTTGGGGTTCAAATCTTTATTTGATGTGTCCAAGGCTTTATGTGCAAAATTATGGTGGAGGTTTAGAACTTCTAATACACTATGGGCCAACTTCATATGGAATAAGTATTATAAGAAGCAGTTTCCACAATTTATGCAATGGAAAGGTGGTACACAAGTGTGGAAAATGGTATTAGAGGCAAGGGACAATATTGAACAAGAGATTTGGTGGGAAACAAAGAGTGGTACAACCAATATTTGGTTTGACAACTGGACCAAATTGGGAGCTCTACATTGTGTTTTACATGATGTTCCAGTGGATAAGTCTGTTAAAGATCTGATAGAAGATAATGAATGGAATGTTAGCAGATTACAACATTTTTTTCTAGCTGATATAGTAGAGTATATTGTAGAAGATTTGGAGCTGAGGGAAACTTCTGACATTGGGATAAACCTTGGTGGATGATGACTAGCACTGGTAAATTCACAGTTTCTAGTGCATAGGATTTTCTTAGACAAAGAGGTCATGTCTCTGAGGACTATAAGCACGTGTGGCTGAAAGGTCTTCCTTTTAAGATTTCATTTTGCTTATGGAGGTTATGGAAGTTCAAGTTGTCTGTGGATAACGTTCTAGCAACTATTGGAATTAATGTAGTACCTAGATGTTGCTGCTGTATAGAACCTAAGCAGGAGACAATAGATCACCTATTTTTGAATGGAGATTTTGCTGCATTTATATGGAATTGCTTTAGCGGTGCTACAGGAATACTGATGAATTGTTGTCAAGTGAAACATGTAGTGAAATTGTGGTGGAATGCAAATTGTTATTATAAGCTCAGACCAATTCAGATGGCAGTTCCTGCAATCATAATTTGGTAGATCTGGAAGTGGATAAACATAAGGTTGCATGGGGATAATATGTCAATGTATAAAGTTCTGCGTGAGATCAATCAAAATATCCATCTGTTATGCAGGACAAGGTTTCCCTCAATGCAGAATATACCAGACAAATGGCCTGATATCATTGACTACTTTGAATCATTTAGACCTGTGATCAGGACAATTGTACAACAACAACAACCCAGTGAAATCCCACAACGTGGGGTCTGGGGAGGGTAGAGTGTACGCAGACCTTACTCCTACCAAGGTAGGATGGCTGTTTCCGAGAGACCCTCGACTCAATAAAAACATAAAAAGAGGTCAGATACGGCTAAGAGATTCAAAGCGATATGGAAATGAAGTAACGCAAGCGACACAGATAACATAGAATAATCAAAGCACAGGAAATAACAGATAATAGCATAATAGCATAAATTAGAGCACAAGAAATTATACTACGATAATGCGACTATTAATAAGGCAGGGTAATGAGACTATCTACTAGCCTTCTACCCTAATATGGGTCCTCCAAACCCTCCTATCTAAGGTCATGTCCTCGGTAAGCTGTAACTGCGCCATGTCGTGTCTAATTACCTCTCCCCAATACTTCTTTGGCCTACCCCTACCTCGTCTGAAACCATCCATGGCCAACCTCTCACACCTCCGCACTGGGGCATCCGATCAGGACAATTGTAGTGAAGTGGAAATTACCAGCAAGAGGTTGGTTCAAATGCAGTACAGATGGTGCTTCTAGAGGGAATCCAGGCCGTAGTTCCACTGTTTTTTGTGTTAGAAATGAGGAGGCTAATATCATCTATGCAGAAGGACAAACTATTGCAGATGGCAATAATCTCATTGCAGAAGCTCTGGCAATCAAGAATGGAGTTGAAAACTGCATTTCTCAACAGTTTTATCCTCTAGTTGTGGAAACTGACTCCTTGTCTATGAAGATGTTCATTTATGGTTTATGGGAGGTTCCATGGAGCATTATATTGGTTGTCAAAGAGATTAACAGAATAAGGAAGGGACATATAGTGATTGTGGAGCACATATACAGCGAAGGAAATGGCCTGGCAAACTTTTTAACTAACTATGTTTTTGATTTTGCAGGTACACAGCAATTTCATAATTTTCAGAAACTTCCAATCATGGCTAGAAGTCTTCTCAACATGGATAAAGCTCAGATCCCCAGTCTTAGGATCAGATATGAGAAGGACAACAGGATACATGAGCTATAAAATTAATCAGATACTGCTACCGATAGGAGATTGAGATAACTATGATGCATGACAAGGCCATATGTACTGCATGTGTTGAAATGGAGAAGAACTGCCGAGGAATCCTGTTATGGGTGGTATTAGTGTGCATGCATGCTCATTCCCATGCAAGAAACCTCAATATGTTCAGCAAAGTTTCAACAATTTGCAGATAATGGCAACAGGTTGGTCCAATATCCATTAGAGCAAATATGACATAATAAGCTGATACTGTCCTAGATGTCTGAAGAAAATTCACCTGACTGAAGTCCATATCACCTGGTGAGAGCTTGGAGGTGTGAAAAATGGATGCAAGTCAAGACTATAGGATTTCTAGCAGTTTTATTTATGTTTGCTGCTGTAATGGTTTTATTTTCTGCCTTTTTTTATTTTATTTTCATACTAAACAGTTGGTTAGTTTCTGTACAGTATTTTAATTTTAATAAATGCCACTACTTTTGGTGGTTTTCATTAAAAGAAAAATAATAAGAAAAGAAATTCAAATAATAGAAATAAAAATAAATTAAAAAAGAAAAGAAATAAAAATAAAAAAATAAAATAAAAAAGTAAAAAGTAACCCGGTAATTCCATTTGATTTCTTCCGGTTAGCTATATTGTTCATCGGCGCAATCAAGAATTCTGCCTCTTACTTTGATTACTGTTATTCTATTATTTCAACGCAATTTACTTTCTATTTTACCTTACTACAATCTTATTATAACATCGAAAGGGCTAATTATCTCTAATTTAATTCACTTGCCTGTATCATAACATTACAAAGTCAGTTGTTAATCTTTAAGTCAAAGTTTAGGTAAACACTAACGACCGTATGGCATGAAATTGTTTTTAAAAAATTTCAATGTGAATGCCACGTGGAAAATTGTCTCTAACTCAATTATTTTTCTCCTCATTTACATCAAATTTACTCCTTTACTCTTCGATTTTTGGAGCAATTCAAATTGGAATTTATTCTCGGATGTATCAAAGGAGAGTTGTAGATAATACAATACCACTAAATTTTCCAGCTGCTATGCGTGATAGGCAAATACCTCATTCAATTTACGAATTATCCTTTTATAATTATTGAATTTGAAAGAAAAAAAAAACATAAAACAAAAAGTAGGTTTTTTTCAAAAAAAAAAAAAAAAGTTAATGTTTTTTTGTTTCAAAATATATTGATAAATGTACAAGTTTATTACTTCAAACCCAGCGATATTTTTTATAATTGAAGATTTCAAAAAATTAGATGATAAGTCAAATCAAGTTTAAAAGTAATTAAGTTACAAAAAATAACCTTAATATTATAAGTGGAATTGAAGAAATTGGAAAAATTCAATTTTGAAAAATAAAATACCAAACCTGAATGGCACAATAATATTGGTAAATGATGAAGAACATAACAGTTATGTTAAAAACATTTTAAAAATTATAATTAAAAAAATGCCGTTCAACGTAGACAAAGATGAAAAAATTAGAAAAATCATATCATTATTTCTTGGTTGAAATCAAAAATGGAAATTGCATGTATTATAACAAAAATAACACAACACGTACACTCTAATAGCAGTGTATAACCTCTACTACGATAAACTGATATCGTTTCAAAATAAAAAAAATTAGGGCTAGCGAAAGACAATTATTGTGAATCCAATATCTTTAATACTTCTATTACCTAGCATTGACAATTTCATTTTTAAGATAAAGTCAAATAAGGAAAAAGGGTAAGAAATGAAAAGAAGAAATTCAAAGGGCGAAATTGCTCAAAAGCAAATATTAGAGGAGTAAATTTAACCTAAATGATGGGAAAGATAATTGAGTTAGAGATATTTTTCCACCTGGCATCCACATGAAAAAATTGTTAGAACTCTTTTCCTCACTGGAGAGGAGTATTTTCGAACCTTTAGGTAACCGCGGGGGGGGGGGGGGGGGGGGGGTCTTTTTTTCGAATAGCATAATGGATGAAAATTTCTTATCTTTTCAAATAGGTATAAGTTACACTAATCACCGAGTGGAAGTATATACTAGTTTGCCTGCTGTAAAATCTGGACTTTATCATCTGAATCAGCTGTTAAAGGTATAATTAAGCTAGAATCAACATTCAATTTGATGTTTGACGTAAATAAATTTAATTTCAGTTAATCTCATCAGGAGTTTAATACACTTATAAATCGTTGAAAGGATAAACTTTCTAATTCTCTTTTGAATTTAATGCTTCCGAGTTTTCTGGTAGGAGTTGTCTGATCAAACATTTATTTCTGGACCTTCGGTATCAGGCTGTGTAAATTTAGCACATTTTTAATTCTTGAAGAAGTTAATGAATAGTACGGACTACGGATCGGACTATACAATTACTTTATTTCATCTTTGCCTGATACGAATGAGCAGTACACAAGAGAAAGATGGAAGTAATTTATTGAAAAGGTACTCCCTCCAGCCTCTGGTTCATAATAATAAGTGTCTACTTAGTCTTTTTATTTTGTTTCAAAGTAAGTATCCACTTGTAAAATCAAGAAGGAATTATCATTAGTTTTTCAAATTTGTCCCGATTAAGTGCTAAGTGACTAAATTCTAACGTGTCAAATTAATAGTAAAACTCTTTCCGTCCCAAAATAAGTGCTGCTTTAAGAAATCAATAAATACAATATATAATTTACTAAACAACCCCTTTCGACTATTATTTTTTTTTTTTTTAGAATTGAGAACTATTAAGAACTAGTTCTTTAATATAAGGGTATAGTTGAAAAAAGAATACTAATTTTTATCTTGAATTCTTAAATTGACACTTACTTATCTTGGATCAAATTCTTTTTCCTATAGCGACAATTATTTTGGGAACAGAGGGTGTATACCAGTTTTAATTAAGGGTAGTTTATATTTTCTTAAGGGGTGTGTCATTAATATTTTCTTAAGGGATGTGTCAAAGGTACTAGCAGTTTATTTTCTTTAAAAAAGAGCATGTATTATATTCATATTAATCTACATTAGAATGGTGACATTTTTCGTTCCTCGTGATTCAAACGGGCTAAATTTGACTAACACTTCATATTGTTTTGTGGTTTAGGTATGAGCTAGATTCTAAATTAATACTACTTTTCTTGTAATTTTCGTAACATTCTGATTAAATTAAAGTGAACTAATAAAAATTAGTCAAGTTAATCTTGATAAGAGAAAAATATCAAGTAAAAGGGCACGAAGCGATCGTATTTTTATTAGCTGTTTGGACTTTAAACTCTTGTTTGGCCATAGGTTTGTATACATCGGAAATATAGCATTACACGTGGCACGGAGGAAGATAGACACGTGGCAAGCAAGGTTGAACAATGGCTTGCTGATTGATTGAGTCCAGAGGGAACGATTTCATGCAGATCTGGAGCAAGTGTTACAAAACAATTGATATAGGTCATTTATGAACATCAGACGTTACACAACCGGTCCGGATTTGGAGCTGGACGTTACATTTTTGCGTTTAAGCGACATTTATTGGTTATTATTGCTCATTATCAATGTTGGTGATTACCACCTATATATAAAAGGAGCTTAAGCTCAGTTTACTAACAGATCTTTTACAATATTATAGCCTAAATATTCAATCATAAGCAAAAAAAAAAAAAAATTGTTGTTCTTTTTGTTCTGAGTTTATAAAAGTTCTTCAAGGCTAGGTGTTCAACAAGAGTGATATTCACCAAAGGATTTCCTCCGAGCTCATATGGCCCCGGCTTATATTATTGTTTTCCTGCATT
Organism: Lycium barbarum; assembly: GCF_019175385.1. NCBI lineage: Eukaryota > Viridiplantae > Streptophyta > Magnoliopsida > Solanales > Solanaceae > Lycium > Lycium barbarum. The sequence continues at coordinate 30,899,366 of NC_083337.1, forward strand.
ATAATTATCTGTTCATTATTTATTTCTTATCCCTTATTCATATTCATAACTAATCAACTCACGTATCCTTTAAACCACTAACAAAATCAACTGTACCTTTTTGGGGTAAACATTTTGGCGCCTATCGTGGGACTAAGGATAATTGTGATATTATTTTGTTTCTCTAATTACATCACTAATCATTCGCAATTCTATCCAATCAGGTAATGCGAGATTATGACAAATACTAGAAATCAAATCGATGGTGTGTTGAACAATACCAATGCACAGGAGATAGATCTGGCGACAGGAGAAGTCAGGGCAAGAAATGATGAGCCCATGATTTCCCCTTAGGGATCCAAACACATAGGGAAAGATTTGACTCCCAATGATAATGATAATGTGGAAGAAGAAGTTAGAGTCACCGAACCAGGATTGGCAAAGATCTTCGATCTACTGAAAAAGTAACAGAAGGCAATTGTTGACTTACAAATGAGGATAGGATGTGCTGATACGAATCTGATGAACCCAGTTGCGCATCAGGGAGAAGGTAGTAGCAGTGGTTCCGGCAATAACGCGGCATCAGAAGTCATGTGGTATCTGAAAGCTTTGTTCAGTCGGCTAGAAAAGGATGAAAAAGAATTGAATAGTTGATTGGACCAGAACGAAAAAGAGTTTAAAGCATTCTTTAAAAAAATAAAAAAAAATCGACCAATTGCGCATTTATTCATTTAAAAAGGTCCAACAAGGTCCTATTATGTCTAAATACAGAAATAAAAGGGAAAACTAAAAATAAAACAGACAAATATGACATTTGGACAAATATTTTTTGTTGCCCTAAATTTTCGCATGCTCTTCTCTCTCTTCAGCAGACTCTCTCTCTCTAGAATTCGACCGCCGCCGACTTGGAAGTGATGATCAGAGCTCAATCTGGTCTCGAAATCGACTTCTTGTTGCCATATATCTGATCTATGTCTTAGGTGGTCGATCAAAACGTCATTGTTGATCTTTCTCATCTCCAAGTAACAATTCTTCATCTTTCAATCTTCATTTCCTTCATTGTTTTGTGTTCCTTCAACTGAACTGTACCTTCTCTTTGCTTTGCATGAGCTGAATCTGGAATTTTTGAGCTTGATACTCCACCCAATCTCCATATGTTATATTTTGATATAGATGAATTGCTCCAGCTCCCAATGTGGTGGTTGAACTTTGATTTCTGCAATTTGTACCTGAAAATACTGACCAATGGTTATAGATAAACCCAGGTAATAGATTTACCCTTTCTTTGCTTTGTTCTTGTTGCTAAATATTTCCTTGTTTGCTGAGACTCACTTTAACATGTATAGTAGCTCAAAACTCCCTTTGTTTGCACCGTGGGATGATGCTTTCAGTAGATAGACTCTATGTTTCATGTTTAGTACTTGCCAAAGCTGCCAGACCTGATGATATCTCTGACAATGCATATCAATACAAATATTGAGCACTGTTTAATGTTTTTGCCTAATCCTTAGATAAGGAAAAGATCATGTATCTATTGCCTAATTAGCCAATGCATATTCCCTTCCCTCAAGATATGTGTAAACTTGACCTCCGTTCCTATACTGATTTCTTTAGTTTCCTCCACCCAAGTTGTTATACTCCATGGAGGTTTCCATCCCTCAATAAATATCTTTTGTATCATTTATTAGTCTGTTTGTATTATTACATGATGCTGCTGCTGTGCTTTACAATATTTCATTGCTTCATTGATTGCCCTTACTTCTGCATCAGTATTTGTAGTGACCCATATGTACTCTACTTGTGCATACACTAAATTCCCCTCTAAATTTCTTAAGCAAAAACCATAGGAACTTTTACCAGGATGGCCTCTTGATGCCCTATCTATGTTACAAACTAACCACCTGATGGAGTGTAACGACCCGTTTGGTCGTTATAGCCTTTTCAATACTTTTAACCTTTTCCCGAGCTTGTTTAGCTCACATTTGATCGAGGGGACCGTTGACACGCTTTCCGAGGTTTTTAGATATGATATGGGTGACTTTGTGGGAAATTTGGGCTTAAAGTGAAAAAAAGTCGACTCAAAGTTGACTTTTAGGTAAATGGACCTTTTTCAAAAATCCGTCAATTTCGAGAGGTCTGGATGGTCCTTTAGAACTTATGCGTGTATTCGGTTCGGTTCCCAATGCGCTTGGGTGCATTTTGGGACTTGAGTTGGAAAGTCGATTTAGAGGTATCGGGGGTTGATTTGGTCAACGAGACATCCCTTGGAAATTTTGAGGCCACGAGTGCGTTCATAGCGTGTTTTTATGTATGTCTGCATATATGGTATGTGAGCAGATGGCCTCGGGTGGTAGTCGGGATTTCGGGTTGAAATAGTGAAACTTGGGAATTCTAGGGCCCGCTATGGCGGCACCAGTACCCCCGCAACGGTACCACTCCAGCGGTTACCTTGCAGCTATAGTGGCCATGTGCAAATTCAGGTGGACCGCGGAAGCAGTCATAGGACCGCTGAAGCGCTGGAGGGGGCGCGGAAGCGGGTGACGGGCAGTTAGATTCATTAAATGCGTGTTAAAAGCCCTAAGTCCTTCATTCATTCCCACTCCGACTTTAGAGCTTTTTGGGAGTATTCTAGGCTATTATTCATAGAAGATCATTGTTGTATGTTCCTTCACCTTCCTTTCCATTCCATGTTACAGTATTCACCTTAGGAATCCATTAAGCATGCTAGTTTCCTTAAGAAATGGTGGATTGAAAGAGGGTTTTGTGGGTTCTTCATTCTAGGCTCTTAAATCTTGAATTATTGATTGGGTTAGCTTCATTAAACATGGAATTGGTGATTAGAATCTAGTCTTGCATGATTCCTTCTTAATAAGTGGCTAGTTTATGAAATTGGAAGTTAGGGTTCATACCCAAATTTTGGGGTTTTGCCTAGAATCTGAATTTAAGTGATTTGTTAGTTCTTCTAGCTTATAATTGATGACAATTGATCACCTAGAACATTAATTTCATATTGAGACCTATAGATCCTTTATTTCATCTTTTTAATTCATAAAATCCATTTCATAGGTTGGGATTTGGGTCTTGAATAGAAGTAAGGTGTCACACCCCACCCTAGGCAAAGCGTGATTGGCACCCGACACCTTGCGGAAATCGAGCGAACCAACTTACAACTCACATCCTCTATGTCTTGAATGGTAACAATAAGATCAAGAGGCTAAATATGAACATAATATCATGCATAAGTATATGTACAATAGACCCATGATGCCGACATTACTACTGTCACACTATGACTAAGCTGTACCACAGGAACTATTTGTAAAGCCTCTATGAACATGACTGAGGTATACAAGTCAGGACAGGTCCCCCGAAGTACCCTTAACACAATTCATATATATATATATATATATATATATATATATATACTCAGACTCGACAATGCTCCAGGAATAAGTGGAGCCACCACTCAAGACCATTACCTGAAGGCAGCCTACGATGAAAGATCCTCGTCTCGTCTATATATATATATATATATATATATATATATATATATATATACATATATACTCAGACTCGACAATGCTCCAGGAATAAGTGGAGCCACCACTCAAGACCATTACCTGAAGGCAGCCTATGATGAAAGATCCTCGTCTCGTCTATCTACACCTGCGGGCATAAACGCAGCGTCCACAAGAAGGGACGTCAGTACGAGCAATGTTCTGAGTATGTCAGACATGAATAGTAGTATGATATCAGAATGAAGATAACATAAGATAAAGTAAGTAATTATACCTCGTACTCTTCTTAAGATCTCTGTCATGTGAACTACTCGTCTACAGAAAAAAAACATTTCATACACATCCATACACAATATACACACATTTGCATTCACATACATTTACTATACATACATCTGTCATATCCATACCCGGGCCTTTCGGGACTCGGTGTTATCCGTACCCGGGCCTTTCGGAACTCGGTGTCATTCGTACCCGGCCCTTTCGGGACTCAGTGTCATCTGTACCCGGCCCTTTCGGGACTCGGTGTCATCCGTACCCGGCCCTTTCGGGACTCGGTGTCATCCGTACCCGGCCCTTTCGGGACTCGGTGTTATCCCCAACTGATCAGTGGGAGTGCAATGCATACTTACATACATATATATAAAAATACATAAATTAAATAAACATCATCATTAGCATTATCATTATCACTATATCCTTCCTTAGAAGATCAACTATCTTAAAGTGAAGTCGACGATGTCATGGGAATCTCGAGAATCATGAACTTAGGTAGCATTGATAAAAGAATCATTATCTTTGCTATATCTCACCTTGAAGGAACGAGTAACATGAGGTGAGACCATCAACAATAAGTAAGATCAAGGGATTCATGGAATGGCTCGATAATCTCATAATGCCCTCAAATCATAGCTTCAGAATTTGTAGAATAGAATCATCACTATCGCCAAAATCATTATAGAACATTTTTCATTTAACATCATAAGAGCTTTGGAAATCTTGAATTCTTACTTTTGGGAATAAGAGCGGCATAGAAATATAGACGGAATCCTAGCTTAAGAATCATGCCTTTGAAAGAAAGAGGCTAGTCTTAACATACCTTTCAGTCGCCTTAGTCGTTCAACGTTTATTCTTCCAAGCTCACAACTCTACACATAAACCATCCATGTTATCATTAGGCTCAATATCATACACTTGTCTTAAGCATTCAAACGAAATCTTTTTAGAATCTGCCGAAATTCGGGCAGCATCTCCCCTATATTCTTTACCTCCTCCAAATACCAAAACAACTCCCAAACAAATATCCCTAATATTTTCCATAAAACATCCCACACAATGTTTCTCCAATTTTCAACCCAACCATAACAACATCCATAATACCATAATCAAATAATTATATTCAATTTAGTCTCAAATTAATCCAAAATTCTCTTTCAAACTCACCTCATGGCCATCAAATTCAATTCAACTTTTTATGATTTTTCTCCTATGATTCTTTCCATTCTAAGAATTTCTAAACCTTTACATCATCTCAATATGTAAATAATAGGAAAAACATACCTTATAGTGGAAGAACTTCACTTCATTCTCCCCTTTCCAAGATCAAGTTCATCACCACCTTGAAGAGAAACAAGAACGACTATCTTCCATAAATTGTCTTTGAGATTTTGATGTTTATATTCTCTCTTGATGATATGGAAAGGTTATGGAAGATTATGGAGGGTTATGGAGTATTATGAAGGATTAGGAAAAATTATAGAAAGTTATGGAAGATTGTGAAGAATTATAGAACTCTGTAGAAGTGGGGAGGATGAGAAAATGGTGAAAATTGATGAAAGTTAATGGGTTAGAGGGGTATTTATAGGGGTGTGTGGGTCGGGTTACTGCAGGACCCTGGTACTGTAGAAGCGTTTTTCATTGACTCGTTGACACGTTGATACATTGGGTATTTGTGACTAGTGATATATCATGACTATGATATTGCGGTACTTTACTTGATTGATATTAAGATGAGAATTGTGATTCCATTGTGACTTATTGTGTAGCCTTATTATTGATATTACTTCTGTTCCATGTGTGGCACTGTTAGGATTGAATTGGTTGTTGATATTACATTGCATCGTATTCATACTCATCTTCATGATACATTGATATTGCATGGTTATGGTACCGATGATGATAAGTGAAAGAGTGTAGCCTCCGAGGTCTTTACCAAAGAGCGTAAAATAGACATAAGAGTCCGTGATCCGAAGTCATTTACTGGAGCGGAATGAGTGTACGTTACTCGAGGTCTCTTGCGGGGAACAATTGAGTGCTCGATGCCCGAGGTCTCTTGCCGGGATCGAGAGAGTGCTCGTCGCCCGAGATCTTGTTTTGTTGTCTTTATATACGTTAGCTAATCTTAGTCGGCCTATGATACCTACCAGTACTTATTGTTTGTACTGACCTAATCTTACTGCACTCTTTTATGAATGCAGAGTACCATGTTGGATCCACTTCTACCCCTCGTGGCCAATATTTGAGGTTTGCTGATTCGAGTCTCTTCAGGGTGAGCATAAGGACGTTCGCTGCTCGAAGACTCTTCCTATTATTATATCTTGCTTTTCATAGTGAGACTGATTTTGTGGCATTTATATATTATTATTCAGACTTGTAGTATTTAGTTTAGATGCTCTTGTATGACCAGACCAGATACTGGGGTAGATTTCTTTTGCTTCTGCACTTTTTTATATTATGTTGTGAGACTTGCATTATTTTACTTTCTTCCGCTATTTTCTATTATTGTGAATGTTGAGTTAAGGATTTGCCTACCGAGGTGGGAAAGGTAGGTGCCTGAACGACTTAGTGGAATTGGGTCATGACAAGTTGGTATCAGAGTCCTAGGTTACCCGGTCTATAATACAAGAGTGTGTCTAGTAGTGTCTCGTGGATCAGTATGATGAGCTCCGTACTTATCTGCGAGAGGCTATAGGAAATTTAGGAAACTTCACTTTCTTTCATTCTTTCGTGCTACTTTATTCTAATTGGTATCTGGAACAATCGAATTGGTATCTGATTCTTATCTCTTCTCTCACAGATGGTGAGGACTCGAGCCACGATACCCGAGATCAGGTGTTAGAGCCCGCAGCTGCGACTGGCACAGGGAACGAGCGGCAGTTAGATGACGCGGTCGAGCTAGAGGCCACGGGGTAGTATACTATGTCTCGTGTTTTACTTCATTTGGATGCTCAGCAGGCTGCCGCTGGTGTTACTTCTCTGGGTAGAGGATCACAGACAAGAGATGGGGCGGAAACGCCTGAGCAGAGGCAGACTCGTGATGGGGCGCATCCTGCAGCGGCTATAACTCCACGAATGGATGCAGTGCCAGCCCCGAGAGATGACCTTAGACCCATTGTAGGCCCTGTTATGACCTTGACTGATCAGGAGCTGGTAGGGAGATTTAGGAAGATAGATTTGCTGAGATACGCTGGTACTTCTGGAGAGGATGTGTAACACCCAGAATTTTTTTAAGCTAAATCTTGAATTTTTTATTGACCATATCTTGATAGTAAGGGTATATTTTACTTCGTGCTTCCTGAATTTGAACTTGAGGATATTTGAAACTTGTTTGAAGTGTTATGGTGTAGTTATATAACTGCTCCTACTATGATTATCTTAGTAATTTATTAAATGGATTAGATATATATAAAAGTGGGCAACCCCCCCCCCCCCTTTTTTTTCATCCTTATCCCAAGTAAGATATATACCCTTTTGGCCCTTATCCTCTCCACCACCCCCAATTTCGTTTTTCTCCAAGGAAATAAAACACCAAACCCTCTCTCCTCTCATAATATTCATCCTCTAAATCAATCATCAAGACTTTCTTTGGTTGAGCCCCAAACACACGATTGAGGTAAGTTATAAACCCGTTTTTGAACTGGATTGCTGTTAGTGTTTTCAGCATAATTCCTTATATAAAGCTTAGTTTTCAGTGATTCAAGATGTTCTAGAAATATGTTTCATAGCCTTACAACTTTTGTTTAGGCTCCAAAACCAATTTTTGCTTGTGTTTACTCGAAAAGGGGTGTGTTTACTCGAAAAGGGGTGATGAAGCACAGGGCAGGTGCTACCCAGATTTCTGTTTTGCAAACCCCACATGTACTACTGTTAGTATTTTGAGCATATATTGTAGTAAAAACCTGATATAGGAGTGGTTTAAATTTCTATGAAACCCCAAGACATGTATCTACAACTTTTATTGAGGCCACAAAGTCTATTTTTGCCGTTTACCCCTTTGAAACTGAGCCACAATACAAGACAGTAGTATTGTCCAGAATTCCTGTTTTGATAGTTTAGGGTGATTTTCACTGATTTCATGTTTAGTTTCGACGTGCATAAACCGTGGAATTTAAGTAGATATTTGATTGTGTATTTAAGGTATATATGCTCTTGTACAAGCTAAGAGGAATTGTTTGACGAAGTGGACTTTGGTTGGTCTATGGCGTAGATGATTTGAACTCCTCGGGTTGTGGTAGAACTTGTTGTGTGGTAAAACGCCAAGGTTTGTGTATAAACTTGAACTTGAAATATCTTTATTTTCTGGAAGTTTTGAAGTAATTTTTGGTGATGCTATTCAGGTTGACGAATGCTCCTGCGACATTCATGGATCTGATGAATCACGTGTTTAAGGCTTATCTTGATCAATTTGTGGTGGTCTTTATAGATGATATTTTAATATATTCCAGGAATAGTGAAGATCATGAAAAGCATCTCCGGATTGTTTTGCAAATTTTGGAAGAGAAAAGGCTTTATGCTAAGCTTTCCAAATGTGAATTTTGGCTTGGTGAAGTGGCTTTTCTGGGACATGTTGTGTTAGCTGAAAGTGTGAAGGTGGATCCTAGTAAGATTCAAGCTATTGTTGAATTGAAACCGCCTAAAAGTCCAACTGAAGCAAGAAGTTTCTTGGGCTTAGCGGGATACTATCGAAGGTTTGTCAAAGGCTTCTCCATTATAGCCTCTCCTTTGACTAAACTCTTGAGGAAAGATGTCAAGTTCGTATGGGATGACAAATGCCAAGAGAGCTTTGAAAAGCTCAAATCCTTATTGACACAAGCTCCTATACTTACTCTACCAACTGAAGGGAAAGAGTATGTGATATATAGTGACGCTTCTCATCATGGTTTGGGTTGTGTCCTGATGTAGGAAAGGAAAGTGGTTGCGTATGCCTCTCGAAAATTGAAACTATATGAATTGAGCTATCCTACTCATGACCTTGAGCTCGCTGCCATAGTGTTGCTTTAAAAATTTGGAGGCATTACTTATATGACAAAAAGTGTCACATATTTACTGATCACAAGAGTTTGAAGTACTTGGATACACAGAAAGAGTTGAATTTGAGACAACGTAGATGGCTTGAACTCATTAAAGATTATGACTGTATCATTGACTATCATCCGGGTAAAGCCAATATGGTTGCAGATGCTCTAAGTTGCAAAGCCTTTGCTAGTTTGTCTCTAAGTCCTCTGGCTGTATTTCTTGAATTAAGAGCCATGAATGCTTGTCTTGCATTTAATTATGATGAATCTATTGTTGCTAGTTTGAAAGTCAAGCAGTTCTACTTGAACAGGTGAAAGAAGTACAGAAGTTAGATGAGAAGCTTGTGAAATTGATCAAAGAAGTTCAAACTAGAGGAAAGCTTGATTTTAAGTTAAGGGAGGATGGTGTTCTATTTTATCGAAATAGGTTATGTGTTCCTAAAGATGACAACTTGAGGAAAGAAATTTTTAATGAAGCACATGCTTCACCATATGAAATGCATCCTGGAGGTACTAAAATGTACCAAACCATCAAAGAACACTACTAGTGGAATGGTATGAAGAAGGACATTACGGAATTTATTTCTAAATGCTTAGTTTGTCAACAAATAAAAGTCGAGCGTCAAGTCCCAACTGGTTTGTTACAACCCTTATCGATACATGAGTGGAAATGGGAAAGAATAACTATAGACTTTGTTTCTGGACTTCCACGCACTCAAAGAAATCATGATGCGATTTGGGTTATAGTTGATAGGCTAACCAAAAGTGCTTATTTCTTGACCATTAGAATGGACTACCCACTTGAACGTTTAGCAGATTTGTACGTTAATGAGATTGTGAGGCTGCACAGAGTTCCTATTTCTATTGTATCTGACCGAGACCCAAGGTTTACATCCATATTTTAGAATAGCTTGCAAGAAGATTTGAGCACTAGGTTGAACTTTAGTACTTCTTTCCATCATTATACAGACGGCCAGTCCAAGAGGGTGATTCAAATCTTGGAAGATATGCTTCGAACTTGCATTATGGAATTTGAGGGTAGTTGGGACAGACACCTAGCCTTGATAGAATTTGCTTACAATAATAGCTACAAATCAAGTATTGGCATGCCTCCCTACGAAGCATTAGATGGGAGAAAGTGTAGAACTCCTCTTTGTTGGAGTGAAGTTGGTGAAAGAAAATTGGTTGGTGCTGAAATTGTGCAACAAACTGAAGATAAGGTAAAAATCATCAAGGATCGTCTACAAATTGCCTCGGATAGACAAAAGTCTTATGCTGATCTTAAGAGGCGTGAAATTGAACATCAAGTAGGAGATAAGGTATTTTTAAAGGTTTCTCCATGGAAGAAGATTATGAGATTTGGCCAAAAAGGAAAACTTAGTCCTCGATTTATTGGACCATATGAAGTACTTGAGATAGTTGGTCCAGTTGCATGTAAACTAGCTCTTTCGTCGGAGTTAGATAAGATCCACAATGTCTTCCATGTTCCTATGCTTAGAAGATATCGCTCAGATCCATCTCATGTTCTTCTTGTTGAATCCATTGAGGTCAGCCTTGACATGACATATGAAGAGGAACCTATCCAAATCTTAGCGCATGAGACAAAAGAGCTTAGAAACAAGAAAATTCCTTTAGTAAAATTCCTTTGGAGAAATCATTCTGGCAAAGAAGCTACTTGGGAGCGAGAAGAGGATGTACGAATTCAATATCCACAGTTGTTTTGAGGCTAGTATAAGGTAAATTTCGGGACAAAATTTCTTAAGGGGGGAAGAGTTGTAACACCCTGATTTTTTTTAAAGCTAACTCTTGAATTTTTGATTGGCCATATTTTGATAGTAAGGGTAGATTTTAATTCACACTTCCTGAAGGGTAACTTGACGATATTTGAAACTTGTTTGAAGTGATATGGTGCAGTTATATAAACTACTCCTATTAAGATTATCTTAGTAATTTATTAAATGGATTAGATATGTATAAAAGTGGGCAGCCCCCCCCCCCCCCCCCCCCCTTTTTTTTTAATCCTTATCCCAAGTAAGATATATACCCTTTTGGCTCTTATCCTCTCCACCAACCCCCAATTTCATTTTTCTCCAAGGAAATATAGCACCACAACCTCTCTCCTCTCATAATATTCATCCTCTAAATCAATCATCATGGCTTACTTTGGTTAAGCCCCATAAAATAAAACAGACAAATTTGACATTTGGACAAATATTTTTTGTTGCCATAAATTTTCGCATGCTATTCTCTCTCTTCAGTAGACTCTCTCTCTCAAGAATTCGACCGCCGCCTACTTGGAAGTGATGATCAGAGATCAATCTGGTCTCGAAATCGACTTTTTGTTGCCACATATCTGATCTATGTCTTAGGTGGTCGATCAAAACGCCATTGTCGATCTTCCTCATCTCCAAGTAATAATTCTTCAACTTTCAATCTTCATTTCCTTCATTGTTTTGTGTTCCTTCAACTGAACTGTACCTTCTCTTTGCTTTGCATGAGCTGAATCTGGAATTTTTGAGCTTGATACTCTACCCAATCTCCATATGTTGGCTTTTGATATAGATGAATTGCTCCAGCTCCCAATGTGGTGGTTGAACTTTGATTTCTGCAATTTGTACCTGAAAATACTGACCAATGGTTATAGATAAACCCAGGTAACAGATTTGCCCTTTCTTTGCTTTGTTCTTGTTGCTAAATATTTCCTTGTTTGCTGAGACTCACTTTAACATGTATAGTAGCTCAAAACTCCCTTTGTTTGCACCGTGGGATGATGCTTTCAGTAGATAGACTCTATGTTTCATGTTTAGTACTTGCCAAAGCTGCCAAACCTGATGATATCTTTGACAATGCATATATATACAAATATTGAGCACTGTTTAATGTTTTTGCCTAATCCTTAGATAAGGAAAAGATCCTGTATCAATTGCCTGATTAGCCAATGCATATTCCCTTCCCTTAAGATATGTGTAAACTTGACCTCCATTCCTATACTGATTTCTTTAGTTTCCTCCACCCAAGTTGTTATACTCCATGGAGGTTTCCATCCCTCAATAAATATCTTTTGTATCATTTTTGAGTCTGTTTGTATTATTACATGATGTTGCTGCTGTGCTTTACAATATTTCATTGCTTGATTGATTGCCCTTACTTCTGCATCAGTACTTGTAGTGACCCATATGTACTTTACTTATGCATACACTAAATTCCCCTATAAATTTCTTAAGCAAAAACCATAGGAACTTTTACCAGGATGGCCTCTTGATGCCCTATCTATGTTACAAACAAACCACCTGATGGAGTGTAACGACCCGTTTGGTCGTTATAGCCTTTTCAATACTTTTAACCTTTTCTCGAGCTTGTTTAGCTCACATTTGATTGAGGGGACCATTGACACGCTTTTCGAGGTTTTTAGATATGATTTGGGTGACTTTGTGAGAAATTTGGGCTTAAAGTGAAAAAGAGTTGACTCAAAGTTGACTTTTAGGTAAATGGACCTTTTTCAGAAATTCGTCAATTCCGAGAGGTCCGGATGGTCCTTTAGAACTTATGCGTGTATTCGGTTCGGTTCCCAATGCACTTGGGTGCATATTGGGACTTGAGTTGGAAAGTCGGTTTAGAGGTATCGGGGGTTGACTTGGTCAACGAGACATCCCTTGGAAATTTTGAGGCCACGAGTGCGTGCATAGCGTGTTTTTATGTATGTCTGCATATTTGGTATGTGAGCATATGGCCTCGGGTGGTAGTCGGGATTTCGGGTTGAAATAGTGAAACTTGGGACCGGTCCAGTGGTTACCTTGCAGCTATAGTGGCCATGTGCAAATTCAGGTGGACCGCGGAAGCAGTCATGGGACCGCTGAAGCGCTGGAGGGGGCGCGGAAGCGGGTGACGGGCAGTTAGATTCATTGAATGCGTGTTAAAAGCCCTAAGTCCTTGATTCATTCCCACTCCGACTTTAGTGCTTTTTGGGAGCATTCTAGGCTATTATTCATAGAAGATCATTGTGGTAAGTTCCTTCACCTTCCTTTCCATTCCATGTTACAGTATTCACCTTAGGAATCCATTAAGCATGCTAGTTTCCTTAAAAAATGGTGGATTGAAAGAGGGTTTTGTGTGTTCTTCATTCTAGGCTCTTAAATCTTGAATTATTGATTGGGTTAGCTTCATTGAACATGGAATTGGTGATTAAAATCTATTCTTGCATGATTCCTTCCTAATTAGTGGCTAGTTTATGAAATTGGAAGTTAGGGTTCGTACCCAAATTTGCGGGTTTTGCCTAGAATCCGAATTTAAGTGATTTGTTAGTTCTTCTAGCTTACAATTGATGGGAATTGATCACCTAGAACATTAATTTCATGTTGATACCTATAGATCCTTTATTTTATCTTTTTAATTCATAAAACCCATTTCATAGGTTAGGATTTGGGTCTTGGATAGAAGTAAGGTGTCACACCCCACCCCAGGCAAGGCGTGATTGGCACCTGGCACCTTGCGGAAACCGAGCGAACCAACTTACAACTCACATCCTCTATGTCTTGAATGACAACAATAAGATCAAGAGGCTAAATATGAACATAATATCATGCATAAGTATATGTACAATAGACCCATGATGCCGACATTACTACTGTCACACTATGACTAAGCTGTACACAAGAACTGTCTGCAAAGCCTCTATGAACATGGCTGAGGTATTCAAGTCGGGACAGGGCCCCCGACGTACCTTTAAAACAATTCATATATATATATATAGATATACATATATTAGCATAAGAATAATGACATTAGAAACTAGAATGAACGAACTAGAAACCAGGTTATATAAATTAGAAAAAGGAAAACAAAAAGAAGCAGATCGCGAAGATGAAGAAATACATTTATCTAATATACAACCACTAAGAACAATACCAGAAGATTCAACAGCTGAACTAATGAGTATAGAAGACCATGGATCCCTAGTATGTAATGAAGATAAAAAATTAGGAACAATAAAAATACTTGCAAGAATCAAAATAGATGACTATGAAATAGAGACGTTAGCACTAGTAGATTCGGGATGTACTAAATGTATAATAAATAAACGAATAGTTCCACCAAATTTAATAAAAGTTCTAGACAAACCAGTTGCGACCATGAAAATGGATGGAACTCATAATATATATAAACATTATGTTCATAAGGCATACATTAGCTTTATCAACACTTGTTCAGAATTTTATAAACCTAGTTATAAAATGGATAAAATATGGGTAAGAGATTTGAATATAAATATAGACTTTGTCATCGGATTAGACTTTATGTTACATAACAATGGAAGTTGCATGATTACAAGAGATGGATTAATTTTTCTAAAAAAATATTACTCATACACCAGTACAAGCTCATAAAACTGAAACTAGAATCAGACATAAGAAGATCTCTACTCCAAACCAAATAAACCTGCAAAAGAAAGAAGAGAGTTGTTGTAAGGATTGTCAAGACAATAATACATGCTGTAAAAGCAAAATAGAAATAAAGAATTTAATTCTAGAAGAAGAAGAAGAAATACTAGACGACGATAATCTAATAGAAAAAAATTATACTTTAATAGACATAGAAACAAAATTATATAATTTTAAAACAGGGATAGAAAGGATAGGGGTAATAAAAAACCAACTTAAGAGGGGGGTAGTAAATTTTTCAAAAAGTTCTTTCAATAAGAAAAATTCAAAGGACAAAGCAGGAAATTAATGTTATTTTCAAATAAGTTTTTAACAATCCTACTCGGTACTTCCTCACTCTTATATTTCTTCTTATCATGTAGTTATATTTATTAATGTTATTTCTTCTGCTGTTTTTCCTAAGTCTTTTATAAAACTTCTAGCATAATTTACTATTCCTAAGAATTTTTGTAATTCTTTAATATTGTCTAGTTTATCTGGGCATGTCTAAGGCCTTTTTAGCTATGTGAGGTTGCAATTTTATTTTGTCATCTCCTAGTACTACTCCTAAAAAGTTTATATGGTTTTTACATAATTCCATTATGTCTAAATATGCACTTAAGGATTTTTCTATTTGTCTATATTCTCGTCTTTTCTCTATATCTCTATATAAATACCAATGATTGATAGCTATCTGTCTAACAAACGGTAGTGTTCTCATACAATTAATATGGTCTAAATCGCTTTTGGTTCTTTGAGATCTTTCTAGATTTTATATATCCTAGTAACTTATATTCTAATCCTGATATTATATCTATTAATTCTTGTAGTCTTAATTGGTTTTCTTTGGTACTACTTAATTTAATATATTCTGGGTATAGGTTCTTTAACTCTTGCTTGACTTTTAAATAATTATCTGACATCTATTAACCTAAAGGTATAAAGTTTATGTTTTTTTTTCTAGATGTCTAATACAATCTTCAGCTCTAACTATCTCGTCGTTAATGAAAAATAATTCCCAATTAAGATTATTTCTTAAACTTAGTATTGTTATATTATTATGTAAGTCTTGGCGATGGACTATGTCTATGTATCTACTGTATTCAGTTAAAAACTTTCTTGTTTGTGTAAGATTTACAAGTCTTCTTTGGGTGAAATATATCATACGATAATTATAACTTATATATTGAGTAAAACTATGTTGTCTCATATAATCTTGTCTATAAACAGGTATAGGTCCAAAAATCTTCTCGCTCTGATACCAAACTTAAGAGGGGGGTAGTAAATTTTTCAAAAAGTTCTTTTAATAAGAAAATTTCAAAGGACAAAGCAGGAAATTAATGTTATTTTCAAATAAATTTTTAACAATCCTAGTCGGTACTTCCTCACTCCTATATTTCTTCTTATCATGTAGTTATATTTATTAATTTTCTGTCTATCTCCAAAAGTTTTCATTTTTTTTATGAACAGTAAAAAAGTGAACAGTACTATGAACATTAATTTTTTAGTTTTTTATTACTGTTATTTTTTTTTTAAATCTTAATCTGGACTTTGTACAGTCACGAATCTTGTTATGCCGTGCATATCTTTCTCTTAACCTTTGTTCTTAATAACAGTCTTCTTTAACCACACCCCGGTAACCACAGCCAACATCGTCCTTTATAATTTGGACATTAAAACGGCCTCTTTAAAACCTAGGAATTTGCAGGTTAATCCATCGAGGTTGTTAAGAAGTTAAGAGAATAACCATATACTAAGAATAACAAATTCATGATGATAAGGAAGTAATTACTTAAACAAAATAATCACAAAATAATTTACATAATTGGGAGATTAGTACAGAAAAATTAGTAAATAAACATACATGGTTTGAAGAAGGAGAGAGGTTTCCCTTTCGGGGAACCCCAAAAACTATTTCACACTATCATAACTATTTCTTCCACTACTTCTGTCTGATTATTTCATACACACATACACACACACACACATATATATATATTTATATATTTTTTTATGTGTCTAAATTATGTAGTGCAATAGAATCAAAACTCATTCCCGAATCGTAGTCGTTTGGGTCTTGTGAATTTTGAAAAGCACTATTTTGAAAATTTACCATATCTCCTTCTTCTGAACTATGGACTGGAGACATCCTTGGACTTGGAGATAATTCTGGACTAGGGTTCTTGATTATATGTTTGTCTTGTTCTGCTTTTGTTTGGAAAAATCTTTCCAAAGTCTCTTTAACTATACTTTCTATGTTGTCATTTTTTTTTTTTTTGCAAGTATGCTTTTCTTGGTAGAAATAACTCCTTGCGTCAGTGTCTTTGGTAATTTTCGTCTTGTCTGGAGAGATGAACATCCCTCATCTTCACTTTTTGGCAAAGTGACAGCCATCAACGGATTTGATGAGTCTTTACCGGCTACCGTTTGAACCGGACTAGCTGTATCTTTATCTGATACAGTGGATCTATTTGCATTCATTGGGGAATGCACACCCGTCTCATCCAATTTTTTCTGAGATGGAGAACTCTGGGATTGTACTAATTCGAACTTAACTTCTTGTAGTCTTTGTTTCAACAGTCTTGCTTGTTCCAAGAGTTTCATTTTTTCTTGGATGAGTGTGTCTTTCTGTTGGTTAAGTCTTCTGACGGTCTCAGTCATAGTAGAGTAGTGATCGCAAAAAATCACTTTGTCTGTGTCATTTTGTATATTGTACTGAGGGGCTCTATATGGATTTTGTCTGAGAGCTGGAGAAATATAGTAGTTTGGACCCAATACTCCTCTAGCATAGTCTAATGCCTCAGTGAAATCATTAAAGCCTTTAAAAAGAGGTTTTCTTGTGTCTTTAATAGAATCTAAAACTTCTATCCAGGTCTGAAAAACACCATAAATTCTCCCATCGACTACAACATAAAATTTAAATTTCTTATCTAGATTTTTGTCTGTAAAATACTGACAGAGTGCATTTAGAGTGGCTACGAAATGACTGGCGTCTTTTTTGTTATGTGATATCCATAAATTGTCTACTAAACATGTCTGTTGTTTATCTATTACATCATCTGGTAATACCTTAAAAGTTAAATGAGATGGCGGAAAAAATACTAAATTATTGGTTCCAAAATGTATTCTTTCTATAGCGTTTTTTTTCTAATGCAGATGTAGGTCTAAAATGAAGATTACCTAGTGCCTTTTGTCTGTAAGTGTCTTGGGTTGAGGCTATGCCTTTTCCATTGTCTGTTGTCTGAGTACTTGAGGGTCTCATGTTGTTCAAATAGAAAATCAGTTAGCTGTGATTTTTAATCTACTTAATTGGTCTGCTAGATTATTATCTTTTCCTTTTATATGTTCAAATTTTTAATTATAAATTGAAATAGTATCCATAAAGTTTAACCATCTTCGTCTACTGCTACTTTTATCATTAATTTTTTGATAGAATTTGACTATAGCTTCACAGTCTGTTCTTACCAATATTTCTAGTTTATTTAGTACATATAGTCTAAAACAATTTAAGCCATATATTACAGCTAAAATTTCGGCGTCTATACTACTCATATTTCCTTGTTCTCAGTACTTACCACTTTGATAAGCACATATCTTTTCTTCACTTTTATTGCTATATTTATTTAGTTTTGCCTTTAATACGGCTCCCCATCCTTCAAAGCTTCCATCTGTTTCTATAATTAAATAGTCTGTTTCTAGGGGCAAATTTAAGCCTGGAATATTTTTTATTTTTTCTTTAATTTTTTGTACTAATCTAATATCTTCTGTATTAAAGTGTTTTTGACCATTTGATCCCGTTTTTGAATACAATGGCCCTGCTATTTTTCCTAAGTCTTTTATAAAGCTTCTAGCATAATTTACTATTCCTAAGAATTTTTGTAATTCTTTAATATTGTCTAGTTTATCTGGCATGTCTAAGGTCTTTTTAGCTATGTGAGGTTGCAATTTTATTTTTCCATCTCCTAGTATTACTCCTAAAAAGTTTATATGATTTTTACATAATTCCATTATGTCTAAATATGCACTTAAGGCTTTTTCTACTTGTCTATATTCTCGTCTTTTCTCTATATCTCTATATAAATACCAATGATTGATAGCTATCTGTCTAACAAAGGGTAATGTTCTCATACAATTAATATGGTCTAAATCGCTTTTGGTTCTTTGAGATCTTTTTAGATTTTATATATTTTAGTAACTTATATTCTAATCCTGATATTATATCTATTAATTCTTGTAGTCTTAACTGGTTTTCTTTGGTACTACTTAATTTAATATATTCTGGGTATAGGTTCTTTAACTCTTGCTTGACTTTTAAATAATTATCCGGCATCTATTAACCTAAAGGTATAAAGTTTATGTTTTGTCTAGATGTCTAATACAATCTTCAGCTCTAACTATCTCGTCGTTGATGAAAAATAATTCTCAGTTAAGATTATTTCTTAAACTTAGTATTGTTATATTATTATGTAAGTCTTGGCGATGGACTATGTCTTTGTATCTACTGTATTCAGTTAAAAACTTTCTTGTTTGTGTAAGATTTGCAAGTCTTCTTTGGGTGAAATATATCATACGATAATTATAACTTATATATTGAGTAAATTATGTTGTCTCATATAATCTTGTCTATAAACAGGTATAAGTCCAAAAATCTTCTCGCTCTGATACCAAACTTAAGAGGGGGTAGTAAATTTTTCAAAAAGTTCTTTCAACAAGAAAAGTTCAAAGGACAAAGCAGGAAATTAATGTTATTTTCAAATAAATTTTTAACAATCCTACTCGGTACTTCCTCACTTCTATATTTCTTCTTATCATGTAGTTATATTTATTAATTTTCTGTGTATCTCCCAAAGTTTTCGTTTTTTTTTATGAACAGTAAAAAAGTGAACAGTACTATGAACATTAATTTTTTAGTTTTTTATTACTGTTATTTTTTTTTTAAATCTTAATCTGGACTTTGTACAGTCACGAATCTTGTTATGCCGTGCATCTCTTTCTCTTAACCTTTGTTCTTAATAACAGTCTTCTTTAACCACACCCCGGTAACCATGGCCAACATCGTTCTTTATCATTTGGACATTAAAATGACCTCTTTAAAACCTAGGAATTTACAGGTTAATCCATCGAGGTTATTAAGAAGTTAAGAGAATAACAAATTCATGATGATAAGGAAGTAATTACTTAAACAAAATAATCACAAAATAATTTACATAATTGGGAGATTAGTACAGAAAAATTAGTAAATAAACATACATGGTTTGAAGAAGGAGAGAGGTTTCCCTTTCGGGGAACCCCAAAAACTATTTCACACTATCATAACTATTTCTTCCACTACTTCTGTCTGATTATTTCATACACACATACACACACACACACATATATATATTTATATATTTTTTTATGTGTCTAAATTATGTAGTGCAATAGAATCAAAACTCATTCCCGAATCGTAGTCGTTTGGGTCTTGTGAATTTTGAAAAGCACTATTTTGAAAATTTACCATATCTCCTTCTTCTGAACTATGGACTGGAGACATCCTTGGACTTGGAGATAATTCTGGACTAGGGTTCTTGATTATATGTTTGTCTTGTTCTGCTTTTGTTTGGAAAAATCTTTCCAAAGTCTCTTTAACTATACTTTCTATGTTGTCATTTTTTTTTTTTTTGCAAGTATGCTTTTCTTGGTAGAAATAACTCCTTGCGTCAGTGTCTTTGGTAATCTTCGTCTTGTCTGGAGAGATGAACATCCCTCATCTTCACTTTTTGGCAAAGTGACAGCCATCAACGGATTTGATGAGTCTTTACCGGCTACCGTTTGAACCAGACTAGCTGTATCTTTATCTGATACAGTGGATCTATTTGCATTCATTGGGGAATGCACACCCGTCTCATCCATTTTTTTCTGAGATGGAGAACTCTGGGATTGTACTAATTCGAACTTAACTTCTTGTAGTCTTTGTTTCAACAGTCTTGCTTGTTCCAAGAGTTTCATTTTTTCTTGGATGAGTGTGTCTTTCTGTTGGTTAAGTCTTCTGACGGTCTCAGTCATAGTAGAGTAGTGATCGCAAAAAATCACTTTGTCTGTGTCTTTTTGTATATTGTACTGAGGGGCTCTATCTGGATTTTGTCTGAGAGCTGGAGAAAGATAGTAGTTTGGACCCAATACTCCTCTAGCATAGTCTAATGCCTCAGTGAAATCATTAAAGCCTTTAAAAAGAGGTTTTCTTGTGTCTTTAATAGAATCTAAAACTTCTATCCAGGTATGAAAAATACCATTAGTTCTACCATGGATTATAACATAAAATTTAAATTTCTTATCTAGATTTTTGTCTGTAAAATACTGACAGAGTGCATTTAGAGTGGCTACGAAATGACTCGCGTCTTTTTTGTTATGTGATATCCATAAATTTTCAACTAAACATGTTTGTTGTTTGTCTATTACATGTTCTAGTAATACCTTAAAAGTTAAATTAGATGGCGGAAAAAAATACTAAATTATTGGTTCCAAAATGTATTCTTTTTATGGCATTTTTTTCTAATGCAGATGTAAGTCTAAAATGAAGATTACCTAGTGCCTTTTGTCTGTAAGTGTCTTGGGTTGAGGCTATGCCTTTTCCCTTGTCTGCTGTCTGAGAACTTGATGGTCTCATGCTGTTCAAATAGAAAATCAGTTAGATGTGATTTTTAATCTACTTAATTGGTCTGCTAGATTATTGTCTTTTCCTTTTATATGTTCGAATGTTAAATTATAAATTGAAATAGTATCCATAAAGTTTAACCATCTTCGTCTACTGCTACTTTTATCATCAATTTTTTGATAGAATTTGACTATAGCTTCACAGTCTGTTCTTACCAATATTTCTGGTTTATTTAGTATATATAGTCTAAAACTATTTAAGCCATATATTACAGCTAAAATTTCGGCGTCTATACTACTCATATTTCCTTTTTCTCGATACTTACCACTTTGATAAACACATATCTTTTCTTCAATTTTATTGCTATATTTATTTGGTTTTGCCTTTAATACGGCTCCCCATCCTTCGAAGCTTCCATCCGTTTCTATAATTAAATAGTCTGTTTCTAGGGGCATATTTAAGTCTGGAATATTTTTAATTTTTCCTTTAATTTTTTGTACTAATCTAATATCTTCTGTATTAAAGTGTTTTTGACCATTTGATCCCGTTTTGAATACAATGGCCCTGCTATTTTTCCTATGTCTTTTATAAAACTTCTAGCATAATTTACTATTCCTAAGAATTTTTATAATTCTTTAATATTATCTAGTTTATCTGGCATGTCTAAGGCCTTTTTAGCTATGTGAGGTTGCAATTTTATTTTGCAATCTCTTAGTACTACTCTTAAAAAGTTTATATGGGTTTTACATAATTCCATCTTTTTCTTGCTAATTATTATTTCATTTTCTACAAATAATCTAAATACTGTCGTGAGGTGTCCTAAATGTTCTTTCATGTCTTTACTAAATACTAATATATCATCTACATATACTAGGACAAATCTTTTATAGTCTCCAAATATACTATCCATTTTTTTAAAAAAAATTGGTGGAGCTATCTTTAATCCAAATGGTATTACTCACCATTCGAAATGTCCTTCAAGACAGGTAAATGCAGTCCAAGTTATAATTATCGTATGATATATTTCACCCAAAGAAGACTTGCAAATCTTAGACAAACAAGAAAGTTTTTAACTGAATATAGTAGATACATAGACATAGTCCATCGCCAAGACTTACATAATAATACAATAATACTAAATTTAAGAAATAATCTTAATTGAGAATTATTTTTCATTGACGACGAGATAGTTAGAGCTGAAGATCGTATTAGACATCTAGAAGAAAACATAAACTTTATACCTTTAGGTTAATAGATGCCAGATAATTATTTAAAAGTCAAGCAAGAGTTAAAGAACCTATACCCAGAATATATTAAATTAAGTAGTACCAAAGAAAACCAGTTAAGACTACAAGAATTAATAGATATAATATCAGGATTAGAATATAAGTTACTAGGATATATAAAATCTAGAAAGATCTCAAAGAATCCAAAGCGATTTAGACCATATTAATTGTATGAGAACACTACCCTTAGTTAGACAGATAGCTATCAATCATTGGTATTTACATAGAGATATAGAGAAAAGACGAGAATATAGACAAGTAGAAAAAGCCTTAAGTGCATATTTAGACATAATAAATTCAGAAACATTACCAGCACTAATAAGCAATAGACTCTTACAAAGTCAGATTAACGAAGAGACAATCTCTGCTATAACGTGGGAATTACAAGGTATAAGAGAAGATATAGAAAGACTTACAACTAGTATAGAGTACCAGAAGAAAGTTTGTAAAATAAAGATTCTGTTAGGGTAATAAATAAAGCTAGATAAATAGATACATTAAAAAATCTAGAATACTTAGACTTAAGAATATACCCAGAATAGAAATATAGAGCATTAAAAGATCATAGTATTATAAAGTGTCATTTCAGTAACGGAGACCATATATTACATAGTGAAGACAAACAGTTGAACACATTAGTAGATTTAGTCATAAATTTTAGTGAAAAAATACAAGAAAATAATAAAGACATTACTAGAATATTAGAGGTGGTAGAAGCATCCCAGACTAAGCAAAAGAAAACTTTCGAAAAAGTAGAACAAAATCTCGATTACTTAAAAACACAAGAATTAGAATTAGAAAAGAAAGTCCAGACTCTAGTTAACAAATTTAATCTAGAAAAATTACCTACAAAGACGGAAATAGGAAAGTTAGTTAAAGTTATTACAGGAAAAACAAAAGAGATAGAACTAAAGACAACCCAACTAGTCTCTAAAATAACACAGCAGATAGAAGTTTTAACTAGTGATATTAAAGAATTAAAAAATACAGTAGAAGAACTAAAAGAAATCACTCTTTCATGAGTAGACCAACCTTAGCTCAAGAAGAAGCCACAAAATTAATAGAAAAGTCTATACCTTTGCCAGCAGACTATAAAGATTATATACCTATCGCTAAATCAGATCAAATAACACTACAACAAAATATTACTATAATTTCATTAATATTGGAAATAACAAAGAAAATTGAAATAATAGTACCAAGGTTAGAATTAATAAGTGAGCGCGTTTGGTTGTTAAGTGAACAATAAAAGGATAAAAATAAAGAGACCTCTAAAAATAAAGAAGTTGAAAAATTAATAGACCAATTAAAAAAGGTAGAAATAACACCTCAAAAATAAAAAGTCAAAATAACTAGAAAAGCACAAAAATGGACCTTCTTCCAATTAGAGCAAGAAACGAAGGAGGATCAGAAAGGCAAGAAAGACCAAGAGTAAGTTTTTCAGATAATAGAATAGGTAATAATTTCTTATCAAGAATATTAAGTAGAAGAACACCAGAGGAAAACAACCAACAGTTAAGTGAGGTAATAGATGTAGACCGAGACATACAGATTTTCCAACAAAATTAATTAAAACTATTAAATCCAAAGACTTTATACAACATATGACAGTTTTCAAGAACAACACAATTATATAGACATTATAGGAAGAGCAATTGTCAGCCATAGGAACTAAAGTTACTACTATAAATCTAATAAATCCAGAAGCTTTAATACAAATAAAAAATACTGGAAGGACGCTAATGCATATGGGATTAATAGTAATAGGATTAAAGGGATTAACTAGACACAATTTAGGAACTAAAGTGTTAATAGTAATCTACGATGATAGATGGTCAGACATAAAGAAGTCAATAATCGGAATAACAGAGGTAGATATGACAAATAATGGTGGAATTTTTTATATTAGTCCAGACTTTATAATGAATTTAGCAGAATTTTGGAAAACATATAAAAATAGGAATACAGACTAAAGGATACGAAGAAATGTGTAATGGTAATAATTTATTAATGTGCATAGGATTTTTAGGAAAAAGGACGAATAATAGTAATACTAAGTTTAAAATTAAAGTAGAAGATGTTGTAGAATTAATGGGAAATAGAGGAATAAATTTAATTAAACCTATAAAAATAAATCCTGAAGAATATGCAGGGTTAGAATGGAAATAAGAAGACTTTAGTAGAAAGAAGATTCTACAGCTAGAGTCACACCTAATATACACTAATTCTAGAGGAGAGACATCTATAAGATTTACCAATTATAATTATACCTCACAAAGAGACATAGAAGAAGAAAGTACTCTAGATGAAAATGAAACTACTGAGTCAACCCTTATGGACATAGAATTAATACAAGAAGAATTTGAAGTAGACATAGCCATAGAAAAAGCAAAAAGACTCCATAAAAATAACAAAAATATACTTTTTAGATGTAATGGATGTAAGTTAGGAGAATTAACAATAGAAGAAACCATCAGTCACTTTAAATTATGTGAAGCTAGAACATATAATTGGGGATATAGAGTAGAACATATATACCAAAAGAAATCAGACGAATTCGATAAAATATTAGAAGATATGCAATATAGTGATGACGAGATAGAGATAAACTCGATAATAAGTCAAAAAGAATTAATGAAATCTAGTTCATCTAGTTCTAGTCCATTTCAAAGAACAACAGGAGAACAATACACAGTAGACACGAGCACAAGAAATGTACCTAGAAGAAGAGTTTTTAGAACAGCAGGAGAGCCTATAGACAATATAAAACCATCAGGAAAAAGAATGCCTATAGAAGAACCTATTATTCTCCAAGAAGGAGGTAATAAAGGAAAAATATTAAATATAGCAGCTCATGATCCACAAAGATGAAATTCAGTAATAGACCTTTGGAAAGGAATAGTGGTAGCAGACTATATAAAAACTTATAATGATACAGATGCTGAAACTATGTATAAATACTTAGACATTTTTAGGAGAATCAGCTAAAGCTCTATGGGAAACATATAAGGAAGATTTTCCGATGGAATTTCAACACTTAGTATCCATGGGAGCAAATCAATACAATTTTACTAATAAAATACATACTTTAATTACAGGAGAAGATCTAAATAGTGGATTAGTGATACTACAAAGAAATGCTTTAATTAAATTAGATCAGTTAAGTATAAGTAGTTGGTTTCATATTAATTTTTTTTTAAATGATTATTTTTATTATTGTACAATTAGTGGAAACACTTTTGACCAAGAACTAGGAAAGAAATTATTTAATAAATTACCAGGAGCTCTAGGAAGAGAAATAGAAGACAGATGGAATAAAAGGGACGGAGTAGTACAAAATTCTAATTTAAAATGGTCAATAGGACATAGAATACAACATATAATGGATATACTACAAGAAAAATGCACGCATATACAAATACAAAAACAATTAAAACAAAATGAGATGAATTTTTGTAAAAGCGTGGTATACACTACTCAGAGTTACGATAAAGACAATTATAAAAAGAAAAAGTATAAGAAATACAGAACCCAATATAATAGAAACTACCCTCAATACAATAGAAAGAAATACTATCTTAGAAAATCATCAGCCAGAAAACCCTATTTAGACAGAAATAGACATATAAGAAAATACAGAACAGATAGAAATTATCAAAATAAACTGAAATGTTTTACTTGTGGAAGTGTAGAACACTTAGCAAATACATGTCTAAAAAGAATAAATAATAAGACACGAAATTTACAGCTAATTGAAGACTTTCAAGAAACCTTAATAAATGTAGATGAATATATGTCAGACACGGAAAGTATATACTCTATAGTAAGTGTAGATACTGAAGAAAAGATTAAAACAGACTCATCAGACTCAGAAGCAGAAGAATTAATTAATGAGATAGGCTTAGAAAAACTAGACCTAGAACCAATTCAAATAGATAATTTAGCAAATATATCAGAAGACTGTAGTCAGAACTTCGAAAGAAATAAAGGTTTAGATAGTACTGCATGTTTCCCTTGTAAATGGTTTCCTAGTAAAGATAAAAGAACAAAATGTAAAAATTATTTTATAGAAGGATGTATCATATGTATAGAAAAAGAATTTAAGACAAATATACATAAAGAAGAAAGACATAAAAAAATAGAAGACCCTACTATTAGCATAAGAAAAATGACATTAGAAACTAGAATGAACGAACTAGAAACCAAGTTAGATAAATTAGAAAAAGGAAAACAAAAAGAAGCAGATAGCGAAGATGAAGAAATACGTTTATCTAATATACAACCACTAAGAACAATACCAGATGACTCAACAGCTAAACTAATGAGTATAGAAGACCATGGAGCCCTAGTATGTAATGAAGATAAAAAATTAGGAACAATAAAAATACTTGCAAGAATCAAAATAGATGACTATGAAATAGAGACGTTAGCACTAGTAGATTCGGGATGTACTAAATGTATAATAAATAAACGAATAGTTCCACCAAATTTAATAAAAGTTCTAGACAAACCAGTTGCGGCCATGCAAATGGATGGAACTCATAATATATATAAACATTATGTTCATAAGGCATACATTAGCTTTATCAACACTTGTTCAAACTTTTATAAACCTAGTTATAAAATGGATAAAATATGGGTAAGAGACTTGAATATAAATATAGACTTTTTCATCGGATTAGACTTTATGTTACATAACAATGGAAGTTGCATGATTACAAGAGATGGAGTAATTTTTCTAAAAAATATTACTCATACACCAGTACAAGCTCATAAAACTGAAACTAGAATCAGACATAAGAAGATCTCTACTCCAAACCAAATAAACCTGCAAAAGAAAGAAGAGAGTTGTTGTAAGGATTGTCAAGACAATAATACATGCTGTAAAAGCAAAATAGAAATAAAGAATTTAATTCTAGAAGAAGAAGAAGAAATACTAGACGACGATAATCTAATAGAAAAAAATTATACTTTAATAGACATAGAAACAAAATTATATAATTTTAAAACAGGGATAGAAAGGATAGGGGTAATAAAAAACCAAAAAGATTTAGATAATATAATAAGAATAATAGATGAGATAGAAATTATAGGAGAAAAACCTTTTAAACACTGGAAAAATAACAAAATTGTATGTAAATTAGACATAATAAATCCAGAATATATAATTAAAACAACCTCAAAAGAAGCAACTAACCAAGATATAGAAGGCTTTAAAGTACAAATAAAAGAATTATTAAATTTAGGAGTAATAAGAAGATCTACTTTTAAACAAAGATCTGCCGCATTTATGGTAAGAAATCATAGTGAGATAGTAAGAGGAAAAGCTAGAATGGTAATAAATTACAAAAGACTTAATGATAACACCAGAACAGATGGATATAAGTTACCAGACAAAACAGAACAAATAAATAGAATACAAGGTAAAAAGATCTTTAGTAAATTTGATTGTAAATCAGAATATTGGCAGGTACGAATGCATGAAGAAAGTATAGAATGAACTGCATTTACCTGTCCTGAAGGACATCTCGAATTGTTAGTAATGCCATTTGGATTAAAGATAGCTCCACCAATTTTTCAAAGAAAAATGGATAGTATATTTGGAGACTATAAAAGATTTGTTCTAGTATATGTAGATGATATATTAGTATTTAGTAAAGACATGAAAGAACATTTAGGACACCTCCAGACAGTATTTAGATTATTTGTAGAAAAAGGAATAATAATTAGCAAGAAAAAGATGGAATTATGTAAAAAATCATATAAACTTTTTAGGAGTAGTACTAGGAGATGGCAAAATAAAATTGCAACCTCACATAGCTAAAAAGGCCTTAGACATGCCAGATAAACTAGATAATATTAAAGAATTACAAAAATTCTTAGGAATAGTAAATTATGCTAGAAGTTTTATAAAAGACTTAGGAAAAATAGCAGGGCCATTGTATTAAAAAACGGGATTAAATGGTCAAAAACACTTTAATACAGAAGATATTAGATTAGTACAAAAAATTAAAGAAAAAATAAAAAATATTCCAGACTTAAATATGCCCTAGAAACAGACTATTTAATTATAGAAACAGATGGAAGCTTCGAAGGATGGAGAGCCATATTAAAGGCAAAACCAAATAAATATAGCAATAAAAGTGAAGAAAAGATATGTGCTTATCAAAGTGGTAAGTACCGAGAAAAAGAAAATATGAGTAGTATAGACGCCGAAATTTTAGCTGTAATATATGGCTTAAATAGTTTTAGACTATATGTATTAAATAAACCAGAAATATTGGTAAGAACAGACTGTGAAGCTATAGTCAAATTCTGTCAAAAAATTAATGATAAAAGTAGCAGTAGACGAAGATGGTTAAACTTTATGGATACTATTTCAATTTATAATTTAACATTCGAACATATAAAAGGAAAAGATAATAATCTAGCAGACCAATTAAGTAGATTAAAAATCACATCTAACTAATTTTTTATTTGAACAGCATGAGATCATCAAGTTCTCAGACAGCAGACAAGGGAAAATGCATAGCCTCAACCCAAGACACTTACAGACAAAAGGTACTAGGTAATCTTCATTTTAGACCTACATCTGCATTAGACAAAAATGCCATAGAAAGAATACATTTTGGAACCAATAATTTAGTATTTTTTCCACCATCTAATTTAACTTTTAAGGTATTACCAGAACATGTAATAGACAAACAACAGACATGTTTAGTAGACAATTTATGGATATCACATAAAAAAAAGACTCGAGTCATTTCGTAGCCACTCTAAATGCACTCTGTCAGTATTTTACAGACAAAAATCTAGATAAGAAATTTAAATTTTATGTTGTAATCCATGGTAGAACTAATGGTGTTTTTCTGACCTGGATAGAAGTTTTAGATTCTATTAAAGACACAAGAAAACCTCTTTTTAAAGGCTTTAATGATTTCACTGAGGCATTAGACTATGCTAGAGGAGTATTGGGTCCAAACTACTATATTTCTCCAGCTCTCAGACAAAATCCAGATAGAGCCCCTCAGTACAATATACAAAAAGACACAGGCAAAGTGATTTTTTGCGATCACTGCTCTACTATGACTGAGACCGTCAGAAGACTTAACCAGCAGAAAGAGACACTCCTCCAAGAAAAAATGAAACTCTTGGAACAAGCAAGACTGTTGGAACAAAGACTACAAGCAGTTAAGTTCGAATTAGTACAATCCCAGAGTTCGCCATCTCAGAAAAAATGGATGAGATGGGTGTGCATTCCCCAATGAATGCAAATAGATCCACTCTGTCGGATAAAGATACAGCTAGTCCGGTTCAAACGGTAGCCGGTAAAGACTCATCAAATCCGTTGATGGCTGTCACTTTGCCAAAAAGTGAAGATGAGGGATGTTCACCTCTCTAGACAAGACGAAGATTACCAAAGACACTGACGCAAGGAGTTATTTCTACCAAGAAAAGCATACTTGCAAAAACAAAATGACAACATGGAAAGTATAGTTAAAGAGACTTTGGAAAGATTTTTCCAAACAAAAGCAGAACAAGAAAAGCATATAATCAAGAACCCTAGTCCAGAATTATCTCCAAGTCCAAGGATGTCTCCAGTCCATAGTTCAGAAGAAGGAGATATGGTAAATTTCCAGAATAGTGCTTTTCAAAATTCACAAGACCCAAACGACTACGATTCGGGAATGAGTTTTGATTGTATTGCACTACATAATTTAGACACATAAAAAAATATATAAATATATGTGTGTGTGTGTGTATGAAATAATCAGACAGAAGTAGTGGAGGAAATAGTTATGATTAGACAAAAGGCTGAAAGATTCGTTGAACAAAAGCAACGGCTAGAAGACATTTGCACAAAAAGAAAGCTTTATTAAAAGCAACTTTAATAAAGCAGCCACAGTAAATGGACAGATCAGCTAACAGACAAGTAAATAAAATTTTCTTTTGAAAAAGCTCACATGACGATGGGGCCCAAAGAGCACCCGGCTGAACTCAAAAGATTCTTCGGCATTTTGAAATCCGGAGTTAAAGTCCGCCAGACGCCTATAAATAGCAGCATTCGTGAAGAAGCAAAGACATCACCAACAAGAGCACCAACCACCTCTCTCTAGAAAACTTCCATATTCCCCTTCTCTTTCATCAAATGCTCCAAACCCTTGCCCAGTTAAAAACCTGTGTAATATAAACTCCTATTGTAAATTTGTATTAAGTTTGTAATAACTACCCCCTAGTGTGAAGTAGTTTTTGGGGTTCCCCGAAAGGGAAACCTCTCTCCTTCTTCAAACCATGTAAGTTTATTTACTATGTTTTTTGTACTAATCTCCCTATTATGTAAATTATTTTGTGATT
Organism: Lycium barbarum; assembly: GCF_019175385.1. NCBI lineage: Eukaryota > Viridiplantae > Streptophyta > Magnoliopsida > Solanales > Solanaceae > Lycium > Lycium barbarum. The sequence continues at coordinate 30,929,849 of NC_083337.1, forward strand.
ATTATGTTTAAGTAATTACATCCTTATCATCATGAATTTGTTATTCTGAGTATATGGTTATTCTCTTAACTTTTTAATAACTTCGATGGATTAACTTGTAAATTCCTAGGTTTTAATGAGGCCGTTTTAATGTCCAAATGATAAAGGACGATGTTGGCCGTGGTTACCGGGGTGTGGTTAAAGAAGACTTATATTAAGAACAAAGGTTAAGAGAAAGAGATGAACGGCATAACAAGATTCGTGACTGGACAAAGTCCAGATTAAGATTTAAAAATAATAATAATAATAAAAAACTAAAAAAAAATGAAAACTTTGGGAGATACACAGAAAATTAATAAATATAACTACATGATAAGAAGAAATATAGGAGTGAGGAAGTACCGAGTAGGATTGTTAATAATTTATTTGAAAATATATATATATATATATATATATATATATATATATATATATATATATATATATATATATATATATATGTGTATATACATTCATACTCAGACTCAGCAATGCTCCAGGAATAAGTGGAGCCACCACTCAAGACCAGTACCTGAAGGCAGCCTACGATGAAAGATCCTCGTCTCGTCTATCTACACCTGCGGGCATGAACGCAGCGTCCACAAGAAGGGACGTCAGTACGAGCAATGTACTAAGTATGTAAGGCATGAATAGTAGTATGATATCAGAATGAAGATAACATAAGATAAAGTAAGTAATTATACCTCGTACTCTTCTTAAGATCTCTGTCATATGAACTACTCGTCTACACAAAAAAAACATTTCATAGACATCCATACACAATATACGCACATTTGCATTCACATACATTTACTATACATACATCTGTCATATCCGTACCCGAGCCTTTCGGGACTCGGTGTTATTCATACCCGGGCCTTTCGGGACTCGGTGTCATCCGTACCCGGCCCTTTCGGGACCCGGTGTCATCCGTACCTGGCCCTTTCGAGACTCGGTGTCATCCGTACCTGGCCCTTTCGGGACTCAGTGTTATCCCCAACTGATCAGTGGGAGTGCAATGCATACATACATACATATACATAAAAATACATAAATTAAATGAACATCATCATTAGCATTATCATTATCACTATATCCTTCCTTAGAAGATCAACTATCTTAAGGCGAAGTCGACGATGTCATGGGAGTCTCGAGAATTATGAACTTAGGTAGCATTGAAAAAAGAATCATTATCTTCGCTATCTCACCTCGAAGGAACGAGTAACATGAGGTGAGACCATCAACAATAAGTAAGATCGAGGGATTCATGGAATGACTCAATAATATCATAATGCCCTCAAATCATAGCTTCGGAATTTGTAGAATAGAATCATCACCATCGTCACAATCATTATAGATCATTTTTCATTTAACATCATAAGAGCTTTGGAAATCTTGAATTCTTACTTTTGGGAATAAGAATGACATAGAAATATAGACGGAATCCTAGCTTAAGAATCATGCCTTTGAAAGAAAGAGGCTAGCCTTAACGTACCTTTCGGTCGCCTTAGTCGTTCAACGTTTATTCTTCCAAGTTCACAACTCTACACATAAACCATCCATGTTATCATTAGGCTCAATATCATACACTTGTCTCAAGCATTCAAACAAAATCTTTTTAGAATCTGCCGAAATTCGGGCATCATCTCCCCTATATTCTTTACCTCCTACAAATACCAAAACAACTCCCAATCAATACTAACAACATCAACAACAATATCCCCAATATATTCCATAAAACATCCCACACAATGTTTCTCCAATTTTCAACCCAACCATAACAATATCCATAATACCATAATCAAAGAAATATATTCAATTTAGTCTCAAATTAATCCAAAATTCTCTTTCAAACTCACCTCATGGCCATCAAATTCAATTAAACTCTTTATGATTTTTCTCCTATGATTCTTTCCTTTCTAAGAATTTATAAACCTTTACATCATCTCAATCATGTAAATAATAGGAAAAACATACCTTATAGTGGAAGAACTTCACTTCATTCTCCCCTTTCCAAGATCAAGTTCATCACCACCTTAAAGAGAAACAAGAACAATTATCTTCCATATATTGTCTTTGAGATTTTTATGTTTATATTCTCTCTTGATGGTATGGAAACGTTATGGAAGATTATGGAGGGTTATGGAGTATTATGAAGGATTAGGGAAAATTATAGAAAGTTATGGAAGGTTGTGGAGAATTATAGAACTCTGTAGAAGTGGGGAGGATGAGAAAATCGTGAAAATTGATGAAAATTAATGGGTTAGAGGGGTATTTATAGGGGTGTGTGTGTAGGGTTACTGCAGGACCCGGGTACTGTAGTAGCGTTTTTCGGCTTCGTCTTCCAAACGTTTAACGCCCATAACTCCCTGCTCCGATATTGCATTGACGAACGGTTTATTGCGTTGAAAACTAAACTCGAAGAAATTCATTTTAGGATTTTGAAACACCTTAAAACTCCTTATATACCTATAGATATACCCCTCCAAAGTTGACCCAAAATTCTGTCCAGAATTTAGCAAACTTTTTTTTTTTTCAAATTTTCGACAAACTTATTTTCTTCGCTTTACTTGGTCCTGGAATCTTTTGAAACTCTCCATACATGATATTTATCATTGATCATACTTGATAATATTCATTTCCTTTGGTTCCAAGGTTGTCCTTTCCGATTACGACTTACGAAATCGTAATGCATCCTTTACTTCACTGTTACGTTCTTTCCATGGCTTGTGCCTTCCAAAACTTCATGGAACGTCTCTGATACTCCATTAATACAGTGAAGTACGTGGCATACTCATGCTCTAAAAGTGCGAGGTGTAACATAAGGATTGATGATGTTCTTCTTGATTTTAATTTTATGATTCAGATATGATTAGACTTCCATTATCTCGAGGCTCAAAGGAAGGGAAAGACTAAGGTTTGAATTTTGGAGACTTTGCTGTTCGACTCTCCATGTAGGTTACTGTTTACATTATGGTCAGACTTCGATTAGCGAAGCATATGTTTAGATGATATTGTCGGAGAATGCATGTAAACCTTTGGGTATGAAGTTAGTTTGTATATTGTCTTAGGCTGGGCCTTGTTGTATGATTTGGGGTCTAGCCACTCTGTTGTGTTGTTGACTTATCTTGATCTATTTACTTATTGGCTCATTGACACGTTGAGACATTTGGTATTTTGACTAGTGATATATCATGACTATGATATTGCAGTACTTTACTTGATTGATATTAAGATGAGAATTGTGATTATACTGTGACTTTTTATGTAGCCTTATTATTGATATTACTTGTGTTCCATGTGTGGCACTGTTGGGATTGAATTGGTTGTTTATATTACATTGCATCGTATTCATACTCATCTCCATGATACATTGATATTGCATGGTTATGGTACCGATGATGATAAGTGAAAGAGTGTAGCCTCCGAGGTCTTTATCGGAGAGCGTAAAAGAGAGATAAGAGTCTGTTATCCGAGGTCATTTACCGGAGCGGAATGAGTGTACGTTACTCGAGGTCTCTTGCGGGGAACAATTGAGTGCTCGATGCCCGAGGTCTCTTGCCGGGATCTAGAGAGTGCTCGTCGCCGAGGTTGTAACAGGGACGAGTGATACATGGATTTCGCGGATCCTCCCTAGGTTGTGCTGCCGAGATGTGATGTTCCATTCTCGGAGTACATGTGTACGGTTCATATGCATATCATTCATCATACATAGATTATTGCATTGTATTATACCTTTTGGTTTCCTGTGATATTGTTGTGATATGTTTGTGATGTACTGGTTCAGATTGGTTGTACTGAGACTTGGCACAGTGGTGTTTAGATGCTATAACATAGGGGAAGACTTGTTGTGATATAATTGTGATATACTGGTTCGGATTGGTTATACTGAGACTTGGCACAGTTGGGTTTAGATGCTATAACATAGGTGATGACTTGTACCGAGGATATGGATCCGTGTTTGACTTGCACCTTGTTGTTTTATGTGTTTATCTTGTTTTGTTGTCTTTATATACATTAGCTAATCTTAGTCAGCCTATGATACCTACAGTACTTATTGTTTGTACTAACCTAATCTTACTGCACTCTTTTATGAATGCAGAGTACCAGGTTGGATCCACTTCTACCCCTCGTGGCCGATATTTGAGGATTGCTGATTCGAGTCTCTTCAGGGTGAGCATAAGGGCGTTCGCTGCCCAGAGACTCTTCTTATTATTATGTCTTGCTTTTCATAGTGAGACTGATTTTGAGGCATTTATGTATTATTATTCAGACTTGTAGTATTTAGTTTAGATGCTCTTGTATGACCAGACCAGATACTAGGGTAGATTTCTTTTGCTTCTGCACTTTTTTATATTATGTTGTGAGACTTGCATTATTTTACTTTCTTCCGCTATTTTCTATTATTGTGAATGTTGAGTGAAGGATTTGCCTACCGAGGTGGGAAAGGTAGGTGCCCGCACGACTTAGTGGAATTGGGTCATGACAAGTTGGTATCAGAGTCCTAGGTTACCCGGTCTATAATATAAGAGTGTGTCTAGTAGTGTCTCGTGGATCAGTATGATGAGCTCCGTACTTATCTGCGAGAGGCTATAGGAAATTTAGGAAACTTCACTTTCTTTCATTCTTTCGTGCTACTTTATTCTAATTGGTATCTGGAACAATCGAATTGGTATCTGATTCTTATCTCTTCTCTCACAGATGGTGAGGACTCGAGCCACGATACCCGAGATCAGGTGTCGGAGCCCACAGCTGCGACTGGCACAAGGAACGAGCGACAGTTAGATGACGCGGTCGAGCTAGAGGCTATGGGGCAGTATACTATGTCTCGCGTTTTACTTCATTTTGATGCTCAGCAGGCTGCCGCTGGTGTTACTTCTCTGGGTGGAGGATCACAGACAAGAGATGGGGCGCAAACCCCTGACCAGAGGCAGACTCGTGCAGCGCATCCTGCAGCGGCTATAACTCCACGAATGGATGCAGTGCCAGCCCCGAGAGATGACCTTAGACCCATTGCAGGCCCTATTATGACCTTGACTGATCAGAAGCTGGTAGGGAGATTCAGGAAGATGGATTTGCTGAGATACGCTGGTACTTCTAGAGAGGATGTGTAACACCCCGAATTGTTTTTAAGCTAAATCTTGAATTTTTTATTGACCATATCTTGATAGTAAGAGTATATTTTACTTCGCACTTCCTGAATGTGAACTTGAGGATATTTGAAACTTGCTTGAAGTGTTATGGTGTAGTTATATAAACTGCTCCTACTATGATTATCTTAGTAATTTATTAAATGGATTAGATATATATAAAAGTGGGCAGCCCCCCCCCCCCCCCCCCCCCCCCTTTTTTCATCCTTATCCCAAGTAAGATATATACCCTTTTGGCCCTTATCCTCTCCACCACCCCCCAATTTCGTTTTTCTCCATGGAAATAAAACACGAAACCCTCTCTCCTCTCATAATATTCATCCTCTAAATCAATCACCAAGACCTGCTTTGGTTGAGCCCCAAACAACTCCACACGATTGAGGTAAGTTACAAACCCGTTTTTGAACTGGATTGCTGTTAGTGTTTTTAGCATAATTCCTTATATAAAGCTTAGTTTTAAGTGATTCATGATGTTCTATAAAGATATTTCATAGCCCTACAACTTTTGTTCAGGCTCCAAAACCCAGTTTTGCTTGTGTTTACTCGAAAAGGGGTGATGAAGTACAGGGCAGGTGCTGCCCAGATTTCTGTTTAACAAACCCTACATGTACTACTGTTAGTATTTTGAGCATGTATTGTAGTAAAAAACTACTATAGGAGTGATTTAAATTTATGAAACCCCAAGACATGTATCTACAACTTCTATTAAGGACACAAAGTCTATTTTTGTGGTTTACCCCTTTGAAACGGAGCCACAATACAAGACAGTAGTACTGTCCAGAATTCCTGTTTTGATAGTTTAGGGTGATTTTCACTGATTTCATGTTTAGTTTCGACGTGCATAAACCGTTGAACTTAAGTAGATATTTGATTGTGTATTTAAGGTATATATGCTCTTGTACAAGCTAAGAGGAATTGTTTGACGAAGTGGACTTTGGTTGGTCTATGGCGTAGACGATTTGAACTCCTCGGGTTGTGGTAGAACTTGTTGTGTGGTAAAACGCCAAGGTTTGTGTATAAACTTGAACTTGGAATATCTTTATTTTCTGGAAGTTTTGAAGTATCTTGATGGGTTGTTTACTTAATCTTCATCTTATATCATTGTATCTTGATGGGTTGTTTACTTAATGCCCAACCTCACTTACAAGAAGGGGTTTTCTGATTCTAGTCTTCCTCATACTAGTGGATCTGAAGTGGGAAATAATCAGGGTACAAAAGTTGGGCCACATCCTCAAATGAGTCATAGTACTCCTGCTGTTGCCTTCCTTTTCAACAAATGGCTAATTTCTTTCGTCACACTGCTAGAAAAATGCCCGACCCTAATGAAATGAACTTTGAGAAAATGAGAAAAATGGGTGGAGTTGAGTTTTAAGGCACTATTGATCCTACAGATACCGAGGAGTGGTTGGAGTGCATGGAAAGAGTATTTGAGCAATTAGAGTGTTCAGACGCTCCAAATTTAAGTATGTTGTCTCACTGTTAAAAAAAGATGCTTATGGCTGGTTGGTAAGTGTACCGAATGCCAAGGCAAAACCTCCTGTTCTTACTTGGAATGATTTTGTGAAAGAATTTCATATGAAGTATGTCCCACCTGCTTATCATGATGCAAAGAAAAAGGAATTCTTGAATCTAGAGCAAGGGAATATGTCTATTGCTGAATATCAACAGGAGTTTCTTAGGCTTTCTTGTTATGCTGGTGGTATTATTAATAACGAAAAAGATAAGTGCAGGCGATTCGAAGACGGTTTGAATAATTCCATTAGAAAATCTGTGGCGGTCCTACAAAATGAAAGCTTTTGTAAATTAGTTTCAGCTGCTCTTACTTGGGAAAGGATCTACAAGGAACAAGCTAGTAGAAATGAAAACAAGTTCAGAAAAGCTGATGCAGATTTAGGAGGTTCATCTAAAAGGGGAAGGTTTGACAATTCCAAAGCCGGTGGTGTTCACAAGTCAGCCCGGCATAAGCAAAATAGATCAAACTTCTCTACTACTAGCACTCCAAGCTATGGCCAAGGCAAGACTCGTATACCCACTTGTGCACAATGTGGAAAGAATCACTCTGGTACTTGTCGGATAACTTCTGGTGCTTGTTTTAATTGTGGGAGCTTCGATCATAAAGTGAAGGATTGTCCTAATCCTAACCCTATTTCTTCTCCGCATACAGATGGCTCAGTTCAGAAACCTATTACCACTCCTTCTCAAGGGAATAGAGGTGCAAGATCTAGAAACACACAAGCAACAAGTGCAGGCGGAGCCAATCAAGCTAGTGGGCCAAGAGCTACAACACGAGCTTATGCTATGAGGCAGAGGGATGGCCAAGATGGGGCAGACGTGGTTGTTGGTAAATTTCACTTATTTGGCTTATGTGTTGTTACATTATTTGATCTTGGTTCTACACATTCCTATGTTTGCTCATCATTGGATTTTCCTAAAAATGTGAAATCTGTGAGACTTGATTGTGGTGTGCTTGTCCAAAATCCTTTGGGTCAACATGTTATTTGTAATCAAATCTATCGAGGTTGTCCCTTGGTGATTCAAAATCTAGTCTTCCCTGCTGATTTGATTGAAATGCCTTTCCAAAACTATGATGTCATTGTCGGTATGGATTGGCTTCATAAATACCATGCAGTAGTGGATTGTAGGTCAAAGCAGGTGACCTTTAGAGCTCCTTCATTTTTACACATCATTGTTCAAGGTGAAAGATCATTGACATCTAATATTGTCTCCGCGGTTGCGGCAAGAAAGATGTTAGTCAGGGTTGTAAAGCTTATCTTGCTCATATATTTGATACACACCTAAAAAGTCCAAGCCTTAAAGATATACTAGTTGTATGTGAATTTCCTGATGTTTTCCGTGAAAATCTTCCTGGATTGCCCCCGGAAAGGGAAATTGAATTTCCTATAGAGGTTATTCTTGGTACTACTCCTATTTCTATAACTCTTTACCGAATGGCTCCAGTAGAATTGAAGGAGTTGAAAATTCAATTGTAAGAACTTCTTGAGAAAGGTTTTATTCGCCCAAGTGTTTCTCCCTGGGGAGCTCCTATTTTATTTGTGAAAAAGAAAGATGGAACTCTTAGGCTTTGTATTGATTACCGGCAACTGCACAAGGTAGCAATTAAGAATATATATCCATTGCCTAGGATTGATAATTTATTTGACCAGCTAAAGGGTGCTAGGTTTTTCTCAAAAATTGACTTCAGGTCTGGGCATTACCAACTACGGGTAAGTGAACAAGATGTCCCTGAAACTGCCTTTAGGACTCGATATGGTCATTATGAATTTTTGGTGATGCTATTCAGGTTGACGAATGCTCCTGCGACATTCGTGGATCTGATGAATCGCGTGTTTAAGGCTTATCTTGATCAATTTGTGGTGGTATTTATAGATGATATTTTAATATATTCCAGGAATAGTGAAGATCATGAAAAGCATCTCCAGATTGTTTTGCAAATTTTGGAAGAGAAAAGGCTTTATGCTAAGCTTTCCAAATGTGAATTTTGGGTTGGTGAAGTGGCTTTTCTGGGACATGTTGTGTCAGCTGAAAGTGTGAAGGTGGATCCTAGTAAGATTCAAGCTATTGTTGAATGGAAACCGCCTAAAAGTCCAACTGAAGCAAGAAGTTTCTTGGGCTTAGCGGGATACTATAGAAGGTTTGTCAAAGGCTTCTCCATTATAGCCTCTCCTTTGACTAAACTCTTGAGGAAGGATGTCAAGTTCGTATGGGATGACAAATGCCAAGAGAGCTTTGAAAAGCTCAAATCCTTATTGAACAAGCTCCTACACTTACTCTACCAACTGAAGGGAAAGAGTATGTGATATATAGTGACGCTTCTCATCATGGTTTGGGTTGTGTCCTGATGTAGGAAAGGAAAGTGGTTGCGTATACCTCTCGAAAATTGAAACCATATGAATTGAGCTATCCTACTCATGACCTTGAGCTTGCTGCCATAGTGTTTGCTTTGAAAATTTGGAGGCATTACTTATATGGCGAAAAGTATCACATATTTACTGATCACAAGAGTTTGAAGTACTTGGATACACAGAAAAAGTTGAATTTGAGACAACGTAGAAGGCTTGAACTCATTAAAGATTATGACTGTATCATTGACTATCATCCGGGTAAAGCCAATGTGGTTGTAGATGCTCTAAGTTGCAAAGCCTTTGCTAGTTTGTCTCTAAGTCCTTTGGCTGTATTTCTTGAATTGAGAGCCATGAATGCTTGTCTTGCATTTAATTATGATGGCTCTATTGTTGCTAGTTTGCAAGTCAAGCCAGTTATACTTGAATAGGTGAAAGAAGCACAGAAGTTAGATGAGAAGCTTGTGAAATTGATCAAAGAAGTTCAAACTGGAGGAAAGCTTGCTTTTAAGTTAAGGGAGGATGGTGTTCTATTTGATCGAAATAGGTTATGTGTTCCTAAAGATGACAACTTGAGGAAACAAATTTTGAATGAAGCACATACTTCACCATATGCAATGCATCCTGGAGATACGAAAATGTACCGAACCATCAAAGAAACCACTAGTGGAATGGTATGAAGAAGGACATTATGGAATTTATTTCTAAATGCTTAGTTTTTCAACAAATAAAGGCTGAGCGTCAAGTCCCAACTGGTTTGTTACAACCCTTATCAATACCTGAGTGGAAATGGGAAAGAATAACTATGGACTTTGTTTCTGGGCTTCCACGCACTCAAAGAAATCATGATGCGATTTGGGTTATAGTTGATAGGCTAACCAAAAGTGCTTATTTCTTGACCATTAGAATGGACTACCCACTTGAACGTTTAGCAGATTTGTACGTTAATGAGATTGTGAGGCTGCACAGAGTTCCTATTTCTATTGTATCTGACCGAGACCCAAGGTTTACATCCATATTTTAGAATAGCTTGCAAGAAGATTTGAGCACTAGGTTGAACTTTAGTACTTCTTTCCATCCTCAGACTGACGGCCAGTCTAAGAGGGTGATTCAAATCTTGGAAGATATGCTTCGAACTTGCAATATGGAATTTGAGGGTAGTTGGGACAGACACCTATCCTTGATAAAATTCGCTTACAATAATAGCTACAAATAAAGTATTGGCATGCCTCCCTACGAAGCATTATATGGGAGAAAGTGTAGAACTCCTCTTTGTTGGAGTGAAGTTGGTGAAAGAAAATTGGTTGGTGCTGAAATTGTGCAACAAACTGAAGATAAGGTAAAAATCATCAAGGATCGTCTAAAAATTGCCTCGGATAGACAAAAGTCTTATGCTGATCTTAAGAGGCGTGAAATTGAACATCAAGTAGGAGATAAGGTATTTTTAAAGGTTTCTCCATGGAAGAAGATTATGACATTTGCCTAAAACGGAAAACTTAGTCCTCGATTTATTAGACCATATGAAGTACTTGAGATAGTTGGTCCAGTTACATATAAACTAGCTCTTTTGTCAGAGTTAGATAAGATCCACAATTTCATCCATGTTCCTATGATTAGAAGATATCGCTCAGATCCATCTCATGTTCTTCTTGTTGAATCCATTGAGGTCAGCCCTGACATGACATATGAAGAGGAACCTATCCAAATCTTGCACATGAGACAAAAGAGCTTAGAAACAATAAAATTCCTTTAGTAAAAGTCCTTTGGAGAAATCATTGTGGCAAAGAAGCTACCTGGGAGCGAGAAGAGGATATACGAATTCAATATCCACAGTTATTTTGAGGCTATTATAAGGTAAATTTCGGGACAAAATTTCTTAAGGGGGGAAGAGTACTAACACCCCGATTTTTTTTAAAGCTAACTCTTGAATTTTTGATTGACCATAGTTTGATAGTAAGGGTATATTTTACTTCGCACTTCCTGAATGTGAACTTGACGATATTTGAAACTTGTTTGAAGTGATATGGTGCAGTTATATAAACTACACCTACTATGATTATCTTAGTAATTTATTAAATGGATTAGATATATATAAAAGTGGGCAGCCCCCCCCCCCCCCCCCCCCCCCCTTTTTTTTTTTAAATCCTTATCCCAAGTAAGATATATACCCTTTTGGCTCTTATCCTCTCCACCAACCCCCAATTTCATTTTTCTCCAAGGAAATATAACACTACAACCTCTCTCCTCTCATAATATTCATCCTCTAAATCAATCATCAAGACTTGCTTTGGTTAAGCCCCATAAAATAAAACAGACAAATATGACATTTGGACAAATATTTTTTATTGCCCTAAATTTTCGCATGCTCTTATCTCTCTTCAGCAAACTCTCTCTCTAGAATTCGACCGCCGCCGACTTGGAAGTGATGATCAGAGCTCAATCTGGTCTCGAAATCGACTTCTTGTTGCCATATATCTGATCTACATCTTAGGTGGTCGGTCAAAACGCCATTGTCGATCTTCCTGATCTCCAAGTAATAATTCTTCATCTCCATATGTTGGCTTTTGATATAGATGAATTGCTCCAGCTCCCAATGTGGAGGTTGAACTTTGATTTCTGCAATTTGTACCTGAAAATACTGACCAATGGTTATAGATAAACCCAGGTAACATATTTGCCCTTTCTTTGCTTTGTTCTTGTTGCTAAATATTTCCTTGTTTGCTGAGACTCACTTTAACATGTATAGTAGCTCAAAACTCCCTTTGTTTGCACCGTGGGATGATTCTTTCAGTAGATAGACTCTATGTTTCATGTTTAGTACTTGCCTAATCCTGTTTAATGTTTTTGCCTAATCCTTAGATAAGGAAAAGATCCTGTATCAATTGCCAGATTAGCCAATGCATATTCCCTTCCCTCAAGATATGTGTAAACTTGACCTCTGTTCCTATACTGATTTCTTTAGTTTCCTCCACCCAAGTTGTTATACTCCATGGATGTTTCCATCCCTCAATAAATATCTTTTGTATCATTTTTTAGTCTGTTTGTATTATTACATGATGCTTTCCGAGCTGATGGAATGTAACGACCCATTTGGTCGTTATAGCCTTTTCAATACTTTTAACCTTTTCCCGAGCTTTTTTAGCCCACATTTGATCGAGGGGACCGTTGACACGCTTTCCGAGAATTTTAGATATGATTTGGGTGACTTTGTGGGAAATTTGGGCTTAAAGTGAAAAAGAGTTGACTCAAAGTTGACTTTTAGGTAAATGGACCTTTTTCAGAATTTCGTCAATTCCGAGAGGTCCGGATGGTCATTTAGAACTTATGCGTGTATTCGGTTCGGTTCCCAATGCACTCGGGTGCATTTTGGGACTTGAGTTGGAAAGTTGGTTTAGAGGTATCGGGGGTTGACTTGGTCAACGAGACATCCCTTGGAAATTTTGAGGCCACGAGTACGTTCATAGCGTGTTTTTATGTATGTCTGCATATATGGTATGTGAGCAGATGGCCTCGGGTGGTAGTCGGGATTTCGGGTTAAAATAGTGAAACTTGGGAATTCTGGTGCCCGCTGTGGAGGCACCAGTACCCCCGCAACGGTACCGCTCCAGCGGTTACCTTGCAGCTATAGTGGCTATGTGCAAATTCAGGTGGACCGTGGAAGCAGTCATGGGACCGCTGAAGCGCTGGAGGAGGCGCGGAAGCGGGTGACGGGCAGTTAGATTCATTAAATGCATGTTAAAAGCCCTAAGTCCTTCATTCATTCCCACTCCGATTTTAGAGCTTTTTGGGAGCATTCTAGGCTATTATTCATAGAAGATCATTGTGGTAAGTTCCTTCACCTTCCTTTCCATTCCATGTTACAATATTCACCTTAGGAATCCATTAAGCATGCTAGTTTCCTTAAGAAATTGTGGATTGAAAGGGGGTTTTGTGGGTTCTTCATTCTAGGATCTTAAATCTTGAATTATTGATTGGGTTAGCTTCATTAAACATGGAATTGATGATTAGAATCTATTCTTGCATGATTCCTTCCTAATTAGTGGCTAGTTTATGAAATTGGAAGTTAGGGTTCATATCCAAATTTGGGGGTTTTGCCTAGAATCCGAATTTAAGTGATTTGTTAGTTCTTGTAGCTTATAATTGATGGGAATTGATCACCTAGAACAAATTTCATGTTGAGACCTATAGATCCTTTATTTCATCTTTTTAATTCATAAAACCCATTTCATAGGTTGGGATTTGGGTCTTGAATAGAAATAAGGTGTCACACCCCACCCTAGGCAAGGCGTGACTGGTACCCGGCACCTTGCGGAAACTGAGCGAACCAACTTACAACTCACATCCTCTATGTCTTGAATGGCAACAATAAGATCAAAAGGCTAAATATGAACATAATATCATTCTGGCAAAGAAGCTACCTGGGAGCGAGAAGAGGATATAGGAATTCAATATCCACAGTTGTTTTAAGGCTAGTATAAGGTAAATTTCGGGACAAAATTTCTTAAGGGGGGAAGAGTTGTAACACCCCTATTTTTTTTTAAAGCTAACTCTTGAATTTTTGATTGACCATATTTTGATAGTAAGGGTATATTTTACTTCGCACTTCCTGAATGTGAACTTGACGATATTTGAAACTTGTTTGAAGTGATATGGTGCAGTTATATAAAATTGGGCAGCCCCCCCCCCCCCCCCCCCCCCCCCCCCTTTTCATCCTTATCCCAAGTAAGATATATACCCTTTTGGCTCTTATCCTCTCCACCACCCCCAATTTCATTTTTCTCCAAGGAAATATAACACCACAACCTCTCTCCTCTCATAATATTCATCCTCTAAATCAATCATCAGGACTTGCTTTGTTTGAGCCCTAAACAACTCCACACGATTGAGGTAAGTTACAAACCCATTTTTGAACTGGACTGCTGTTAGTGTTTTCAGCATAATTCCTTGTATAAAGCTTAGTTTTAAGTGATTCAAGATGTTATAGAAAGCTATTTCATAGCCCTACAACTTTTGTTCAGGCTCCAAAACCCAGTTTTTCTTGTATTTACTCGAAAAGGGGTGATGAATTACAGGGTAGGTGCTGCCCAGATTTCTATTTTGCAAACCCTACATGTACTACCGTTAGTATTTTGAGCATATCTTGTAGTAAAAAACTGTTATAGGAGTGATTTAAATTTCTATGAAACACCAAGACATGTATCTACAACTTTCATTAAGGCTACAAAGTCTATTTTTGCCGTTTACCCTTTTGAAATTGAGCCACAATAAAAGACAGTAGTACTTTGCAGAATTCCTGTTTTGATAGTTTAGGGTGATTTTCACTGATTTCATGTTTAGTTTCGACGTTCTAAATCCATTGAACTTATGTAGATAGTTGATTGTGTGTTTAAGGTATATATGCTCTTGTACAAGCTAAGAGGAATTGTTTGACGATGTGGACTTTGGTTGGTCTATGGCGTAGACGATTTGAACTCCTCGAGTTATGGTAGAACTTGTTGTGTGGTAAAACGCCAAGGTTTATGTAAAACTTGAACTTGGAATATCTTTATTTTCTGGAAGTTTTGAACTATCTTGATGGGTTGTTTCCTTACTCTTCATCTTATATCATTATATGGTTATTATCTCAAGTATTGCAAAACTTTTGCTAAATCGCCCCCTTGTATGAATTGCTTGATCATTTTGCATTCTTGTTTGGACTTTGTCCTTCTTGTTACTATGACTTTGTCGCCCATATCAGCATGCCTCTTGATTCGGATCTTGCCCATCTTGACTTTGGATTTACTTTTTTTTTTAACTTAAGGTTAGTGGGGGGGGGGGAGGGGGGGGGGAGGGGGGGGGACCCACTAACTATTTTATTGATTTATGATAAAGCAAAACAAATAGTTTTCAAAACAAAAATAAAAAGACAAAGAAAGCCTATCTAAAGTGTCTAGTCTAGAAGTATAAGATAGAAATGGAAAGCAGAGACACTAGCTATGGCGATCTGGGTTCAGCTGGTTCCCAAATAAAGCTCAAACTTGCTTCTTCTTCTTCAACAATCTCCAAGGTATATGCTTCTTGTTCTTGCTTCTTGACTTTTTTATCATTTAACCTGAGTTCATTCTCCCATTCTTGCATTTCAGATCTGATAACAAGCTGGGTTTGGGTTCTCTGCTTCAAGAAATTACCTTGCAGGTGATGGATTTGTGTTTTTTCCAAAGGTATGACTTCTCTCTTGACTCCTTGTCTCTTTTTTGCCTTTATCTTTTTGTGATTTTCTTTTTCGTGGTTTGAGTTTATAACACAATCGATTAGTGTTTGAGTAGGAGAATGAGCATCATTCGATACTAATACCACTCCTTGCTCCTTCACCTTTCGATGTATTATATTCCCAATCTTATGTGTGATCCTGTAATTATTTGGTTTGTTGTTTCTTGTATAGCCTTCTTGATTTCCTTTTCTTCGTTTGTATTGTTTACTCCTGGGACTGCTGCTCATTGAATAATATTTGTCGCTCCTTTTTGGCTGTTGTTGTTGTTTTTGGTTATCCTTGTTGCTGCTGCCTTGATTTGGGTTAATCAGTTTCCTCAATTTATGTTCCTCTCTTGATGCTTTTTTGTGCTTAGCCCTGCAAAAAAGAAAAAAATTATTAGTGAAAAATAAATCCCCTTTGATCTCCTCCCAAAGGATTCGACAAAGGGAATTTCCTTCCTTCTCGAATTCTATCATCAACTTCTTTTGCATGGCCTATCCCTAAGATAGGGTTCCATCAATTTATCACTATTCACAATTCCTCTTGCTTGAGGGTCGAGCTCCTGAAAACTGTGAGCTACCACTGGTCCTTTATCAAGTGCCTGGTTAGCTAAGTAGTCAACTAGCTTGTTCCCTTCTCTCAGTATGTGAGTTATAACCACTGTCCTCCCCCTCATAAGTTTCAAGATCTCCTCCATGATACAAACAATCTACTATGGTACTTTCCATATCCTTTCTACTATGTTCTTTATCAATAGTGAGTCAGTCTCTATCAGGATTCTATCTTCATGAGTTGTCTCTACGTATCTCAGAGCCCGTAGGATTGCTAAAGCTTCTGCCTGGGTGTTAGTGCATAAAGGTTCCTCCATTTCCTTAGCCTGTGCTTGAATTATATCTCCATGCTTATTTATCACACAAAAACCCCAAGAACTCCTTCCAGGATTCCCCCTTGATGCTCCATCTGTGTTTATCTTGACCCAACCAGTGTCAGGTGGTTTCCAAATCACTTTGGTTACCCTCACTGCCTAAGTATATTTCTGTATAGCCTCTACTACAAAACTCCATCTATAAGGGGCATACTTGAAATTCTTTCTCCTTACCTTCATGAATAAGATCAAAGTATGCATAATCTCATAGATGATTTTAGTATTTAAAACTTTCCCTCTGTGTCTCAACGTGTTCCTTCTCTTCTATAGTTCCCAGACAATAATAGAAGGAACAGCTTGGTATATGTACCTTACTTGCTGATTTGCAGGGATCTCCCACCATTTATTAATCAGCAGAGTAAGCTGTACATTGTCTACTGTAATTCCTACTGGTCCACAAAAATATTTCCATACATATTTTGCAGTAGGAGAATTTAAGAAAACATGGGAAATATCATCCACCTTAGGATTTTCACAACAGTAGCACCTAGATGAGAACTGAATTCCCCATCTCTTGAGAGTATTATCTAAAGGTTGTTTAGATTTCCACAATTTCCATACAAAGAAAGAGATCTTAATTGGCATACCTTTCAGCGACATCAGTTTGTACAAATTGCAGATCACTTTTCTTTGTCTCAGTAATTGGAATGCAGAGCCAACAGTAAAATCTCCTCTTGCTTCAAGTTTCCAGTAAGGCTTATCTACCTCTTCACTTTCCTTTGGGGGTTCTACCTTCTCAATTATGTGATTTGCTAGATCCTGAGGTAATAATCTCCTCAGTGCCTGCTCTTTCCACTGCCCTCCTTTTACTGCCTCCTTGACTAAAACAATAGTCTGGTCACATTCAAATTCTAAAGGAGTGCATGATAAAGAGCTCCCAATCCTGTCCATTTATCTAACCAAAAATAAGAATTGCTCTGCTTCACTTGATACCAGATTTCATGTTCTACTTCATCTCTACATTTCAGCATTTTCTTCCACATATAAGTTCCTATCTTTGCTTGAGCTACCATAGCGTGATTCTTTTTTAAGTACTTGTTGCTCATGTTTGTCCTCCATAAAGATTGCTTTGTCCTCATGTTCCACCATAACTTTGCAAATAAAGCCTTAGATATGTCCTGCAAGCTTCTGAACCCTATTCCACCTTCTTCTTGAGGATGACACAAAACTGTCCAAGTGGCCCAGTGCCTGCTGGAATTTCCCACAGAATTGCTCCAAATTATTTTTTGCAAACATTTTGTGCAACTGTGCAAGAACTCCAGTAGGAGGGTCACAAGCAGATAAGAGGTGTATAGGCATACTTTGTAACACATGCTTTATCAAAGTTATCCTTCCTCCAAAAGATAACAATTTACCAGTCCAAGAGCTTAGTCTGTTCTGTACTTTATCCATCAACTCCTTATAAAAAAGATGTTGCCTTCTACTGTAATAGATTGGCACTCCCAAGTAAGTAAAAGGGAAATCTTTCCTTGGAATATTAGTCACAGGGAATACCAAATCCATTATTCCTTGGTCTGTCTGATGATGCATATAGACTGCACTTTTTGTTTTGTTGATCTTTTGTCCACTCACCTTCTCATACCCTGCCAATGTCTCCATAACCAGCTTCAACGAGTATTCATCTGCAGAGGCGAATATGATAGTATCATCAGCATATGCTAAATGATTCACATAGGGACTCCATTTAGGAAATCCATACTCCTTATAATTTGCTTTCTTGTGCAATGAGTTCAAAGCTCTGGATAGGCATTCAGCAGCCAAAATAAATAAAGTTGGTGATAATGGGTCACCCTGTTTCACTTTGGAATTATGTTTTGTCTTGATGATGGATTGTCATCCATTTTCGAGTACTAGTGGAAAGCCACTTTCAACATGGCTCTTGATTCTCTTGATTATTGGGTGACGACCCTTCTTGATTCGGGACTTCGGTCCATCTTGATATTGATTGTGCTTGGTGTGATGGCATGACGTACATATTGGGTGAAATTGGTTATTTGACAAACTCTCTTGAATTGAATTATAAGCTTTCTTGACACTTGAGCCTTCGAATATTGATATCGATATTTTGAAACTCTTCAATGTTTGGTATTTGATACTTTCTATATACTTGGTTACCTGATTTATTTTTGTCTCATTGAGCTACCTACGACGGATAAGGGAATTGAAAAATCTGATGGCTCAGACCCCAAAGTTTATACACCACTAAGCTTTATGCTTAGCGATAGTTGTTTTCTATCGTAGGTAATGTACGAGAAGAGATTTGAAGATGGCCATTTGGAGTAGTCTTTTTGGGAGCCTTAGTGAAGATCACATTTTCATATGCATCTAGGTCTTGTAAAATTTTGGGGACTTGTACATGATCCATATGTAACACTTATGTATGAAAGTTTGGAGGCTTGTTCGACACAAGACCATATGCTTGTAGCTTGAACTTAGTGAGTTGTTTTGCTATTTTATGGTATGCTTTCAACCCAAGTCATGCCATGTACTGGGTTTACATTTTGCCTTGTAATTATGTACAAAGGAAGATACTGGTTTCTGTAATAATCACAAGTTTGAGTTTCGTGTATCTTATGGACCTGCAGTGGTGTTGATTTGAAAATATAATTTCAAAACGAAGTTTCTTAAATGTGTTGACTATTTGAGAAGGGCATTACCATTTTAAATTTATACTCTGATATTGTATTTCATCTAAGAAATTTTTCAGAGGGTACAATGGAAAAAAATGTCGCACTTTCAACCCTTTTTCACATGGGCCTATTTTCGCTATGAAATATTTTTGTGAATATCTTTTGGCATAAATTTCTTCTAAACGTTATAAGTGTGAAATTAACTTTTGTTTCGTAAGTGGTATCCTCCCAAAGGGGATGCTACAGGATGCATATGAGTTTATATTGGACAAGCACGAGTTGTTGGACAGGATGGAGATTATTGAGACCCACGGGGTCGATTATGTATCATACCAGTTTCGCGGAGGCGCGAAGACCTGGTGGAGGAATTTTATTTTCTTGTAGACCAGAGGGTTCTCCTCCACTTACTTGGACAAAGTTTTATTGGGCCTTCCTTGAGAAGTATGTGCCCCAGGCCTTGAGAGAGGCACATAGAGATGAGTTCCACCACTTGCAGCAGAGGGGATTTTCTGTTGATGCTTATGTAACGCGCTATTTGCATTTGGTTCGTTATTCAACACCCTTGATTCCTACTGAGCCCGACAGGATTCGACGATTTGTTGGTGGGATCACTATTTCTCTTCAGATCCCATGCCTTCAGTTTGAGTCCATGGGTGCTTCCTTCTAGTCCATTGTTGAGTATGCTTCCTTAGCTGAGGCGGCTAAGGCCTGCGTATTTGGAGGGGTTAGTGAGAAGATGCAGTGATAGTTTGGGGGTCATAGAGGTTCCAGCTCGAGAGGCGCCAGATAGTCTTCTAGGCAGTATCAGTTCTATTCCGACCGCCCATGCAGTCAGCATTGCAGGCTTCTTCTGTTGGGCTATCCAGGCAGAGAGCTTCTGAGAACTCATTTTCTCGACTAGCAGACAGAGTTATTCCAGCTGGATCTTCAGTTTGGGTTCATCAGACTCCGCCTCCTAAGGCTTTGTTTACGACCCAGTTAGGGTTATCAGCCCCAGAGGACACCGGTAGCTTCGGGTAGTCGAGGTGGTGCTTCTTCGAGAGGCGACGCTCAGTTAGGCGACGGTGGTCTATAGATTTCTTGTGGTTGGTCCCAGGCCGGTAGAGGTGGATCACAATCTGGTCGTGGTGGGGCCCAGTGTTACTCGTTCCCAGGTAGACCTAACGCGGAGTCCTGAGATGCTGTCATTTCAGGTACTGTTTCTGCCCGACATAGAGCAACATCTGTATTATTTGATCCTGGATCCACTTATTCGTATGTGTCTGCATATCATGCTATTGGTTGGGACTTGACTTGTGATAGCATAGTGGTACCTATTCATGTGTCTACACTAATCGGAGATTCTGTTGTGGTTGATTGAGTCTATCGGTCGTGCTTGGTTTCTTTTATAGGTTCTGACACGTGGGTAGACTTGATGATACTTGATATGGTAGATTTTGATATTATTTTAGGCATGACCTGGCTTTTTCCTTATCATGCGATCTTGGACTATCATTCTAAGACAATCATGTTAGCCATGCTGGGCATTCCTAGACTTGAGTGGAGGGGTACTCCTAGTCCTGCTTCGAAGAAGATTATTTCCTTTCTTCAGGCGAAGAAATTAGTCAACAAGGGGTGTTTAACTTATCTGGCTCAAGTGTGTGACACTACTGTTGCTTCTCCACCCCTTGAGTTCATTCCCATTGTGAGAGAGTTCGCGGAGGTATTCCTATCCGATCTATCGGGTATGTCACCCGATCACGATATTGACATTTGTATTGACTTGGATTCAGGTACCCGTCCTATTTCTATTTCGCCATATCGGATGGCACCCGCTGAGTTGAGAGAGCTTAAGGAACAATTACAAGATTTATTGAGCAAGGGGTTCATTTGACCGAGTGTCTCTCCTAGGGGTGCTACTGTGTTTTTCTTGAAGAAGAAACATGGATCTATAAGGATGTGCATCGATTATCGCCAGCTGAACAAGGTTACTATTCATAACAAGTGTCCTACACCTCGCATTGATGATTTATTTGACCAACTTTAGGGTGCTTCAGTGTTCTCGAAGATTGACTTGCGTTCAGGCTACCATTAGTTGAAGATCAGGGCTGAGGATATTTCGAAGATAGCTTTTCGGAGAGATATGGGCATTGTGAGTTTCTGGTGATGTCATTTGGGCTTACCACTGCCCCTACTGCATTCATGCCTTTGATGAATGGCATCTTTAGGCCATTCCTTGACTCCTTTGTGATTGTTTTTATTGATGAAATCTTGGTGTATTCCAAGAGTAGCGAGGAGCATGAGAGCCATCTCGCACTGTACTTGGGTTGCTGAAGAAGAATAGTTTGTTTGCTAAGTTTTCGAAGTGCGAGTTTTGGTTGGGGTCAGTGGCATTTTTGGGCCACGTTATGTCTGAGGACGGGATCATAGTTGATCCTCAGAAGATTGAGGCTGTGAGAGATTGGGCGAGGCCCACTACTGTGACTGAGATCCGTAGTTTCGTGGGTTTGGGCAGTTACTACAGCCGATTTGTGAAGGGTTTGCAATCCATTTCTTCGTCATTTACCAGATTCACTCGGAAGGATGTTCCCTTCCCATTTCTCGATAGCTTTTCATGATGAGTTAGGTACCTGAGTGGATCTTAGTACAGCTTTCTACTCTAGACCGACAGGCAGTATGAGCGGGCCATTCTGATGCTCGACGATATGTTGAAGACTTGCGTTATAGACTTTGGTGGTCATTGGAATCAGTACTTGCCATTGGCAGAGTTTGCGTATTACAACAGTTATCACTTTAGTATTGACTTGGCGAATTTTGAGGCTTTGTATGGTAGGAGGTGTAGGTCTTCGGTTGGTTGATTTGATGCATTTGAGGTTCGACCTTGGGGTACAGACTTATTGAGAGAGTCTCTTGAGAAGGTGAGGGTCATCAGGCCAAGCTTTTGGCAGCTCAGAGTCGACATAAAATGCATGCGGATTGAAAGGTCTGAGGTTTAGAGTTCGCCGTTGGTGATCAGATTCTATTGAAGATTTCACCCATGAAGGGTGTTATGAGATTTGAGAAGAGAGATAAGTTGAGTCTGAGGTATAGTGAACCATTTTAGAACCTTGATCGTGTGGGCGATGTTGCTTATGAGTTGGCCTTGACACCACGCTTGGCAGGTATTTATCCAGTTTTTCATGTGTCTATGCTGAAGAAGTATCATGCCGATGGTACATATATTGTTCGTTGGGACTCGATATTGCTTAATGAGAATCTAACTTACGAGGAGGAGCCTATTGCTATTTTGGATAGACAGGTTCGAAAGTTGAGGTCTAAGGAGATAATTTATGTAAAGGTGCAATGGAAGCATCATCCTGTTGAATAGGCCACTTAGGAGACTGAGTCTGACATGCGTAGCCGATATCCTCAGTTGTTTGCCGACTCAGGTACTTTTCTGTTCTTTCCCTTCATCGCTCGAGGATGTGCGTGGTTTAATTGGTATATGATGTAACAACCCGTTTAGTCGTTATAGACTTTTAACCTTTTCCTGAACTTGTTTAGCTCACATTTGAACCGAGACGACTGTTGACACTCTTCCCGAGGTTTTTGGATATGATTTGGGTGACTTTGTGGGAAAATTGGGCTTAAAGCGAAAAGAGTTGACTCAAAGTTGACTTTTAGGTAAATGGACCTTTTTCGGGAATCCATCGATTCCAAGAGGTATGTATGGTCTTTTAGAACTTATGCATATATTTGGTTCGGCTCCCAAAGTGCAATAGTTATTTTGGGACTTGGGTTGGGAAGTTGGTTTTAAAGTATCGGGGGTTGACTCGATCAACGTGACATCCGTTAGAAATTCCAAGGCCACGAGTGCGTCGTAGCGTGTTTTTATGTATGTCTGCATATATGGTATGTGAGCTGATGGCCTCAGATGGTAGTCGGGATTTCGTGTTGAAATAGTGAAACTTGGAAATTCTAGTGTCTGAGTAGTGAAACTACTCCAGCGGTTACCCTGCTGCAATAGCGGCCATGTGCAAATTCTGGTGGACCACAGAAGCGGGACAGCTCAAGCGGGGCGCGGAAGTGGGTGACAGGTAGTTAGATTCATTAAATGAGTGTTAAAAGCCCTATGTCCTTCATTCATTACCACTCCGACTTTAGGGATTTTTAAGAGCATTCAAGGCTATTATTTATAGAAGATCATTGTGGTAAGGTCCTTTACCTTCCTTTCCTTTCCATGTTACATTATTCACCTTAGGAATCTATTAAGCATGCTAGTTTCCTTTAGAAATAGTGGATTAAGGGTTTTGTGGGTTCTTCATTCTAGGCTCTTAAATTTTGAATTATTGAGTGGGTTAGCTTCATTAAGCATGGAATTGATGATTAGAATCTATTATTGCATGATTCCTTCCTAATTAGTGGCTAATTTATGGAATTAGAAGTTAGGGTTTATACCCAAATTTGGGGGTTTTTCCTAGAATTTGAATTTAAGTGATTTGTTAGTTCTTCTAGCTTATAATTGATGGGAATTGATCACCTAGAACATTAATTTCATGTTGAGACCTATAGATCCTTTATTTCATCTTTTTAGTTCATAAAACCCATTCCATAGGTCGGGATTTGGGTCTTAAATAGAAGTAAGGATTGATGATGTTCTTGATTCTAATTTCACGATTCAGATATGATTAGACTTCCGTTATCTCGAGGATCAAAGGAAGGGAAAGACTAAGGTTTGACTTTTGGAGACTTTGCTGTTCGGCTCTCCAGGTAGGTTACGGTTTACCTTATGGTCAGACTTCGATTAGCGAAGCGTATGTTTAAACGATATTGTCGAAGAATGCATGTAAACCTTCGGGTATAAAGTTGGGTTGGATATTGTCTTAGGCTGGGCCTTGTTGTATGATTTGGGGGCTAGCCACCCTGTTGTGTTGTTGACTTATCTTGATCTGTTTACTTATTGGCTCGTTGAAACGTTTAGACATTTGGTATTTTGACTAGTGATTGATCTTGACTATGATATTGCGGTACTTTACTTTATTGATATTGAGATGAGAATTGTGATTCAATTGTGGCTTATTGTGTAGCCTTATTATTGATATTACTTGTGTGCCCCATGTGGTACTGTTGGGATTGAATTAGTTGATGATATTACATTGCATCGTATCCATACTCATTTCCCTGATACATTGATATTGCATGGTTATGGTACCGATGATGATAAGTGAGAGAGTGTAGCCTCCGAGGTCTTTGTCGGAGAGCGTAAAAGAGAGATAAGAGTTCGTGATCCGAGGTTATTTATCGGGTCAAAATGAGTGTACGTTATCCGAGGTCTCTTGCTAGGAACGATTGAGTGCTCGATTCTCGAGGTCTTTTGTCGGGATGGAGAGAGTGCTCATCGCTGAGGTTGTTGTCGGGATGAGTGGTACATGGACTTCGCGAGTCCCCTATAGGTTATGCTGCCGAGATGTGATGTTCTATTTTCGGAGTACATGTATACGGTGCATATGCATTGCATTCATCATACATACATTAGTGTATTGCATTGTACCTTTTGGTTTCTTGTGATATTATTGTGATATGGTTGTGATGTACTGGTTTGGATTGGTTGTACTGAGACTTGGCACAGTGCGGCTTGGATGCAATAACATCACAGTGGGGTTTAGATGCAATAACATATGTGAGGACTTGTTGTGATTTGATTGTGATGTACTGGTTCGTATTGGTTATACTGAGACTTGACATGGTTGGGTTTAGATACTATAACATAGGTTATGACTTGTACTGAAGATATGGATTCGTGTTGACTTGTACCTTGTTGTTTTACGTGTTTATCTTGCTTTATTGTCTTTATATACGTTAGCTAATCTTCGTCGGCCTATGATACCTACCAGTAATTGTTGTTTGTACTGACCTGCACTTGCTGCATTCTTTTATGAATGCAGAGTACCAGGTTGGATCCACTTCTACACCTTGTGGCTTATATTCGGGGATTGCTGATTCGAGTCTCTTCAGGGTGAGCATGAGGACGTTTGTTGCCCGAAGACTCTTCCTATTATTATGTCTTGCTTTTCATTCTGAGACATGATTTTGAGACTATTTATGTATTATTATTCTGACTTGTAATATTTAGTTTAGATGCTCTTGTATGACCAGACCAGATATTCAGACTTGTAGTATTTAGTTTAGATGCTCTTGTATGACCAGACTAGATACTGGGGTGGATTTCTGTTACACCTCGGAAAATTTTCCGTTGGTACGCAAGAGAATGAACTAGTAATGAATATGAGTGCATGATGTCCATGAGCAAGAAACGACGTTTGATGACCTTAGGCGAGATTTCGAAAGTATCCGATGTGAGATGAGGAAGTTGGCTAAGTTAAGATGAGATACAAGGTGAGCAATGCATGTGCATGGACGGGGGTGATTAAAATGAGAAGTCTAAAAAATATGGGAAGTTGCAGAATTGCAACTACCCAGTGGTCGTAAATTGCAAAATACGGACCGTAAATTGCTATACGGTCCGTAAACTGGCAGTCGTAAACTGCCATGCAAAAAGCTTCAGCTTTCTGCCCAGCCGAGAAATGGTAAAATACGACCAGCTTTACGGACCGTAAAGTGATTTACGGCCCGTAAACCATGGTCGTAAATCTCCATGAATGCAGCCTTAAGTTTCTGGTTCTGCTTAAGCTTAAAGACGACCAAGAGGGACGGTCCGTAAACTGAAATACGGACCGTAAACCTCCATGGACGACCATTGTTCACCCAGCACAAATTTTTCAATTCATTAAATATGAGGATCAAGACTTGTTTTATTTCATTTCCACATTACACCACTTCTCTCTAGAATCATCTCTCTACATTTATTTCATAAGTTTTCAAGGATTATAAGTCACCAACAACATAAACAAGTGAATCAAGTGTAAGCAAGCCATTAAATACCATTCAAGTCCAGAAATGCAAATGGAGGAAAACTAGGTTTGGCTCAAAGTGGGGTATTATCAACCAAAACTTGTTCCTATAACTTCTAAGGTAAGATTCATGATTTTTACATGATGTTTAAGGTATTGGAGAATTAAAATACATGGATTGTAGAAAATGTGGTCAACTAGGTCATGAATGGTGAATAGTGACATTTTGAGGAATAGTTTGAATTGAATTATGAATGTTGTTGTGTTACGATATGAATGTATTATAAATGGTACTAAGATCATGAACTCGACACTTTAGACGAATGGACGAAGTTGGAGGTCATGACCATAAATATGGGAGAATTAGAAGCAAATTGAGAAATCTAGATAATGTGGATGATGTGAAAGACTAATGGCCATTGTTATGATATTAATGAAGGTATAGACGCTAGCATTGGAAGGAAACTTGCAAGTGTAGAATAGTCCGACGAAAAGGTATGTAAGGCTAACCCTTCTTTCATAAGGCATGGTTCTTGGCCAAATTTCTAATTCCTCTATATGAGTATGTTGTATTCAAGTGATTGACATTCCGAGCTCATAAGCTCACGATCCTTAACATGTACTACGATTGTACTACGCCCCTCATATGACGAGTAAGCCTAAGATATGGATGTAGCAACAATGATGATGATAGTGATGACGATAATAATAATAATGATGCCAAAGGTGCCTACGGGCTATTATACTTATATGTGCCTATGAAGGGCTATAATGATACCCCGAGCTAATACCGCCGGGTAGGATATATTTATATGATTATGTATATAGTATGTATACGATTACGTAACGCGCGCACACCTCTGCAGATGGTACGGATAACCCTGATGCCTTGGTAGGGCCAGGTATGTATGATCTTGAGCCTTGGTTGGCCATGTATGTATGAAACACCGATCCTATAAGGTCGGGTATGCTATGTAAATGTTATGTATATGAAATGACTAAGTATATAATATGAATATGAATGTGATAAGACTATAAATACGAATGTTAGCACAATTATGGTACTAGAACTATTATAGAATACGGATGATGATGTATGCATACGAGTACGTATGAGGAATGGAAAGTCCCTACGAAAGGTAAGTAAGTGCCATGACGATGACATTATTGTCTCTCCTCCTACGCTATTTCTTCCGTTATGTATTATGCTTATATATATATCGATGTTGATCATGCTTTACATACTCAGTACATTCTTCGTACTGACGTCCTTTTGTTTGTGGACGCTGCGTCATGCCCGCAGGTGCACAGGGAGATAGGCTTGATCCATAGCTGCTTATCCAGAGATTGCATAGCAGAGCTCCATTTCTTTCGGAGCCGTAGCTTTTGGGTACTCATTCTTTTGTGTACATAATTATGGGCATAGCGGGGTCCTGTCCTGCTCATACGATATGTCATACTCTTAGAGGCTCATAGTCATGTGTATGTGGGTAGAGATGTTCGACCATGTCGGCCCATGTTTTGGATATCTTTTGTTGGCCTCGTCGGCCTTGTACTTATGATGTGGCATAGATGCCTATGATATGTTAAATGATGATGGTCGTCTAATGGGATCAATATGTTTAAAAATAATAAAAAAAAGCACGAATTGACTTATGGTTCACCTAGATGTTATGTTATGTACGATAAGGGGGTGCCCGGGTGGGGTAGCACCGGGTGCTCGTCGCGGCCCCCTAGCTGGGTCGTGACAAAAGTGGTATCAGAGCCAGGTTCAGTCCTAGGATGTGTCTACGAGCCGTGTCTAGTAGAGTCTTTGTTATGGGTGTGTTGCGCGCCACACTTATAAACATGAAGCTGCGGACATTTTAGGAATAAATGACCTTCTTTCTTCATAAGAATCGTGCGATAGAGCTATGATGTAAGAAATTCTTGTTCCTAAATCATGTGTTGTGTATTTCAGAGATGCCTAAAAAGAAAAAGGCTACAGCAGCCCAAAAGGGCAAGACGGTGGTACAAAAGTGGGCTGAAAGAGCACCGCCACCGGTAGTAGAGGAAGATGAGTCCCAGAGTGCGGCTCAATCTCAGTCCTCCCAGACAGTGCCTATTACCGAGGAGCACGTGGGAGCCTCAGCCCCAGCTCCAGCTCCTCCACCGAATGCTTCGGGCCAAGATGTGAGAGAGGCCATTAATTTGTTGACTCAGTTGGTTGCGGCCCAGACTCAGAGGCCAAGCGCAGGGCACGGTGACAGGGCTGTTAGTGCAAGGGCCCGTGACTTCATTGCTTTGAAACCCCCGGAATTCTTTGGGTCGAAACCGGAGAAGGATCCTCAGGACTTCATTGATGGTATGTTGAGGACGCTCCGATTGATACATGCTTCAGACACCGAGTCGGTGGAGCTAGCGTCGTATAGATTGAGGGACGTCTCAATCCAGTGGTATACGGTTTGGATGGCTTCACGGGGAGCCAATGCACCTCCGCCGGTATGGCAAGAGTTTGTCGATGCTTTTCTCCGTCATTACATGCCTCCAGAAGTTCGGCGAGCTAGGCCCGATAAATTCTTGAATTTGAGGCAAGGTAACATGAGTGCTACAGAGTATAGTCTCCGCTTTAACTCCTTGGCTAGGTATGCTTCGGCCATGGTAGCGGATATGGGCGATCGAGTGCACCGATTTGTGAAAGGCCTAGGGCCACACTTGATGGATAAATGCTTGACTGCGTCCCTTCAGGATGGCATGGATATTGCACGCATTCAGGCACATGCTCAGGAATTAGAGGAACACTTACAGCAGCGGAGGAATGAACGGGAGCAAGATAGGGGACATAATAAGAGGGCTAGACCTTCGGGTTCGAGGGGCTAGTCCAGAGGCGGACACATGCAGCAGTTTCCCAGCCATTCCGGCTATTCCATGACCAGTCCACCTCCACGGTTTTCAGGCCAAGGCCTTGATAGATCTGTTCGTTCAGGGCCGAGTCAGAGTTATTCAGGGTCCTAGTTCAGAGGTGATTCAGGCCAGTCAAGGCCGCCTGTGCCACGATGTTCCCAGTGTGGGAAGTCGCATTGGGGTCAGTGCCGATTGGGTTCAGATTTTTGCTATTCATGTGGTCGACCGGGCCATATTATGCGTGATTGCCCCTCAGTGCATGGTAGAGGTAGGACCCAACCATCAGGGTCGGTAGCCGGATCTTCGACATCAGTACGCCCTACGGGGCCAGGTTCACATGCGCCAGTCGGCCATGGTACAATTAGAGGCAGAGCTCCCAGTACTAGCGGTTCTCAGCACCGTATTTATGCTTTGGCTGGACGCCAAGATCTTGAGTCTTCTCCTGACGTGGTCACAGATATATTATCGGTATTCTCTCATGATGTATATGCTTTGATTTATCCGGGATCTACATTGTCTTATGTTACTCCATACATTGCGGGTCGATTTATAGTCGAGCCGGAGTCGATCAAACCTTTTGAGGTGTCCACGCCCGTTGGCGAATCGGTGATAGCTAGCCGAGTGTATAGAGGTTGTGTAGTCATGATTTGTGGCCGTCGTACCATGATTGATTTGCATGAGCTAGAGATGGTAGATTTTGATGTCATTATGGGCATGGATTGGTTGGCTTCTTGTTATGCCAATTTTGATTGTAGAATGAAGATGGTTCGTTTCCAATTTTCGGGAGAACCAGTCTTAGAATGGAAAGGAAATACGGCATCACCAAAAGGTAGGCTTATTTCCTATCTAAAGGCAAGGAAGATGATCACGAAAGGGTGCATTTATCACCTAGTGCGAGTTCAAGATGTAGAAACTGAGTCGCCGACTCTTCAGTCAGTTCCGGTAGTGAACGAATTTCCGAATGTGTTCCCGGAAGAGCTTTCAGGCCTTCCTCCCGAGCGAGAGATCGATTTTGCGATTGATGTGTTGCCAGACACTAAACCCATATCTATTCCTTCCTATAGAATGGCACCCACAGAGTTGAAAGAGTTGAAGGAGCAATTGAAAGACTTGCTTGAAAAAGGCTTCATTAGGCCTATTTCGTCCCCGTGGGGAGCGCCCGTACTGTTTGTTCGAAAGAAAGATGACTCCTTGAGAATGTGCATCGATTATCGGCAATTAAATAAAGTGACGATTAAGAACAAGTATCCTCTCCCGAGGATCGATGACTTATTTGATCAATTGTAAGGTGCCAAGTGGTTTTCAAAGATTGATTTGAGGTCTGGGTATCATCAAGTGAGAGTCAGGGAAAGAGATATCCCTAAGACGGCCTTCAGAACAAGATACGGTCACTTCGAGTTTCGAGTGATGTCGTTTGGGTTAACTAATGCCCCGACAGTGTTTATGGACCTAATGAACAATGTATTCAGACCTTTTCTGGATCTATTTGTAATTGTATTCATCGACGACATCTTATTGTATTCTAGATCCGAGGACGAGCATGCGGATCATTTGCGAATTGTCCTTGGAGTTCTTCGAGCTCGAGAGTTCTTAGCAAAATTCTCCAAGTGTGAGTTTTGGTTGAACTCGGTATCATTTCTGGGCCATATCGTTACAGACGATGGTATTCGAGTGGATAGCCAAAAGATCGAGGCCGTGAAGACTTGGCCAAGGCCCACGACTCCTACGGAGGTTCGTAGCTTTTTGGGCTTAGCAGGATATTACAGAAGATTTGTTGAGGGTTTTTCTTCTATTTCCGCGCCACTCACCAAGTTGACTCAGAAGTCAGCTAAGTTTCAATGGACAGATGCTTGCGAGCGTAGTTTCCAAGAGTTGAAAGAACGATTGACTTCAGCCCCAGTCTTGACACTTCCAGAGGGATTGGAAGTATATGTTATTTATTGTGATGCTTCAGGCATCGGGCTAGGCTGTGTATTGATGCAAAATGGTAAGGTGATTGCGTATGCTTCTAGACAATTACGAAAACATGAACAGAACTATCCAACCCACGATTTAGAATTTGCCGCAGTGGTCCATGCATTAAAGATATGGCGACATTATTTATATGGTGTCCATGTGGATGTTTATACAGATCATAAGAGCCTTCAATATATGTTCAAGCAGAAAGAGTTGAATTTGCGACAACGACGATGGTTGGAGTTGCTAAAGGATTACGATGTTGATATCTTGTATCACCCTGGAAAGGCTAACGTTGTGGTTGACGCTCTTAGCCGCAGATCCATGGGAAGTCTAAGTGATGTACGACCAGAAAAGAAAGAGATGGCCCGTGAGCTTCAACAGTTAGAGAGCCTAGGAGTTCGAGTAGTGGACTCAGGTAGCAGCGGAGCTACTATTCAGAATTCAGCAGTTTCATCGCTAGTAGCAGAAGTAAAAGAGCGACAATATGAGGATCCCATGCTAATGCAGTACAGAGATATACTCCCTCAGAAGGAGGAGTCATCATTTGATATTTCGGAAGACGGAGTTCTCCGATGTCGCGGCAGGTTATGTGTTCCTGATGTGGTAGGTCTACGTCACCAAATATTGAGGGAAGCTCATTGTTCCCGTTACTCCGTTCACCCCGGAGCGACGAAAATGTATCATGATCTTAAGTCTATATATTGGTGGAATAGGATGAAGAAAGACGTAGCGGAATTTGTAGCTCAATATCCTAATTTCCAACAAGTGAAGATCGAGCACTAAAAGCCGGGTGGCTTGTTGCAAGCTATAGAAATCCCGACATGGAAGTGGGAAGTGATTAATATGGACTTCATCACAGGGTTACCCCGTTCTCGACGTAAATATGATTCTATATGGGTGATCTTGGATAGACTCACAAAGTCAGCGCATTTCTTACCAGTCAGAACGACCTATATGGCAGAAGATTATGCCAAGCTTTATCTTAAAGAGATAGTGAGACTCCATGGCGTTCCGGTATCTATTATCTCCGATAGAGGGATTCAGTTTACAGCTAAGTTTTGGGAGTCTTTCCAAGAGGGTTTAGGGACCCAAGTGCGCCTTAGCACGACGTTTCACCCACAGACCGATGGGCAGGCCGAACGTACCATTCAGACTCTTGAAGATATGTTGCGACCATGTATGTTAGATTTTGGAGGAAATTGGGATGATCATTTGCCACTCATTGAATTTGCTTACAATAATAGTTACCATTCCAGCATTCAAATGGCACCGTATGAAGCTCTATATGGGCGAAAGTGTAGATCCCCAATTGGGTGGTTTGAAACCGGAGGAACTAAGTTGATAGGGCCAGACTTGGTCCAGCAAGCAATAGAGAAAGTTAAGCTCATACAAGATCGGTTGCTAGCGGCTCAAAGTCGTCAAAAGTCCTATGCGGATAATCGTCGAAGAGACTTAGAGTTCGAAGTGAAAGATTGGGTATTCTTGAAAGTGTCGCCGATGAAGGGCGTAATGAGATTTGGCAAAAAGGGGAAGCTCAGTCCCCGGTATATTGGGCCATACGAAATTGTACGTAAGATAGGCAAAGTGGCCTATGAGTTAAATCTACCTCCAGACTTGGAGTCAGTTCATCCAGTATTTTATGTTTCGATGCTTCGGAAATGTGTTGGAGATCCTACTAGGATCGTCCCAGTGAATGATGTGCAAGTAACAGAGAAATTGACTTATGAAGAGATACCCATTGCTATACTAGATAGGCAAGTACGTAGACTTAGAAACAAAGAAGTGGCCTCAGTTAAGGTCTTATGGAGGAACAACAATCGAGGGGAAATGACGTGGGAATCAGAAGAGAGTATGCGATCCAAATACCCATATCTATTTCAGCCCTTGGAAGAAGTACAAAATGAGACGTCGAGATCATAAGGTATGCATGTTTTACTTTTATGCTTTTGGGTTGTGTGTGGCCAATTTTTATGTTATTATTTAGTGGCCCCGTGTGGCATCGATATTATGGGCCGTTGTGGCAGGATGGCAGTGCCATAATGTAGGGGAAACTCTGGCGAAATTTTTATAGAATCCCCGAAGACTTTAACATTCGAGGACGAATGTTCTTAAGGGGGGCAGAATGTTACACCTCGGAAACTTTTTCGTTGGTACGCAGAAGAATGAACTAGTGATGAATATGAGTGCATGATGTCCATGAGCAAGAAACGACGTTTGATGACCTTAGGCGAGATTTCGAAAGTATCCGATGTGAGACGAGGAAGTTGGCTAAGTTAAGATGAGATACAAGGTGAGCAATGCATGTGCATGGACGGGGGTGATTAAAATGAGAAGTCTAAGAAATATGGGAAGTAGCAGAATTGCAACTGCCCAGTGGTCGTAAATTGCAAAATACTGACCGTAAATTGCTATACGGTCCGTAAACTGGCAGTCGTAAACTGCCATGCAAAAAGTTTCAGCTTTCTGGCCAGCCGAGAAATGGTAAAATACGACCAGGTTTACGGACCGTAAAGTGATTTACGGCCCGTAAACCATGGTCGTAAATCACCATGCATGCAGCCTTAAGTTTCTGGTTCTACTTAAGCTTAAAGAAGACCACGAGGGACGGTCCGTAAACTGAAATACGGACCGTAAACCTCCATGGACGACCATTGTTCACCCAACACAGATTTTTCAATTCATTAAATATGATGATCAAGACTTGTTTTATTTCATTTCCACATTACACCACTTCTCTCTAGAATCATCTCTCTACATTTTGTTTCATAAGTTTTCAAGGATTATAAGTCACCAACAACATAAACAAGTGAATCAAGTGTAAGCAAGCCATTAAATACCATTCAAGTCAAGAAATGCAAATGGAGAAGAACTAGGGTTTGGCTCAAAGTGGGGGTATTATCAACCAAAGCTTGTTCCTACAACTTCTAAGGTAAGATTCATGATTTTTACATGATGTTTAAGGTATTGGAGAATTAAAATACATGGATTGTAGAAAATGTGGTCAACTAGATCATGAATGGTGAATAGTGACATTTTGAGGAATAGTTTGAATTGAATTATGAATGTTGTTGTGTTACGATATGAATGTATTATAAATGGTACTAAGATCATGAACTCAACACTTTAGACGAATGGACGAAGTTGGAGGTCATGACCATAAATATGGGAGAATTATAAGCAAATTGAGAAATCTAGATAATGTGGATGATGTGAATGACTAATGGCCATTGTTATGATATTAATGAAGGTATAGACGCTAGCATTGGAAGGAAATGTGCAAGTGTAGAATAGTCCGACGAAAAGGTATGTAAGGCTAACCCTTCTTTCATAAGGCATGGTTCTTGGCCAAATTTCTAATTCCTCTATATGAGTATGTTGTATTCAAGTGATTGACATTCCGAGCTCATAAGCTCACGATCCTTAACATGTACTACGATTGTACTACGCTCCTCATATGACGAGTAAGCCTAAGATATGGATGTAGCAATAATGATGATGATAGTGATGACGATAATAATAATAATGATGCCAAAGGTGCCTACGGGCTATTATACTTATATGTGCCTATGAAGGGCTATAATGATACCCCGAGCTAATAACGCCGGGTAGGATATATGTATATGATTATGTATAAAGTATGTATACGATTACGTAACGCGCGCATACCTCTGCAGATGGTACGGATAACCCTGATGCCTTGGTAGGGCCAGGTATGTATGATCTTGAGCCTTGGTTGGCCAAGTATGTATGAAATACCGATCCTATAAGGTCGGGTATGCTATGTAAATGTTATGTATATGAAATGACTAAGTATATAATATGAATATGAATGTGATAAGACTATAAATACGAATTTCAGCACCATTATGGTACGAGAACTATTATAGAATACGGATGATGATGTATGCATACGAGTACGTATGAGGAATGGAAAGTCCCTACGAAAGGTAAGTAAGTGCCATGACGATGACATTATTGTCTCTCCTCCTACGCTATTTCTTCTGTTATGTATTATGCTTATATATATATCGATGTTGATCATGCTTTACATATTCAGTACATTCTTCGTACTGACGTCCTTTTGTTTGTGGATGCTGCGTCATGCCCGCAGGTGCACAGGGAGACAGGCTTGATCCATTGCTGCTTATCCAGAGATTGCATAGCAGAGCTCCATTCCTTTCGGAGCCGCAGCTTTTGGGTACTCATTCTTTTGTGTACATAATTATGGGCATAGCGGGGTCCTGTCCCGCTCATACGATATGTCATACTCTTAGAGGCTCGTAGTCATGTGTATATGGGTAGAGATGTTCGGCCATGTCGGCCCATGTTTTGTATATCTTTTGTTGGCTTCGTCGGCCTTGTACTTATGATGTGGCATAGATGCCTATGATATGTTAAATGATGATGGTCGTCTAATGGGATCAATATGTTTAACGATAAAAAAAAAAGCAGGAATTGACTTATGGTTCACCTAGATGTTATGTTATGTACGATAAGGGGGTGCCCGGGTGGGGTAGCACCGGGTGTTCGTCGCGCCCCCCTAGCCGGGTCGTGACAATTTCTTTTACTTCCGCACTTCTTTATATTATATTGTGAGACTTACTTTATTTTACTTTCTTCCACAGTTTTCTATTATTGTGAATGTTGAGTTAAGGGTTCGCCTACCGAGGTGGGAAAGGTAGGTTCCCGCATGACTTAGTGGAATTGGGTCGTGACAAGTTGGTATCAGAGTCCTAGGTTACCCGGTCTATAATACAAGAGCGTGTCTAGTAGTGTCTCGTGGATCAGCACGATGAGCTCCGTACTTATCTGCAAGAAGCTATAGGACATTCAGGAAACTTCACTTTCTTTCATTCTTTCGTGTTACTTTATTCTAATTGGTATTTGGAACAATCGAATTGGTATCTGATTCTTATCTCTTCTCTCACAGATGGTGAGGACTCGAGCCGATACCTGAGATCATGTACCGGAGCCCGCAACTCGGCTGACACAAGGGACGTGCGACAGTTAGACGATGTGATTGAGCTAGAGGCAGCCAGGCTGCACCCGTCTGGGGCAGGGCGCCTGCGGCAGGGCAGCGGAGCCTGCGGTAGGGCAGCAGCGTGCGAGATCTCCGTCGCTAGAGCCTGAGGTTCAGCATGTTTGAGACCAGGCCATCGGGGATTATGTGGCTCCAGCACGGGCACACCCTGAGTCCACTTCAAAGCAGATTATGCAGTATACTATGACTAGTGATGGAGCGCAGACCCTTGAGCAGAGGCGGACCCATGCAGCGCATCTTGCTGTGGTTGTAGCTCCACCGATGGATGTAGTGCCAGCCCCAAGAGATGACCTTAGACCCATGGCTGGCCCTGTTATGACCTTGACCGATCAGGAGCTAGTAAGGAGATTCAGGAAGATGGATCCGCCGAGATTCGCTGGTACTTCTGGAGAGGATGCATATGAGTTTATATTGGACCTGCACGAGTTGTTGCACAGGATGGGGATTGTTGAGACCCACAGAGTCGATTATGTGTCATACCAGTTTCGTGAAGACGCGAAGACCTTGTGGAGGTATTTTATTACTTGCAGACTTGAGGGTTCTCCTCCAC
This sequence comes from Lycium barbarum, assembly GCF_019175385.1. NCBI lineage: Eukaryota > Viridiplantae > Streptophyta > Magnoliopsida > Solanales > Solanaceae > Lycium > Lycium barbarum. Next base: position 30,965,966 of record NC_083337.1, read on the forward strand.
TTACTTGGACACAGTTTTATCGAGCCTTCCTTAAGAAGTATGTGCCACGGGCCTTGAAAGAGGCACACAGAGACGAGTTCCTCCACTTGCAGTAGAGGAGATTGTCCATTAATGCTTATGTGACTCGCTATTTACATTTGGCTCGTTATTCAGCACCCCTGATTCCTACTGAGCCTGAAAGGATTCGGCGATTTGTTGGTGTTCTTGCTACTTCTCTTCAGATCCCATGCCTTCAGTTTGAGGCCATGGGTGCTTCCTTCCAGTCCATTATTGAGCATGCTTTCTTAGTCTAGGCGGTCAAAGCCTGCGCATGTGGAGGGGTTAGTGAGAAGAGGCAGCGACAGTTTGGGGGTTATAGTGGTTTCAGCTCGAGGGGCGCCGGACTGTCTACTTGGCAGTATCAGTCCTATTCCGGCCACCCTGTGCAGTCAACATTTTAGGCTTCTTCTATTAGACTATCTAGGTAGAGAGCTTTTGAGAGCCCATTTTCTCGACCAGCAAACAGAGTTGAGAGAGCTTAAGGAACAGTTACATGATTTATTGAGCAAGCGGTTCATTAGACCGAATGTCTTCCCATGGGGTGCTCCTGTGTTGTTCGTAAAGAAGAAAGATTGTTCTATGAAGATGTGCATCGATTATAGCTAGCTGAACAAGGTTACTATTCCTAATAAGTGTCCCACGCCTTGTATTGATGATTTATTTGACCAACTTCAGGGTGCTTCAGTATTCTCGAAGATTGACTTGCGTTCAGGCTACCATCAGCTGAAGATCAGGGCTGAGGTTATTCTGAAGACAGCTTTTCGAATGAGATATGGGCATTATGAGTTTCTGGTGATTTTATTTGGGCTTACCAATGCCCCGACTACATTCATGACTTTGACGAATGGCATCTTCAGGCCTTTCCTTGACTTCTTTGTGATTTTGTTTATTGATGACATCTTGGTGTATTCAAAGAGTAGAAAGGAGCATGAGAGCCATCTTCGCACTGTACTTGGGTTGTGGAAGAAGAATAGTTTTTTTGCTAAGTTTTTGAAGTGCGAGTTATGGTGGGAGTTAGTAGCGTTCTTGGGCCACGTTGTCTTTAAGGATGGGATCATGGTTGATCCTTAGAAGATTGAGGCTGTGAGAGATTAGGCGAGGCCCACTACAGTGATCGAGATCCGTAGTTTGTAGGTTTGGCCAGTTACTACCGCCGATTTGTGAAGGGTTTCACTTCGATTTCTTCGTCATTGACCAGGTTGACTCAGAAGAATGTTCCCATCCAGTGGTCCGATGATTGTGAGGAGAGTTTTCAAAAGCTCAAGTCCCTTTTGACTTCAGCCCTGATTCTAGCATTACCCGTGGAGGGTAAGGATTTCTCAGTTTATTGTGATACATCTCGTGTCGGTTTGGGTGTTGTTTTGATGCGGGAGGGTAGAGTCATAGTTTGTGCTTCCGGTCAGTTAAAGATCCATGAGAGGAATTACCCTACCCATGATTTTGAGTAGTTAGCTTCGGTTTTTGCTTTGAAGATCTGGAGGCTTTACTTGTTTGGTGTCCATTGTGAAGTTTTCACCGATCACTGTAGCCTTCAGCACGTGTTCACCCAGAGAGATCTTAATTCCAGGCCGCGCCGATGGATGGAGCTCCTGAAGGACTACGACATCTCTATTCTTTATCATCCAGGGAAAGCCAATATTATTGCTAATACCTTGAGTCGCAAGACCACTAGTATGGGGAGTTTAGCCCGTTTGGTTGTTTCCGAGGATCCGTTGGCCATGGAGGTTCAGACAGTGGCCAACAGTGTATCTTGATATTTCATCTCCAGGAAGAGTTTTAGCTTGTGTAGAGGCGAGATCTTCTTTGTTAGATCAGATCAGGACTCATCAGTTGGAGGATGCTCAGTTGAGCATGATTCGAGATAGGGTTCTGAGAGGTGAGTCCAAGGAGGCTATGATTGATTCTAAGGGTGCTTTGAGGATTAAGGGGCGCGTGTGCGTTCCTCGTGTTGGTGACTTGATTCATTTATTTTGACTGAGGCCCATAGCTCTTGATATTCCATTCATCCGAGAACGACTAAGATGTATAATGATTTGAGGTAGCATTACTGGTGGCACCGATTGAAAAAGGACATAGCTAATTTTGTGGCTAAGTGTGGTAATTTTCAGCAAGTTAAGTATGAGCACCAGTGACCAGATGGTATACTTCAGAGGATGCCCATTACCGAGTAGAAGTGGGAAGTGATTTCCATGGATTTTATTGTGGGTCTTTAGGTAAGTTTGATTCGATTTGGGTGATAGTTGATCGGTTGACTAAGTCCACTCATTTTATTCCAGTTCAGGTTTCTTATTCTGCGAAGGAATTACCCAAGCAGTACATTAGTGACATTATGAGATTACATGGGGTTCCCATTTCTATCATATCTGATCGGGGTACTATCTTCACTTCTCATTTTTGGATAGCTTTTCATGATGAATTGGGTACCCGAGTGGATCTTAGTATAGCTTTCCACCCCCAGACCGATGGGCAGTCCTAGCGAACCATTCAGATGCTCGAGGATATGTTGAGGGCCTGCGTTTTAGGCTTTGGTGGTCATTGGAATCAGTACTTTCCATTGGCAGAGTTTGCGTATTACAACAGTTATCACTCTAGTATCGACATGGCGCCTTTTGAGGCTTTGTATGGTAGGAGGTGTAGATCTTCGGTTGGTTAATTTGATGCATTCGAGGTTCGACCTTGGGGTACGGACTTATTGAGAGTGTCTCTTGAGAAGGTGTGGGTCATTCAGGCTAAGCTTTTGGCTGCTCAGAGTCAACAGAAGATGTATGCGGACTGGAAGGTCCGAGATTAAGAGTTCGCTGTTAGTGATCAGGTTGTATTGAAGATTTTGACCCATGAAATGTGTTATGAGATTTAGGAAGAGAAGTCAGTCGAGTATGAGGTATATTGGGCCATTTGAGATCCTTGATCGTGTGGGCGATGTTACTTATGAGTTGGCCTTGCCACCAGGCTTGGTCGGCATTCATCCAGTTTTTCATGTGTCTATGCTGAAGAAGTATCATGCTTATGTTGTTCGTTGGGACTCAGTATTGCTTGATGAGAATTTGACTTGCGTGCCTATTGCGATTTTGGATAGGTAGGTTCGAAAGTTGAGGTCTAAGAAGATACCTTATGTGAAGGTGCAATAGAAGCATCATCCTGTTGAGGAGGCCACTTCGGAGACTGAGTCCGACATGAGTAGCCGATATCCTCAGTGGTTTGCCAACAAGTACTTTTCCTTTCTTTCCCCTCGAGCGACGGTTTAATTTGTATATTATGTAACGACCTATTTGGTCGTTATATCCTTTTAAGTACTTTTAACCCTTTTCCGAGCTTGTTTAGCTCACATTGGACCCGAGGGGATTGTTACTGTTTGCTTTTACGCGGGTTTAGGGCATAAAAGTGATCTGAGGTTGTTTGTGCTCTAAATTGGATATTTAGTGTTTTAGAGTCGCCACCTAATTTATTCAAAAGGAAAATTAGGAAAACCGGGTTAAAGATGTTTTTCAAACCGATAAAAAGTCTTTTTTGGACTAGAGATCACGGTAAGGGTTCCGGTGATCCCCTAGGTAAGGGTTTCGGTGATCCCTTAGGGAAGGTTTTATGCACGCTGGTATTAAGGATCCATAGAATACGATTGACCTACGAGCTTCACTGTAGGGTTTATTTATTTGCTGATATGTTTAAAGTTTTCTGCAACATATAGCATCTTTATATTCATATCATCATGTTATTTAGAAATATTTTGGCAAAAAGTCCCCTTATAAATAAGGGGGTTTTGGTTTGAAAATCCACGCAAGTGTTCAGCTCTCTTCGTTTCAAGACTAGGACGCACCCAGAATCGCACCCGAGTAGATTCGCTACTATTCTAGTCTTAACGGAATGGGTTTAATACTTACAGGTTTTTATACTTATAAAAGATGGGGTATTATTCCCGGTTTTGTTATATATATATATATAAAAGTCCATTTTTATTAAGTCCAATTTCTAGTGAAGCCCAATAAGTCAAAACTACAGTCCATCAAACCTTAAATTCTAGCCCAATGTCAAATTCACGGCCCAATATTGTTTCAGTCCACAAAAGCCAAGTGTTTTAGTCCAATTCACATAAATAGGTAGGCCTCCCAAATCCATTTTTTGTACCGTGTAAAGTCCCAAATTTCCAGTTTCAGTCTAAAGGTGAAATCCAATTTTTTTGGCCTAAATTTCATCAAGTCTAAAGATCAAAAAATGTGTCCAGTTTTCCAAGCTCAAAAACATTTGGTTTTCGGGGTCCAAATTTGCAGACTTCCAGGTCCAAAGCAACCAAGTTATACTACCATACTTTGTCTAAAAAAAATCCATTGTCAGCAAACCATTTTCATGTGCTAAAGCCAGTTTTTGCCATAACCATTTTGTCTTTCAATGACCAAATTAACGTGAGAAAAACTCTAAATTGTTGACAATCTTAGTATTATAAAATACTATTGTTATCCATCTCAAAATCAGTTTGTCAAATGGTCCGAAATTCATTTCTCCTTACTTAGCCAAATATCCATTTTTTTTCTTCAGAAAATCAATCTTTAAACCCAAGTTTGAGAAAATATTTGTCACGCCCCAAATCTAGAGCGGCGTGACCGGCACTCGGTGCCAAACTAAGCCCGAGAGAACCACTCTAAATCTGAAACTCAGATAAGGCCTACCTGTACACAGACAATACCAACAAGCCTGCGAGGCCGCAATCTAGACATATATATATATATATATATATATATATATATATATATATATATAAATGCTGACTATCTCGTCTGTACTGGGCACACACACACCAAAAATTATACACAACTGAGCAAGACAATGAGGCTGCTATGTATGCTGTACAACAAAAAATGAGAGCTGACAAAGATGCTTAACATCCCAACTACATACAACTGTCTACAGACCTCTAGAGAGCACGAGCTATAGAAGGGACAGGACAAGGCCCCGTCATTCCCTATATATATGTCAAAATAGCATACCAAAAGGGACTGCAACTCCAAATCAAGTGAAGCGCCCTGACTGTAGTTGAGTAGAAGACCTGTTGAGCTGGATCGTCTGTCTGGCTACCTGAACCTGCGGGCATGAACACAACACCCCCAAGTAAAAGGGACGTCGGTACGAAACAATGTACTGATTATGTAAGGCAATGGAATAACAAAAACTCAACTGAAAATAATGCAATCTGGAGGCCAAAGAATGCCCTGAAAATCTCACCTGGCCTGTCTCATATGAAATGCAATATAACACTATTATATATCTCACTGACCAAGGGGCCAGGTAACTAAAAATTCTCACTGACCCGTCAGCCAGGCAATCTGTCTCACTGACCTATAGGCCAGACCCAAGTGGCCAGGCTAAAGAAATATATATATATATATATATATATATATATATATCATGCAATATGTCATGCATATGCTGAAAACACTGATACTGTGACATGTCTCTTCTGTCTCTATATAAACTCAAGGACAGGGGGAGGGGATATGGCCCCTCAAAAAGAATAACATAACACTTGAAAACTAAGAAACAATATGACAAGCTCTATTTTGACAAATCTCTAGTCATAAAGTTCATTACGCTCTCACCATATATGAAATCATGCCAAGAAAAGAAGGAACAACCTTAACATACCTGGAAGCTTACTTCTCGACTTTCCAACTTACTTTCTGTCTTGCAATCTACATAAGATCATTTGTAGTCTCATAATCTACATATAAAACCATTCATACTATTGTTATGCTCATCATCATATACCTTTTTTAAACCTAATGAAATTTCTTTAAAATCTGCCAAAATTCGGGCAGCATCTCCCCTGTTTATATGTTACATCCGACATTTTTCGCTTATTCGAAAAATTCAAGATAAATTGACTTGTGATGAATAAGGCCACAATTGGAACTTACTTGGTATGAATGTGTAGGTCATGAATTCAATGGTGTGGAATTACGAAAGGTGGCCAAGGGCAAAATTGGAATTTTGGAAACTTGCCTTATGAATTACAAGATGTAACCACCAAATTGGGCTCAACAAAATTAATAAAATGAGGCCCAATAAGAGAGGCCCAACCGGCCACAACCTTTTGACCCAAGCCATGGATTAATTAATTTCCATGTGGACTTATAAGATCATACTTATCCAAAGAAGGTTCAAGAAAAATCAAAAGAAAACAAGAACAAAAGAGAAGAGCATTTCGGGTGGAAGAGAAAGAGAGAAAAAGAAAAGAAAGAAAAAATTTGGGAGCCAAATCCTTGGTTTAAAAATCAAATTTTTGTGGGAATATTACTAAGTGCAAAGCCCTCTACAACTTGGTACAATTAGTTTGGCAAGAGGACAACTTTGTAGCAAGTGGAAAACTTGAAGAAAAGGTAAGGATTTTACCATTTTTATGCCATGAAATGTATGTATGTATGTTGTAGTGTGTGGAAATGAAAGAAAAGTATGGAAATTTTGTGTGTTGGAAGTGCTTGTGTTTGGGCCGTGAGTATGCTTATGTTGCATGGTTTTGGTGACTTGAATTCATGTTAGAATCTAGTGTATTATGGTAGGAATTGTATTAGAAATGAAAGTGGAAGTTAAGAATTTTAAGGGGGTGGCCGTGAGCATGGTTAGTCATGGAAGGTTGATGAATTGATTTTATGTAGTAGGTTGCATGTCATTTTAATGCATGGAATGTGAATTAAATCTTGTTAGTATGTTAAGGGTGGTTATGGAAAAATGGTTATTAAGTTGTTGTAAGAAAACATACAACTTTGTTATGGTTTATGTAAAAATGGAAATGAAAGTATCAAGAGGCAAATTATGATTATTGTTGATGAATTTGGAAGATGGAAATGTATAATTAACTTGTATGTTGAAAGTTAGGAAAAATTGGATAAGTAGTGGCTTAATGGAAAGTTGGTATGTTTTGGATATCTTGTGTATATTGTGTGGAAATGGTATGATATGCCTCCGACGTATGTTGTGATGATTTGATGGTTGATGAATATGAAAATGATAAGTTTGGTTTGGAAATGTAAGTTTGAAACAAAAGATGTTTCGTTATGTCGAAAGATGGCTAGTGATGCCATAGTGTATGTTTTAATGTCTATTGTTGTTTTGATGTCATTCTGGGTTGTTGTGTTGATGAATTGAGCCGAGCTAAGTCTCGGGGATGTCTTATATACAGAGGAAATGCTGCCGAAATTTCGGTAGGCAAGTATGTGTTAAGTTGGATTATTGAAAAGTTTGAAACTAACAAATGGTAAACTTGACCATTTCTAGATTTTTGACGAAATTGGGATTGACGCCAAGCGAGCGTAAGGCGCTATCGAGGTATGTGGAGCCTTTCCCTTTGTTCTTAGGCATGTTCTGGATGTGATAGGCTCGGCCGCGAGCCTTAAGTACGACTCCGTTCCCCGGAATTCGAGACGGAAAACCGCTCCAATTCCTTCAATTCATTTGAAGCTATTTTCTTGCAAATTGCCTTTAAAGTGAGTTTTTGTACAAAACCTCCCTAAACGGAGTCGGAACACTTCCAAACGATTATGGATGACCTCATAAGGTCTATTAGCGATAATTTACATATGTTGCCTCGAGTTGGTCCGAGGCGGGCCCACAAGGCCCGATATCTTCTGTAATACTTTAAATACTTCCCTTTTGTCCGATTTTCTCAGAAAACAATTGAACTATTATTTTGATTATGATACAACTATTTTTATGCAATTCTTACAAAATGATTTCTGAACATCTGAGAATCTGATTCTGCTAATAATCTGTCGTGCCTTCCCAAGTAGGATATAGGCGCGTACTATGCATACTATCTGGATACTCTGATTTTGACTCGCCGTTTGGCACCCTTCAGTCTGATTGAGTCTGTATGTTGAGTCTGTATGTAAGTAGTTTCTCATTTATCGGTTCGTGTCTGTCTCAATGCATTCCTTCACTGCGTCCCGGGCCAGGTTCTGTTATCGTGCATATTTCTCTACATTGTTCACCGCGTCCCTCGGCGTGCGGGCCGGGATCTGTAAGTCTGTATGACATTATGATTTGTGTATGGGGATGGCGGCCAGGATGGCATATGATCTGATCTGATTCTGTCTGTCCACCGCGTCCCGTACTAAGAGGGTCGGGTTCTGTTACCGCGCCCCCAGACAGGGCCGGGATCTATATGAATGTATGCGTGTGCTATCTATATTTATATAAGCACATGCCTCTGTATGATTCTGTATGACTCTGTACTACTCTGCATGCATAATTCTGTCCGACATAATTCTGTCTGTCCGTCTGAAAGACGACTACGTCTGTATGTCCGTATGGATTCTGATTCTGCTCGTCTGTCCGTATTATGATTCCGTTTGTCTGTCCGAACCATAATTCTGTTTATTTGTATGGTACACGGTTCTGTATGTCTGTCTGGATCATGACTCTGTCCGTCAGTCTGATTTATGGTTATGTTCGTTATATTTCTGTGACTCCGGTTCGGACTATGTTTATATCTGTTATGTTCTGCTTTACATACTCGGTACATTCTTCGTACTGACCCCCGTTCTTCGGGGGCTGCGCCACATGCCCACAGGTACCGACGCACCAGGTGATACGCCGCCAGCGTAGGGTTCTAATTCTGCTGTTTGAAGAGCTCCTTTGACCCGGAGCGTATACTTTTGGTATATATATCTTTTGTCTTCTGTATACTCTGTATGTATGGATATTCTGGGTACGGCGGGGCCCTGTCCCGTCATATGATTCTGTATGTCTGTAGAGGCCTGTAGATAGATGTGTGGGTTACGGGTTTCGTCTGTATGTTAGCCTTATCGGCTTATCTGTATGTTTCTGTATGTCAAGATATATATATGTTTGCGCGCGTGCCGTAGTTGTATCGGCCTACTTCTGTAACTTCTGTTTTAAAAAAAAAAAATCTGTATGATTCGAATTCGATCGGGTAGGTACGTATGGGTACCCAGTTAGGGTACCAGTCGCGGCCCACGGGGTTTGGGTCGTGACATTATATGCCTAGCCTGAGATCATAATACCAACAACCAACAACCAACAACAACAACAACAACAACAACAATACTAACATCATCTACATCATCATCAATATCAAAACATCCTATAAAACATCCCACACGATGTTTGTTCAATTTCTCAACCAACAACATTAATATAGGACTATTTAATCACTCTATCTTCGTGGATAAACTAAAACTGATATTAATAAGGGAGATTCATACCTTATCCTTGTTAAAACAGCGGTATCTTCGATATCCACCTTGAATCCAAGCCAAAATCCACCGCAAAACAATAGTAGAATCACAACTATACGCTACCCGAGCCTCGGTTAACCAAAATCACTTCAAACACTTAACTTTTTATGACATAATTGCCGTTTGTGTGTGCTGAGCCTTTGTTTTTTCTTATTTTGGTTAAAAAATGGGGTTTTGACCCTTTTATAAGATGCCAAAGTCGGTTTGGGTACTGTAGCAGTTACTGCAGCACGCGTTTCTGCTCTATCAGCCTAACTTGTAACGTCCATAATTCTCTACTCTGATGTCGTATCGATGAGAGGTTTGTTGCGATGGAAACTAGACTTCATGAAATTCAATTTAGGCCTTTGTTTTACTTCAAAACTTCTCATATACTAGGAGATATCCTTTCCTCAATGTGGACCAAAATTATCATACGAAACCTTGCGCATCTTTTCTCCAAAGTCATACTACTCAATTTCTTCCACTCACTTCCTTGTAAGACCTTCTAGTATTCCTTATATACATCCTTTACTCGTAATATATACATAATAATGCTTCGCTCCTTATATTTCAAAGTTGTCTTACTCAACCATAGTTCAACATACCTACGCTTAAATTTGACAAGTGCTTGTCCAGAAGTACGGGGTGTAACATCCTTCCCCTCTTAGGAACATTCATCCTCGAATGTTGAAGTAGAGCTTGTTCTGGCGTTGATGTCAGTATTCTCTCTGACATTTGCTGGTATTTACTTTACTTACTAGTTGTCTTATTCACTCATTCGGAACTGAACTTATTCGCAACTTATGATCCTCTTCGCGGTGCCTTGGAGGCTATACACCTTAAGTTAGTAAGTTGTAACCATAATTTGTATAGTTGTGACGCTATATAGATTTTTTGGAGCGACAATCCTCTCTTGCTGCAATGTTACTCTATCTCTTGTCTGCATACCATTCAGCTGTGTCGGCACTGATTAATTCTGCTCAACTAGTTAATATTCCTTACCCCTTTTTGGGTTTTCTTACACTGAATCGATGGAATTTCCAGTCTTACTGCAGTAGTACTCGATAATTGCTTATACTGGAGCGCCTCAATTTCTGACGATTAATCTTCCTTGGATTCCTTGGTTGCTTTGTATGAGCAATAACATGGTTTCTTCTTAACATATACAGTTCTTCCTTGTGCAATTACTAGCTCATCATCTTCACGTAAATGTAGACTCTATATTCATGGTTTCACAATTCCTTTGGTGTTTCTTGACTACTGTTGATTTGCTATCAATGGGTGTATTCTTGGGTTCACCGAATTCCTTGCCTAATCAATTCTTGGAAATTATTCTCCTCCTTTTGTGGCTAAAATTTATGTTCCTACTCATGGTCATCTTTTTTTGGTATCACTCGTCTGCCGACTAGCTCCTCATACTTTATCATCCTCATTGTCTCTTCGACGTTTGTCGTTTACATCCTCATATACTCGTTTAGCCAATACTTATCATATACTTTAATCCAATTTTGGTCTTATCTTCCCTTTTATCCCAATATACCAGAAATTCTTGTTTTTTTTATCTCCACGTATCCTTCTTAGGCTTCACAGATGTTCCGTGCCCTCATCTTCTTGGGTTTTAACTTACTCTTCCCCCCTTAAGGATAACCTCAGAAACTGGTAATGTAGTATCCCTTGCTTTCCTGTAGCAACTGAATCGATTCTTGCGGTATTTTATGTTCCAGCTAATGTCACGTTGAAATTTCCTTTCATCCATACACTTTACTTGATTCTCTCTTGTTCTTGATAAGGCTTCTTATGCTCGGTTTGGCTATCGGTAATTACTGTACCTACTCCAAGAATATCTCAAATCTCTCCTTCAAGGATCCTTTTCTTTCAATTTATTCTTAAGGTTGCTAAATCCCTTAATCCGGCTGATAAATTAGGAATAAATTTGGAAATTTTGCCGAAATGTGAAGCAGGCTCCTTATCATGCAGCGAATTCAAATCATTTCACCCTTTCCTTTATCTCTAGTTTTCAATCGTAGACATTTCCTTTCTAGAAGAACCATTATTTTGCTTGTTCTGTGAGAGTTCATTGTCGCTAGCTTTGTTCCAATCAGATGCGTCATCTCTTTATTACCTCCTTTGAGGTTCTTCTTTGACTCTTGGCCTTCGCTTAATTTTTACCTGATAAGTCTTTCCCATAGTCTGGCATACCCTATTTGTTGTTTGACTTTATCAGTCGCATAGATATATAAAGTTCTTAGATACTCATTTCCTCTGTTTACCTTTGCGATTTAAGGCTTTTGTCTGTTCCCTCTCTTACATTGACCTTATCCTTTAGCCAACCAAATCTGGTTTCTTCTTTCAATACCATCGTAAGTCAATGTACTATTGCATCTATTTCCCACGACCCGCTCTTTCATTTGCCCAGCTCATACTGTTATGTAGTTCTTTTTTTACTAAATGGTTGTACCATAGTCAGGTGTCATAGTTCTTCTGATATCTTGTCGATCCTTGTCCTACTCATAAATACTTATAATTTATATCCTTTTCTTCCTCCTTTCATCCCTTTCTTATCTTTCCTTTCGATGCCATAACTTATTTATATTCATGCATACCCCTTGTATATTCATCCTATTTCCTTTATAATCAAATCTCTGTACTCCCTATCAAAACTCTTGTCTCGTGCTATCTATGTTTTACCTCTTGGCCAAACTTCTTATCTTATTAACCTTCCATAAAATCTGATTATTCTTTCTCAGGTTACGTCCATACCTATTGTTTTTATACTTCAATCCTATTTATCGAGATCTATTTCCAGGATCTTCGCATTTGCCCTTTACCACATGTTTCCATATTCTATCCTTCCTTCTTATTTACTTTAAAATTTTATCCGAATAGCCCTTCGCCTCTACCACCGCCTTAACCCTTTCCTCGGAAACTTTACTTGACTTATACTAGCAACATGCTTCCCTTGCTTACACTTCTCTTCTTCTCATGACATCACAATCTTCTTACTCTTATGTACACATATTTTTCTTCTCCTTGATATTGTTGCATCATGACGATCCAAATTTAACATTCGGAGAAACAGTATCAATTTGCCTTGTAGCACTTGCTACCTTAACTTCAATACCCAGCTCAATCAATACCTATAACATATCGCAAGACCGATCATAAAGGCACGCATGACACTTAATGTGGCCATACATGAATTATCGTTTACATTGCTTCTCAATATCTTACTTACAAAATACTCCATTTTCTTTTTAACTCTGTCCTGAGTCTGTGATGAGTCTGTGAAGTATTACATTTCCTCTCTTTTTGACCAGCTAGCCAGACTCCTACCTTACAATCATTTCAAAATTCTAATCGTAAGGCTCATATGCTCCTAATTTCCCTAGGCTATTCTGATTTCTCATACCTTTCGCATGTCTGAATTTGTAGGACTTCTTAGCATATTTTTTTAAGTCCTGATCATGAGTTTCTGGCGATATAGCCTTAATGAATAATCTCCTCGAACACCTACTCTACTTTTTTTTTCATATGCCAACATCGCTCTTATTTTTCTATCATCAAGTGACCTTCACAATATCCGTCTGAAAAATCAAAGTGGAACCTTCTTATATAGATCAACTATACACACACGACCTATGCCTGAAATTGGTATGATCTTCATTTCTTTAATCGGCCAGCAACATCGCATATTAGGAGTTATATGAGCAATCCAGAAGGCAATCATAATTGTAATCTAACTTACATAACCATTTCTCATTCCTGGATCCGAGGTTGTCGTTAGTATCAGAAGTAACTTGGTCGTAATGATTCTTAGAATCGTACCAATTATTGAATACTCAGAGTCCCCTTGAAGTTAAATAACTGGTGACTTCTGAATCCCAAAGAAAACTTACATCATATAGGGAAGTTCAATAAAACGAGTCCATGTGTCTATTATCAACCCATCCTAATCCTATATATATATATATACTTCTATAATAAAACCTTCCCTTACTCATTAACTTCCTTTATCCATATCAATATCTCTTCGTTATCTTTGACTTGTCAATCTATGAATCGTAATACTATAAGTGAGTTCTTACTGTCAACTTTCCTTATGTCTTCAATAAGTCTCAATCCTCTAAAATCTCGAATGCAACTCATCCCAGTTTCCCTAGCTACTAATCACTTTTCCTCCTGGGTTCATCCCTTAAATCAAATTGGAATCATTCTAAAACTCCTTTTTAAAAGTGTCTCATAACTGTTTATTCACTCATAGCTTACCAAACGTCTGGTTATGACATTTCCTTTTACTCTTTCTCTATGGCATAGACATTCAAACAATTCAATTTGTAAAACTTTTGGCAGAGTTTCCTCTATAATTCTTACTATCTCAACCCTGCACACAACCCAAAAAACACATCCAATGCCTCTCAGGGCAATCACAAATACACGTGGCATCCTGCTCACGTACTAGTCATCCATATAAATCAATATCAATAAAGTAGGGAACAGACCTTTCGAGTCAACAAACTTCAATTCTCATCAATTTCTCCAAGCTGTATAATCAACTGCTTATCCACAACCCAAAATATTTAGGGTTAAAATCATGGACTTCATATCCTATGGCTTAGCTCTACAACACAATCTAAGGTAAGAAAGAAGAGTAACCATCCTAAATGCCCTGTAGCTTCCTGTTTATAAATATGGCGCACTTCACACCCATAAACAAGACTCTACTGCACACGGTATGTAGACAACCCTAGGACAGGACTGCTCTGATACCAAGTTTGTCATGCCCCAAATTTGGAGCGGCGTGATCGGCAGTCGGTGCCAAACTAAGCCCGAGCGAACCACTCTAAATCTGAAACTCCGATAAGGCCTACTTGCACACAGACAATACCGACAAGCCTGTGAGGGCGTAATCTGGACATATATATATATATATATATATATATAAATGCTGACTATCTCGTCTGAACAGGGCACACACATACCAAAAATTATATACACAACTGAGCAAGAGAACGAGACTGCTATGTATGCTATACAACAAAAAATGAGAGCTGCCAAAGCTACCTAACATCCCAACTACATACAACTGTCTCCAGACCTCTAGGGAATACGAGATTTAGAAGGGACAGGATAAAAGGGACGTCAGTATGAAACAATGTACCGAGTATGTAAGGCAATGGAATAACAGAAACTGAACTGAAAATATTGCAATCTGGAGGCCAAAGAATGCCCTGAAAATCTCACCTGATCTGTCTCATATGAAATGCAATATAATACTACTATATATCTCACTGACCAAGTGGCCAGGGACCTAAAAATTCTCACTGACCCGTCGGCCAGGCAATCTGTCTCACTGACCAGTCGGCCAGGCATTCTGTCTCACTAACCTATAGGCCAGACATATATGTCTCACTGATCCGTAGGCCAGCCCTATCTGTCTCACTGACCCGTAGGCCAGGAAAAATAAAATTGTCTCACTGACCAAGTGGCCAGGCTAAAGAAATATATATATATATATATATATATATATATATAGCCAGGCTAAAGAAATATATATATATCATGCAGTATGTCATGCATATGCTGAAAACACTGATACTGTAACATGTCTCTTCTGTCTCTCTATAAACTCAAGGACATAGGGAGGGGATATGGCCCCTCAGAAAGAATAACATAACACTCGGAAACTAAGCAATAATATGACAAGCTCTATTTTGACAAATCTCTAGTCATAAGGTTCATCACGCTCTCACCATATATGAAAATCATGCCAAGAAAAGAAGGAACAACCTTAACATACATGGAAGCTTACTTCTGGACTTTCCAACTTACTTTCTGTCTTGCAATCTACATAAGATCATTTGTAGTCTAGTAATCTACATATAAAACCATTCATAATGTTGTTAGGCTCATCATCATATGCCTTTTTTAAGCCTTCTAATGAAATTCCTTTAAAATCTGCCGAAATTCGGGCAGCATCTCCCCTGTTTATATGCCTAGCCCGAGATCATAATACCAATAACCGACAACAACAACAACAATACTAACATCATCAACATCATCATCAATATCAAAACATCCCACATGATGTTTGGTCAATTTCTCAACCAACAACTTTATTATACGAGTATTTATTCACTCTATCTTTGTGAATAAACCAAAAGTGATGTTATTAAGGGGAGATTCATACCTTATCCTTCTTAAAACAGTGGTATCTTCGATATACCTTGAATCCAAGCCAAAATCCACCGCAAAACAATACTAGAACAATAACTATATGCTACCCTAGCCTCGTATAACCAAAATCACTTCAAACCCTTAACTTTTTATGACATAATTGCCCTTTGTGTGTGCTAAGCCTTTTTTTTTACTGATTTTTGGTGAAAAAATGCAGTTTTGACCCTTTTAACCAACGATGGTCAATCAGTTGGGTTCTTCACGAACCAATAGAAATTAAGCATTCAAAATCAAATACAACCAAAAACAATTAAAGATTTCAAATATAGCCGCTGTATTGCAAGAAAAAGTAGAAGAAAAAAGGATGCAAATGCCGTGTTTGGGGTGGCGGTAGGTCAGGAGGAGTAAAGCAATTAATGTTTACTCGATTCGGCCATGCCATGCTTTGAAAAAGCACCATATATCTGAAAAATAACTCCATTTGGAGACGATAACGAGGAGAGAGAAAGGGGTTGGGCCACGGCGGCTAGGGTTTGGGGGGAGAGGGAGAGGGAAAAAGGAGTTGGGGTGTGTTTGGGGTGAGAATGAAAATAATGAAGGGTATTACCCCTGTTAATAATGGAAATGGGTCGGGTCTGGTCCGATTTGGACTTGGCCTAGTTATTTTTTTTTTTAAAAGGAAATGGGGCTGGGCTAAATATATATGTATATACACGATATACGTGTATTCTTACATGTACATTTGTGTATATACGTGTATATATGCCGGATTTTAATACTCACTTTAATAAATAACAAAATTTAGATGATGACCAATCAATTTAAATCCTAAATATGGTTAAACAAGATTAGTTTTAATATCCAAGAATTAATTTTTATGTAATCTGTCCTTTAATTGACTTAATCTAAAAACCAGCTATTTCAAACGTAGCCCCGGATGGTCCGATTGGTTTTTTTTAAAGTGATTACTTGCAAAAATAACCCATGATAGGACTAGTTTTACAATAATTACCCCAACTACGAGAAATTCTTTCTAATTGGGCCACCATTGGGCTATTAATTGATTATTTCAATTATAGAGAATAAATGAGCAATTCTTTTTTAGAATTAACCATAATTAAATAGTTAATTAATTATGATAAATTCGAATAATTTGACTAAATGGTGATTGTGGGGTGAAAGGGTTAATTTATTTAATTAATCAAATTCCCTGAATTTTAAACAGAGTATAATAACTTGCAATTTTGTCAATTTTACCAATTAAACAGTTAAATGCATAATTTTTGCAATTTTATAAAATGTGCAAATTAATTTATAAATGATTTGTAATATTTATATAAATTATTTTACCAATTAGAATGGTAAAATATTTTCCTGAATAACTTTTATAAAATCATCTTAGCTTCAAAAAATAGGTATTTTACTCTAATTGGGAGTCAAGGACTCTAAATAAATAAATGAATCTCGGAAGGTCAAAAATTAGGTGTCAACAACTGCCCCTTCGGTGTTCGGCGATGGCAAAGCCTTCCCTGAGCAACGAATTTGACTAACCCTGATTTTTGACTGACCCGGCTTATCCTTTCCTCTCATTTTTATGCAATTTTAAAATATGTGGCCAGACCATGGTTTCTGGGTTTCCTACATATCTCAAGTTCCATGAGCCTTCAGGCCACTTGTAGTTTGACTCAATCATGACTTCTACATGCAAATTTAAACAAATTCTCAGATCTTTCGGCTGTCAAGCTGGGAAGTCCGGTGTGATTGGTGAGGGTGTGACTGACTCTCTGGTATTGTGTCCGCCTACATGTCACACCCTAACCTTACTAAGGTGTGATGGGCACCCGACCTTTACTTAGGGCCGAGCGAACCCTCTGACCCTTAGTACACACATAATCTTGTCAAACTTTTAAATTAAATAAGGATGAAATACATAGTAAAACTTTTAGAAATATTCTTTCTCGTAGCTTTCAAATCAAACAAAATCTGTAATCATATAGAACTTATATCATAACACAAAATTACACATCGGCTGATGGAGCCGCTTACAGAACTGACAACCAATACCCACGACTCTGTCTGCAAAGTCTCTAACATTAATCAGACATCATAGCACATATACTCTGACTCGGCAGCACTCCAGGAATAAGTGGAGCTTGCCAACTCCGCTGGAACATCTTCTGTAATGACTTCTACTCATCTGGGTGTACCTGCGCGACATGAAACGCAGCCCCCGAAGAAAGGGGGTCAGTACGGAATATGTACTAAGCATGTAAGGCATGGAATACAGAAAACAAAACCATAACCGAAACAAACAGTACAAGAGTGAGTACATTATCCAGATTACCAAAGCGCTTATTTTCCAATCACAAATCGTGTATGCAGAGGCCACATATCAGAAAAAGTGCAGATCCAGGATGTCAGAATACTTGTTTCCCAGACACAGATCATATATGCCGGAGTCATACGTCAGAATGAGTATGGATCCAGAATGTCAGAATATTGGTTTTCCAGGCACGGATCATGTATGCCGATATCATATAACAGAAGAAGTACAGAAAGTACAAAATGCCAAAATGCTTACTTTCCAAACACAAATCATATATGCCAGAATCACATATCGTATATATATATGCCAGAATCACATATCGTATATATGCATGTAACATATCCCGGGCCTCTCGTGAGGGACGCGGTGAACAGAATCATCATATGCCAAAATCATATATCATATATGCATGTAACGTGTCCCGGACCTCCAGTGAGGGACTCGGTGGATAGAATCATGTATGCAACATCATGTATCATATATACATATAACGTGTCCCAGCCCTCTAGTGCGGGTCTCGGTGAATAGAGTTATCATATGCCATCCTGGCCGCCATCCCCGTATCATCACATCATCATATACATATTCATATAACGTGTCCCGGCCTGCCTATGAGGGACTCGGTGAACAATGCAGTGGAGTGCGCACGAGAACATGTCCTGGCCCGGGACTCAGTGAATGATACAGAGAAATGCGCACGATAACGTGTCCTGGCCCGGGACTCAGTGAAAGATACATTGAGGCGTGTACCAGCAGAGTAGTGAGAAACCATATGCACATAAATCAAGACTCGATAGACAAGTATACTTACCGACATCTGACGGCTCAGAAACAAGTTTCGGGTCAATCCGATTTAGTATAAGAAAGTTATGAGCGTTTAAAGTACAGAACCTTCTACGAACGTTTCAGAAGCCATTTTTCGAAAATCAAAGCCATGATCATGTCAAGTACCTTTCGGATATCGTTATGGATCAAATCAAATGGAGCTTTTGGGACCATGTATACATATCAAATTATATCGAAGACTCGATGGAATAATCGAACAAACTATTATTTGAGAATCAAGACATTTATCATACCAAATATCATTCGAATGCCACTCAGAAACATATCAAACATCACAAGCACATCAAGAGCCAGAGGGATCATAGTCATTTATCAAACCGATCCGAGACCATATACCAAAGTTAGGGACATTGATACTTACGGAATTCTTTTAGGAACAGAAACTCTTTGAACGCTTTAGAAGCTTTCTTTGGAGAATCAAAACTATAGTCCTATCAGTAGCTTTTCGAATCTCATTATGGATCAAATCAGATAGGTCTTTTGGAACCATACATACGTATCAAAACATAGCAGACTGTTTTCAAAAGTCGAACACATTAATTCTTACAGAACTCTTTTAAGAACATTTCAAAAGTGCATACGAATCATAAACAAGCTCAGAATCACAGAATAGAGTAACCCCAATGTGCATATCAACATCATACCTTACTTGGCTCTAGGACATGCCAAAGAAAGAAAGGGTAAGCCTTACATACCTGTGCCACACCTTATTAGCTACACTTATTTATCCAAGCTTACTAGTCTACATACAAAGAATTCACATAATCATTAGATTCGGCGTCATACACTTGCTTTACTTCTTCAAATGAATTCAATTATAATCTGCCGAAATTTCGGCAGCATCTCCCCTGTAAGTACACCATCCCCGAGAATACAACTCGGCCAATTATCAACAACAATCCGAGAATTCAACTCGGCCAAATTATCAACAACAATATCAACAATCATATTTCCAACTTCAACAATTATTTCGAAATACATTCTAACATTAACAATTCTTTCTACACAATCCGACGGCATTCCATTTATATCCAATTTAATCACATATATTCAAGCTACCACCAATGATCCCACATTCAAGTATTAATCCAAAATCTTTCTAACATGATTCAAGAATACTTCTAACAATTCACATAATATTCCAAACAACCCAATCAATATATCACTTCACCCGAAACCTTCCAAAAGCAATAAGAACCATAACAACACACTTCCTTCTTTCAAATTCAATTACAACAACCCAACTTACAATCTTCCAAACACATGTCTCATTTCCAATATTCATGAAATATATTTACAACATACACATTAGCAACTCTATTCTTAAAATTATAAGGAATCATACTAATATCACATTAACTTCTTCCATAATCCGCAAACGATTATAACTTCATTTCCAACCATTAAATCCTCATTTTACATCATAGAGTCTACCACAACAAAAATTAAAATACTAAGTAAAATCAATTCGTCACATCTCACCAATTCAATCCCCCATTCGGCCATCACTCCAACATACATATTTTCATGTATTTCATCTACCTCTACATGTTACAACATATACAAATCATCCATAACACAACAATCAAAATGCTAAAGAAAATTAGTTCTCCACCCCTACATAACACAACATAGGCACTGCTACAACTTCCACACTATAGTCTCGTGAATTTCATTCATTTGCACATACCACAACATGCACAAATCATTCATAACATATGAAAAGGAAGATTGAACACATACCTTTTTCACTCTACTTCTTGGCTTGACTAAGGTTGTGAGCTTGCACAATTAAATGATTTTATTGCTCCAACAACCATTCCATGTTAAAGAGGACCTTCAACTTGGTTGGAATATTAGAAGAAATATTTTTTTTTGATCAATTTTCCATGGAGCTAATTTTCCTTGGCCTTGGCCGAATGGCCTCTCTTGGTCTCTCTCCATGTTTCTTGAACTTTCTAAGGGGTGGAAGATGAAAATATGACTACTTAGTCATCTTATGTGCACATGTATAATTCACCCATATGGGCCTTGGCCCATATCAATTGGGACGGCCACCTTGACCCTTTTGGTCTCAAGCCCACTTTTTTTTTTTTTTTTTGTCTTGTAATTCATGAAAATTATTTTCCTAATTCCAAATTTGCCCTTAGCCTTCCTCCATATTTCTATGAGTCATCTTGCGAATTTCCCTTTTTACCCTTAGCCTTCCTCAATATTTTCACGTCAAAAATTTTCATAAACAACTTGTGTTTTCAAAAAGATCAAAACATAACCTTGCCCTTAACTTCTCGCAACTATCTCGAATTATCTGAACGTACAAAATACGGGCTATAAAATCCTCCCCCCCCCTTTAGAACATTCGTCCTCGAATGTTCAACTGATCTTGTGGTGTCTTGTCACACTTCGGGGGGGGGGGGGGGGTCCTTTTTACATTTGTCCTTTTCTTCCTGCCCATTCCTTATCTTTTACCGTACTTTCTTCGTAATCGAACTTCTCGGTCTTTGCATAAGTCCTCGTTCCGTATCATGGGTTTTCTAATCCATTGTACCAACTTATTATCCTTGTCCTTCCTAAATCTTCTTTTGACACAAGCATACTTGTCTTTGATTTCTTTGTATTGGCGCTCGTTTCGTCCATCGTTATTCTTTGTGCACTTAGCTTGTGGACCGTTCTTGCTCTCTTTGTTACCCTTTAAAACATATCACTGTGTACTTAGGCACGACGCCAGTTTGCCCGATATGAAGAATTCAAATCATGACATAAACATATCATAATTCATATTGGCATGAAGCATTCTCTTAAGGTGTCTTGCATCCTTTCCCTTCAGGTCGGCCTCACGGTACACTTATTGTCAATCCGTTCTACTTCTTTCATGTATCCTTTTGATGTGCCGATATGTTTTGAACTCTGGTCCCGAGCTAATAAATTTCCTTTTCCGGCGCTCGAAAATGTTGCAAGTCCTCTTTAAGTCTAATATAATATGTTCTCCCCCCCTTTTTAAGGGGTTCCTTATACGTCAATATCTTTGAGTACCCTCGTCTTCCTTTCCAACTCTACGCTTAACATATCGAAAACTTCTTATTATAATTTTTTCTTTCATTTTATGTCTGTATCATCACTCTGTCCACATTTCCATATTCTTATTATTTGTAGCATCAGCTTTAATGTTCGTAAAACACTCCTTCAAACTCGCAGACCCGTTCTATTCTTAAGTCATCTTTTCAGAAAGACACTTCCATATCTGAGGCAACCACATTAATATGGCTATACATTTATTCCTTTATATACCTTTCAAGGCTGAAGTCCTATAACAGCATCACTAAACTTAGTCATTCCTTCTCTTACTTCACATTCCTTGTCGTGGTCACTTTTCTTTCAGACCCACTTATTGAAATTGGTTTTCGAACCTCACACACTCCTCTCTTGTTCCATATTACCGCACTCTATCCTTTTCCCATGTCTACCTTTGAATTTTTATCCAAATAGTCTCGTACCTTGCCGGTAATTTTCTCTCGGGGTTTCACTCACCGAGGTTTTCTTACCTTTCACCTTTTTCCGACATTTTGATCTCCTTATTTCCCATCTACTCACTCACTTTCTTTTTCCAAATATCATTGTATTAAAATTTCAAATCTTGACCTGTAGTAAAAATTAATAGCATCTTATCTTGTAACACTTGTACCATTTACCTTTGTTGTTACTTGGACTTCGGTATCCTTACTCAATTGGTGCCTTCCATTTCTTAGCACCGGTCGCTGGGACACACGTGTCCACTGATACAATCACAGATGAGATATCATACGTATTCATATACATATACGTATAATTATTATCAACTAGCCCACAAAATACTTCCAAACGCTATTCAAGCCTATCCAAATTCCAGAGCCGTTACGCACTTTCTGTCTCTTCTCTAGTCTAGCCTGTCGCGTGCTATGTGGCCTTTTATGGTCTCCAACCATCCCATATACTCTAACTTCCCCTAGGCTATTCTAATTTTTCCATTTACCTCTTATATCTAAATCCATAAGATTTCGTGCACACTTCCCAGGGGGGTCACCCATCCTAAAATTTCTCCCACCTTAGCACGCTTAACCTCGAAACTTTGATGGAATCCGGTGCCTTAATGCTGATATAATCGCGTCCGCTTCCTCACATGACCTTTATTACATAATCTGGAACTTATCAAAGTCTCACAGATTCCGAGACACCCGCGTAGCACGTCTTTCCCCTTTACAATTACTATTTTACCGTTTTTCGATCCTCAATATTTACCTTTCACTTTCGTGTATAACTACCTTCCGTCCCAGATTCCCGATGGTAGCAAATATACCTTCTTTGCCGTTACCTATAAATACTTCGGGTATCAGCTTATTCGGATTTCCACCCACCATCCTTACATAATAATCTACAGCAGAATTGATTGTCGACTTTCTCTGAATCCTTCAACAGACCTTGTCCCTACTAAACTTCGGATGTTATCTATTTTAATCCTTCAGACTGCTAATCGTCTTTCTCACAAACATTCTTCAGATCATGCCGAATTCATAACCCTTCTGAAACATCGCATCTCATTCATTGTCTATGTACGATATTTCCTCTCCACGCTTCTTCTTGTAAGGTGTCCCTAGTTAAATGACCTGGTTTTAAAAAATTCTAACAGGGTCTCCTTTACAAATTCTTACCATTCAGATCTGTATGCAGCAAATACCAACAATGCCTCACAGAGCATACATACACATACTACACATTTCCAGCCATCCAGAGCTCCCAGTCTCAGATAACAGAACAAATATATCAAGACTTCTATAACCTTCCATTTCATCCTTTACCTTCTCTGTCGTATGTAAGGCTTACATATAAGGAATCTCATTTCCTATGACTTGGCTCTATCGCACGATCTGAGACAGAAAGAAGGTCAACAATCCCTAGATGCCCCGTAGCCTCCTGTTTATAAATGTGGCGCGCTTCACACCATAAACAGGACACTACCGGACACGACTTTGCAGACAACCCCTAGGAAAACCTGCTCTGATACCACTTTGTCACACCCTAACCTTACTAGGGTGTAATGGGCACCCGACCCTTACTTAGGGCCGAGCGAACCCTCTGACCCTTAGTACACACATAATCTTGTCAAAACTTTTGAATCAAATAAGGATGAAATACATAGTAAAACTTTCAGAAATATTCTTTCTCGCAGCTTTCAAATCAAACAAAATCTGTAATCATATAGAACTTATATCATAACACAAAATGACATATCGGCTGATGGTGCCGCTTACAGAACTCACAACCAATACCCACGACTCTGTCTGCAAAGTCTCTAACATTAATCAGACATCATAGCATATATACTCTGACTCGGCAGCACTCCAGGAATAAGTGGAGCTTGCCAACTCCGCTGGAACATCTTTTGTAATGACTTCTACTCATCTGGGTGTACCTGCGCGGCATGAAACGCAGCCCCCGAAGAAAGGGGGTCAGTACGAAATATGTACTGAGAATGTAAGGCATGGAATACAGAAAACAGAACCATAACCGAAACAAACAGTACAAGAGTGAGTACATTATCCAGATTACCAAAGCGCTTATTTTCCAATCACAAATCGTGTATGCAGAGGCCACATATCAGAAAAAGTGCAGATCCAGCATGTCAGAATACTTGTTTCCTAGACACAGATCATATATGCCGGAGTCATACGTCAGAAGGGGTATGGATCCAGAATGTCAGAATATTTGTTTTCCAGGCACGGATCATGTATGCCGATATCGTATAACAGAAGAAGTACAGAAGGTACAAAATGCCAAAATGCTTACTTTCCAAACACAAATCATATATGCCAGAATCACATATCGTATATATGCATGTAACAGATCCCGGGCCTCTCGTGAGGGACGCGGTGAACAGAATCATCATATGCCAAAATCATATATCATATATGCATATAACGTGTCCCAGCCCTCCAGTGAGGGACTCGGTGGATAGAATCATGTATGCAACATCATGTATCATATATACATATAACGTGTCCCGGCCCTCTAGTGCGGGTCTTGGTGAATAGAGCTATCATATGCCATCCTGGCCGCCATCCCAGTATCATCAAATCATCATATACATATTCATATAACGTGTCCCGGCCCGCCTATGAGGGACTCGGTGAACAATGCAGTGGAGTGCGCACGAGAACATGTCCTGGCCCGGGACTCAGTTAATGATACGGAGGAATGCGCACGACAACGTGTCCTGGCCCGGGACTCAGTGAAACATACATTGAGGCGTGCACGAACAGAGCAGTGAGAAACCATATGCACATAAATCAAGACTCGATAGACAAGTATACTTACCGACATCTGACGGCTCAGAAACAAATTTCGGGTCAATCCGATTTAGTATAAGAAAGTTATGAGCGTTTGAAGTACAGAACCTTCTATGAACGTTTCAGAAGCCATTTTTGGAAAATCAAAGCCATGATCATGTCAAGTACCTTTCGGATATCGTTATGGATCAAATCAAATGGAGCTTTTGGGACCATGTATACATATCAAATTATATCGAAGACTCGATGGAATAATCGAACAAACTATTATTTGAGAATCAAGACATTTGTCATACCAAATATCATTCGAATGCCACTCAGAAACATATCAAACATCATAAGCACATCAAGAGCCATAGGGATCATAGTCATATATCAAACCGATCCGAGACCATATACCAAAGTTAGGGACATTGATACTTACGGAATTCTTTTAGGAACAGAAACTCTTTGAACGCTTCAGAAGCTTTCTTTGGAGAATCAAAACAATAGTCATATCAGTAGCTTTTCGAATCTCATTATGGATCAAATCAGATAGGTCTTTTAGAACCATACATACGTATCAAAACATAGCAGACTGTTTTCAAAAGTCGAACACATTAATTCTTACAGAACACTTTTAAGAACATATCAAAAGTGCATACGAATCATAAACGAGCTCGGAATCACAGAATAGAGTAACCCCAATGTGCATATCAACATCATACCTTACTTGGCTCTAGGACATGCCAAAGAAAGAAAGGGTAAGCCTTACATAGCTGTGCCACACCTTATTAGCTACGCTTATTTATCCAAGCTTGCTAGTCTACATACAAAGAATTCACATAATCATTAGATTCAGCGTCATACACTTGCTTTAGTTGTTCAAATGAATTCATTTATAATCTGCCAAAATTTCGGCAGCATCTCCCCTGTAAGTACACCATCCCCGAGAATACAACTCGGCCAATTATCAACAACAATCCGAGAATTCAACTCGGCCAAAGTATCAACAACAATATCAACAATCATATTTCCAACTTCAACAATTATTTCAAAATACATTCTAACATTAACCATTCTTTCTACACAATCCGACGGCATTCCATTTATATCCAATTTAATCACATATATTCAAGCTACCACCAATGATCCCACATTCAAGTATTAATCCAAAATCTTTCTAACATGATTCAAGAATACCTCTAACAATTCACATAATATTCCAAACAACCCAATCAATATATCACTTCACCCGAAACCTTCCAAAAGCAACAAGAACCATAACCACACACTTCCTTCTTTCAAATTCAATTACAACAACCCAACTTACAATCTTCCAAACACATGTCTCATTTCCAATATTCATGAAATATATTTACAACATACACATTAGCAACTCTATTCTTATAATTATAAGGAATCATACTAATATCACATTAACTTCTTCCATAATCCGCAAACGATTACAACTTCATTTCCAACCATTAAATCCTCATTTTACATCATAGAGTCTACCACAACAACAATTAAAATACTAAGTAAAATCAATTCGTCACATCTCACCAATTCAATCCCCCATTCGGCCATCACTCCAACATACATATTTTCATGTATTTCATCTCCCTCTACATGTTACAACATATACAAATCATCCATAACTCAACAATCAAAATGCTAAAGAAAATTAGTTCTCCACCCCTACATAACACAACATAGGCACGGCTACAACTTCCACACCATAGTCTCGTGAATTTCATTCATTTTCACATACCACAACATGCACAAATCATTCATAACATATGAAAGGGAAGATTGAACACATACCTTTTTCACTCAACTTCTTGGCTTGACTAAGGTTGTGAGCTTGCACAATTAAATGATTTTATTGCTCCAACAACCATTCCATGTTAAAGAGGACCTTCAACTTGGTTGGAATACTAGAAGAAATATTTTTTTTGATCAATTTTCCATGGAGCTAATTTTCCTTGGCCTTGGCCGAATGGCCTCTCTTGGTCTCTCTCTATGTTTCTTGAACTTTCTAAGGGGTGGAAGATGAAAATATGACTACTTAGTCATCTTATGTGCACATGTATAATTCACCCATATGGGCCTTGGCCCATATCAATTGGGACGGCCACCTTGGCCCTTTTGGTCTCAAGCCCACTTTTTTTTTCTTGTAATTCATGAAAATTATTTTTCTAATTCCAAATTTGCCCTTAGCCTTCCTCCATATTTCTATGAGTCATCTTGCGAATTTCCCTTTTTACCCTTAGCCTTCCTCAATATTTTCACGTCAAAAATTTTCATAAACAACTTGTGTATTCAACAAGATCAAAACATAACCTTGCCCTTAACTTCTCGCAACTATCTCGAATTATCCGAACGTACAAAATACGGGCTATAACATCCTCCCCCCCCCCCCCCCCCCTTTAGAACATTCGTCCTTGAATGTTCAACTGATCTTGTGGGGTCTTGTCACACTTTGGGGGGGGGGGGGGGGTCCTTTTTACAGTTGTCCTTTTCTTCCTGCCCATTCCTTATCTTTTACCGTACTTTCTTTGTAATCAAACTTCTCGGTCTTTCCATGAGTCCACGTTCCATAGCATGGGTTTTCTAATCCATTGTGCCAACTTATTATCCTTGTCCTTCCCAGATCTTCTATTGACACAAGCATACTTGTCTTTGATTTCTTTTTATTAGCGCTCGTTTCGTCCATCGTTATTCTTTGTGCACTTAGCTTGTGGACCGTTCTTGATCTCTTTGTTACCCTTTAAAACATATCACTGTGTACTTAGGCACGACGCCAGTTTGCCCGATATGAAGGATTCAAATCATGACATAAACATATCATAATTCATGTTGGCATGAAGCATTCTCTTAAGGTGTCTTGCATCCTTTCCCTTCAGGTCGGCCTCACGGTACACTTATTGTCAATCCGTTCTACTTCTTTCATGTATCCTTTTGATGTGCCGATATGTTTTGAACTCTGGTCCCGAGCTAATAAATGTCCTTTTCCGGCGCTCGAAAATGTTGCAAGTCCTCTTTAAGTCTAATATAATATGTTCTCCCCCCCTTTTTAAGGGGTTCCTTATACGTCAATATCTTTGAGTACCTTCGTCTTCCTTTCCAACTCTACGCTTGACATATCGAAAACTTCTTATTATAATTTTTTCTTTCATTTTATGTCTGTATCATCACTCTGTCCACATTTCCATATTCTTATTATTTGTAGCATCAGCTTTAATGTTCGTAAAACACTCCTTCAAACTCGCAGACCCGTTCTATTCTTAAGTCATCTTTTCAGAAAGGCACTTCCATATCTGAGGCAACCACTTTAATATGGCTATACATTTATTCCTTTATATACCTTTCAAGGCTGAAGTCCTATAACAGCATCACTAAACTTAGTCATTCCTTCTCTTACTTCACATTCCTTGTCGTGGTCACTGTTCTTTCAGACCCACTTATTGAAATTGGTTTTCGAACCTCACACACTCCTCTCTTGTTCCATATTACCGCACTCTATCCTTTTCCCATGTCTACCTTTGAATTTTTATCCAAATAGTCTCGTACCTTGCCGGTAATTTTCTCTCGGGGTTTCACTTACCGAGATTTTCTTACCTTTCACCTTTTTCCGACATTTTGATCTCCTTATTTCCCATCTACTCACTCACTTTATTTTTCCAAATATCATTGTATTAAAATTTCAAATCTTGACCTGTAGTAAAAATTAATAGCATCTTATCTTGTAACACTTGTACCATTTAACTTTGTTGTTACTTGGACTTCGGTATCCTTACTCAATTGGTGCCTTCCATATCTTAGCACCGGTCGCTGGGACACACGTGTCCACTGATACAATCACAGATGAGATATCATACGTATTCATATACATATACGTATAATTATTATCAACTAGCCCACAAAATACTTCCAAATGCTATTCAAGCCTATCCAAATTCCAGAGCCGTGACGCACTTTCTGTCTCTTCTCTAGTCTAGCCTGTCACGTGCTATGTGGCCTTTTATGGTCTCCAATCATTCATAACATATGAAAGGGAAGATTGAACACATACCTTTTTCACTCAACTTCTTGGCTTGACTAAGGTTGTGAGCTTGCACAATTAAATGATTTTATTGCTCCAACAACCATTCCATGTTAAAGAGGACCTTCAACTTGGTTGGAATACTAGAAGAAATATTTTTTTTGATCTATTTTCCATGGAGCTAATTTTCCTTGGCCTTGGCCGAATGGCCTCTCTTGGTCTCTCTCCATGTTTCTTGAACATTCTAAGGGGTGGAAGATGAAAATATGACTACTTAGTCATCTTATGTGCACATGTATAATTCACCCATATGGGCCTTGGCCCATATCAATTGGGACGGCCACCTTGGCCCTTTTGGTCTCAAGCCCACTTTTTTTATTTGTCTTGTAATTCATGAAAATTATTTTCCTAATTCCAAATTTGCCCTTGGCCTTCCTCCATATTTCTATGAGTCATCTTGCGAATTTCCTTTTTTACCCTTAGCCTTCCTCAATATTTCCACGTCAAAAATTTTCATAAACAACTTGTTTATTCAACAAGATCAAAACATAACCTTGCCCTTAACTTCTCGCAACTATCTCGAATTATCCGAACATAAAAAATACGGGCTATAACACTACATATCCCTATTCTTAGGAATCAAGTCACTGATAGTTCGACTCGATCGGGGGAAAAGGATATCCCTTCTGCGGGAAGGCCTTTGTGTATTCCGGTGTGTGTTCGACTGGTCACGGAATAATAAAAACAAAAAAAAGCACGTAAGAAAATAAGTAGTTCTATGTGGCTGAGCATGGTAGGAGTGATCTTCCGAGTCCTGGCCGGAGAGCTTGACTCTCATGGGCACCCTATCTCGACCGGCGGCGTAAGAAAAGTTCCATGTTTGCTCCGTAACCTATCTGGATTTGATTTGATCAACCTGGTTTTTTGGAAGCTACCAATCTGCTTCCATATACTGAGTAATGTTGATTATTTAAATGACGAATACTGCGGTCATCTGGTCGGATTTACATCGTCTTGTCTTTTGAGCTAATACTGCGATCTCCTGACCGATTTTTCATCGCTTTGTCTTTTTAAGGGCGAATATTGCGGTCTCATGACCGGTTTAACATCGCTTTGTTGTCTTGCTACATTCCATAATTTATATGCATGGCCATCTCGGCAATTGAAATAAATGCCCACTTGGCATGTTTGTATGAATGGCCTTCTTGGCGATCGAAATAAATAGCCCTCTTGGCAATTGAAATAAATGGCCTTCTTGGCATGTTTGTATGAATGGCCCTCTTGGCATGTTTGTATGAATGGCCTTATTGGCAAATAATAAGAAGTGATGACCCTCTCGGCAGCACGAAAATAGATATGCAATGACCCTCTTGTCAAATAAGAAAAAGTGATGGCCCTCTCGGCAGTAGAAAAATAGATATGTAATGGCCCTCTTAGAAAATAAGAAGAAGTGACGGTCCGCTCGGCAATAGGAAAATTGATATGCAATGGCCCTCTTGGCAAATAAGAAGAAATGATGGCCCTCTCGGCAGCAAAAAAATAGATATGCAATGGCCCTCTTGGAAAATAAGAAGAAGTGATGTGAATGACAGATATGGCCCCTTCGGCTGAATCATCTTTCTTTCATCCTTTTTCCCGGCTGTGACCCTCTTGGTCGGATGTGTCGTCTTATTTTACTATGACCCTTTTGGCCAAACATGTGCCATTGCGGCAATTTTCGAAAATTCTGCAGCAATTGTGGCTTAATAGTTTTCCCTTTTGGCATTCAAAATGTTTCATAGACCTTATGGCTAGATATTTTCCCTTTTGGCATTCAAAACCTTGTAGCCCTCTTGACTAGATATTTTGCCCTTATGGCTTTTTGATCTTTTATAACCCTCATAGATGTATACTTAACCCTCATGGTGTTCTGATTTTTCTTAGAATTTGTGGCTTTTGTCCTTGGTGGTAGTTAAAATATTTCATAGCCCTCGTGGCTAGACATATACTCCGAAAGCTGGATCTCAATATCGGTCTGGACCTCCTTTAGCGAAACGTTTCCTGCACATGAAGCAAGGTTAGAAAAAGGATCGTCTTCTGATGTCCTGGGGGCCTGCATCAGAAATGGGTTAGTTTTCTCCTATTTTAAGTTGATCCGTGTTGCCGACGCTGTCGCATCTTCGGCTTTCTTGACCCGAAACCCCTTTAGCTCTGGTATTCGAAAGATAAACCTATTTTCCTTACGCAGGAAAATCATTTTTGTAATGCTACCATAAGGGTATTTAATTTGTGGGAAAATAAAATCATTATTAATCATCATGACATGCTCTTTGAATGAGGGAGATCCTTTCTTCCGTGACTGGGGTTTTTGCTCCCTTACGCGAAATTTTTGAGACCTTTTCTCAAAAATTCTGCTTCAGTTTAAATTTCGATCTACGAATTCTACTGCTGAATCTTCCAAAAATTTTGAGGTTTCTCAAAATTTCTGCCCCAGTTTAGAGTTCTAGGTTAGATGAATTTTTGTAATGGATTGACGGTGCGAATTTTTGAGATCCTTTAAAAATTTCTGCCTCAGTCAGGCGTGCAGCAGTCCTTGCTTCTTTGAGAAGTCTTATCTCTGAGGCTTCCTAGGGGTTTTCTTGGGTTTTGCTTTTGATGCGACCGAGCTCAAAAAGCACCTACGTATCCTGTCGCAGCAGGAATTCAGGTCGAACGTAGTTCAGAAATAAAATAATGGACTTTTGGATTTTACTAATAAGGCGACCGGGTCCTAGATGGACTGCCTACGTATCCCAGTATGGGGAAATCAGGTCACTGCGTAGTTCATATTACAAAAAGTGTTTTGTTTAGTCTATCTATTTCAAAACGATTACAAGTAAAAGGAAATATCTAATACAAGCAAATAGAATAACGATTACAAGCAATGAGTAATATTACAAACTAAGAAACTTCTTTATGCATAGTAGCGCTTGATTGCGTCTGAGTTGATCGGCTTTGGCCACTTTTGTCCTTCCATTTCTGCCAATACTACTGATCCTCCGGAGAGCACTTTGCGGACCACGTAAGGACCTTTCCAGTTGAGAGCAAATTTCCCTTTGTATTCATCTTGATGTGGAAAAATCCTTTTGAGCACCATCTGCCTAATCTGAAAATGTCTGGTTTTGACTTGCTTGTTGAAAGCTCTTGCTATCCTTTATCCATACAATTGACCATGACATACGGCAACCATCCTTTTTTCGTCAACTAGAGACAATTGTTCATATCAAACTCGGGCCCACTCAGTATCGTCTAATTCTGCTTCCTGAATGATTCTTAAGGAAGGGATCTCAACAGTTCCATAGACCAGCAAGTATTTAGTCGCTCCTGTTGAAGTTCTGGCCGTAATAAGGTATCCCAATAAGTCATAAGGCAACTGCTCGTGCCAACCGTTATGATTATCAGTCATTTTTCTCAATATCCTCTTTATATTTTTGTTGGCTGCTTCTACGGCTCTGTTCATTTGCAGCCAGTAAGCTGTTGAGTTTCGATGGGTGATCTTAAATTGCTCACAGATGTCCTTCATCAGGTGGCTATTCACATTTTCTCCATTGTTTGTTATGATGGAGTCGAGCACACTGAATCTGCATATGATGTGGTTTTGCACGAAGTCTGCCACCACTTTCTTTGTTACTGACGTGTGAGACGTTGCTTCCACCCACTTGGTGAAATAGTCAATGGC
Source organism: Lycium barbarum (assembly GCF_019175385.1). Lineage (NCBI taxonomy): Eukaryota > Viridiplantae > Streptophyta > Magnoliopsida > Solanales > Solanaceae > Lycium > Lycium barbarum. Next base: position 30,998,622 of record NC_083337.1, read on the forward strand.
AACCAAAATGAACCGGTGACCATTAGAAGCTGCGGGTTCAATGGGTCCAATAACATCCATGCCCCAAGCTACGAAAGGCCATAGTGACCTCATAACATTAAGCTCACTTGGAGGGACCTTGATCAGATCACCGTGGATCTGACATTGATGGCACCTTTGCACGTATTTGCAGCAATCACTTTCCATGGTCATCCAATAGTACCCTGCTCGGAGAATCTTCTTTGCTAGTATGAATCCATTCATATGGGGTCCACATGTCCCAGCATGTACTTTTTTTTAGAAGTTTGGTGGCTTCGCCGGCATCTACACATCTAAGTAGACCCAAATCCGGCGTCCGTTTGTACAACATTTCTTGTTTAGGAAGAAACCATTCACCATTCTTCTTATGGGCTTCTTTTGTCCATTTGTCATGCCTTCGGGATACTCCCGCCCTTCTAGATACATTTTGATGTCGCTGTACCATACTTTGTCGTCTGGCTCAGCTTCCACATGGCAACAGTAGGCATTTTCTTCTTTTAGACTTATCCTTAGCAGGTCGATGTGACTGCTTTCAGGATCCTGGATCATTGATGCTATTGTGGCTAGTGCATCAGCAAATTCATTGTGAGCCCTTGGTGTATGTCGAAATTCGATCTTTTTGAATTTCTTACACAATCTTTGTGCCAAGTTTATGCATGGTAAGATCTTTTCATTCTTGGTGGCCCATTCTCGTTGTACTTGATGGATCAGCATGTCGGAATCTCCGATGACCAATAATTCATCGATGTCCATATCCAGTGCAATTTTGAAACCAGGGAGGCAGGCTTCGTATTTGGTCATGTTGTTAGTACAACGAAATTTCAGCTTGGCGACCATGGGGTAGTGTTGCCCATTTTCTGATATTAAGACCGCTCAAATTCCGAAACCTTTGTAATTCACTGCTCCATCAAAGAATTATTTCCAGCTAGTATAAGATTCTATTGCTTCTTCTTCTATGGCCAACACCCTTTCATCTGGAAAATAGGTGTGAAGTGGCCCAAGCTCTTCATCTATCGGGCTTGCAGCTAATAAGTTAGCCAAGGCCTGCCCCTTGACGGCTTTCTGAGCTATGTACACATTGTCAAATTCACTCAACAGCATCTGCCATTTGGCCAACTTCCCGATGTGCATGGGCAGACGGAATATGTACCTCAACGGATACATCTTGGATATAAGGTGAGTAGTATATGAAAACAAATAATGCCTCAATTTCTGAGCTACCCAAGTTAGAACACAACAAATTTTTTCCACTAGCGTATATCTGGCCTTGCAAGCTGTGAACTTTTTGCTCAGAAAATAAATGGCACTCTCCTTTTTCCCTTCTTCACCGTGTTGTCCTAATACGCACCTGAAGGCTTTTTTAGCAACTGACAAGTATAGCAGCAAAAGACTCCCAGGTCTTGGTGGTACCAGGACTGGTGGGGTGGACAAGTATCTCTATATAGTGTCGAATGCCTCTTGGCATTCCCTTGTCCATTTTGTAGGAGCGTCCTTTTTCAAAAGCTTGAGTATGGGCTCCACAATGATGGTGGATTGAGCTATGAACCACCCAATGTAATTTAGCCTTACTAGGAAACTCATGACTTCTTTCTTAGTTTTGGAAGAGGCAACTCTTGGATTGCTTAGATCTCTATTGGGCTCTATGCCTCTTCGGCTGACTATGAACCCCAATAACTTTCCAGCCGGTACTCCGAACACACATTTGTCTGGGTTCAATTTCAAGCTAAACTTCTGGTGCCTGTCGAAGAATTTCCTCAAATGTGTGGTATGCTCTGAACTCTCTCTTGACTTGATTGTTATACCTCAGACATTCCGTGTTGTCGTATTGTGAATAGAATAGTGCAAGCTCAAGGAGAACATGAAGCCCTTATGATATTAAGGAGAGTATTAAGTATCTTTGAAGTATATACGATAAGATTTTGAAGTCATATGACTCGGAAAAACTAAGTTCGTCGAGGAGAAGTGAAGTATAAGTTGTGTTTAGGAGAGGTATCGCTAGTTATCGAGTTAGGGATTATTTAGTAATGTCTTGAGGGAAAGTTATAGGGCTCCTTAGATGGTTAATAAAGTATTAAACAAGTGTTAAGAAGGTTCCACAAGGATTGGAGATCAAACGAATCAACGAGAACAATTTCGGAAGGGGGTGAGTTATACGACCAATTATACAGTCCGTATAACTTTATATGGTCCGTATAATGGTCTGTGTAACAGTTACAGTGAAGGGTCATCACTGGAAGTATTATACGGTCACTTATACGGACCGTATAAAATTATATGGACCGTATAAGTGTCTGTATAATCCATTACGGCCAGCTTCTAAATTTTTATAAATATAAGACCCAAGTCCTTATTTCTCATTTCCACCTTCTCCACACTTCATGAGACCTCTAGAATATTCCATGCACCTTATTAACATAAATTCAAGAGAGATAAAACATTTGTCATCAAGAACCAAGTGTAGAGAAGATCAGTAGGGTTTGTGGAAGCCAAGGTTCCTTTTGGAATTGAAGTTGGAGGTTTTCTCAAGTGGAGTATCTTCATTCAAAGGTCATTCCTATATAATCAAAGGTGAGTTTTACAACTATCTCATGTTATTAAAAGTATTGAGTGGTTGAAAGACTTGGATTAGAGAAGAAAGTAGAATATGAGCTCAAAATAGGGAAGTAATGGTATTTTGGGTAGTAAGTTAATTTGAGTCATGATTCTTAGAATAAGATGAGCATAATCTTGTAGTAAATGCTACTAACAATGTTAAGGATGTATTATATGAGAATGAACATGGTGTTGTGTTGTAGTTATGCTTGTGGATGATTTTGACAGGGGATTGTGAGGATTGAATAATGTTTAACTTGAAGAAGTTTATTGATTATGATATTATGGCTATTGTTATTGATATTTGGGAGCTGTTTAGTATATGGAAAAAGTTGTTAAAACAAACGAAACGCTGCCCAATTTTCGTTAGCTCTTAGTCACCTTAGCTTAGCCTTAAGCATGTTTCTGATGATCTAATGTTGTACGAATTCTCTTGAATTTAGAGTTGTGAGCTTGGAAGGAGAACGCTTAGTCGTTATGAAGACGTAAAAGTATGTAAGGCTAGTCCCCTTTTTTCAAAGGCATGACTCCTATCTTATGATTTCTTTTCTATGCTTCCATGACCTTCTTACATTCCAAAGTTGAACGTCTAAGATTATTAAGAGTCCTTACGAGCTAGGGGAAAGGTATGTTCCATGATAATGATGATGATAATGATGCTATGATGAGCTTGATATTCTTATCTTTACGATTTCATTGATGTTACCTCTTGTTGCTATCTCACCTCATGATATTAGTTCCTTCAAGGTAAGACATAGTGATGAGGATTATTTTATAATATAATTGGAGGTTCCCAACCTTACGTCACTCCGATAGAGTTACGACTTTAACTTGAGCTCAAATGCATGCTTTAGATTATGTATATATAAGATTACACCATGCCTAGTTGGCCAGCAGTCACCACTACGACAGGCGTAGTGGGCAACTATGAAGATGATTACACCGTGCCTAATTGGCCGGGCAGACACCACTAGTGGGCGGCTAGAAATGTTTACCCCGGACGCGGGCTAATGATGATCACACCGTACCTATATGGACAGGAAGTTTATATATGTATACATGATATGATGATGTTTATTATTAAAAGTAGCATTCATGACCCCGCCTTAACAGGCAATCAGTCACAGGTTATCTCTTCATCTCATGTTCCCGTACATCTTTATTATGTTGATATACATGCCTTACATACTCAGTACCTTGTTCATACTGACATCTTTTTATTTTATGGATACTGTGTTCATGCCCACAAGTAGACAGGGAGACGGCGCAGATGCTTAGGAGTATTCTGCAGATTTACAGGAGCGCTCCACTACTCCGGAGTTGCCATTTCTTGGTATATTCTTTTGTGCACATATTTGGGGCAAGGTGGGGTCCTGTCCCGTCCTTATGATTTCCGCACTCCAGTTAGAGGCTCGTAGATACTTATGCGTAGGTTGTAGATGCTATGTGACCCCCCTTCCTTCATTTTATATGATGTACATCATTTTTGTAGCCTCATGAGCTTATGCACACATATATGTTTGGGAGATATTGATGATCGTCTTATGATAAGTTTTGTGGTGAGAATGATATATGTCCGGGTTGAGTATGATAGATAGCATGATGAGTGGTGCTCGGTAGCCGGCTTCGGGTACCCGTCATGGCCCACTAGTTGGGTCATGACAAACGTGGTATCAGAGCAGTTCCGTCCTAGGGTGTGTCTACGAGCCGTCTGCAGTAGATTCTTGCTTATGGGTGTGAAGCGTGCCATACTTATAAACAAGAGACTGTGTGGCATGTAGGAATAATGACCGGCTTCTTCTTCATAGATCGTGCGATAGAGCTATGTTATAAGGTTTCTTTTTTCCCTAATTGTGCGCTTTGATTTCAGCGATGCCGGTAAAGAGGAAAGCAACAGCTGCCCAGAAGGGCAAGACTGCGACAGGAAGGCGGATTGAATAGGAGTCCCCGGTGAATATAGAAGAGGGTGAGTCCCACAATAAGGCTCCATCTCATACCTCTCACACTCTGCCTGTTTTAGAGGACCATGAAGGGGCCTCAGCTCCAGCACCAATGCCTCCAGTTCCTCTATTGGTTGCTTCGGGCCAGCAGATGACCGAGGCTATTTATTTGTTGACACAACTAGTTGCTGCCCAGGCTCAGCGACAGAGTGCGGGTCCTAGTGATAGAGCGACTAGTGACAGAGCCCGTGATTTTATGAGTTTGAACCCGCCAGAATTTTTCGGGTCAAAGCCGGATGAAAACCCGCAGGGTTTTATAGACGAGATGTTGAGGATGCTGAGAATAATACATGCTTTCGATACCGAGTTAGTGGAGTTGGCGTCCTATAGATTACTGGATGTCATCGTTCTATGGAATAATAACTGGATATCTTCGAGAAAGGAAAATGCACCTCCCCCGGTTTGGTAGGAATTCGTAGATGCTTTCCTTCGCCACAATTTACCACCAGAGCTGACAGGTTTCTGAATCTAAAACAAGGAAATATGAGTGCTCGGGAGTATAGTCTTTTTTTGAATTCATTGGCCCGGTATGCTTCGACCGTGGTAGCCGATATGGGAGACCGAGTACATCGATTCGTGAGTGGCTTAGGGCCACAATTGATCAAAGAGTGCTTGACAGCTTCACTACAGGAGGGGATGGACATCTCCCGTATTCAGGCCCATGCTCAAAATCTAGAAGAGAAGCAACAGCCGCAAAAGGGTGAGCGTGATATGGACAGAGGGCATAGTAAGAGGGTCAAATTTTCCAGTGCGAGTAGTGAGTATAGAGGGGGTCAGCGGCAACAGTACTCTAGGTATTCAGGTCAGTCTGCAGCTAGTGCACCTCCTCAATTCGCGGGCAGGAGATTTGATCGCCCTATTTATTCTGGTTCGGGTCAGAGTTCGAGGGTCTGGGGTCCTCACTTTTGAGGTGATTCTAGTCAGACGAGACCACCGGTATCGCGATGCAGCCAGTGCGGTAGATTACATTCAGGTCAGTGTCGCCGAGGCTCAGTTGCTTGTTATGCCTATAGTCAGACTGGGTATATGATGCGTGACTGTCCATCGATGAGTGGTAGAGTTGGGGCCCAGCCCACAGGATCAGTAGCTAGTTCTTCCTCGTCCGTGCCCCTCGTAGGGCAGACTCCCCAGACTTCAGCAGGCCGCGACAGGGGCAGAGGGGGAGAACCCATTTCAGGTGGCCCTCAGCATCCTATTTATGCATTGGCTGTACGACAGGATATTGAGTCCTCCCCTAATGTTGTCAAAGGTATCCTATCAGTATTCTCTCATGATTTCTATGCATTGATTGATCCGGGTTCTACTTTGTCGTATATTACTCCGTATATTGCTGATCGTATTGGGGTAAAACCCAAGCAATAACTAGACAAGTATATAGAAATTGTGTGATTGTGGTATGTGATCGTCAGACTACAGCTATTTGATTGAGCTGGAAATGTTAGATTTAGATATTATTATGGGCATGGATTGGTTAGCTTCTTACTACATTAATGTGGATTGCAGAACCAAGATGGTTCGATTCCAATTTTCAGGAGAACCAGTGCGTGAATGGAAAGGTAACACAGCATCTCCAAGAGGTAGTTTTATTTCCTATCTAAAGGCAAGAAAGATGATTGCTAAGGGCTACATTTATCATCTAGTCCGAGTTCATGACACCGAAGCAAAGCCGCCAACTCTTCAATCCGTCCCAGTAGTAAATGAGTTTCTGGATGTATTTCCAGATGAGCTTCCAGGTCTTCCACCGGAACGGGAAATTGATTTTACCATTGATGTGCTACTGGACACCGAACTTATATCTGTTCCTCCTTATAGAATGGCTCCAGCAGAATTGAAAGAGTTAAAGGCATAACTGAAGGACTTGCTTGAGAAGAGATTTATTAGACCCAGTTCATCGCCATGGGGAGTACCTGTCTTGTTCGTAAGAAAGAAAGATGGTTCTTTGTGAATGTTTATTGATTATAGGCAGCTGAACAAGGTAACAATAAATAATAAATATCCGCTTCCAAAAATCGATAATTTGTTTGATCAACTGTATGGTGCTAAGTGGTTTTCCAAGATTGATCTGAGATTGGGATATCATCATGTGAGAGTTAGAGAAGAAGATATTCCGAAAACGGCTTTCAGAACTAGATATGGGCATTATAAATTTCAGGTAATGTCATTTGGGTTGCCTAACGCTCTAGCAGTGTTTATGAATTTGATGAATAATGTATTCAGGACTTTTCTAGATCTATTTGTGATCGTGTTTATTGATGATATTCTGGTATATTCTCGATCAGAAGCAGAGCATGCAACTCATCTACGTACTGTCCTTGGAATTCTTCAAACTCGAGAATTATATGCAAAATTTTCAAAATGTGAGTTCTGGTTGAATTTTATGACTTTTCTGGGCCATAGTATCTCAGCTGATGGCATTCGGGTTGATACTCAAAAGGTTGAAGCCGTGAAGACTTGGCCAAGGCCTACAACACCTACAGAGGTCCGTAGCTTTCTGGGATTAGAAGGCTATTATAGAAGATTTGTGGAAGGATTGATACGGCGTGATTTTATGCCACAATCGATGCTTTTCGGCTATAAGTTTTACTTGTTTTTAAGCAAGTCTACGTGATTTTACATGTTTTTATTGGATTTCAGGTATTAAGTGTTTTGATGGAAAAAGTTGGAGAAGTGGAGAAAATAACAAATCACTGAAGAGGCAGTTTGACGGAGCAATTAGACGGGCCGCAAAACATTCTGCGGACACCGTTTAATGGTCACAGTGAGCAGTGTTTCAAGATCCATTCATGCGGAATAATTATACGGACCGCATAATATTTGACGGTCCGTGAAAATGTATCGTGAAAAATGCTGGAGACTCTTTGATGGATGAAAGGCAGGAATTTGACGGTCCGCATAACGGTTTTGCGGACCGTAGAATGGATCATAGACTGGACCCGACTGGCAATTGCGTGTTTTCAGTTCTCACGACACAGGGTCTTATAAATACCTGTTATAGGTTTCTTATACGGCAGTAAATCAGTTTTTTAGTTTTCTTTCTTCATAGCACTAAATACTCATGGTTTTGGAAGTCTTTTGGATTACAAACAATTACAATTACTTTCCTCTCAATATCAAGCAATCAATTCGTAAGCACTATGATTTCAATTATTGTCAATTGTTCTTCTTTTTCTATGAGTAGCTAAATTTCCTTACTATGGTTGTGGACCCATTGATGGGTGTTTTGTGATTGATATATGCATAATGGATCGTTAGGGTTTATTTATTCTTCATTCTTCATTCATAATTAATGGTTGCAAACATTGATTAAATCCATAAACCTTGATGTATTTGGGAAAATAATTAGGAGCGTACTCAGTAGATTTGCAGGAGCGCTCCACTACTCCGGTGTTGCCATTTCTTGGTATATTCCTTTGTGCACATATTTAGGGCATAGCGGGGTCCTGTCCCGACCTTATGATTTTCGCACTCTAATTAGAGGCTCGTAGATACTTATGTATGGGTTGTAGATGCTATGTGACCCCCCTTCATTGTATATGTTGTACATCATTTTTGCAGCCTTATGGGCTTATGCACACATATATGTTTGGGAGATATTGACAATCGTTTTATGATAAGTTTTGTGGTGAGAATGATATATGTCCAGGTTGAGTATGATAGATAGCATGATGAGTGGTGCTCGGTAGCCAGCTCCGGGTACCCTTCATATCCCACTAGTTGGGTCGTGACATTGATAATGACATCGTCCACATATAATTCAATCTCTTTATGGATCATATCATGGAAAATGTTACTCATAGCTCTTATGTATGTTGCACCGACATTCTTAAGGCCGAAGGGCATTACCTTGTAATAATACAGTCCCCATAGGGTGATTAAGGTTATTTTCTCGGCATCCTTTCTAATCATTAAGATCTAGTGGTAGCTAGTGAAACAATCAACAACAGATTATAGCTCGTTCTTGGCACAATTTTCTTTGAGTATATGGATGTTCGAGAGTGGAAAATTATCATTTGGGCTAGCCTTGTTAAGATCTCGATAATCCATGTAGATTTTTATCTTGCCGTCTTTCGTGGGTACCGGGACTATATTGGCTAGCCATGTGAGATATGATGTCACTTTTACCACTCCAGACTTAATATGTTTCTCTACCTCGTCTTTGATTCGGATACTAAGATCCGGTTTGAATTGTCGGGTTTTCTGTTTTACTGGAGCAAAACCCTCATTGATGGGTAGCCTATGAGACACTATGCTGGTAGTTAGCCCTGGCATGTCGACGACGTATGTCCATGCGGAGAGATCCACGTACTCCCTTAGCAAACTTATTAACTCTTCTTTGAGAGGGATATCTAGGTGTGCGCTTATCCTTGTTTCCTTGACATCCTCTTCATCACCTATATTCATAGCCTCTGTTTTGTCCAAATTCGGCTTCTGTTCATTCTCCAATTGTTCTACTTCCTCTATGAGACCCTTGGGCAGCATTGTGGTCTCATCGTATTCCTTATATTCTTTTTCCTCTATGCTGCTCGACTCATTCGTTTCGCGGCATGTCATGACATTTAAGGTTGCTTTATTATTTTTATTACTGAAAAGAAATTCAAGGCGAAATATGTTAGCATAAAACATGCATGTAACAAAAAAAATAGTTTTGATAAACCGAGACATTCATTAATTAAAAATATTTTGAAGTACAAACTGTGGTCCTGGCTTAGGTCAAGCCATTTCCGTTTTGAAAACATTACGAGGTATGTAAGTGATAAAGAGGGTGCGTAATCGGGCCTCGACCGATTCTCCCCATTTTCAAAAATAAATTCATCTTTCTCTACCAAAGAGCCAGTAGCGGGGTAGAGGTCCAGTTGGACAGCTGCTCGCCCGGTTTTACCTCTCTGATGCTGGGTACTTCGGCATATTCTTCCAGAATCACTGAGCAATCTTTCTCTTGGAATATCATCCTTATCCCTTCTTCAATGTAAGAATCCTCAGGCATAGGCATTCTGTGGGGAAATGACTGGTACAGATTTGGAATGGGTTTGCAGAGATATGCAACCTCTTGTTTCTTCTTGGTAGGCATCTTTTCCTCTATTGGGATGTAGCCAAGCCTAAAGTGAAAATTATCTTAGAGGATAGAAATGGGCTCAGTGATGCCCTACAGATTCTTCCCTAAACTTTTTCCTGGTTCAAACCCTTTCAGAATCATGGTAGAAGCAACAATTTTATAAACCGCTGGCATGGGAGTTTCCATGGAGTCTATCTTGTGGGCTGCTCCCACTAACTCCACGAAATGGAAATCTGTTTCTTTGGGTGTGGCTTCAATGACAGGTACAAAATTGTCTAGATAATTGTGCATGCTAACTTTTCCGTGGATCACCACTTCTTCTCCTTGCTAGAACAAATTTTACAGATTGATGGAGCGAGGATGGTACTGCCTCTGCCATATGGATCCATGGTCTTCCCAGAAGCAAATTGTAATTGGCGGGTATTTCCATGACTTGGAATTCCGTGGTGAACTCGGCAGGTCCTATTTTAATATCCAAATCAACTACTCCAGTGGCGTCACAACGTCTTCCATCAAATACTCTTATGTTAGTATGGCTTTGATGAACCTTTCCAAGGTCATACCCTAACTGAGTCAAGGTAGATTTGGGGCAAATGTTAAGTCTTGCCCCATTGTCAATTAATACCCGGGTTACCACTTTGTTATAATACATGATAGTGATGTACAACGCTTTGTTATGATTTATGCCTTCCTTGGACAATTCTTTCTCTGTGAAGGCAATTTGATGTTCCTCCATAACATGGGCGACCATTTCGGCCAAGTTTTCACTGTTTGTTCCAGCTGGGACATCAGCTTCGTCCAACACCTTCATTAGAGCCAGGCGGTGTTGGGGTGAACTTTGCAACAATGCCAAGAACGATATTTGGGCCAGAATTTTCTTTAAATTCTTAACAATGGAGTATTCCTTTGGCTGCATTCAATGCAAAAAATCTTCAGCTTCACCTTCAGTGATAGTCCTTTTCTGATTACCCTCCCTTCATGGTGCCCCTTGGGCTAGGTCTTCAGGAGTATAACATCTCCCTGATCTTGTGATACCATGTGCGGCGGCAACTTGGACTACAAACTCTTTGTGAGGTGGCGCTAGAGTCACCTGAGCAATGTGTGTTGTTACCGGTGTAGTGATTAATACCTTGAATTGCGGGAGTTCTTGCAAAGACACTGACGCTACTGTGCGTTCAAGTTCTTTCACAGGATCGCGGATTGTGGGCCTTCCTGCGACCCAGTCTTGTTCTCTCTCAATCATGTGAATCACGTTATTTCCATGGTTTGGCAAAGGATTGGTGTTCACATTTGGAGGGGCCGTTTGGAGTATAATTTCTTTCCGGTTAATCAGATCTTGTATCTTGTACTTGAGTTTAATGCAATCCTTAGTGTTGTGTCCTATACCATTGGAGTGATAGGCACATGTTTGGTCAGCTCAGTAAAATCAGTTCTTCGGATCGATAGCCTTTGGCGGGAGCACTTGAATCATCCCAGCCGTACTTACCCTTTTGAACAAATCAGTCCGAGATTCCATCAGCGGGGTAAATACCCGAGGGGTTTCTTCTCAAAATTTGGACGTGGCGCATTATAGGCATTTGGTGGGGGTTGATTCTAGTAGGTATTGGGTTGGTTATTTTGTGGAGTACGGTAAATGGGTGGGGGAGTTTGGTAATTTGGCTGTGGAGCTTGGTAATTTGGGGGAGGTAATTAGAAGGCATTTGGTGGAGCTTGGTAGTTTTGGGGGTGGTGATTGCAAGGTATTTGCTGGAGCTTGGTAGTTTTGGGGTGGTGATTGCAAGGTATTTGCTGGAGCTTGGTAGTTTGGGGATGGTGATTGGAAGGCCGGTTGCACGTAATATATGTCCACCGTGTTGTAAGGGGTGGGTACTTAGGTATTTGGAGGAGGTGAAACATATGCTTCCATCGGGAAATCTCCCTTTCTTTTGGGCTTAGGGATGTGGGATATGCTAGCCACGTCTTCTTTCTTTTTGCGTGCGAACCCGGTAGAGCCTGACCTAGCGAGTTTTCCAGTCATGCTTATGATTCGACCAGTTTTGAGACCGTCTTCTATGGCCTCGCCCATTTTGACCAATTCAGAGAAAGGTCTCCCTGCCATTGAAAGCATTCTTTCATAAAAGTCTGTTTCTTGTGAACGGATAAAAACCGACCCAAGTTCATCTTTGCCTATAGGAAGTTGCACTCGGGCCGCCTCCGTTCTCTACCTGCTTGCGTATTCGTGGAAGTTCACGGTGGATTTCTGTGTCACTTTCTACAAATAATATCTATCTGGCACCGTCTCCATATTAAAGCGGAATCTTTCCATGAAAGTCGTAGCCATGTCTTCTTATGTGACCCAACGGTGTATATCCTGCGCCGTCAACCATTTCGAGGCTTCTCCTACCAAACTCCTGCTGAACAACCTTATGATAAGTGCTTGATTGTCTCGAACCCTGACTAATTGGTTGCAGTGGGCCAACAGATGCTCTTTAGGATTGCCCATTCCATTAAACAATTCGAAGCGGGGTACTTTAAAGCCTTCGAGTAAATCCAAATTGGGATGCATGCACAAATCTTCGTAGCTTAGACCTCTGCCAGTGAGGGTAGTCCTCATATATCATTCCAACATTGCAGTCATCTTCCACTTAAGCCTTTCTTCTTATTTTTCCTGTTCGGCCTTCCATGCCTTTTCTATCTCCACATAATGTTCAATTTTTGGATCGGGCAAGAAGGTTCCTGGTGTGACAGGCGTGTGGAAGGAACATCAGGGTCAATTCGAGTAATAGGGGTGCTTTTGTCAGTTGGTAGTGGGGTGATTAGTTATATAGTGATGTGAAGGTGGGTATTTTGTGGTGTTGGGTAAGAAGGGATAAAGTGGGCGGTCCCGGGAATTTGGCTAGTGTTAAGTGGTGGTAGGATGTGGCTCGAGGCATCAATGTGTCCATTGATTGGGGTAAATGGCATGGTGGTCGTAATGGACCTAGTGGGGAAGTGATCTGGTAATGGTGAATTCAGAGATGGTAAAAAAGGCGAAAGCCTTCTTTCTTCAGTAGGGGCCTCTCGGGCGGCATTAGCAGCTTTGTTTCGTACTACTTCTTCTTGAAGATAGGCAATTTTTTCAAACATCATTTTCATGACGTCTTCAGTAGGTAATGATTCGGGCAGCTCGCGCAGAGGCAATTCTCTGAGAGCGATGTCAGTAGGGGTAGTTTCGTTCTCTGAAGTACCAGTCATTTTCTCTTTGCCTTTATCTTGTAGGGATAAGGATGCTATTGCAGCTTTAGACCTTGTGAAGTTTTCCAGTGTGAACATGAATCAACTTCTCTTTCTATAAGAAAAGAATAACTCAAAGGCAAACAAAGTTAGTTTCGTCAGATAATGGAAAGAAAAGCAAGATATCGCACATAAATGGCGGTTTAACTTTGAGCACATAAATGGTCATATGTTTGATTTAAATGCTCAACTGATCTCTTGTACTGGGTTTAGGTACTTGAATTTTGTCTGAGTGAGAGGATATAATATTTATAATTTATAGGGATCGAGTCTTACGTAGACTGCCTACGTACCCATGACCAGGCCTGATAGAGGCTTCCTCTGTATCCCTCCTTGGGACATCAGGTCGGCACAGTTCCGTTTACACAAAATAAGGGGGGAGGGGGGACAAATCCGTGTTAAATACAAATAATGGAATCCCCCTAAAACTACCCAAAAGCGACCTTTCTTTTGAGGTCAATATAGGTTGTCTGTCTGTTCAACCTTTCCTGGCCCTAAGACTCCCAAATCCTAATACAGAGAAGGGAGTGTCATGACCTAAACCCTAACCGATGAGCCGTGACGAGTGCCCGACCACTACAGACCAAGCACCCCTATACTCATACCAACTTCTCACTGATTGACCTGGTGGCCATATATAACTTATAACTGCACTATAATACCTTATGTAAAATTAACATAATGAACTTTGCATCGAAAACTCATAACCCATGCATACATATATATAAACAATCATGTGTACCAAGGATAACAGTGTAGGCCGACTAGGCCACTGCATATGCTATAAAACAAAATAAGAGCTAACATAGCTACGATACTCCTACTATACACAACTGTCCACAGACCTCTATAAAATATGAACTGTAGAGAAGACTGGACAAGGCCCTGTCATACCCATACATCTACATGTAAAGATAGCATACTAAGAAGGGTTTTAGCTCCGAACCAAATGGAGCACACTGACTGCAACTGAGTGGAGGTCCTACTCGGCTCGATTATCTAGCTGATTACCTGAACCTGCGGGCATGAATGCAGTATCCATAAGAAAGAACGTCAGTACGAATAGTGTACTATGTATGTAAGGCATGAATAGCAACATAATTAGAAATACGAAACATAATATGAGATAAAGATAGTCTGTACCTCCGATTGCCTCTTAAGTCAGATATCATGCATGCTTAGCCTTTTCACAAAAACATTTCTCATAAATATATAACATAATAGTGCTGCGGAACGTGCAGCCCGATCCATAAATAGATTATATTTCTGCGGAACGTGCAGCCCGATCCATACCCATCTATCCCGCGTCACGGCATCCCGCGTCCGGGACGATATCATAATATACCAACTGATCAGGTGGATATGCGTATATAACGTCTCACCTTTCCCCATATCCCCTAATATATATATATATATATATATATATATATATATATATATATATATATGTATATGTAGTAGCATGCATGAGAGCCCAAATAAAAGTTACCACTTTATCGGAGTGACGTAAGGTCGGTAACCTCCGATTTATGTTATGGAACAATCATGATCACTATATCTAGCCTTGAAAGAACAAATAACATAAGGTGAGGTCAAAAACAATGAATAAAATCAAGAAAATCATGAAGTATACTCAACAATAGCATAATAGCCTCAAAACCATAAACTTTGGAATTTCTGGAAATAAAATCATCATCATCATCATTATCATCATAAAACCATTCTCATCTTTAGCATCGTAAGACTTTTAGAATCATGAATCTCTAGTTTGTGGAAACAAGGACATTATGAAAAACATGTAAGGGTTCACAAGAAAGAAATCATGCCTTTTGAAAGAAAGGGGACTAGACTTAACATACCTAGAAGTTCGCTTCTCGACCTTTCCACCTACCTCCGGCCTCGAAATCTACATATAAGACCATTCATACTATGGCTAGGTCTATTGTCATATACTTATCCTAAACCTTCAAATTAAGCTCCTTTAGAATCTGCCGAGATTCGGGCAGCATCTCCCCTGTTTATATGCCTAGCTCGAAATCACAAACCAACAACCAACAACAACAACAACAATACCAAAACCAACAACAAAATTATCAACACTAATATGCTCCATAAAACATCCCACTCGATGTTTTCCAAATTTCTCAACTAACTATTTTATTATACAATCATTTTGTAGCTTTATCTCCGTAAGTAACCTGAATTAATATCAATAAGGGAAGATTCATACCTTACTCCTGCTGGAACCGCAATATCTTCAATATCCATCTTGAATCTAAGCCAAGATCCACCGCAAAACGATTTTATAATCGCAACTCTACGCTGTCCGAACCTGAATCTAGAGATTATACTTAATTCGGGCTAAAATTTGATGTTTGAAGGTTGAGGGACATTTATAGAATATAAGAGAGGCTTTGAGGTGTTTTGAATGAAGAATGAGGGGGTAAACCCCCTTATATAGTGTTCTAGAGTCGGGTTGCACTGACCTAGAATTTTCTTTCCGAAATCGCGCAGCCTTGTGGCGCGTTCGCATAGAGTTGCTCAGTTGTTCCTCTGCGCGTTCGTTCTACATCCTGGCGTATTCGTGCAGAGTTAGCCTGTGCCCTGGTAGTCCTCTTGAAATGCCTATAACGTTTGATTCCGATGTCGTATCGATGTGCAGTTTGTTGCGTTGGAAACTAGACTTCCTGAAATTCATTTTAGGCTTTTGTTTTACTTCAAAACTCCTCATATACTAAAAGATATTCTTTCCCCAAGTTGGCTCATACTTTGTTGTTCAAAGTGACGCTTATCTTTTTTCAAAGTCATACTAACTCAATTCCTTCCACTCAATTCTTTATAGGACCTGCCGGAATTCCTCATATGCATCCTTTACTCATAGAATATACTTAATAATATACTCTGAAGTTGCTTTACTTAGCCGTAGTCTAACTTTCTTATGCTCAAATTTGATAAGTACTTCTCCACAAGTACGGAGTGTAACATCCTTCCCCCCTTAAAGCATTCATCCTCGAATTTTGTAGCTTGCGAACTTGAAGTTTTCATTGATTGCCCTTTTCTTAACCATGATTTTCATGCCCTTACAATGTGAGCTTATCAGTCTCCTCTCATTTTCCGTTGACTCTGTATCGAATTCATCCACAAGTTTCATAGCCTTCTGTTCTTATGTATATAATCAGTAGCCAACAAATATCCAGTTATCGCTTTGTTCCCATTTAGGTGATCTTGACTCCCAATCGCTACGACTCCTCGCTGATTTGTAAGTACCTTCAACTGTTATACCCTTTTTACTTGCTCCTTATCCCTCTACTAGTAGGCAAACTCTCTTGTTCAGATATGACACCTTTCCTTGCTTGCTTCTCTGGTGCTATTTTAGAGTATCCCTTTTTGTACTCGTTGATATTGTATACGTACCATATCATTCTTTGTAATTCATTGATCGGACTCCTTGATTTCTAACAATATCATCATAGCTCCATCTATAGTAACGCTCAAATGATTTGCAATAGTATTTTATTGCTAATGACTCTTTACTCTTAAGGGTTATTTTCCTCAAATTATCTATCTAAACTCTTTTTCCATAATCAATTCATAACAACAACCTTAATACACTCTCTTACATACGTATATGAAATTGTTAGCACTCTCTCGTTCTCATTCTTATCTCTCATTAGCAAGGTTACACTCATAATATACTAATAATCGTAGCTCAAGCTAGTTTACAACTCAAAATATCTTCAACTTCACATTGGAAAAAATTTCCTTCAATTTCCTCTCCTCAAATCTTACAATATGAACCCATAAGTATAGGACTAAGGTAAAATCTCACCTCGTCATGACTTCCTTTCCACACGAGTATGTTTGTCCTCGATTCTCTTGTACCGGTGATCATTTGAGACTTAAATCAGCCTTTATTCTTCTTTGACTCCTTATCGTTTTCCTTACACCACTTGTTGGCCATTTCATTACGACGATTTTATATGGTTCTATAACATATGCTCTCACATTCCACATAACCGGCGACTTGCGAGGTGTCTTCTAATCCCCGGCAGTACTGATATCTTGCTATCCGTAGTCACACTACCTTTCTTTTCTTTAGATATCATCAAACCTCCTATAGTTATTCCTCTTATTAAGACTTCCATCTCTTCTAGTACTAATATTTCCTTTTTCGCCACTCACATTATCCTTTGTACTTGTTTCCTGGTCAGCTTGTAGACCTTTCTTATTCCTTTTGTTACCTCTTGCGGTATGTTATTGTGTATTTAAATGTGACTAAAATTTCCCTGGTACGAGCGATTCGAACCATGTTCTAGAAACATCACATGTCACATCAACGGGGTCCATTCTCTTCGACTCGCTAATCCCCTTATCGTCTTGTCATAATTCCTTTTCCGATATCTATCCTATAATATACTTGTACTTAATCCATCCCCACTTTCTCCTAATACATTCTTAATATATTAGTACATCTCGAACTTTGGCTTCTTCAAACTAATACATTTTTCTCTTTTTTTTTTGAATTTGGGAATATTGTAATTCATTTCCGGACTAAATTTGTTCTCCCCCCCCCCCCTTTTTAAAAGATGTTCTCATATACCCGTAACATTCGAATATCAATCTTCTTTGACTGTCATCTAACTGACTTTACTGGTCCTTTTATCGTATTGATTAACCTAATCCCTTTTTGCCGACTGAATTCTTGTGCTAAGTCAAATGGAAAATGTTTACACATATCGGATATTATCCAGGTGCTTTCTTTATTAATCGCCTTTTCCATCTATAACCAGCAGTCCCCTAAGCTAATGAATCCATGATATCATTGAAATTCGCTAGACCCTTATGGAGTGTCCGACTATAAAACGCTCCTGCAGCCTTAATTTTCCCTCATAGCTATCCTTTTACTAATATCCTTAGGATCGTTCTTGCTCTTAGTTCCTAATTCCGACTGGTATCTATACTATATCATTCATTCCCACTATTCATCCTTTCATTAATTAGCTCATACTGTCCCATAGTTTTTTTAATTACTTATTTGCATCACAGTCATGCATCATAGTTCTTCTAATATTCTACCGGCTCCCGTTCTTACCATGAAATCTTCATGAAATACACCCTTATCTTTCTTCTTTCATCGAGTCCTCACCTTCCTTAATGACACTACAACTATTTCATACTTATGCATATCTCCCGTACATCATCCTATTTCCTTTATGTCCGAATTTTTATACTCCTTATAAAGGCTCTTATCCCATGTTACTGATGCTATGCCTTTTGGCCGGACTTGTTAACTTATTATCCTTCCTCTTGTCCTTAATGATTACCCGACTTTCTTTAGCCAATCCATTAGTGTAAGTATAATCTTCTTAATTTTTGTACTCAGGGCCTCTCTTAGCTTCCTTTGCTCATAAATACTCTTCTCCACTTTCCCTTCTATAGTGTTGGTCCTAAAGTTCGTAGAATATTTTATTAAAAGCACAATTCCCTTCTATTTCTAAAATCGCCTTTTTGGGGGGGGGGGGGGGGGGGCTTTTCGTTTCTAGGCATCGCGTCAGTATGGCTTCATATTCATCCCTTCGGACGTTCCTCAAGAGTAAAAATCCCTTAACATCTTCACAAAACCTTCTTATCCCCGTTTGTCAATTCTGTTTCCGGAGCCTCTACATTTGTCTTTTATTCCATATCACCATACTCTATCCTTTGAACGTACTTACTTTAGAGATTCATCCGAATGGATTTGTGCCTCTATTGTCGTCCTAAACCTTTTCTCGAGAGCTTTACTTGACCCTCATTAGCAACATACTTCCCTTCCTCACACTTTTTCTCTTCTCAAGACATCATAATCTTCTTACTCTTCTCCAACTCTAACCTTTAGAGGAAACAATGTCAACCTTCCCTGTAGCACTTGCTACTTGAACTTCAATACCCCGTCCAATCAATACCTTTAACATATCGTAACATCGGTTATTAGGGCACACATACTGGTTAACGTGATCACACATGAGTTATCATGTATATCGTTTACTAACACCTTACTTATGAAGTACCCCCAATGCTTTTTAAACTTGTCCTAAATCTGTGGTTGTAACACATCTTCTCTTTCTTCGCCAAGCTAGCCCGTCTTACATCTCACAATCATTTAAAATTTCCAACCGCAAGTCTCACATACTTCTAATTTCCCTCGGGCTATTTTAGTTCCTCATACTTCTGATATGTCTAAGTCTCTAGGACTTCTTAACACATTTCCTAAGTCCTTGATTATGAATTTCTGGCAATATAGGCTTAATAATTGATCTCCACTCGAACACCTACTTTCCTTTCCTTTTTATTCATAAGCCGACATCGCTCGATTTTTATTTTATTGCCAAATAACCTTTATCACATTGTCTAATAATTCAAGGTACCCCTACTTACAAGAATCACATCTGTCTTGCTGCGTGCCCTTTTTATCGCATAACCTAAAGAATAATTTGAAGTTCTAATGGATCCCAAGTAAAATTCCATAATGCATCTCCCTTCAGGTTGGAAAAGTCCCTTACTCTCTTGGCTAGGCAAATGATATCTTAACCTTTGGAACTCCCAATAATAACCATCAATCAACACACGTGAGTGCTTTCTATTCCTAATTCCAAGATTCCTAGTGGTGGTAAAAACATCTTAGTCACATTTACCTATAAATACTTTGGTTATCTGTTCCTTTAGAATTCTCATCCGTCAACTATTAAATGATACTTTGCAATAATTGTACATACATAAGAAATTTGAGTAAACGAACCATATACCTGTAGTTGGCCTGTCCTGATCCTGGTCTGGAGGGCTGTAAAGTGAAGTGTCCTTCTTATCGCCACCATCTACTGGTCTGGCCCTCCTCTTCTCCGCCATCCGAGTCTGAGGGATACGAATATTTTGGCAGCTCCTGATTTACCGAAGGCCAAGATAGAGGGATAGAATACTCGATAACACTCACACTCGCGGCTGCCCTGACATAATGCTCCATCATAGGAGAAGCTGGAGGGGTCAACTCTGGTGCAGCCTCGGGAGCCTCCTGCTCCACCGGCGTCTCATACGAACCCTCAGACGGATCCGTCTCATAACTATCTTCCGACAGATCCTCCTCCATGGAAGTCACGAGCTCTGGGGAATTATCTCGATGTCTTGGAAGGATCTGTCTCAATAGAATAGCTAGGACTCCACCTACTCGGTCCGGGAATCTGTGGTGCCGAATCCACCCTGGGGGCCTTCCTTGCACCCCCACTATCTAAAGTTGATCTCTTTATCTGTCAATCTGCACGTACCTATAGGGAAAGAGGGCCAGAAATGATCTTTCCTAGACTCTGGGTCTATCGCACGATCTAAGAAAACAAGGAAAGGTCAATGATTCTTAAATGCCCCGCAGCCTCCTATTTATAAGTATGGTGCGCATCACATCCATAAACAAAAATCTACTGGACACGGTCTGTAGACAACCCTAGGACGAACTACACTGATACCACTTTGTCACGACCCAAACCCTAACCGATGAGCCATGATGAGTGCCCGACCACTACTGACCAAACATCGCTATACTCATACCTACTTCTCACTGATTAACCTGGTAGCCTATACATAACTTATAACTGCACTATAATACCTTCTATAAAATTAACATGATGAACTTTGCATCGAAAACTCATAACCCGTGCATACATATATATAAACAATCTTGCTTACCAAGGATAACAGTGAAGGAACACTAGGCCACTGCATATGCTATACAACAAAATAAGATCTGACATAGCTACACGATACTCCTACTATACACAACTATCCACAGACCTCTATGGAATATGAACTGTAGGGAAAACAGGACAAGGCCCTGTCGTACCCATATATCTACATGTCAAAATAGCATACCAAGAAGGGCTGCAGCTCCGAACCAAATGGTACGCAATGGCTGCAGCTGAGTGGAGGTCCTCCTCGGCTGGATCGTCTGGCTGATTACCTGAACTTGCGGGCATGAACACATTGTCCACAAGAAAGGAGGTCAGTACAAACAGTGTACTTAGTATATAAGGCATGAATAGCAACATAATAAGAAATACGAAACATAATATGAGATAAAGATAGCATGTACCTCTGATTGCCTCTTAAGGCAGTTATCATGCATGCTTAGCCTTTTCACAAAAACATTTCTCATACATATATAATATAATAGTGTTGTATAACGTGCAGCCCGATCTATCAATAGATTATATAGCTACGGAACGTGCAGCCTGATCCATATGTATATTATACTATATTGTTGCAGAACGTGTAGCCCGATCCATACCCATATATCCGGCGTCCGGGACGATATCATAATATACCAATTGATCAGGCGACTATGCGTATATAACTCTCACCTTTCTCCATATCCCCTATATATATATATATATATATATATATATATATATATATATATATATCCCGCGTCCGGGACGATATCATAATATACCAATTGATCAGGTGGCTATGCGTATATAACCCTCACCTTTCCCCATATCCCCTATATATATATATATGCATGAGAGCCCAAATAAAAGTTACCACTTTATCGGAGTGACGTAAGGTCGGTAACCTCCGATTTATGTTATGGAACAATCATGATCGCTATATCTCACCTTGAAAGAACAAGTAACATAAAGTGAGGTCAACAACAATGAATGAAATGAAGAAAATCATGAAGTATACTCAACAATATCATAATAGCCTCAAAATCATACAGGTTGGAATTTCTGGAAATAAAATCATCATCATCATAAAATCATTCTCATCTTTAGCATCGTAAGACTTTCAGAATCATGAGTCTCTAGCTTGTGGAAACAAGGACATTATGGAAAACATCTATGGGTTCACAAGAAAGGAATCATGCTTTTGGAAAGAAAGAGACTAGACTTAACATACCTGGAAGTTTACTTCTCGACCTTTCCACCTACCTCCGGCCTCGCAATCTACATATAATACCATTCATACTATGGTTAGGTCTATTGTCATATACTTGTCCTAAACCTTCAAATTAAACTCCTTTAGAATATGTCGAAATTCTGGCAGCATCCTCCCTGTTTAGATGCCTAGCCCGAAATCACAATCCAACAACCAACAACAACAATAACAAAACCAACACCAACAACAACATTATTAGCACCAATATGCTCCATAAAACATCTCAGATGATGTTTTCTAAATTTCTCAACTAACCATATCATTATACAATCGTTTAGTAGCTTTATCTCCGTAAGTAACCTGAATTAATATCAATAAGGGAAGATTCATACCTTACTCCTGCTGGAACCGCAATATCTTCAATATCCGTCTTGAATCCAAGCCAAGATCCACCGCAATACGATTCTATAATCGCAACTATATGATGTCCGAACTTGAATCCGGAGATTATACTTAATTCTGGCTAAAATTTGGTGTTTGAAGGTTGAGGGAAATTTCCAGAATATATGAGAGGTTTTGAGGTGTTTTCAATGAAGAATGAGGGGGTAAACCCCCTTATATAGTGTTCTAGAGTCGGGTTGCACCGACCTAGAATTTTCTCTGCGCGATCACGCAGCTCAGTTGCTTCCTTGCGCATTCGCTCAGAGTAAGCCTCTGCCCTGGCAGTCCGTCTTGAAACGCCTATAACGTTTGATTCCGATGCCGGATCGATACGCAGAAACTAGACTTCCCGAATTTCATTTTAGGCTTTTGTTTCACTTCAAAACTCCTCATATACTAAAAGATATTTTTTCCCCAAGTTGGCTCATACTTTGTTGTTCAAAGTGACGCGTATCTTTTTCCAAAGTCATACTAACTCAATTCATTATAGGACCTCCCGGAATTCCTCATATGCATCCTTTACTCATAGAAAATACGTAATAATGCTTCGTCCCTTATACTATGAAGTTGTTTTACTCAGCCGTAGTCCAACATTCTTACACTCAAATTTGGTAAGTACTTCTCCCCAAGTATAGGGTGTAACAGGGAGCACTAACCAAAGGGCGCCCTTGTGGACCAAATTTTCCAACTCAAAATTGAACGCATTGCATTCTTCTATGTCATGCCCTAAAACTCCAGAATGATACTGACACATTTTGCTGCGGCCAAGTCCTTCGGTATGGGCCCTTCTGGTTCTGATGGGGCTAATCTTCTCAATACTGACCAATTTCTGGAAGATGCTGGCATGAGCGTCCTTGAATACTGTGAAGTCGTAATGCCAAATACGAGTGTTCCGGGTAATCCCTTCAGTTGGGATGATGTTGTCATGGACCAATAGTGAATGTGGCCCCCACATCTTAGTGATGCTTTTCTCATCTATCAACCTGATGAGTCTCCTTTTGAAGGCTAAGCATTCATTGAGGGTATGCCCTGCCTGATCTTGGTGATAAGGGCATCTCTTATGTGCGAAAACCGGAGGGCCAGGCGGCAACCTATCGAAGCAAACACTGACTATTCCTTTACTTCGGAACTTAATCATTATCTCCTCATTCGTAACCTGCTTAGGCGAGACTCGGTAGGGACAATACAATACCTTGAACATAATAGCCCACCATTCGGGTAAAGCTCGTCGAGCATACTCCATTTCTTCCAAGGGCTCCTCCCTAAGGCTCGGTAATGCAGCAGAAGCTCTTTTCCCTTCAGGACTCAACGGTGCAACATAGGTTTGTTCCTTTTTTTATGCTTGAGGGTGCAGTGAAGCAGCCCCCTTTGATGGCCATGTTGGCTCCTGTGGGTCCGACTCCATTTCTTCTTCCTCGGACTCTTCCATTATCAGGATGTACTCGGGAAGAATTCCTTTTCCTTTGTCCAGGATATCTTTTCCTTGGGCTTTGACAGTTTTTTCAGGCGAGCTTTCCACTGAATCCAATAACTCATCCGCCTCCTTAATCTTGGCTTTTACTGTCCGGATTTGCTTTTCGAGATCTTGAATCTTTCGGCGTAGCGAAACCTCATTTTTCCTCATGACCTCGAGCTCAGGTGTAGTCTTGTTGTTCATCTTCAGATTCTGAGAAAATCGTCAGGCTTAGTGTGGGTATTTTTGTTTATTGTTTTTCCTTTGGGTGAGTGGACAGTACTCGAGACCAATTGAGCATTTAAGCGAAACATATGGAAGCAAATAAATTCACACAAAGCAGTTCATAAGATTATACTACGCGCGTTCTTAACATACTAATCGTTTGAAACATAAATGTATTATTTGAATCAAACCATTGCCCCCATAATCATTAATAATAATATTCTTCCCCGCAGGGGTACAAAAGATAAAGTAAAGATAGTGCATAAAAAATAAATCAGCAGAAATGTCCTCCAGTAGTGGATGATGAAGCCCGATCCCTATCAGTTTTGGCTTTCTTTGCTTTCCGGAGCGTAATCTGGATATGAAAATGGGCTGACGTCAAAGTCGGCTCCATAAGAAACCCTTTCTGTGTGAAGGTCAGTGGAGCAACATCGTCTAAAATCTTCTTCATTCAGTCATCTAGCTCAACCAAACAAACATTGGTAAGCTCCAACTCATGCCTCAGACTCTCTATGACGGCCTTGTCAAGTTCAATTTTCTCCAAATATTTTGCATCGTTGTCGTCATCTCTCCTTTGAATCAAACGGGCTCAAATCTCGGCTTGCGAATCCTTATCTTGGACACAGCTGTAGAGAATTGGCCTAGGAGGCAATGTGCCTTACAAATCGGCCCTCAACCAATCCTTATATTTTACGACACAACTCGGATGAAACCTATCTTTGGCTAAAGTATCGGGGACCCCAAATCATGCGATCCTTCCATTCTCGGATACAATACAAACTCCTCGGTGGTCCATCAATGTCGTAGTCGATGATGCAATCTCTCATTCCTCCAATCTGGGGTACGACTTAGACGCTCCCAAATTGTCTCAGAACCCGGGCAGGAGCATAAGGGCGAATCCCTCGTATTCCCATAATGTCACGCCCCAAAACCCACCCTAAAAAATTCAATAGCAACATTTGAACCCGCCAGGTTCAATATTCGCCTCCAACAGTTTATAAAATAAATATAACAAATCATCAATATATGAATTAAATCAGCAGAAGTCTTTATTCATCAAATACTTAGTCAAACATAATAACATGCCTGAGAGTTAATCAATAACTCAACAACTACCCACAAGAATGTATTCTATGGAGCTTCTAAGATAAAGGAATAATAGTCTAACTCATCGGGACGCAGCCCGGAAAACTTATAGAATGAATAAACAAATAATAGGGTGTCCCACGAATGAACTTGTGGGCTCACCAAATCAGCAACAACAGCAAGTCCTTCCTAAACGCCCGGAGTATCAAGAACCTGCTCTTCTCCGTTACCTAACATACCATCAAAACAACAATGGTATGCCTGAGTACTTCGTACTCAGTGAGTGCCTCAGGGACAATAAGTTATAAGAAAATAGAGCACAATAATATATAAAGAAATCAGTCCTGAAAATCATGTGAAACCAATCTAAGAACAGTTATTCAGTTTGTGTATCTCAATAAGAATTATTAAAACCGATTATAAGGCCTTTTGTCAAGGTACAACTTCAAATATGCCTTTAATTGATCATAATTAACAACAACAATTCCATGAGAAAATAAGAGTATCACACATGCCAATACAGGCCCAAGAATCAAGCACATCGAAGGGATGACCGTAGAGGTTCCCTTGTTATAGTGCACCACACCGGAATATGTACTTCTCGGTGGCTATCCTTCCTCCCGAATAGCTAGGCATAATCACACCCCAGGTAGCGAACCTGGAAGTGGCCACTCTTCCTCCCGAATGGCTAGTCACTATCAAACTAGGATCCATAGTGACTACTGTTGACACCCAATTTTGTCCCACCTTTCCTCCGAAATACCTATTTTTCGCTTCCAATATTTTGGCAACTTTAAAAAATAATTATTTGCATTTTTTACTATGATTATTAGCTTTTATTAATACCGGCATTTCATTATCCTGTCATTATCTTTACTACCGTCACTACTACCATTATTATTATTACTATTATTATTATTATTATAATAATTATTATTATTATTATTATTATTTGTTATCAATATTATTACCAGTATTATCATAATTTGCGTTTCATCATTTTTACCACCTTATGCATACGCATCGCATTTATTTCGCACAATTAAATGATAGCGTTTGTTTTTTTTTCAAAATATTATTGCACGGCTATTACAATGTCATATGATTTTATTACCTGAGCACTAATAATTACATATTTTATATTTTAGCACACTTAGTACATAGTTAATTAAAATGGGTCTTTTATTTAAATTTAGAAGCCAAACTGTTTCTTTCACTCAGCCCATATTTTTAATTCATCTGGCCCAAATCAAAGCCCAATCGACAACATTATTTTTCGGACTAGCCCAATATCACTTAAAATAATTACCAGCCCATTCATTTTAATACCCAGCCCAAAAGAAAAATCGACCCAGTCCATTAAATCATTTGACCCGACCCAATTTTATTTGAACAAAAACCACTAGGGTTCCTTTCATCCATCAGCCGCACACCCCACGCTCCCTTCTCTCTTCCCTTCCTCTCTCCCACGCCTCTCCCGCCTCCACTCCTCTCTGTCCCCCGTTCCTCTCTCTCTCTTCCCTTTCCCGCTCCTCTCTCTTTTTCTTCAACACAAAAGAGCAAAACCCTATAAAATGGTCGCGAGTTGAATCGTTTTGAGGACAGGTTTTTAAACCCCCAAAAAATTCCCTTGCAAAAGACAAGATTTTGAACCCGAAATCCCTTGAAAATTGAGTTTGTTTTTAGTCATGAAATTCCCTAAGAACTAGTTTTTTGGAAGTCGCAAAACTCCCCCTGAAAATTAAAGTTCTGAAAAAAAAAAAAAAGTCTTCCAGTGGCCAAAATCCCCTAAGCAATTTATTTCTGCATATCAGGTCAAGCATACCCAAATCAATTCTTGTTTTCGTTTGTTTTGGTACTGGTTTGAATCCGAGCATCGCAAGCTTGGATTTGATAGTGTTCGAGTTGATTTGCAGCCCCGGACTTCACTTCGCTGCACCCGAAGCAGGTAATTCCCCTTTTCCATTTATTTCTGCATTTTTTTCGTTTCTTTAGTTGCTATGTGTTAGCTTAAATTTGTCTTTTTTTTTGTGATTAAGAATGTTCATGTGATGAGTTAATTAGCTAAATAATGTTTTTTTCTGTGTTAGTTCATTTTACTGTTTCTGTGTGATTTGTGTACGTAGTCTAAACATATGTATATGGGTTAGAATGGTTGGTCCGTGTTGAGTCATATTCGTGTTCAATCTTGATTTTAGATTGAAAAGGAATAAAGATTATATGAATCAATTTAACTAGTAATTTAATAAATGATTATGTGAACTAATTCAATAGTGGTGATTAGTTTGCTGTTGCATTCATTAGAAAGTGTACTATGTTTAGTCTGCTCATATAAACATGCTTTAGAAGCCATTTGGTCTAGGCTGTTTATGCTAAGTATGCATTATATATTGGTTGTGTTCTAGTTAATCATGATTTACAGGTGGTTTTGTTAGAATTGATTAAGTAGGCAGATTTAGATGTTGTTTGATCAAGCGAGCTGGTAAGGATTTCAATATGTTGTATTAAATGTTCAGGATGTCTGGCATAATACCATGACTTCTTAAAGTTGATTATGTCATAGTTGCTGTGCTGCTTGTTATTTCCCTTTAGATAGGAGTTGATGGTATATTGTGTACCAAAGAGTCTGTTCATTTGTATCTAATTAATCTGTTACTTTTTTTCTTAGAACAATAATAGCTTTTGTCACAATTGGATGCTAATCTTTATCTCTTTTCCCCTTTCTTTTACATGTACACATCGGAGCAAGCGGAGTCTTAATTCGGGAATTTATCAAAACAAAGTCTCAAGATGAGACTCGGCACACCCATCCATAGAGTCATCTCGTTCCGCAATTCTTAGATCACATCGTGCAGGCGAAACTCGTTAGAGGCCGCCTGTAACATTTTATTCTTTTTTTTTATCATTCATTTTCTTTCATCCATTTTTATGATTGCTAATTTGTCTGCGTTTTGGATTGTGCGTGGCTTAAAGTTAGGTGGAGAACCTATGATTCATGTAGGATTAGAAAGGGGTAGATTCTATCATTTAGGATTACCGCTCTGAACATTAAGTACTTATTTTCACCATATAGAGGGCATCATTCATTTAATAATATTTTAAACTTTGTTGGCTATAAGTTATTTTTTTTCTCAAAACCTATTTCTTAAATTTTAAACCTCAATTAATTAACCTAAGATTGGCCGGATAACCGTAATTAATGGATTCTAAAGGATGCCTAACCCCTTACCTTTAGGATAATATAGAACCCTTACCTAGAATCACACTGATTAAGCAGACCATTAACGGAGGTTTAGTTAGCTTTACCTTAGTTAATAATTAGGTGCCCTAATTCACCTTAAAATCAATTAGGTGGTGACTCCTTAAAATAAAGCAACTTAGGAATCACCAATATGTTGTACTCTAATTTAACTCGGTTAAAATGGGATATAACAACTACCCTTCCTCCCGAGTAGCTAGGCCAAACACAACAACAAAGTTCATAGCATAGAAGCCGAATCACAATTCATCTCAAGGTAGTCACATCATCAATTAGAATTTAAGTTCATCATGTTATTACAAAGATACATCATTTCATTGATAATCTTAAAAACGTTTCCACTTCCTTAAACAAGGTTCAATTGTCATAGTTCATCATAAAAAACCATTACCAACCCTTAGCCATTATTGATGATCATCTCTTATAGAGGAAAAACCATTAGAATTACGTATAAATGTATAGAGTATAATACAATCAAGGTTTAATCTGGGCTTGTCCCCTCATGCACACCAACCACAATCAAAGCATGAAATAGGGTTTTAAAGTATGAAAAGTTCACCTTTTTATTCAATAACGAACTTTTGAAAAGGAGACACACATCCAAAATAAGGTTTTAATAAAAGACATACCTTAAATGCCGTTAAAATATTCCAAATGTAAGCTCCACACTTCAAAGAACCACTCTACATTTAATTGATGTTTGTATGATCAATAAGCTATATGTATTCACCAAATTCGTAGCTACTGTTCATAGCTCAAAATATACTGCTACGGACCTACGAATCAGATCTCCACTGTTCAAATAAAATACCTATATAGTGTGACCACTCAGTTAACATTTGGGCACAATCCGACGGTTAGATTACCGGAAAACACCAATTTAATATGGCTGGTCGGAGTGAAACTCTACAGAAAATACTAGGGTTTTCTCTAACTCATCACGCTCTTGATTTTATAGGATTATGGGGTGGATGGGTGTATTCTATTGTTTAGAAATGATATAATCTTTTATAATTCAAAGGTTCTTGATTGAAATACTTACCTTGGAGAAAACCTCAGGAACCTAAATCGCCATATCAAAGTCTTGACGGTTTCTTGATTTTTTTCTTGATTGCAAGAATGTTTTTCTTGTGGTTCTTGAAGGATTGGAGTGCCTAGATTCTTTAGGGATGGAGGTAGAGAGAGTATAAATATTCTCTTAGGGTTTACAATAGTGTTATGGAGTTTTTACTTCAGAAAAAAATAAAATAATGATTTCCAATTCGATTAGGAAAAGACTAAAAAACGTAAGTATTAAATTGGACACTTTCTTCCCCTAACTACAACTTCAGTGGATACGAAGTCATGGAACATCCATTGAATGCTTTCTTCCTTCAATATGGAGAAGGTGAATGTCCAACTTTGTCTATTTTGCTCTCCGAAGTTCGGGCAAAAATTCCGAAGACTGTCCCTTTCAGCCGGCTTACGTAAGTGTTGTTCACCCCTAACCTTCACCATATGTTTGAGGATCCACCATTGCAAGAGTAAATTACAACCTTGGAAGTACTTGTAATGATTTCGGCAGAAACTCAGGGCTCGGTATAAATCGGCTAATTTGATCAGGGTTATATCAAAGTATTTGGTTTCTTCTTTTTGGGTTATGCCGTAAAAGATGGCATGGGTGACTGAAATGACTTGGGTATCTATGGCTAAGGACCAATATTTGGGAAAGACAATAGTTCCCAAAAAAACAAATGGCGAAAGCCAAGGGTTTGGTGGTTGTCCAGTCGGCATAAGTCTTGAATTCTCTGGGATATTCCACAAACCCATTCGGGCTTCCAAACCTTCTATACAACTCTCTAAAGGGTATGGTGGGACCATGGGTCCAATTAGCGTAGTTTAAAGAAAGCACCTTACAAATTTTGGAGTGGGTGGGTTTTCCCGGGATCAAAGCAGTTTCTTTCTTCTTTTCAACCCTGAGCCTACGCTAGTTAGTACGTCCCTAAGCTCCTCCAGTGTTGGTGTCATTTCAATGTCATCCCCAAATCTGAAAACCACCCGGTCTCTATCCCAGAATCCGGTAATTATTTCTATTAGTTCCTTGCAATCGATCATAGTCATGATGGATGTCAATTTCCTAGATGACATGAAATTCCTCTTTTCTCCTCCGGGGAAATTTGGCCCCACCAAATCCGCAGCAACTCAGGTGTAGTCAGGACCATATCGAAACTCAAATTGATCGACATCTACCAAACAAAACCCAAGGTTAATTCCCCCCCCCCCCTCCCCCTCACTAGGCAATGGTTTCATTCATAGGCACATTTAAACGTTTTCAAATAGCACATAATATAATATGCGGTGTTTTTCGGGTCATAGACCGTACTTGACACAAGGTAGTCTCCTTATCGGGTTTGGATACGTCTAAAATATCCAAATCACCCAATCTACTTATCATTTGAATTTTGCTTAGCTCTATCTTAGACTTATGCAAGAGTGGGTTTTTCAAATTGACCTTGGACCCAAGCGGACTACTCGGGGTGAACCGTTGTTGGCCGTTGGGTGACCGCACACCAACTTAACGTTCAACGTGTTCCAAAGAAAAAGTATTTTGGGTTTTTAGTGAAGGCTAGACCGCAATCCCGCCTGTCCGCTTTGAAACCATGCTTTTTGCCAGGAGTGGCGGAGTTTATGATATGATGCATGCTAATTTAAATTGCAGAAAGTGACACATAAACAAATAATTGTAAAATAAACCCTATTATAGTGAAACCCTTATGATTAGAACCTAAGTATATCCCCAGCAGAATCGTCATCTGTTACGGTTCGCTTTTACGCGGGTTTAGGGCATAAAAGTAATCTGAGGTTTTTGGTACTCTAAATTGGATATTTCGTGTTTTAGAGTCGCCGCCTAATTTATTCAAAAGTAGAATTAGGAAAACCAGGTTAAAGAGTTTTTCAAATTGAGAAACAGTCTTTTTTTTGGACCAGAGATCGAGGTAAGG
Source organism: Lycium barbarum (assembly GCF_019175385.1). Classification (NCBI taxonomy): domain Eukaryota; kingdom Viridiplantae; phylum Streptophyta; class Magnoliopsida; order Solanales; family Solanaceae; genus Lycium; species Lycium barbarum. The sequence continues at coordinate 31,029,883 of NC_083337.1, forward strand.
GTTCTGGTGATCCCTCAGGGAAGGTTTTACGCACCCTGGTATTAAGGATCCGTAAAATACGATTGACCTACGAACTTCACTGTAAGGTTTATTTATTTGCTGATGTGTTTAAAGTGTTCCTCAAAATATAACATCTTTATGTTCATACCATCATGTATTTTAGAAAAATTTCGGCAAAAAGTCCCCTTATAAATAAGGGGTTTTGGTTTGAAAATCCATGCAAGTGTTCAACTCACTTCATTTCTAGACTAGGATACACCCGAAATCGCTCCCAAGACTATTCTAGTCTTAACGGAATGGGTTTAGTATTTACGGGTTTTTATATTTATAAAATATGGGGTATTATTCCCGGTTTTGATATATATATATATAAGTCCATTTTTATTAAGTCCAATTTCTAGTGAAGCCCAATGGTCAAAATCATAGTCCATTAAACCTTAAATTCTGGTCCAATATCAAATTCTCAGCCCAATATCGTTTCAATCCTCAAATGCCAAGTGTTTTATTCCAATTCACATAAATAAGCAGGCTTCCCAAATCCATTTTTTGTACCGTGTAAAGTCCCAAGTTTTCAGTTTCAGTCTAAAGCTGAAATCCAATTTTTTGGCCTAAATTTCATAAAGTCTAAAGATAAAAAACTGTGCCCAGTTTCCAAGCTCAAAAACATTCAATTTTCGGGGTCTAGGTTTGCAGACTTCCAGGTCCAAAGCAACCAAGTTATACTACCATACTTTGTCTCAAAAAAAAAAAAAACAAATCCATTGCAAGCAAACCATTTTCATGTGCTAAAGCCAGTTTTTGCCATAGCCATTTTTAGTCTTTCAATGACCAAATTAACGTGAGGAAAATTCTAAAATTATTGACAATCTTAGTATTATAAAATACTATGGTTATCCATCTCGAAATCAGTTTGTCAAATGGTCCGAAATTCATTTCTCCTTACTTAGCCAAATATCCAATTTTTTTTTCAGAAAATCGATCTTAAACCCAAGTTTGAGAAAATATTTGAGCCTCTTTTTATCTTACTTACCTAATTAACTAGGTGATAATCCTAGTATCTACATCCCACAAGGTTTCACTAATAATAAGGTTTAATTCAACAAACCCAAAACATACAAACAAAAAATATAGAAGAAAGAAGAAGAATTCTAAATTACTAATGGGCTACTCACCCCATTACTACTATTTTCACCCATAGCTGGGCCTTTGAGTCATTTTTACCCATGACTGGGCCATCAAATAATATTAGCTTCCCTTTAAATCGATCACAGCTTCGGACAACATTGGAATAGGGCCACAGCCCAATTCCTGTATGGAGAAGATGACCCATAAATGCAAGGAGGGAGTTTCCACATAAAGGGATAAGGATTATATCATATACATACAAAAAATATAACTGAATAACTCAACTTTCCACAGAAATGGGCTAAGGCCCAACAGTCATATTACTTCAATGTTTAAAACCCAAAGTTAGCAATGACTTGTATACATGCATATGTATACTTGAGTATACCAAAGTATACACATCCATGAGGATTGTTTAGAGGGTTAATATTGGAAAGCTTTTGGCCCCATCTTCCCGATGTTGCACAAGTTCCAGAGGATTTCCAGGAATCCCAAGCTTGGCTAACACCGGCGAGGGTTCAAGCTTAATCCACAATGACCCAATAAATTCCTTACTAATGTGTTTAAACCAAGGTATACTAGTTATATACATGACTCAACAAGGCATATTTTCTCACAATAACAAGCAGGACTCAGACAAAATGCATTTCACAATACTCAGCATGGATATCATTCAGGCAAGGCGTACTTGTAATTTTTGGGCACGCACAGGACCAAGTAAAAACATACTGACAGTATACAACATATACAGGGCTTAAGCTGAATTTATTTACAACACTCTAATCAGGACTTAGGCAAGAAGTATTCACAGTACTCAAACACATACTGGACTCAACAAAGGTATACTTGCAACATTTTGAATTCATACAAATCCTAACCAAACATATTGGCATATTCTTGTAGACACAAAACCAAGTAAGGTACCCTGGCAGTATACAAACATGTACAGATCTAAGGCAAGGCAAATTCGCAACATTAAGCACTTAGGAAAGATGTGTGTCATGCATCATTTTGGGAGAGCATGGAGCCACAACAATCAAGCAACAAAATATGTGAAGTCAAGTACATTTATGCAAGCTAGAACTGTTCCTATATGGTATCTATAATTATTCTTACAAAGCTAAAACAGGGGAGTACACAGAATAGGTAACCACTATGATGAGTTTAAGTAAGGAAACCATTACTACTAGATATCATGCCAATATCAAAGGCTTAAACATCCCAACAAAACAAAGGAATAGGGAAACGAAACTAAGAGTAAGCATGATGGTCACAACAAACAGAGTGACTGAACATCACAGCTAAACATAATGGATTGACTAAGAGACAGATGAGCCAAACAATATAACTAAGACTAAGCATGGTGGATTAACTGAATAGAATCAAGAAGCAAGCAATTGTATTAAGCATGCTGGACTAAGCTAAGGGAAACCAAATTAGCCAGACATTCTATTATGCATGCTGGACTAGGCTAAATGAAAACAAATAAGCATGGACATTGTATTGGGTACGCTGGACTAGGCTAAATGAAACCAAATAAGCATAGACATTGTATTAGGTACGCTGAACTAGATCTCACAGAATAACAGGATCAGCCTTATAACTTAATCATGAGGAATCTTAACAAACAAACAGGGAAACAAACATTATGCTAAATAACCAAACTAAACAGCTGGGCCAAACAAAGAGACATGCATCCACACTATGTTTAACATAATAATCACCTAGCCAACAAGAAGTTAATACTATAATAAACATGATAACTAAACTGAACTAGCCAAACATGATAACTGAGTTAAACAGGATATAAACATTGCAATAAACCATGACAACTATACTAAACAAGAAGCAAGACAAATAGACATAGCAAAACTAAATTAAGCAAACAAAGCACTTAAACACATAGAGGAATGAAAATATACAAAAAAGATAAAAGAGAATAGGGGATTACCTCTTTGTAGTGCAGCCTTTGTCGAGATTTGGGCTTGGAAACTCCAATTCCCCCCCCCCCCCCCCCCCCTAAAAGCTCAAAATCAACAGACCACACAAAGATAGTAAACAAATAAACTTTAAAACTTAAACTCACTGAAATTTAAGGGTCTTAAGAAAAAGGCTAGAAACCCTAGATATTCAATGTATAAACAAATGAGAAATCTCAAATTTTTTAAGTGTCAAGGTTTGTCCAATAATGAAAAATGAGGCCTCTATTTATAGAATCCCCAAAGCCCTAGGTTCACCGATGTGGAATCCTCAAATTGGGATTTCTTCCTCACATATTTGTATTGTAGGGCTAGGATTGATTCAAAGCAAAGCATTTAAAGGTCAGATTTTAACAACCGAGGGTCAATCCGTAGGGTTCATCACGAACCAATAGAAATTAAGCATTCAAAATCAAATACAACAAAAAACAATTAAAGATTTCAGACATAGCTGTTGTATTACAAGAAAAGGTAGCATAAAAAAGGATGCAAATGCCGTGTTTGGGGTGGCGTTAGGTGAGCAGGAGCAAAGCAATTAATGTTTACTCGATTCGGCCATGCCATGCTCTGAATAAGCACCATATAGCTCAAAAATTACTCCATTTGGAGACGATGACGAGGAGAGGGAAAGGGGTTGGGCCACAGCGGCTAGGGTTTAGCGGGAGAGGGAGAGGGAAAGAGGAGCTGGGGTGTGTTTGGGGTGAGAATGAAAATAATTAAGGGTATTACCCCTGTTAATAACGGAAATGAGCCAGGTGTGGTCCGTTTGGACTGGGCCAAGCCCTTTTTTTTTTAAAAAGGAAATGGTGCTGGGATGAATATATATGTATATACACGATATACGTGTATTCTTACATGTATATCTGTGTATATACATGTATATATGCTGGATTTTAATACTCAATTTAATAAATAACAAAATTTAGCTGATGACCAATCAATTTAAATCCTAAATATGGTTAAACAAGTTTAGTTTTAATATCCAAGAATTAATTTTTACGTAATCTATCCTTTAATTGACTTAATCTAAAAACCAGCTATTTCAAACATGGCGTTTGGTCCGATTGGTATTTTTAAAGTGATTACTTGCAAAAATAACCCTTGATAGGACTAGTTTTACAATAATTACCCCAATTACGAGAAATTCTTTCTAATTGGGCCACCATTGGGCTATTCATTGATTATTTCAATTATAGCCAATATGTGAGCAATGTTTTAGAATCAACCATAATTAAATACTTAATTAAATATGATAAATTCTAATAATTTGACTAAATGGTGATTGAGGGGGTGAAAGGGTTAATTTATTTTATTAATCAAATTCCCTGACTTTTAAACAGAGTACAATAACTTGCAATTTTGTTAATTTTACCAATTAAAAATTTAAATACATAATTGTTGAAATTTTATAAAATGTGAAAATTAATTTATAAATTATTTGTAATATTTATAGAAATTATTTTACCAATTAGAATGGTAAAATATTTTCCTGAATAACTTTTATAAAATCATTTTAGCTTCAAAAGTAGGTATTTTACTCTGTTTGAGATTCAAGGACTCTGAATGACTAAATGAATCCCGAAAGGTCAAAAATTAGGTGTGAACAGGGACTATTGACACGTTTTCTGAGATTTTTGGATATGATTGGGTGACTTTGTGGGAAATATAGGCTTAAAGCGAAAAAAGAGTTGACTCAAAATTGAATTTTAGGTAAACCGACCTTTTTCGGAAATTCGTCGATTTCGAGAGGTCCGAATGGTCTTTTATAACTTGTGTGTATATTCGATTCGGTTTCAAGTTCACTCGGGTGCATTTTGGGACTTGGATTGAGAAGTTATTTTGAGGTATCAGGGGTTAACTCGGTCAATGAAACATCCGTTGGAAATTCTGAGGTCACGAGTTCGTTAGGAACGTTTTTTTATGCATGTCTGCATATATAGTATGTGAGAAGATGGCCTCAGGTTGTAGTAAGGATTTTGGGTTGAAATAGTGAAACTTGGGAATTCTGGTGTCTGGTGCCCGATATGGCGGCACCAGTACCGGGGCAACGGTACTGCTCCAACGGTTACCCTGCCACTATAGTGGCTATGTGAAAATTCTGGTGGACCGCTGAAGCGCTGGAGGGGGAAGCAGGTGACGGGCAGTTAGGCTCATTAAATTAGTGTTAAAAGCCCTAAGTCTTTCATTCATTACCACTCAGACTTTAGAGCTTTTTGGGAGCATTCAAGGTTATTATTCAAGGAAGATCATTGTGGTAAGTTCCTTCACCTTTCTTTCCATTCCATGTTACATTATTCACCTTAGGAATCCATTAAGCATTCTAGTTTCCTTAAGAAATGGTGGATTGAAAGAGGGTTTTGTGGGTTCTTCATTCTCGGCTATTAAATCCTAAATTTTTTATTGGATTAGCTTCATTAAGCATGAAATTGATGATTAGAATCTATTATTGCATGATTCCTTCCTAATTAGTGGCTAATTTATGGAATTGGAAGTCAGGGTTCATACCCAAATTTGGGGTTTTGCCTAGAATCCGAATTTAAGTGATTTGTTAGTTTTTCTAGCTTATAATTGATGGGAATTGATCACCTAGAACATTAATTTCATGTTGAGACACATAGATCCTTTATTTCATCTTTTTAATTCATAAAACCCATTTCCATATGTTGGGATTTGGGTCTTGAATAGAAGTAAGGATTGATGATGTCTTCTTGATTCTAATTTCATGATTTGGATATGATTGTACTTTCATTATCTCGAGGCTCAAAGGAAGGGAAAGACTAAGGTTTTAATTTTGGAGACTTTGTTGTTCGGCTCTCTAGGTAGGTTACGGTTTACCTTATGGTCAGACTTTGATTAGTGAAGCATATGTTTAGACGATACTGTCGGAGAATGCATGTAAAACTTCGAGTATGAATTTAGGTTGGATATTATCTTAGGTTTGGCCTTGTTGTATGATTTGGGGGCTAGCCACCCCGCTGTATTGTTGACTTATATTGATATGTTTATTTATTGGCTCCTTGACACGTTGAATCATGTTCATACTCAGTTCCTTGATACATTGATATTGCATGGTTATAGTGCCAAAGATGATAAGTGAGAGAGTGTAGCCTTCGAGGTTTTTACCGGAGAGCGTAAAAGAGAGATGAGAGCCAATGATCCGAGGTTATTTACCGGAGCGGAATGAGTGTATGTTTCCTGAGGTCTCTTGCCGGGAATGATTGAGTGCTCAATGCTGGAGGTATCTTGCAGAGATCGAGAGAGTGTTCGTCACCGAGGTTGTTACCTAGACAAGTGGTACATGGACTTCACGGTCCCCTATGGGTTGTGCTGCCGAGATGTGATGTTCCATTGTCAGAGTATATGTGTGCGTGTCACGACCCAGCTAGGGGCCGTGACGGGTGCCCGGGGCTAGCCACCGAGCACCACTCGTTCTACTACTTATTAAGCTCATTAATATTCTTTTATCACATTCATACTCAAATTATAAAGAAAACGTCTTTCATTTGAAGACATAAATACTTTTATATACATGCGCCTCTCGGCTATCAAAATAATATATATATATTAGCAATCTCATGAGACCATATAACCCACACTGCGTATCTACGAGCCTCTACTGGAGTCTAGACATAAGGATGGGACAAGACCCCGTCATGCCCAAATACATATACATATGCATGACTATACACAAAAGAATCATCATAAGCACCTCCAGAACAAAAGAGTGCTTTCAATCAGCTGACAGCTCCTACGAATCAGGATCAGGCTCACCTCCCTATCTACCTGTGGGCATGAACACAGCGTCCAAAGAAAATGGACGTCAGTACGAACATTGTACTGAGTATGAGAGGCATAAACAATGAAATAAGACAATGATATAAAAGAAGTATCAATATGGAATAGTTGTATCTGACTGTCAAGTATAAAGGAAATAGTACATGCTGGCTTACTCATAATCATCATCATGTCATATATGCATAAGTATATATAAGTTTCCTGTCCATATAGGTACGGTGTGATAATGTATAAGTTGCCCGTCCATATCGGATCGGTGTAATAATCATAACATTAGCCTGTGTCCAGGCCTCCCGCGTCTGGGGTATCATCTCATGCCGCCCACTAGTGGTGTCTGCCCATGCCATCTGACCATGGTGTATACGCTGCCCGCCTTAGTGGTGACTGCCCAGCCATATAGGCGCGGTGTTATATCACAATATTTTCATCATAATATACTTATCATAGTACATGCATAGGGCCCAAGAACAACTATATTTTATCGGGGTGACGTAAGGTCGTGATCCCCTGATTTCATTATGGAGCATTCATTGACATTCTGCCTCACCTTGAAAGAATTAGCATATAAGGTGAGTGTGAGAAATAAATAACATCATTAACGTTATATGATCATCATATCATACATTTACGATTTCTATACTTTAACTCTTCGTCATCATTATAGACTTTTAGCTTTCCGGAATAAGGATTCATGAAAAGGAAAGAAGAGTCACAATATAGGATTCATGCCATTAGAAATAAAGGACTAGCCTTACATACCTTTTACGTTTAACTAAGCTATCGTTCGCTTGTTCTCCTTCAATGTCACGTTTCTACCTTCAAGAGAGAATTCGCATTAACGTTAGTTAATCGACTATAATAACGCGCTACTATTTCTAGGGAAAATTGGGTAGCATTTCCTTTGCTTATACTACCTTTCCCATGTTCTATATCAACTCCCAAACGTTCATATTAACATTCACAATATGGCAACAACAATCATCATTTGTATACATTTACCACAATTCACCATTTCTCTTCAATTTCTCCACCATTCATGGCTATAGCTCATTATCGCGTTTTCTCATATATAATACTTATTCCATGGTCTAAATATCATTTATAACATATTCACAATCACAACACACCAACATTCATGGTTCATCCCAACCACTATTCAACAATGACACTATTCACTCATTTGTGACCCATTTTCTATGTCTTTCTACAATTCAAGTGTCTTAGCCTTCCAATACCTTAAACAACATGGTATGGTCATGAAATGTACCTTAGGTGATGGATGAACAAGTCTTAAGTGGATTTACTCCTCTAGCACCAAAACCCTACTTCACTTCCGTTGGGTCTTCTTGAGTTAGATGAATTTTGGCTAGGTTTCATACACTTGGTTTCATGGATTTGGTGTTATTGATTATGGATTTCCTTTTATTTTCTTGTGGATGAGTGATGGATAATATTCTAGAGGGTTCTTGACTTGTGGAGAGAGGAAATGAAGTAAAATGAAATGAAAAAGGGTCCCTTATATTGAATTAAAAGCTAGCCCGATCAACTTATACGGACCAACATACGGTCCATATGTTTTTCACTGACCGTATGTTGGACCGTATATTTGATCCAGTGAGGTATGCTGTTCTGGACTAAATCTACGGCCTGGACATACGGTCCGTGAATTTTATACGGCCAGTATGTCTGGCCGTATAATGTTTAGTTGTCCGGGACTTGTTTTCGTCGACTGGTTTGATCTCTGATCCTTATGGAACCTTCTTAACACTTATTTAAAACTTCAATACCAATCTAAGGGACGTTGTTACTTGTCTCTAAGGAATCATTATGCCATCATTAACTCGTCGTCCATAATTCCTACCCGATACATAACATATCCTTTACTTTCTTCGTCAAACTTCTTTCTTTACGTCTAATGTCTTCGAATCTCGATTAAGATCATCAAATGCTATTTATTACTTATCCAAATAATCATATACCTCGTGTTCCTTGCTATCCTATTCACTGTACATTAACGGAGAATTTTCCAAGGTGTAACAGTGCGGTGCATATGCATTGCATTCATCATACATACATTATTGCATTTCATTGTACTTTTTGGTTTCATGTGATATTGTTGTAATGTACTGGTTCGGATTGGTTGTACTGAGACTTGGCGCAGTGGGGTTTAGATGCTATAACATAAGTGAGGACTGATTGTGATATGATTGTGATGTACTGGTTCGGATTGGTTATACTGAGACTTGTCACGGTTAGGTTTAGATGCTACAACATAGGTAGTGACTTGTACCGAGGATATGGATTCATGTTGACTTGTACCTTGTTGTTTTACGTGTTTATCTTGATTTTTTGTCTTTATATACATTAGCTAATCTTAGTCGGCCTATGATACCTACCAGTACTTATTTTTTGTACTAACCTGCACTTGTTGCATTCTTTTATGAATGCAGAGTACCAGGTTGGATCCATTTCTACCCCTCATGGCTGATATTCAAGGATTGCTGATTCGAGTCTCTTCAGGGTGAGCATGAGGACATTTGCTGCCCGAAGACTCTTCCTGTTATTATGTTTTGCTTTTCATTCTGAGACATGATTTTGAGACTGTTTATCTGTTATTATTCGGACTTGTAGTATTTAGTTTAGATGATCTTGTATGACCAGAACAAATACTAGGGTGGATTTCTTTTACTTCCGCACTTCTTTATATTATATTGTGAGACTTGCATTATTTTACTTTCTTCCGCTATTTTCTATTATTGTTAATGTTGAGTTAAGGGTTCACCTACCAAAATGGGAAAGGTAGGTGCCCGCACGACTTAGTGGAATTGGGTCGTGACATGGAGAAACTCCCATAGCACTTTAGTAATCTTCAATTGTGTTCTTCCACCTTCCAAAAATTCAATCATGTAGATGTCTAATTTAGTAATCATAGTATCCCACCTATTAGGTAGATGTCTAACTGAAGGATTTCTAATTTGAACAAGTCTCTGAATAGTAGCAAACACCTGATAGATAACTCTACCAATTGATTTTTTTCTCCATGCTTAATGGCATTTCTCCTCTTCCATAACTCTTATGATAGTGGCAGGGACTGCTTGAAATATCTGCCTCAACCTTCCCATTACTGGTGCCTGCTACCATTTTATTATCATTTGTTATGGTTGTAATCCATTCCCATTAATACCAGCAAAAGAACATCAGTAGGACCAGGTCCTGTTAGCTGAAAAAGAAGAGATAAATAGATGTTGGATTGTCTCCTTTGTAGGATTTAAACAACACCAATATCTGGATACCATGTTGTACTTCATCCTTCTCAAAACATCATCCAAAGCCACTTTGTACTTCCAACACCTCCATAGAAAAAAATATATTTTTAAAGGCAATCCCTTTATCCACATGTATTTGTATGCTTCCATTGGTTGTCCTCTCAATCTTGCAAACTCCTTGTTATATCCCGTATTTTGCACATTTGAATATTTCAAGATAACTACGACAAGTTGAAGACAAGGCTATATTCCGGTTTTGACTTAATGCACAAGTTGCTTGTAAGTATTATTAGTATGGAAAATTAAGAAAGGCTACGGGCAAAAAGGGAATTTCACAAGATGGTTCATAGTAATATTGAAGAAAGCTAAGGGAAAATTCGGAATTTGAAAAATAATTTTTCATGAATTGCAAGACCAAAAAATGGGCTTGGAAATTGAAGAGGCCATTTGGCTGTCCAAAATAAATGGGCCAAAGCCCATATGGAAGCAAAATAAATGAGTCCAAAAGATGACTTATTAGTCATATTATTCATCTTCATTCTTGGAAATTTCAAGAAGCTTGGAGAAAGGCAAGAAACAAGGTCTATTCGGCCATAACCAAGAAAAATGGAAGCCTCCAATTTGGATCCAAAAAAAATATTTTCTTCTAGTATTCCCACTAATTTGAAGGTCCTCTTTAACGTGGTATAATTTTTAGTGCAAGAAGACCTCTCTTTGTTGCAAGTTCATAATCATAGCCATGTGAGAAGTTAAGGAGAAAAAGTAAGAATTAATCTTCTTTTATATGTTATGGATGGTTGTGTATGTTGTAGTGTGTATAAATGAGTGAAATTCATGAAAATATGAATGTAGTGTTGTGGCCGTGTGGTGGTTATGTGGTATGGAAGAGAATGAATCATTTTTTCTTAAGTATTTTGGTTGTTGTTGTAATGGAACCTATGATGGAAATGAAAGTTTAATGATTCTAGTTGAAGTTGTAAGTGTTGGAGAGTTGTTTAGAAGCTAATGTGATGTTAAAACCCATTTCTTGTAATTATGGAAAACAATGTTGTTAGTGTGTGAATTGTTAGTGTAGTTAATGAAATTGAAGGAAGAGAATGTGTTGTTATTGTTCTTGTTGCATTTGGAAGCTTTCGGGTGGAGTGGAATAATGGTTAGATTATTTTGAACATTGTGCGGATTGTTTGAAGTATTCTTGAACATTGTTTAAATGGTTGCGGATTAGTACTTGAATATGTAAGCAATTATGAATTGAACGTAAATGGAAAGTCGTCAAAGTTTGTAGAAAGAAGTTGTTAATGTTAGTACGCTTTTTGAATTGATTGTGGATATTGTTAGAATAATTGTTGGTATTGTTGTTGATAATTTGGCCGAGTTAAATTCTCGGATTTGTTGTTGATGATATAGCCGAGTTGGATTCTCAGGGATGGTAGTATTTACAGGGGAAATGCTGCCGAAATTTCTGTAGACAAAGTGTTAGTTAAGGATGAGATTCTTGGATATCTATAGCTAATGTTTGTTATTCACTAACGTTGTTATAGATTTTGGAAAGGCCAAGACCTAAGTTGGATTAGCTAAGGAAGCGGGCAAGGTATGTAAGGCTTACCTTTCTTTCTTTTGGCATGATCCTTATGAAACGAGCAAATGACGTATATGTATCATTTCAAAGAAACTCCCATTCTTAGAGCCACTAGGATGGCTAACGTTCTTGATTTCCATAAGCTATTTCATATGGTTTTGATGCGTATCGATGAAGTCTAAAGTTCTGTTGATATGTTTCCGAATGGCATTCGAAAGATAATTGATATGGCTAAAGTTTTGATCTTCAAATGCTAGCACGTTCGATTATTCCATTGAGTCTTTGATATGTTTTGATACATAAATATGGTTCCAAAAGCTATATTTGATTTGATCCATAACGATATCCGAAAGGTACTTGATATGATTGTTGCTTTGATTTTCCAAAAACGACTTCTGAAATGTTCGTAGAAGGTTCTGTATTTCAAACGCTCATAACTTTCTCATACTAAGTCGGATTGACCCGAAACTTGTTCCGAGCCTTCAGGTGTCGGTAAGTATACTTGTCTATCGAGTCTTGATTTATATGCATATAGTTACTCACTACTCTGCTCGTGCACGCCTCAATATGTCTATTCACCGAGTCCCGGGTCGGGTATGTTATCGTGCGCACTCCACTGCATTGTTCACCGAGTCCCTCATTAGAGGGTCGGGTACGGTATATGTATATGATGATATGATGAGATGATTATATGTTACGGTGGCCAGGAGAGCATATGATGATCTGATTCACCGAGTCCCTCACTAGAGGGCCGAGTACGGTATGTATATATGTATATGCATGATGATATGATGATATGACTTCACTCACCGAGTCCCTCACTAGAGGGCCGGGTACGGTATATATATGATATATGATGTTGACATGCATGACTCTATTCACCGAGTCCCTCACTAGAGGGCCGAGTACGGTATATGTATACATGTATTCATGATGACATAATGACATGATTTCAGTCACCGAGTCCCATAATGGGCCGGGTACGGTATGTGATATGAGAATGTTCCATTCTGTTTCGACTGCACAGGTACAGTGGTTTCTTTACTATAATACTTGACTTCTGGAATCTCTGTTTCAGTTATGATCTTTCCAGTTGTATTTCATGCCTTACATACTCAGTACATATTCCGTACTGACCCCCTCTTCTTCGGGGGCTGCGTTTCATGCCCGCAGGTATAGACGCGCACGCGAGTGGCCCGTCAGCTTAGGCCATCCATTCTGCTGTGTTGAAGTGCTCCCTTGTCCTGGAGCCTATATTTTGGTACAGACTCTTCCGTTGTATATATGTATATGTATATTCAGGGGTACGGCGGGGCCCTGTCCCATCATATGATTTTGTTGTGTTCGTTAGAGGCCTGTAGACATGTATGTGGGTCATGGGTCGATGTGGTTCGGATATGTCTGTGTGGCTTGCGTCTAAGCGGTTCCATTGGCTATGACAGCCTTAACGGCTTGTATGTATGTACACGTATATATATGTTTTGAACGATATGTTCTACGACAGACTTGGTGGCTTCTGTATGATATGTATGTTACATGTGACCGCGTAAGACGACATGTGTTCTCAGTATCTGTATAAATTAATATATGTTGGATATGGATAAGTCATTGATATGTCGATTTGGTAAGTAAGTGTGTATGGGTGTCCAGCTCGGGCACTAGTCACGGCCCACGGGGTTGGGTCGTTACACTCCCAAGCAGACTTAACTCTAAAATCACCTTTTAGTTCCAGTATCCTATATGGATTGTCCATTCCTCTATCTTCTCTTGGTAGATTTATTGTATTCACCACATGCTGTACAATATCATTAGGAAGAAGTGTAGCCAATTTATTCACTTGCCATTGTCCATTCTCTACCATTTCTGAGACATTCTGGATCCTGTCATCGTAGCTTGGTTCTCAAATTGCAAAATATAAGGCTTCCAACCCGGTCCAATTGTCATACCAGAATTGAGAGTTGCCCATTCCTAGTTGCCACCGTATTTGATATTCTGCTAGATCCCTAGAGCAACATTTTCTTTAAAGTCTGAGACCTATATTTCCACTATATCATAGCAACATTTTCCTTTTTGTAATATTTGTTAGTTAAGAATGCACTCCTTATGGATGGCTTTGTCCTAAAATTCCACCCAAGTTTACAGTATAATGCCAAAGACACATCATGAAGTGATCTAAAACCAAAACCCCCTTCCTTCAATGGTAAGCATAAATGATGCCAAGATGACTAGTGTTTGTTATTCCTTTCTATTGTGTTGCTCCAAAAGAATTGAGAAAACATCCCATGCATTTATTTAATAACACAATCTAGAGGATTTACTGCAGATAAAAGATGGATTGGCATACTCTGTAGAACATGCTTAATAAGAATAACTCTGCCCCTAAATGATAGCAACTTACCCTTCCAACTCTACAGCCTATTCATTATTTTTAACAAAATGGTGTTGAAAAAGTCCTTCCTTCTACTATGATAGATTGGGCATCCTAAATACATGAAAGGAAAATCTTTTCTAGCAATACCAGTCACTATTTTTACATTATGATGCATATATACTAAGCTTTTCTCCTTATTTATCTTCTAACCAGATGTCTTCTCATATTTCCTCAATACCTCCATAATCAATTGTAATGAAAAGATATCTGCTGAAGAAAAAATAATCATGTTATCAGCATATACCAAATGATTCACTTTAGGACTCCATTTAGGCATGCCAAAACCTTTGAACTGTGGAACTTATGTAAGCATTAAGATTTCTTGTTAGTACTTCTGCCGTCAATATAAACAAAGTAGGGGATAAAGGATCCCCTTGCTTAACACCCCTTGAATATTGAAAGAAACCCTGTTGTTGCCCATTGATTAGCACAGAATTCCAGTTGTTGCTGACTATTCTGAAAACCATGTCAATCAGTCCTTCTGAGAACCCCAGCTTCCTCAACACCTTAGTGAAAAACAACCATGAAATAGTCAAAACAACCATGAAACTCTGTCATATGATTTTTCCATTTCTAACTTCATCACTACATTAGCACTCTTAGTCCTCAATCTGATATCAAAAATTATCTCCTGTGTAAGCAGAACATTTTCAACTATGCTTCTTCCTTTCACAAAACTAGTGTGGTTGAGTGAGACAATATCAGATAATCCATCCACCAATCTTTCATGAATTAATCTTGAAAAAATCTTATTGACAAAGTTACTTAAACTAATTGGACTCATGCCTGAGAAGGTATTGATGATATCCTTCTTAGGTAATAAAACCAAATTAGTATGAGTAATGAATCTTGGCAACTCAGCACCACAAAAGAAATCTTTGACCATGTTTATAATATCTTCCTTAATAATTTCCCAACATGTTTGATAAAACACTCCAGTAATGCCATCTGGCCCTCAAGCACTTTCCCTATTTAAATTGAAAACAATATTCTTCACCTCTTCCTCAGTTGAAATTTCCCCCAGCAAACTATTTTGTTCTTCATTGATCATATGTGGAAGATGATCTAGAATCTCAAAATCTTCTGGACCAATTCTTTGGTGAACTGGTCACTATAAAATCGTATTGACTCCTTTGTTATTTCTTCTGTAGTCTCCAACTAATCCCCATTTTGATCTTGGATTCTCCTCAATTGCAGTTTTTTCCTTCTCCCCTGAACATATTTATGGAAAAATCTTTTGTTTCTGTCCCATCTTGGAACCATTTCATACCAGCCTTTTGTTTCCAAAATTCTTCCTCTGAGTGTAAGAACTTGTTCAAGTCAGCTTGTACATTATGAAGCCTCTCCCTGTTTGCAGGTTTAGGTTGAAGCTCAAATTGAATCTCATGAACCTTTACCACATCCTCCAATGTTTATATCTCCTGAAAAATATTCCGAAAAGTGCTTTTACTCCACAATGTTAAAGCTGCCTTTACTTCTTTCATTTTGTGATGAAAAATATTAAAGGGATTTGCATGAACTCTGTTGTCCAATATGCTCTAACAGTATTAAAAAGAGATTCATGTTTAGCCCAGAAATTAAACGGTTTCATGACTGGAACAACCTCTTCTGAATAAGTAATTGATAGAGGAGCATGATCAGACCCTGTCCTAATCAAATGATTAATTTCCAAACCAGGGTATTTGCTATGTAATTTATGATTACCCAAGAACCTATCTAGCCTTTTGAAAATCTATTCATATCCACTTTGCCCATTCCACCATATATATTTGCTTCTTTTAAAACCCAAATCCTCCATTCCACAATTCTGAATACAACCCTAAAATCCTGAATTTCATTAATTGTGACTAGTGACCCTCCAAAATTTTCTTTTTCAAATACAACAACATTGAAATTATAACCAACCATCCAAGGTTGTGTTATGGTTATGGCCATGTCCTCCAAAGATTCCCATAAATCTCTTTCTTTCCCCTTGTGTGCATTTGGCAAACACCAAAGCTATAATCAATTCTTCCCGATCTCCTTGCCACTTCAGCCTGAGAGTCAGTTGTTGTGGTTGATCTATCATGACTCTCATTTCAAACATTTCATCTATAAATACCTGTATCTTTCCAGAACTGTTTACTATAGCAGAGTGTAAATACATTTCTACTTTGTCTACATCTTGAAAACTTTCAAGCAATACAACGAAACTAAAGTGATACTTCTGATGCATCTTTATTAACCTTTTAAAGGCCTCCATTGTGTTCACAGATCTAATATTCCAAATGATAGCATTCATTAGGCAACATTAGATTTCTGGATAGTTCTTCTTGTTTGAACACCAAGTGGTACACTAGTATCGCTAGTGTGTTTCTTCTTGCCTCTCCCTACAACTCTTTCCGACTGTTTAGGACAAAGATCCTATGCTTTAGCAACTGCCTAAATGGTATGATCAATAGAATGAACATCTAGGTCTTTTGACCCTAACGTATCAGGTTTCTCAGTTCCTGCTTGATGTTGAGTATTAATCACCTCCAAAGCCTTACATTCATTTGTATTCACATTTCCAGAATTATGCTTCTTCAACCTTTTTGCATTGTTGAACTGACTGATGTAACTTCTCCTTCTTTACTTGGTGTGCTAAGTATCTACTGTTTTTTTTCTTGATGACTGTGTAGAATTATTGCCTTGTTGTTGATTGCATGTTTCTATATTTGACTTACTTCCAATGGATTGACACTATCCTTTTGTGACATGCTTGTATGATTCTTGCTAACTAATGATTGCTTTCCATCTATTGTTTATAACATCTCATGATTGTTTTTACTACTTGAACTAATTTTTATTATTTGAACTAACCCTTCCTCTTCCCCTGTCCTCTTTTCTGTGTTGTTGCTGTCACTTTTTCTTCTCTATGGTATTTCTTTCTTCTGTGCTCCATTATATGTATGTTTACTATTCTTAGTTCTTAGTATATGGGCTATATCATCTTCCGTGTCCTCTTCTTCAACATGATTAGTGTCTTTGTTTTCTTCAACAACTATCAATTTTTCTTGTTGCTCCTTGTTTAACTCTTTCTAATTAATTGTTTGTTTTTTTTCAAGCTCATTTTCACCTACTTCTTTCTTCTCATCTTCATTATTAGCCAAGCTATCAAAGATATTATGTGTTTCTATCTAGTCTTTTTCCTCTTTAGTGTCATCATCATCTTTTACTTCCCATAATATTACTCCACATGAATTTGTTATATACTTATTCTTGCTTCTCTGCATCCATTCTTGTTTTTCCTGAATATGACCCTTAACTCTTCCATCAAATAAGTTCCTTTGGTGATTTGCAGCAGTGCCAATCTCATTCAGGTTTTGATTTTGCTTGGTCTCCTGTCTTATTGACTCTTTGCATTGGTTCTCCAGTTCTAGGTGTAAGGCTCTGCACTCTTTTTCATCATCACCCTATAGTTTACAATGTTTTCAGTATTTAGGTAAGAAATCATATTTGATTCTAACCTATTTTGACTATACTTTCCCTGTCTGCTCATCTTTTTCTGTTATATGAATCCTCTGAGGATGCTCTGCTACCAAATCGAATTCCACCTTAACTTTTGCACAGCTAGGCCTTGTTTTGTTTGCAGTGGCTAGATCAACTATCACGGGTTTGCCAACTGCAGATGCCATTGAAAGGATTGTTTCTTTTGCAAAGAAATTTGGATGAAGTTCTGGAAAACTTATCCATGCAACTGCTACAGAAGTTTCCTCATCTGGTTTAAACAAAAGGTTCCAAAGCATTGGCCTCATCTAAAAATATCTCGAATGAACTTTGATGTAATAAGCAAGTGTAGATAGCATTTTAACATAATCCTCCAGTAAAGATAATCTCATCAATATGTGCCTATCTTCTATGAGGCTAATAGTGCCCTTACTTTTAATGCCACATTGATCTGGTATAGCTGTCCTTAGTTCCTTAATATATATTATATCATATGAGAATTTACCCAAGATAGCATATTGCAATTCCTTCTTCATGATTAGTTGTTTAACTTCCGTGGAACTCCATTCCACATGAGGTTCTCCATTGATGAAAGTCACTGGTTTAAGTGGTACAATGGGTAGATTTGTTCCTAAATTTCATTTGAAAAGGTTAGCATAATTCATCCCGCTAGGAAAATTAGTTGGAATGTTTGGCCTTGCGGTTGGGTTTGTAGATGTTGAGGCTTCATTAGTATTAGGATTTGTGTAAAGGTTAGGAAAAAAAGTTTGAGAAAATGTGTGATTAGGTTATTTTTCTATTTGGTTGGGTTGCTTGTGTGATATGTGTCTTGGAACAGCCCCAGGCGGGGGTTGTCCATCGGCCAGAATGGCCATCGGCGGACGGTGATGTAAGGTTTAGGAAGCTAGGGTTTTAATTTTTGAAGAAAGCGTTCCAAATGGGGACATTGTTGAATAAGGCTGCTGCCCATACTTTTTTTAAAGCTTTTAATTCACGGATAGATCAAATTCCAGGTGCGCCATCGGTATTGGAGGGAATTAATTCAAAGAGGTATATACGATTCTCATTCCCACCAAGTGAAATGCCTAAATTGATCCCCAAAAGCTTCAAAATGCTAGATCTACCCAAATATGATGGAACCACGGACCCTCAAGACCATGTGTGTAACATCCCGTAAATTCGGATTAGGTGCGAATATGTAAAATTAGTATTAAGATGACATTTTAGCTATATGAACCCTTTCGGGATGAATCCGGGTGTAAAATAGTCGTTTTGGAGTCAAACCAAATTTTTAAGTTCATTAGAGCTCTTAAATTCGTCTAAGTCTGAGGTACTTTCTCCTTTATGCCTATCTTTCGGGTAGTTACGTTGGGAATCTGAGAAAATTCAAAACATGAAAGCTGTATGTTTTTGAAATACCTTTCCAACCATATATTATAAATCTCACATGGAGTTATGTACGAAAGGTTATGACCGTTTTACTAAGCAAAGATCGGCAGCGCGTTACAAGGGTGTCGCGATCAGAACATTGTTCTGACTAGATCTTTGCCTTGTGTGGCACCACTGCATCGTAGGGGTTCCGTATGTGGTCTCATCCATGATGGGTCTATGACGTAAGGGTGCCGCGGCTCATTATTTTTCTGGTTCCAAACTTTATAAATTTCCCACTTCATTATATTCATTCCACTTCGTTTTGGCCAACCTTTTGGGAGGAAACAACCCTAAAACTTCCTAAAAACATCTAAGGTAAGTTCTTAATCAATTACCATCACTACTTCATAATTTTAACATTAAATTGAGACTAGTTCATCTTCCCAAACCCTAGATTCTTGAAAACTCAAGAAAGGAGAAGAAAGGGCATGTGGAATTTTGTCTAAAAGGTAAGATTTTTGATTTTCTAGGATTATTAATGAGGTTTGGAATAGTTTAGAGCATACTAAAAGATTATAATTCACTAATGATTCAAATAAGGATTCAAGAACAGGTTTTAAGGCCAGAAAAGCCCTAATTTTTCGAATAAGGGTAGAAAGCTCTAGAATTGGTTAAAGTTCTAAACTTTGTTATTAATAACCATTGTAAAACTATTTTTGAACTTGGAAGAATACGTTTGCTAGATTTTAACGGGACTCGAGGTATGTCTACTTTTCAAAAACCTTTTTTTTGAAGTATGTTATCTTGTTTGAAACATGTAGATGATTGTTCGTGGCTTGAAATCTTTCTTTGAAATATGAACATGATTGAAACTCTTGTTTGGTGGAAGTTCTTTCGGAATTAAAGATGATTTCTTTTAGACAAGGTCATGCGTGTGTAGGGTCAAGCCCGCATCGAACCTAATACGAACTAGACTACCTTTTGAAACTCGTTTTTCCCATTGTTGGATGATTGAACTCATTTTTATAAAGGTTGGACTTTAAACATGTTTTGCTGTTGAATGGGTTTCTTGAATTTGAAATTGAATAAGAAAGTTGAATAATATTTCTAAATTGGTTATGACTTGAAATACCTCTATTTTGAGATGATTACTTAAGGAGTGATATTCGGCTCTAAGCCCTGATGGATAACTCAGCTGATATGCTATGATTTGTATATTTGTTTATGTTTGGGCCTGTATGGGCAAGCTATGCTAGTCCAGAGGACGATTAGCCATTATGGATCCTAATGTATCGATATGAGTATTATTGTGTTAGTCCAGAGGATGATTGACCTCTGAGATATATAGCCCGGTGTATCTATTGTTGTGTTAGTCCAGAGGAAGATTTACCTCTGAGGCATATAGCCAGTGCATTTATTGTTGTGCTAGTCCAGAGAATGATTAGCCTCAGTGGTTTCCTAGCTCGGAATATCGATTGATTGATTTTGCCTGTGAGTGGCTTGTTTTGGTATCTTGGTTGCTTGTGAGTGGTTTTTTTTTGGTATCTTGGTTGCTTGTGAGTGGCTTGTGGTAATCTTGAGTTCGTAAGTGACATACTTGACATGGTAAACGGTAATTAGTTAAGCTTGATGTATTCTTCATTATTGGATTCTCGGATGATTTCTTTAATGTTATTACCTTTCTCTATCTCTGGATTTGTACTGCCTTTCATTGATACCGTTTTACAAATTTTATTTATCTTATTTTATTTTCTTAACTATTGCCTCTTAGACACTCACTGAGTACCCAGTACTCATGCAAACCATTGTTGTTTTTTATGGTATGTTGGTAATGAAGAAGAGCAGGTTCGTGCTACGCGTACGGAGTAAGAGAACTTGCTGCTTTCCAGACTATGGGTGAGCCCACATGCTTGTTCGTGAGACACCCCCTATCTACTTTTATGGTTTAAGTTTTCGGGATGCGTCACGATGTGTTATACTCTGTTTATGTTTCTTAGAAGCTCCATAGTTAGACGATGTGTTGTGGGTAGTGTTGATACCTAATTTTTGACCTCCCGTAAGTTATTTTAATCACTCGGAGTCCCCGGGTAATAAGTGAATAAGCTGAGCATTTCTAATAGCCTTAAATGATCTTTATAAAGTGCCCAGATCAATATTTCTTCCCTTTAAATTAGCAAAAAAGATTTTCATGCATCATGTTTTATTTAGAGAATAATAAATATTTTCAAGATATTTGGTTAAATTATTTTTAAAAGAGAAAAAGGAAGAATTCTTATTTAATCATTTAAAATCATTTTCAAACACTTTTTCCCTCTTATTTTTACCTCTGAAAATTTAGATAATTTAAATAGCTTAAGTAATTAATTACTTAAGCTCTTAACCCCTGATTTTTTATAAAATAAGCATAATTACCCTTTCCTGTTTTGATTAGGCTAGTTAATTAATTAAATGATAATTATTACAAAACTGAGCCCCTTATTAGATATATATTTTCCTTTTTGATTTTTTGCCTTGGTCAGAATTAATTTAATTATTCCTCCATTTAAAGAAATTAGTTTATTTTTGCAAAATCAGCCTGTTGGTATTTAATTTAAAATAATATGTTTATCCTAATTTTCAAATTTGATTAAAAGGCCATAATTAAAATAAATATGTTGGGACAATTAATTAAAGACATCTTTTCAGACCCATCAACAACTTGACCGACCTTTAAAATTATTTTTCTTTTTTTTATAAAAATACGTAGCAACCCAATTTTCCCATTGATTTAAATTGTCTTTAATATTTTAAATTATAAATGGCTAGGACTTAAATATACTCAGCATATACACCAAGTATAGACGCGCGCACACACACACACACACACACACACACATATATATATATGACATATATGTGTATATACTTAGTGTATACAAGAGAAAAGGCTTTCCTTTTTTTTTTTAAATTTTAGTTGGACCGAGTCCAAGCCTAGTAGGGCTGACCCGGCCCAAGGCTTGTCTCATAAGGGGGTAACACCCCTCTTATTTCCCATTTCCCACACCAAACAACCCTCCCCCCCCCCCCCCCCCCAATACCCTCTCTCCTCCCCTTCCCTTTCCCCTTACCCTAACCCTATCCGCCATCTTGCTTTTTCTTTCTCTCTCATGTCAAAAATGGCAATGTTGCAGAAGGCACCAGGCTTTTGCAGCCTTCGTACAACCATTATCGTGATAAAATTAATGGTCTGGCCTCGTTTTCATCTTCCTCACTCCAAACATCGTATAAGTCACTCTCATTTTAAGTTTTTTCCTTTAAATTTTGAGTCTAATATATGATTTCCTGAATTTGTTTATGATTTTATTATGTTGTATTTGTTCAAGTCCCATTGGTCAAGTACAAATGGGCCAGATCGAGGAGAACAATACTCAGATCTGGCCATGCATTCTCGATTTTAGCTAGTCTCAACTGTAGATCTTGTTTACAGAGACCACTGAGCGAAAATATTTTAGTCCCACATCAGTATTTTGAGGTTCCTTCACAAACTCGAGGTTCTATAAATAGAACCCCAACCTTCATCACAAGAACAAGTTTGAAAAAATCGAAAAAGCTAGAATTTGAAGTCAAAATATTGAAATTTAAGCAAAAGTATAGTTTTTAGAGTTAAACCTCTGCTTATCGAGTTTGAGTCCCTCAGTGATAAAATTTTATTCATTTTTGTTCTTCTCTTGTGGTTGAGTTCGAGGGTTGGAAGCACATGGAGCTTTCAAGTCCCTTTCTTGACCAAAGGCTGCATTTAAAAAAGGTAATACCCCAACTCTTTTATCTATTTTGCTATTTTATTTATAAGCTAATGATTGGTCTGTGTTGTTAAATTTTTCTGATTGATGGTCTTATAGTATGATTTTTCCTTAGCACTGTTCACGTAAACATAGAATGGGTCCTTCCTAAACATGATACCCTGCTTGCCTTATGTACCTAATCTAGTATTTTGCTATTTGTTTGAATTGAATGGTCTAGACTAGTGCTAATCCTTTACAAGAATGTTTTAGGCTATTGGAAATTTGAGATAGTCTGTGTTGAAATGGTTTTGAGGTCTGATAAAGGTCAATAATGCACTATTAGTAATATATATTGAAATAAGGGGTTTGCTTAGTTTAATTAGGCAACACATAGGGTATTGTAAGGCTGTTTGAATACTAATTTAGATTGTATGATTCCTTGGTAAGGCTTCTTTGTGTTAAGAATTCCACATGACATGTTTAGATGGTCACTATTTGATTACTTGCCACTTAATGTGATAACACCTATCTCCAAAGGGATTAGTGGCTTAAACATATATCTAAGTGTTGTCTAATGACCTTTGTCTTGAACTTTAAATCTGTCTATAATTATCAATGGCCTGATCTGTAATGTTCTTCTTCTAAAAGTGAGATTGTCGTGCTCCCATCCTACTATTCTTAAGTAAGAATCACCTTAAAGCTATGCCTAAAGAATTGTGGTGCAAAAATGTTATGTTCACTCTTGATGCCTTCCATGATTGATGTTGCATTGTTGTGCAAGTACCATAGCTTGACCCTCTCTGTGATTTGTTCTTATTTCTTATTAGCTTATTAAACTTTATAGCGTGCAATAACTACTTAACCTTGGTAGATAGGGTGAAAGAAAAAGGAGACCAGGGACACAGGAATATTAAGAATACAGTATTTCATTTAAAAAAAAATATATAAAGAGCCTTATGTTTTGTTCATAGATCAGTCTAGCTTATTGCCTCATGATTAAAATAAGTCAAGCTAAAAAAAGACTTGTAGTTTATGTATGCTATGTTGGGAGTCTACAATGCTTAAAGTTTTTATTTGATCATGGCCCTTGGATTAAGTTTGATTAAAGAAGATAACTAGTTTGTTACTGACAATTGAAATTCTAAATTGAGAAATATTAAGTGGATCTAGCCTTAATAACCAATTACTATTATGTTAAATGTTTGAACAGTAATCAAGGATAGAACCACATCAGAAATGAGTTTGTAAAAGAATCAAATCAAGGTTGTTAGAGAAAAGGGGAGTTAGACTAATAATGAACCATTAGTTTATTAGGGTGACACTATTTTGCAAGTCTAGTCTACTTCAGTATTAAAACATGACCAGGTAAAAGGGAGGGAGGATAAAACCACCTAGGCTAGTTTTAACCTTGTGTACACTCATGAGAAGGGCTCTGCCTAAAGACTGTTTGGCAAGGGATTTGAGTCAATATTTTTTTAAGAAGCTAGCCCCTTTAGAACTTGAGTAGGAATCTGAAGTGTTTTTCCATGTGACCTGTTTATGAAGATACTCTATTGTCTTGGCACTTGTATTGTCTTTTAGGGATTTATTTCATTTGCCAGTTGAGTCTGTCTTTCCTTTTCCCTTTTTCTTTCTTCTCTGTGAATCTTGTTGTGTTAAGGGCTTGAAGGTTTGATCATGTTTAAGTATTAAAGGACCCCTACTGAGAATGAGGGTTGGTCCATGGCCATTTGGCTATTTGTTTGCTTGAAATCCCTTTGTACCCTACTTAGAGGTTCTGAATGTCTCAAGGAGAGAGTCAACACTGTACTTTAGCCAATGAATGTGATCATGTCATATCCACGATCAATTGGCCAATCTAGCTTGTATTGTTAAATCATGAGATTCCTACACGAGTTCTATTGAAATATAACTGGTTCAAGATAAAAAATGGAAATCTGCCTACTGTCCACTACTTGAATCATTTGTATTTGGGTCTAATTGCTAATACTCTGTCCAGGTATTGTAGTTATCATCATTTAATTGGCTACCTCATAAACACTTTCTATGACTTGGCCAAATGAATTTTGCAACATGACATGACTTGCTAAATGCCTAGACTGATTTAAGATGGTCTGTGAAGTTGAAGTAAGTTAAGGAACTTGTTAATGACATCTTGCCTTATGCTATGACTCTGTGTTATTTTGTTAGATTCTAGTGGTGAAAATGATCCCAGTCCTAGCCTAAATGGTCCTGTCTACTTATGTGTCCATACATTTGAACTTGTTAAAGCACTTGGCTATAAATGGTTTTTGGTAGCAATGTTCCTTATGATTAGAAAAGGATTGAGGGTAAGCTAAAAATCACATGCCCAGGAAGAGCATTTTTTTTAAAGGTGCCTTGAGAGGGGATCAAGGGGAGAATCAAGCACTGCTTGATTCACTACACCTTTCCTTTACATAAAAGGCACCATGGCACTTTCATAAGCCTATGGTGGTGCATGCTAATTGTACACATCTCTTAAAATCATATGAATTTTGTTGCTAGAACCTAAAAGACTTGGATAGAACCAGACATGCATTAATAAATGGCTTGGTAAAACTTAGTAACGAACCTAGGTCCACATGTATATGACTGAACTAGATACAAAAAAAAAAAGAACTTAAAGGGAAACAAGAAATATGAATAGTGGAGGCATTGAAACTGAAATTGATTCATTAAAGACCATTAAGATTATACAGACCCTTCTTCCCTTCAAGAAACTCCACCAAAGAGACATGAATGATTTTCTGCATTCTTTCTATGCTATGTATGGAGCCTACATACTTCTCAGCTGATGTTTTTATCTTGTTACGCCTAACTGGGACCTAAAGATCCATCTCTGTGCTATGTTTATGTGTCTAAACTTGGCTGAATTTAGTTCCTTATTCTTTATATTATACCTGTCTGCTCAATCTGCATCTGGCCTTTTGAAAATAGAACCTGGGATATACTTTCCTTTTTACTTGGGCCTGATTTGGTCTACTTTGTATATGCAGTGTGTGTATGTGACTGAACTCTATATTAGATTCTGTCCACGTTTTGTACATCTTCATGAAGAGATTGATAAGCTCATTTTGCATACACCACTTCTAGTTCATAATGATTCATAGTTTAATGAATATATTCCTGCCCCTTGTTGCAATTGAGTAGTATTAATGGTGTGCAGTGAAGTATTGTCCTTTGTTCCTTGGGAGTATTTTTGCCTATTCCTCTATATCTTTGTTTGAAAAGCCAAACTGCTCAATGATATTTAGTCTCAAGGGTATCCTTATGTTTGATTGTGGTAATGTTGAGGATCATTTGGGGTTGGTCTAACCTTCCCCCAGTGCCAGCCATGTCTGGGGTTCGATGAAAACCCTTGAATCTTGTGCGACACTGGGAATAATGATGGTGGCAATCACCCTAATCTCATTCCAAAATACACTGCCCACA
This sequence comes from Lycium barbarum, assembly GCF_019175385.1. Classification (NCBI taxonomy): domain Eukaryota; kingdom Viridiplantae; phylum Streptophyta; class Magnoliopsida; order Solanales; family Solanaceae; genus Lycium; species Lycium barbarum. The sequence continues at coordinate 31,056,111 of NC_083337.1, forward strand.
CATCACAAAAATGAACTATGAAGAAATATCATGTTAGGACTGTTTGGTTACTTTTATTACGTGTATACCTTCTATATATTATGTGAAACTTTATAGGATCCGGTCTAACAAAAAAAAAATTCTTTTCTCCCCTTCCCCCCTCTTACTCTTCGCATGGTCATTTGGGCCAAGGATACATCCTTCTTATCAGGCCAATAGCCCAATAGGACAATTCTTTTAGACCTCTATTGTTACACCTTGGAAATTTCATGTCGTCGTGTAGTGAATGAACCAATGCGAGCTTAAGGGTAACAGGAAGTTCTTAAGACTATAAGATGGATATTTTGTGGTCTTAGAATGCATACATTAAGATTTTGAAGTTATATGAGTTGATGAAATAAGGATTGATAAGGACAAGTGGAGTATAAGTGGGGTTTAGGAAAGGTTTCATAAATTATTGCGTTAAGGATTGCTTGGTACGGCTTTGAGGACGAGTTATAAGGATGTTTAGATTGCTAATGAAGTATTAAACAAGTGTCAAGAAGGTTCCATAAGGATTGGAGATCAAACGAGTCAACGAGAACGAACTTTGGAGAGCTGGGCATTATACGACCAAACATACTGGTCGTATAAAACATACGGACCGTATGTCCAGCCGTATGTTCTGTTCAGAATGAGGGTCTCCACTGGACCAAACATATGGTCCAGACATACGGTCAGTATAAAATATACGGACCGTATGTTGGTCCGTATGTTTAGGTCGGGACAGACTTTTAAGTTAATATAAGGACCCTCTCTCTCTCTCATTTATTCATTTCATTTCCACTCTCCACACCTCAAGAACACTCTAGAATTCTCCCCACTCTTCACCCACAAGAACCCAAGAGAAAACTATGATCAACTTCATCAAACTCACAAAATCAAGTATATGAAACTTATTAAAGTTCATCTAAGCCAAGAAATCCCAAGGGGAGTGAGCTAGGGTTTTGGTGCAAGAAGAGAATTTCCACTCAAAGCTTATTCTTCCATTATCTAAGGTGAGTTTTATGATCATTCCATATTGTTTAAGGTATTGAAAAGTTAAAACACTTGGATTGTAGAAGGATGTAGAAATTGGGTCATGAATGTGGGAATAGTGTCATTGTTGAGTAGTAGTTCGGAGTGAATTGTGAATATTGATATGTTGTGATTATAAGTATGCTATAAGTGACATTTATAACATGGGATAAGTATTATATGTGATAATACATGATAGCGAACCATGACCACTATTATGGAGGAATCGAAGCGAAATTGTGAAATGTGGATAACGTAGATGAATGATGATTGTTGCTTGTGATATTGTGAATGTTGTTATCGATGTTTGGGAGTTGATATGAAATATGGGGAAAGTTGTATAAATAAATGAAATGCTGCCCAATTTTCTTTAGCTTTAGTAAGCACGTTTAAGTAATTGATTAGCTAATGTTAATGCGAATTCTCTTGAAGGTAGAAACGTGGGCATTGAAGGAGGACAAGCAAGCGATAGATTAGTTAAACGAAAAAGGTATGTAAGGCTAGTCCCTTCTTTCTATGGCATGACTCCTATGGCATAGTCTTCCTATCCTTCCATAATCTTCCTAAATAAAGAAACTATGAGTCCATGACTGTAATGAGCTATATATGTATGAGATAAAGAAAAGAGATATGACGAGCAAGGTAATGATGATGATGAGTTAAGTATAAAGAGTCCTAGAGTGAAGTAAGATGTCCATGAAGCTAATGGTTCTAAGTATGGATCCATTGATGCTTTTCCTTGTGTACACTCACCTTAAAACGTTAGTTCCTTCGAGGTGAGATATGATGTTGATGATTACTCCATAATATGATCGGGGGTTCACGACCTTATGTTACCCTGACATAGCCAAAGTTGCCTTCAAGTTCTAATGTATGTTTCGATGATAAATGTGTATAATTATGCTAAGTCATGATATATCTATGAGATGTACAATAATGTAGGTCTATGTTATGCCTATGTATTGGATGAAAATGTTAAATTTATGATTGATTATATAATGATACGATTCCACCGTATGTCACCGCGAAGGCGGGCTGCATACGATTCCACCGTGCCTAAATGGCCGGGCATGTCACCGCTAAGGCAGGCTACTATATTTACACCGAGCCTAGAGGGTCGGGCATGATCACCACTAGTGGGCAGCATATGATGGTTACCCGGACGCGGGTTAACGATGATTAATTATATGACACAATGATGTATGCGCTATGATGATTCATGTACTATGATTACGTATATATATAATATATGTATGAATGTATCCATCCATGAAACTCACGCAGGTTATATCTTCATCCTATGTCCTATGATCCTTCCATCATGTTCATTTCATTCATGCCTTACATACTCAGTACAATGTTCGTACTGACATCCATTTTCTTTGGACGTTGTTTTCATGCGCCCAGGTAGACAGTGAGGTGATCCAGACTTGTAGAAGTTTCAGCAGATTTACGGGAGCACTCCATTACTTCGGAGGTGCTATTTGGCTTATTCTTTTGTGTATATATATATATATGTATATATATTTTGGGCACGACGGGGTCTTGTCCCGTCCACATGTCTAGCACTCTAGTAGAGGCTCGTAGATACGCATGTGTGGGTAGTATGGTCTAACGATGTTACTATTGTATATGTATTATTATTTTGATAGCCGAAGGGCTTATTTGTATAAAAGTAATTATGTTTCTAAATTGTTTTCCTACGATTTAAGTATTATACTAATGAATGTATGCTAAATGAGTATGATAAGTAATGGAATGAGTGGTGCTCGGTGGTTAGCCCCGGGTACCCGTCATGGCCCCTAGTCGGGTCGTGACATCTATTGAGTCTGAGGAAGGGAAGCTAATATGTATATTCATGAAGGCCCAACCACGGATGAAAATGGTTAAAGGGGCTTGTTACACCCCAAGTCATTTTGTTATTATTGCATAATATGTTTTATTTATACTTGTATTTGTAAACTCACATTACTATTGGAAACCAAATGGTTGGAATTAGACTTTTTAGGCAAACGGTACTTAAGCCATTTAGTTGGACTTTAGGCTTCTTCGCAAATTTTCAAAACCCGTCCTATTTTGTTATATTTAAAGAGGATTTCTAAGAGATAAATCAAATGGTTATTTCATAAAATAAACTAGATTTAGGGAAAGGTGGTAGGCGTTGGCATATAAACGTTTTTCTTACCAGAATTATTTGCCATATAGTCCCTGTTTCAGAATTAAAAGGAATGCATTACCTTTCACCATATACCTGGTCGCTAAAAAATGAGATATTTTGTACAAGTCACAGTTAATTTCCCAAAACCAAAAAAATGTTACACTTTGCTTGGAAAAACTAGCATAGTTCTGGACCAAATCCACACAAACAAAACCAAGTTTCGGGCCAAGACCTACCAAATTGCCACAGGTCAAGACTTTGATCCAAAGCACAGTCTTACATATCCCTTTTTCAGAAGTAATATAAACAAAAAATGCATTTTCTGGTCAAAACCTACTTCTTTACTTATTCTAAAAAATCAATCGACAAACCCTTTTTTCTTCTCTCTTTCTTTAAACAGACATATGATTTAAAATCCTTTACTCTCAACAAATATGTTGTCTCCTATTATTCATTGTAAATTGGACCCATTCTTTTACGGCCCAATGTCGAACCAAGCTAGATTTTTAAAACAAAGAGCTAAAAATGTTTTTTTTAATAAAATGGAAACATATTCGTAAATCACATAATAATAAGTTAAGAGTTTTGGTGTATTAACCCGAACCAAGTGTGTATTGAAGCATGAACTGGAAAAAAAAAAATATATATATATATGTACATTTTTATCACAAATTAATTTCCTTCCTTACTAAAACTATTTATCCTCATATATAAGAGGAAATATATTCATTGGGATGTGATAAATCAAACCTAAATAAGCCCATATATAAGGGAACTACACTCAAATTCTTTCAAGAAACTTGATATGCAATAAAAGGATAGAGTTTTACGGGAATTTTACACTAAATAAACAGTTCATGCAAATACCCACACATTGAAATTCGAAGGTCAACCATGTAGTATGGATCCTTAATACTAGGGTGCCTAATACCTTCCCTAGGGGATCACCAGAATGCTTACCTAGAACTTTAGACTAATAAGGATTTTTCACAGTGTATGAATAAACCCTTCAAAATTGATTTTCCTAATTTCTTAAAAATGAGGTGGCGACTCTTTTAAAACAAAGTCCGAAAGAGCACCAACGAGTTCGAAGTAGCTTTTCCGAGCGTTAACCCCCCCCCCCCCCCCCCCCGCGCGAAAATGCGAACCGTAACACGTAGATGTTGAAAGTCTCATACGACTTGTCGGGGGCGTTTGCCACATTTTGTGACATCTTATTTCTATTAAAATCCCGTTGATTTGATTTAACGTATGAGCATGCTCTCAATTTCCATAAATGATGTTTTAAATAAATATTAAAAGACTATTGAAAGAGAATAGATGTTTATTGATTTTATAACTTGCTTCCGGTGTTGTTCATAGCATCGGATGCTTGTTGCTTCCAGGGTAGGCATAGGGGCGTGACAATGTGACCTCGTACACTTGCGTTGTTAAGGGAAATGACATGCAACCGGACGAACTCGAATCTATTTTACTCAAGAAGTTTGGTAAAACATTGTCTAAAGGGGAAATGACATGGCATTCTCTGCTTTCAGAACATTTGAATCAATTCCTTCGAAATTCTTACGAACGCTTTTATCAAGGAACACGCTAGTGCAAAGAAGGTGTCTACAAGAAAGGCAGATATCTTCAAGATAGCTCATGAAGATATGTAATTGCTGAGGGAATTTTTTATAAGGTTCCAAAAGGAACGATTGATATTGCCATCAGTACCAGATGAATCGACAGCAGAGGCATTCACCACAGTATTAAATTCGATGAGTTCGAGCACTTCATTAAATGAGATTTTACTAGAATTCCTTGCGACAACGTGGGTAGATGTTCACCATAGGTATGAATCAAAGATACGGGGTGGAAGATGATCAATTAGGATTACCGGCCAGATCGATGGGTCGGAATCGATATCATGACTATCCTAAGAGAAGTGCCAATTCTGAGTGCAGATCTCGGAAGAAAAGGACTCAACCTTATGGACCACAGGAGAGGTCTCATTCAAGGTCAGAATAAAGTCGAAGTGTCCAGTATGAAGGGTTAGGTTTCAACAAATATGGTACGGATGGCATGAGATTGCAATTGAAGGTCGGAACGGGGGATGCAACGATCAACAGTGTTGAAAATTCTAGGTTATTGAAATACTGCTTCAACATCGATGTGGCTGGGTTGGTTTCCACTATTGAAAAAATTGATGATACAAGATGGCCCAAACTCATCCGATCAGATCCAAGTCAAAGGAGCCCGAATTTAATTTGTGATTTTCACGTAACTCATAGACATCAGACCGCTGATTGTCGGAACCTAAGGGATGAAGTTGCACCGCTGTTAAAGAATAGTCATTTAAATGAGTTCTTGAGTTATAGGGCCAAGGACAACTATGGCAATAACAGGGGTTCAAATAGGAAGACAGATCAGATTGAGCCAAGGCCTGTGATTAACATGATAATTGGGGGAGCCGAGATCGCAAGAACACCCTTCGTGATCAAAAGGACCAATTTTCCAATAACGCGGGATAAAATATCCAAAACTTTTGTTCCTGTTACACCCCTCGTTTTCGTAGTAGTAGAACCTATGGTTTTCTAGCCGGGTATGCTCTTGGAATAGAGACCCGAGCCCAAGTTTGGAGATAGGAAGTGCCTTACCCCGTGTACAAGAGTACCAGTATGTGTTCCGGGTAATTTACAGAGTTAGAAGTTGAGACAATCAAGTCGACGCGATCGGAATTGAACCAGAAAAATCTGCAGGACACCAGTTATCGTCGAGCGGGTCGTCGACATGTTCGACGGACCGTCGACGTGCGGCGTCGATGGGATTCCGCGGCCATCCATTTGCAGGCGCAGGTCGACGGGCAAGTCGACGGATCGTCGACATGTCGATGGGCCGTCGACCCGCTTGTCGAACCGGACCGCTGTAGCCTTTTTGGCTTCCAAGTATAAATATATGGGTCACGACTTCATTTCATATTTTTCCTCCTTCCAAAAATAAGAAAACCCTAATATATTCTCTCCCAATATTTTCCATCATACTAGTGAAGATTTGACAAAACTCAGACCTCGTATGCCCGAGATGGTGAAGAAGAAGGGTTGCTTCTAGGGTTTCTTTAAGTGTGGAGTTTAGAGAGTTGGGGTTGAAGTGATCCTTGGGATTTTTGACCCCTCAAGGTATGTAAATGATTTCTACCTTTGTATTTAAGTTTAGTATCAATAGTTTTAGTGATTCTAAGTAAAGAGGGGGTAGTTGTGAAAGTGGTAAGTTGATGAAAGACAAAGTAGTAACTTAGGGTTATTTTAACAGATGATTGGGAATGGATTTGAATATACTTTGATATATAAGTGTTGTTGTTGTTATTATGTTTGGTATTAAAGTGAATGAGAAGTTGAAGGGTTGCTAAGCTTATGAGAGAAATGTTGTACATGATTCGTTAGACTCTCTATGCATCCAAAGGAGGTTAGCAAGTGAAGTACATAGTCTAATGAAGGTCTATGTTATCTTAATTGTAGATTTATAAGTAGAGAAGTAGGAGTTGGACGATTTGAGATACGTCAAGGTATGTTAAGGCTACTCTTTCCTTCTTTTGGCATGATCCTATGAGATGATCCAATAAGCGAGTAAGCGAGTCCATATTACTCTACTCTTAGAAGCGTTAGAAGTATTTCAGTTTTGACATTCATGTACCCCGTTATGATTATTGCTTCTGTTCATAGGTCCAGTTTTATGTATACAGTTATTCATGCATTACATTTATTTATATATATATATATACATATATACCCGTGACCAGAAGGCGTTATATACGCAAGTATTATATGCATATGGGGTATGGAATGGAGCAGGCGTTATATACGCATTACCACCTGATCAGCTGGTGCACTTTGATGATGATATGAGAATCAGGCTGTAAGTATCGCAGTAATGTATATGATGCTGGCCGCAGAGAGGCCGATATGATATGAGAAAAGAGACAGGTGTTATATACGCATATTTATACAGATGTATGACCTTCATTGATAGGCATGAGCATGCATATTATGCGCCCACAGAGGCATTGTCAGTTATATAGGTTTATGCAGATTCAGGCAGATACTAGTTCATACAAGTACATGCATTCAGTTGTTTCAGCTTATGAGTTCAGATCTTATCCATGTTTCTCATGTGCACATATATATATATATATATATATATATAATGTTGCTCTTATGCTTTACATGCTCAGTACATTATCCTTACTGACTCCCCGTTGCTCGGGGGGCTGTGTTCATGCCCGCAGGTACAAGGAGACAGACAGGTGGTCCAGCTCAGTAGGACCTTTAGATCTAGCAGTGTTCAGTACGCTTCATTCGATCCGTTGCTACAGTCAGTTTTGGTATGCCCCTTTTGAGATATGTATGCATATGGGTATGACAGGGCCCTGTCCCGTCCTTTCTACAGCTTTTATTCCAGTAGAGGTCGGTAGACAGTTGTATGTATCAGCCAGATGATGTAGCCTTGTCAGCTTCTATTCTTTTGTGTACAGTATATGTAGCAGCCTAGCTGGCTTGCACTGTTCCTTCAGCATGTTTATGTATATACAGATTATTTAGAGTTTATGATGTTGTCTAATTATGAGATCAGCTTAAGCCATTTTTGTGGGCCCTTGATGTTCAGAATTATTTAGACATGAGTATAGGGGTGTTTGGTCGCTAGAGGTTAGACTCCCGCCACAGCCCATCGGTTGGGTCGTGACAGTTCCGAAAGTAGAAATCACATTCACTGATGATGATGCAAGTAGTGTCACTCTGTCGCATAATGACGCATTGGTAATTTCTATAACAGTTGATTATTTTCAAGCTAAGCATATTTTGATTTATCCAGCTAGTTCGGCTAATATCATCCGATGGAAAGTTATTGAGGAACTGTCGATGATGGGTAAGCTAACACCGTCTGCTAGGGTTCTTAATGGATTCAACATGGCAAGCGAGATGATGAAAGGAGAGATCGTGTTGCCAATTAATACGGGAGGAATGATCAAACAAATCAAATTTTATGTAATAGATGGTGACATGAGTTACAATGCGATCTTCGGGAGACCTTGGATTCATGATATGAAGGTAGTACCTTCAACATTACATTTACTCCTCAAATTTCCAATGCGGGATGGGATCTGGCAAATTTTGGGTGAACAGTTGGCAGCCAAAGAGATGTTCGCTAATGAAGCACCCGAGGAAGAAAAATTGGAGCTTTTAAGAATAAAGGTAACTTCACTAGAAGAAAAGGAGAAAAAATCTAGGAAAAAATAGCAAATTAAAGTAAATCAGACCAACGAATAAGAAAATCACAAATTCATATAATGAAGAAATCGTCAGACCAAAAGAGGAAGAGGCTGAAGAAGTGGGGCCTCACGGAGTGCCGAGGTCGTTTGTAGTGCCAGATGATTTGGATACTACAAGATCCACTATATAAGAACTGGAACAAGTTGTCTTGCTTGATCAATGACCCGAAAGGAGGGTATATCTGGGCACCGAATTATCTCAAGAGCTCAAACTCTAATTAATTAAATTTCTTAAAGATAATATTAATTGTTTTGCTTGGTACCATTTAGATATTACAGGTATCCCGCCGGAAGTAACAAATCACAAACTTAGTTTGGAACCAAGGTTTACTCCGGTGAAGCAAAAAAGGAGACCTATTGCAGAGTACAAAAATAGGTTTGTTAAGGAGGAGGTAACCAAATAGTTAGCGAATGTAGTGGTAGTACCTAAAAAAAGGAATAACTTAAGAATGTGTATTAACTTTAAAGACTTGAATAAGGCATGTACGAAGGATTCATTTCCTCTACCGCACATCGATCGTATGATTAATGCCACGACAGTACATGATATGCTGAGTTTTTTTTACGCTTACTCCTGGTATAATCAAATAATGATGAACCTTCAGGATCAAGAAAAGACTTCATTTATTACTAAATATGGGACTTACTGTTAAAATGTTATGCTCTTTGGTCTAAAAAAATGCTGGGCAACTTATTAACACCTAGTAAATCACATGTTTGAAAACCAAGTAGGTAAAATCATGAAAGTTTATATTTATGACATGTTGGTTAAATCTCTATATTCGGAGGACCATTTGAGACATTTACAGGAAACCTTCGAAGTGATTAGGAAGTACAACATGAAGTTAAGCACAGAATAATGTGGTTTTGGAGTTGGTTCCGGCAAATTCTTGGGATGTTGCCCTAGGTGAAAAAGGAGTTTATAATTTCATCCAGGGCACATAAGCAATTGTTGTTGTATTTAGTTGTATCCCAAGTAGCTGTAAGTGCGGTGTTAGTCTAGGAAGAAAAAGGTACGTAATTTCCTATTTATTACATTAGTACGACCTTGGAAAGTGCCAAAAACAGGTACCTTCATCTAGAGAATTTGGCTTTAGCACTAATAACGACTGCTAGAAAATTGAGGTCTTATTTTCATTGCCACCCCATTTGTGTTGTAACAACTTAACCATTGAGAAATATATTGCATAAATAGGAACTTTCGGGTAGGTTAGCTAAATGGATGGTTTAAATTAGTGAATATGATTTTAAATATAGGCCTCAGAATGCTATAAAAGCTCAAGTGATGGTTGATTTCAACCCAGGGATTTTACCCGAGGTGGAAAAGGAGTTTATAATTTCTTACTTGGGCATTACCTGGGGTTTGGATGTTATCTATGGATGGGGTAACCAACGTGAAAGGGTCTGGGTTGGGCATAGTACTTAAAAATCCTTCAGGGAATGTTATTAGACAGGCTATTAGAACTGTGCCACAGACAAACAATGAAGCCGAGTATGAGGTAATGATTGCAAGTTTGGAATTAGCCCGAAATTTGGGAGCTGAGCTCATTGAAGCCAAAAGCGATTCACTCTTAGTGGTTAATCAAGTTAATGTGGCCGGGGGAGGGGGGTTGATGTAAAGGATGACAAAATGCAAAGGTATCTAGATAAAGAACAGAGACTGATGCGCCATTTCAAGGAATGGACATAAGAGCACGTGTCACAAGAGAAAAATATGAAAGCAGATGCCTTGGCAAACCTGGAATTTTCAACGGATGTCAGGGGAGTCAATTCTAGGAAAGTGGTGCAGTTGTTAAATTCGGCGTTAGACGCCAGTCACGATGAAGTAAATTCAACGAGTTTAACTCAAGATTGGCAGAACAAGTACATAGATTATTTACGTGACGGCAAGTTACCTGATGATGCAAAACAATCTTAAGCTTTGCTAACAAAAGTAGCTCGATATTGCATGTATGATGGGCAATTGTACATGAGGTCATTTTACGGTCCATTGGCGAGATGCTTAGGACCGGTGAAATTGATTACATAATGAGAGAAGTTCATGAAGGAGTCTGTAGAAATCATTCTGGAGCGTATTTGTTGGTCAAGAAGTTGATCAGGGCAGGTTACTATTAGTCTCAAATGCAGGAGGATGCTAAAACGTTTGTTTAGAAATGGGACAAATGTCAATGACACGCCCCAATGATTAATCAACCGACGAAACTTTTGCACCCGGTGGTGTCACCTTGATCTTTTATGAAATGGGGGATGGATTTTGTAGGACCATTGCCAACAGCTCCTGGTCAAGTAAAATTGGTTTATATGTTGACCGACTACTATTTCTCTAAATGGGTAGAACCAAGAGCTTACGAGAAAATAATAGAAAAGGAGGTTATTGACTTCATTTTTTATCACAGAATTTGTCGCTTTGGAATCCCGAAGGAGATTGCTTATGATAACGGGCCGCAATTTGTAGGGAAAAATGTAATGGAGTTCTTTGAAGGGTTGAAAATCAAATGAATCACTTCAACTCCTTACCACCCAAGTGTGAACAGTCAAGCGGAATCCACAGACAAAACAATTGTGCAAAGTCTGAGGAAAAGGTTAGAATCTGCAAAACGAAGGTGGAGAGAAGTTCTGCCGGAAGTATTATGGGCCTACAAAATGACAACAAAGTTTAGAACCAGAGAAACCCCGTTTTCATTGGTATACGGGGCTGAGGCCTTAATTCCGATAGAATTGGGGAACAATCATTGAAGAAGACAAACAATGAAGCATTATTAGTAAACTGGGACCTAGCAGAGAAGCACAGGGAGATGACCTTGCTACGAATCATTGCGCAAAAGCAAAGAATAGGAAAATATTATAACCACCGAACTAAGCTCAAATACTTTTAGGTAGGAGATTTGGTCTTACGGAAGGTCACTGATACGCTCAATTACACCTATTAAATGGCGTAAAGCGGACACTGTCAAATATAGTAACCCACTAGGTTGGGGTCGAATCCCATAGGGAATAGGGTGTGAAAAGGTTACTAAATTAGTTGAGCACTTTCTTGCGGTCTAGTTTCGTATTCCATTAAGGTTGTAAAGGATTGTTTCTTCACTAACTAAATTGCTTTTGATTGTAATAAATGGATTAAAGAAACCAAGGTTGTGTGCCCCTTTAGATGAAGTGCATGTTATGGGTATTGATCTTGATATACTTCTAATGGATTATAGTACGAATGCACTTAACCTCTAATTGAATCCCTAATATTTCCCAATAATTAAGGACTATTTCTCTTTATGGCTTTCCCAAATATAAAAGAGTGGATATGAATAATGATTAATAAGTGCCAAGTAAATTCATCTTATTCCTAAGCGAATTTATTAAACGAGGGTTATCGCCTCGAGTTCTTGTTATTTATCCCTACCAAACCCTACTCACTTTCCCAAGTAAAGTAAAGTTTATCACTTAAGTTAATGTTTACAACCATCAACTAGTAATGAAGAACGAAGAATAAATAAATCCTAACAGCCCATTATGCATATATCAAGAATAAAAACCCATTCACATAACACCCATCCTTGGGTTCACAACCTTAGTATGAAATTTAGTATGCATATTTAAGAACGAACAACAAAATATTAAAGAATTCATAAAGCTTACGTATTTAATAAAGAAGATGATGTAAATTGTATTCTGTCTCAAAAGCTTTAAAACAATAAAGTATTCAATGCTCTCCAGTCAAAAGACAAAGTTTGACAATCAATAATAAATAAAACCCAACGAGAAACTATTTATAAGGCCTCAAAAACATGATATTACAACTGACAAAATTTCCCCTGACGGCATAAGATACGGTCCGTACAATTAAGTACAGACTGTATATCAATATTTCGGTCATTGACTCCTTGGCTAGGTCAAGATTTACGGGCCACTTATACGGAGCTTATTTAGAAATATATTCCGTATATTCCTTCCTTCAGTTGTTCTTCACTTTAAATTACGAACCAAGTTACGGTCCGTATAAAAAGTTACGGACCGTAACACTCATCCGTAACCATCAACATCCAAAAGTTGGGCTTTTGTTTCTTGCCATGCCAATTACGCCTAAGAGTATGGCCCGTACAAATAAATACGGTCCGTACTCTCCATCATTTTGTGCCAGCTTATGCGATTTCATTGTTTTTGTCCTTCCAACCTCGAATTACCTGAAATACAATAAAACACATCAAAATGACACTTGGTTAAAAACTAGTAAAACTTCTCGTCAAAAGGCATCAATTGTGCCATAATTTCACGACACATCAGTCACTCTTAACACCAGAGACTTAAATGCTGGAAAGCTAGGTCCAAATTGGGAAGGACCTTACCGGATAGCCGTCACGGGAAGGGGTTTGTATCAACAAGAAATGGAAGATGGAATGAAGTTACCTAATAATTAGAACGTCAGTCACTTGATGCGGTACTATTGTTAAAGGTACATGCGATTTTTTCTATTGTTTGGTTTAATGCTAACCTGGTTTTCACGAAAAAAGTGTGTTTGTGCGTGAAAAGGAAAAGACAACTCAAAAATCGTTCGCAATATACTAAAAACACGTGTTGCACTCTTTTCCTTAGACCGATGTTTGTCCCAAAAAGGGTTTTTAGGCAAGACTTTTAATGAGACAGCAATGTAAAACGTGTTACCTTTGGAAGAACGGGAATCCAATTTGGTCCAAGCAAGGGAAGAAGGGAATTGCTGAAGAGTTTCTCGAAAGAGTACCCAAGTATTATACTGGACTGTCGAAGGAAGGAACAAACATTATTTGAGTCCTCATGTTTCATACTCAAACACTCGGGGAGGAGGGGGGAGAGGATATCGTACCCTGGGAAGGAAAATTGTAATATCTTAGATTACTGGGGGTTGTTGCCACGCTCTAAACCGGTCAAAAGAAAAGTAATCCGGTGAAGTGAGGTAGCCATTTTGTTTGAAGTTTGACTATGATTGTAATTTATAAAGAGATATTCACTAGTCAATAAAAGACTTTTTCTCTGCAAATATTTAGGCTTAATTTTAACTTGGTTTTTTTATATCAAGGTAATTAAAGTCAGTTGTTAAAAATTTGCAGTGAATGTTCCTGAGATGAATAGGAGATGTTGTATTCATAAGAATAAACAAAAGGTTCTTGTTCACAGTTTTATTGTAAAGAATTGTTACCCGAGTAAAATCAAAATCGGATGAAGAATTCTCGACATTATGCGCAACTAAGGTTGGACATAAAATTCACGACGTTTATGCCCAAAATATAGTCAACGCCAACATCATCGAGATGGATAAAGATTTGATTAAATAATCGAATGAAAATACAAAACTAAAAGTAAAGAAAGTTTCATTAACATGAAGGTGTTAGGGACCAGAGCAAAAGGCCATAAAATTACATAATTATATTGTCGGGATTTATTCCCCTCATCAAGATCAACACGGTCGGGGTTGACAAGGTTGGCATGAGCAGGAAAAAGAGTCGGGCTCGAGAGAGTGCCACCTTCAGCTTCAACATCATCTTCTTCATCACCTCCGTCATCTTCATTTTCATTGCCAAAGTTATCGGCATCAAGATGGGGGGATGGAGTCAATGCTTCGAAGACTTTAAGTTCAAGCCTATAGGCTTCATCAATTTTGTTTTCAAGGTTTTCAATACCATTTCCGACTTGTTCGAGAGTGAACCTCAGGACTTAACAAGTGGTATACTCAACATGAAGAATAACCCAATACTCTTAGGCATCAACGGTAGCACAAGCCTCGTCTCATTCCAAAAGAGCTTCGTCACATTGGGCTTTGAGAACATTGTTCTCTTTGGTCAGGGCAGCCAAATCAGCTTCTAATCCTTTAATAACCAAGGATTGCTGGTAAGTTTGCTCTTTCCACATCGCAAGATGAGGGTTATGTTCTTGATCCATTGCCTCCTATTCATCATTAATAACGGATAGTTCAACATTAAGTCTTCGGACTTCGGCATCGAGAGTAGACTCCCTTTGAACATTTCAATGCAAGGCTTTCTCTTGTCCATCAAATTCAAATTGAAGCTTGGTGAGATTTTCCTGAAGCTGATTGGCTTGTTGGCTGAAGGCTTCTTTTTCATCATTTGCTTGCTTGAGATCCTAGTTGGCCTATTGAAGGTCCTTTTTAACTTGTTCAAGTTCAGCCTTCAAGACCGGAAGATCTCCGCTTAGTTGAGAATATCTTTTGCTCAACTCTGACTTATAAAATTCAAGCTCCCGATCTTTATCACCCAATTGGGCATTTAACTTATCAAAGTTGTCGATGCAAAGTCGCAAGCCTTTGCCAATGAGAAACCCGACCTGAATAAGAAACAACTGGTTTAAAAATCAAACATAGAGAAAGGAAAAATCAAGTATGAGAAATATGATAAAAACTAAGGGAAGAAGAAAGTCTTACCCAGCCTGTGGCATGCATGCCTTCATTGATGAGACACTTCCAAGAAACCTCCCTCATTTTCTCTTTTTCCGATTTCGAGATCTAAGGTCTTAAGTAGTTTGCAACACTAACGTGTCTAGAGATGAAATTGGTGTCCTCAGTAATTGATATGGTAATATTCCTCACCCGATCCGAATTTACACTCGAAGCTGGATAAACGTCGACCAATAGATCTAGAGAAGAAGCGTGGTTTCTTGGAGGGCAAGTAGCCCGTCGAGGAGATGATAGCCTCGTGGGAATTCTAGGTTAAGAAGGCCTTGAAGACTCAACCTGAGGGCTATTGGAAAAAAGGGTTACCACCAATGGTGGCATTGGCTTCAAAAAAGAAGTGATCAAGGTAATCCCTATCAAATTCTGGGTGGACAACAGAGTGGTGGGTCGAGTTTCAGGAACGGTCCCCGACCTGGTTCTTGTGACAACTATGTAGTCTTTTTTAGTTGCTTTGTCATCATCAAGGATGACGGTCTCAGGAGCCGAGGGGATTGGCAAAATTGAAGCACCTCTGGCTCCATTCTCAGCATTGATCCGGAAGAACTTCCTTCTCCGGAGCTCCTCTTTCTTTTGAGAGGAAGGGATGTAGTTGGTGCGGTGGAAACAACCACTTGCTTCTTTGTTGAAGAATCAAAATATTTTTTCTTCTTCGTCTTCTTTGTTGCAACTCGAGTGATTCGCTGAGCGGAAGCCTCCGGATCCATTACAGGGTTAGTCATAATGGCCCTTGGTCAAACGATTCCTCTGGGTAAACCTAAGAAAACAAATAAACTTTGAATTCTAAAGGAATCGATTGATAGATAAGTCAGGGAGAATAAAAACAACTTTGCTTTACATCGGTTTCGGAAATTTCTCTCCAAGTTCGAGAATCACGACTCGAAACATTTAAAAGTGCTTTAACCTAATCAGGAAAATGCATGTCAACGACAGGGATGATTTGGTGATTTTAGAAAAAAAAGAAGTTAGAAGACATCAAAAGAAAATTGAATTAACATCCAAAACGACAGAACTTACGTGTCAAATTCCATTCCTCCAGGATGGGCATATGCCTCTCTTTGATCATTTCTGCCATGGGAATGGCAACAAATCTTTTTATCCAACCTCGGTCATTATCTTCATCCAAGCTAGTGATGAACGAAGACTTACCTCGCTTGGATATGGTGATAATCTCACCTCGAAAGATTCTGGGTGTATAAGGCTGAATGAGATCATCCAAGACAAAAGGCAACTTTGCTTCGTTGGCTAGGAATCGGATGCATGCCACCGCCTTCCATACGGACGAAACAACTTGAGCAAGGATTTGTACATTTCAATTATTATCGGATCAATTGTAGGTACCAAGCCAAACGTGAACGGCCATGTATATATGTTCGAGAAATCCGGTCTCAGTTTGGTTACGTCAGCATCTGGATGGGGGATAATGATTTCAGAAAGGGTTTCCCAGTTACAATCCTTGCAGACTATTTTAAGGGAAGCAACAGTAATAGAGGAAGGGTAAATTTTGACCATTTCACCTCGGTCGCTTTGAATGAGTGGTTTCTTCGCAGTAAAGTCATCAGTGAATTTAAATGTAGTGGGTATAAATAGGAAGGCTGTCTCAATGATGGAAGATAGGGTTTCACCACCATCGATGCCGTCGCCGGTGGTCGACAGTAGAGAAGTGGTTGAAGAAGTTGGAGCATTTGGAGCAAGAGAAGACGAAGGTCGAGTTTTGGCCATGTTTTTATGTTTAGAGATTAGATAAAAGGGCTAAGAGTCTAGAAATTAAGAAAGTGTTGGAAAGGATTTCAAAAGATGAAAGGCTGATTGAAAAGAATGGAGAGGACAAAAGAAGAATAAGAGGGATTTGTGAGTTTTATTATGAAAATATCATTACGAAATGGTTCAAAAACCCGCACCGTCCATTTTGGCCAATCATAGTAAGGCACGTTGCCGGAGGCGCTATAATTGAAAGGACACACATCAAATCAAGAGTCAGTAAGAACGTTTCATTTTTTCCGACAAAAGGGTTAACGACTTTGAATTGTTTCGGATAAATGATAAGGTCAAAATCACTTCCCGGTAACATTTCGATATTCCACCGAGAAGTGGGGGGACTATCTATATACATCAGAAATTTTGCGTTGAACAATGGCGTGAAGATTGATTAAATCCGGAGGGAACGATTTCATGCGACCCAGAGCGAGTGTTACGAAGCAATTTATATGGGTCATTTATGAACATCGGACATTACACAACTGGTCCGAATTTGGAGCTGGACGTTACATTTCTACATTTAAGCGATATTTATCGGTTATTATTGTTCATTATCAATGTTGGTGATTGCCACCTATAAAAGAGCTTAAGCTTAGTGTACTAGCAGATCTTTTACAACATTACAACCTAAATATTCAATTATAAGCAAAATTGTTATTTTATTATTCATTATCAATGTTGGTGATTGCCACCTATAAAAGAGCTTAAGCTTAGTGTACTAGCAGATCTTTTACAACATTACAACCTAAATATTCAATTATAAGCAAAATTGTTATTTTATTATTCTTTTTGTTCCGAGTTTATAAAAGTTCTTTAAGGCTAAGTGTTCAGCCAGAGTGATATTCACCAAAGGATTTCCTCCAAACTCATATGGCTCAGGCTTATTTTATTATTTTCCTGCATTATAATTATCTGATTTCATTATTTATTTCTTATTCCTTATTCATATTCATAGCAAATCAACTCACGCATCCTTTAAACCACTAATAAATTTAACTGTACCTTTTTGGGGTAAACAAAGTTTTTTTCAATTTTTTTCAAAAAAATTTAAAAAATAGTACTCCTCCTGTCTCAATTTATGTGATGCGCTTTCCTTTTTAGTTTGTCTAAAAAAGAATGATACATTTCTATCTTTTAAAATAATTTTACTTCAAACTCTGCCTTTTACTCTTAATGAAATGATTTATAGCCACACAAATATCTATGGCTTGTTTTAGACCACAAGTTTCAAAAGTATTCATTTCTTTCTTAAACTCATACGTAATCAAACTATATCACATAAATTGGAATTTGGAATGGATGGAGTGTTTGGTTATAAAAAATGACCAGTTTTGGGGAGTTTTTGATGATGAATTTTTCAGGTTTCAAAAAGTGGTATAGACTAGTTTTTCAAGTTTTCTACTCACAAAACTTTAACTTCTTGTAAAAGTAAAATGCATGTCCAAACACAATTTCAACTTCCAAAACCCATTTTACATCTCATCTTCAAAAACAATTTTTTTTCAAGTTTGAACCAAATCTATGCCTAAACGCTAGCTAATTATTTTTACTCTGTTACTACAAAAATATTTCAGGATGCTGACTGTCAACGAAGAGTAAGATACATTTAACACTTGACAGACTATAAGTGTATGCCGACTTCATTCATTTAACTGGCTATTTATGATGTCCGATGTTTGCATAAATAAACAAAAGAGAGTATGTCGTATATTGTGGCAATAGATGTTAATACAGTTAATATGATTAATTAATTTTTAAAAATTACTTAATTATGTACTATAGTAGTTCAAGTTAAGGCTAATAATAACTGCACTCAATGCTACATGTATTTAATTCATCTGTTTATGCTTAATGTAGTAATTAGTATCACATCTTCACAATTATTCTTCCACAAACTTATTTTATAAATGGATTGTATTGTTAAAATGAGTGAATAAATTATTCAAGTGAGACTTGCGTGTGACAGAGCCAAAGGGGAAAACCAATTCACAGTCTCAATTTTCCTTCAAAATTCACATGAGTCATAAAATTGAGCCACACATATCAGGTCACATGACCATTGTAATTTGAGAAATTGAAATAAATATTCGCTCATCATTTTTTTATTTTTTTTGCATATCAATGTATAATATACATAAAATTGTACATTCTTAATACAAAATATATAGTGTATATAGTTTTTTTCTATTTAACTTGCGAAGGTAATATTTTTTTGCCGACCGGCCAAATGTGTAACTTGCCCTTTTAATTTCTCTTTGCCCCACTGCTCATGGATCAACCGTGGGAGAGACACATTTTGTTAAGTGGTGTCATTTGAATATGATTTTTCAATTTATACTAGATATATATGTTACTAATAAAAATATGTATATATAGAATAGACAAACACTTTTTAAAATGTACAAAGTAAATGTAAATCTAATTCATGAAATGAAACGATAAATCATTATAGTGTAGGATTCAAACACTTATACGATGGTTTGTGATAATAAATCTAATATGTAGTACTACACTACTACTACTTATACAAAATCATGCATATATCACTGCTCGTGAATGAGGCCGCTAGCAAATAGTATATCATTTTGTTGTAGCTGTTCATCCATCCAAATCAATAGTGCAAAATAATGGAACATATAGCCAAGCTTTTATTTTCTCTGTGTCTTGTACGTGAAGGTGGGTGGGTGGGGTTTCAATTCTCCAATAAAAAGAATATTTTGTATGGTGACAACAACTATTTTTAAAAGAATAAGAATAAGAATTAGAAAGAAAAAAAAAGCATTATAAGGATCAGCTGTCTGTCTGTTTCTACATGGACTGAAAAGACCGTGCATCTCACCGACAAGGACCTTGTTCAATCACAAGGCTCTCCCCATCTTGCACTTGCTTTTTATGACCTGTTTCACAAAAGGAGAAAGAGAGCCAAAAATAAACTAAGAAATTTATAAATCACATTAAAAACGAAATGATTTTTCACTAATATTATACCTGTTGGATATCATTTTCCTTGTCGAACCAGACTGAAAAGTTTGAGCATCCAATTTTCTATTATTTGAGATATTTTTTTTAATTACGTTTTGTTTCTTGCTTTTTTCTCCTCAGAGGTGGTTAATTTGTAATTCAATACGGTTCTCTGAAATAGCACAACTGCCTATACAAGCCCAAACACAAACAAATAGAGATCATGGCATATTACCCAAGCCATCAATCATGACATAGCAGCCGAATCATTCATTATGAATTAAGTTCACCATCCCGTTAATAGGGGTATATCAAGTCATAAATCAGTTAAGAGGCGATCTTCAAATCATTAATCAAATTCAACTCAAGCAAAACTGTTCGTTGGGCAAAACACGTCTTAAAGGCCAAAACATTAAAAAACAAGTTCAATAGTCCCACTATAATGGCAAAACACGTTTGATACTTATATCATAGTAGGTAATACACACAAAGGTTTGATGCGGGCTTGACCATACACACACGACGTACACCTTGTTCAAAATCATCGTTCATGTCAAAAAGTATGTTAAAACAAAAAAAAAAAAAGACATACCTCAAATTCCGCCAGTAACACTCTCTAACGGATCTAAGGTTTAACAATCACTCTACAATCGATTAGGATGATAAAGATTAGAACTTTAATCTAATTCCACCCATCTCCGCTTTTTTGGAAAAACAAGGGTTTTTAAGCCAAAACTCATGTTCTAGATATTTCATGAATCACCCATGGATTATAACATTTCTCAATCTATATACGAACTCAAAATCAACCCCATAAGAATAGATGAATCAAGGCACTTACCTCACAAAATTTCTTGAAGATTCTTCTCTTCAACCAATCTCGAATCAAATTCTTATAATCTATGAATCAAATGATGATTTGGTGTTAATCCACGTTAATGAAATAGAATAATACTTGGGTTTTGATTAGGAACTCACCTTATGAGGTTTGGACAAGCTCTAGGTTCGTTTCTCCTAAAAAAGTCAGCTAAAATGAAGCAGGATTGAAAATTCCCGAAATTTTTTATGAGCTAAGCATTTATAGGCAATACGATCTGTTGAACTATTTGCGTCGCATATTGCAAATACAACTTGAAACAAAATACTTGGCAATTTCGGGGACAAAATGCGACCAACATTTTGCGGGGCCTATTGGTTCAGCGGATTACTCCATGACTTTTCAGTAAAAAGATCATAACCTTTTGTACAAAGCTCTGATTGACTTGATCTTTGTATGGTTCGAAAGGTATTTCAAAGGGCTATAACTTTCATCATTTTTGTTTTGTCAGATTCTTTACGAATTTTGAGTTATGATCGCTAGAAGTCAAGCTTAGTGTGAAGTTTATCGATACTTTCGATTCTTATGCACCTCCATTCATATTGATCTTAAGACAGCCTTTACACCCCAAACTTACTTCGAATAGCTATAACGTTATATTATAACTCTAGTAATGGATTCAAACATAACCCAAATTTATAGAGTGTAACATTCTCACGGCTCAGAATTGACTAAAAAGTTAAGCAGATCGGAAGGTTTGTGATTTGGAGTTTATCATCGACGAGCGGAGTTTGTTGAAGGTTTCAACGATGAAAGGTGTGATGAGGGTCGGAAAGAAGGGTAAGTTGAGCCCGAGATACATTGGTCCTTTGAGATTGTTCAGCGTATTGGTGAGGTGACTTAAGTGTTATCTTTACCACCTAGTATGTCATGTGTTCACCCTGTTATTTTATATTTTGATGCTCAAGAAGTACCATTCGATGGTTCTCATGTGATTCATTGGGATACAATATTGCCTAATCAGAATTTGACTTTTGAGGATAAGCCGGTAGCCATATTGGATAGGAAAATTCTGTAGTTGAGATCCAAAGAGATAGATTCAGTGAAGGTTCAATGAAGGCATCATATAGTCAAGAAGGATACTTGGGAGACCAAGCCGGACATGCGGAGTATATATCCTCAGCTTGTCATCAGTTTGAGTACTTTCTTTTCCTTTATGTTCGAGGACGATCGTGTGTTTAAGTGGTGGATGTAACGACCCGTTAGGTCTTTTTGAGATCTTATTCCCTTTTCCCTGAATGACCCTTCCCATAACTTTAAGATGATAATTTTGACTTGCAAGAATGGGTGGCATGATTCCTGAGCAATCAGGTGGGTTTCAAAAAAGAAAAAAGATATTTTAGAAATCCTTAAGTTATGAAATGGGAATCGTTGACCAAAGAAAACATCTAGAGTTAACAAACCGGCAAGAGAGCTTGGACAATTCTGTTACGTCTGGAATGTGATTTATAACTTAGTTGGATAATTGAAACGGATCCCGAGGGGTTTGGGGGTGTTTTGGACTCTTGGTTGAGAAATAAGCTTTTAAGATGAATTGGAGTCGACCACAGTCAACATCGGGTCAAGACGATCCCATATGGGTGTTTTGAGTGCGCGAGCAATTTCGTAGCATGTTTTATGACGAAAATGCATATTTGATTTGTGTACGGAGGGTCCCGAATGAGTTTTAGTGTTGATTCCAAGGTTGGGAAACACCAGCATTTTCTAGTGTTCAGCTGCTGGTTTTGTTCATCGCGTTCACGAAGAGATGACCGGGATATTTATCACGATGATGAGGCCTTGGTCGCATTCGAAAAGTGTCGGTCCGGCACGGACTGTGCTCTCAAGGATTCCTTCATGATCGCAAAGAAGGACCCCTGAGCAGTGTTATTTTAATTTTCAAAAACAGGATTTGACATTTCATTTCATATCTTGAGCTAGAGACCTCAGTTTTGGAAGATTTTCGAAGGATTTTCAAGATTCATCAAAGGGTTAAGATTGTATACTCCTTTTTATCATTCTGTCTTAGACTCTTGCGGCGGGAAGGAAAGGGGGGGGGGGGGGGGTGTGCAAGTATGAGCAGATTTGCACTGTGTGGATGCTCCCGCTAGTAAAAGAGGTAGCTTGTCTTTAAATGTGAGAAGCCACTAAATTTTAACAAATACTATATTCAGAATTTAAAATCTTAAAAGTATAATAAATTTAATGTTAAGTGCTTTAATGACTGAATTTAAAGATGAACCTTTTTTATATCATGCCACTGAGCACTTTTTGTCCTTTGTGTCATAACAAGGAGAAGTATTATACCCTTGCGGCTATTATCCAAAATTTCCTTAGCTACAAAGAGGCTAATAGCCTTAAGAAAAGGCCTTAAGGAAAGATTTTGGCTGTCTCAAAGTGGTGTCACAATCATTACTTTGTTATCTTGAGCATTCCAACTGCATGATTAACACATAATTAATATCGTAATCCAAGCATTCAACAACTTTGCCACTTTTTTAGTTTAAATAAAAATACATTTGCTTAGTGATACACTGACACACATCAAAAGAAGCAAAATTGAGCCCGCACTTGACTAATTTGCGTTTGTAGTTCGTCCATCACAATCAACAGCTAGCAAAAAATAGCCGGTTTCATAAATAGAGGGTTTAATCAATTAACTTAAGTATTCCCTCCTTTTTATCTTCATTAATATCATCATAAATATCTTACTTATAAAGATTCTTCCCCTTTTGCATCAGCCAATTTAGTACACGTTTCGATGAGTTTAAGGAGCTCATTGTTCTTGATTGATTTATATATGCATACGCACAAAGATATAAATATATATTAAGGAAGAAACTCGTTTACTGATTCTGTAATTAAAAAGTTATAATTTAATCATTCTAAATTGTGTACTTTGCACTTGCTCGTTAAATTTTTAACCAAAGCGAAACACAAGCCAGAAGAAGATTTAAAAGTAAATACATCAAATGAAAAATGAAGATGGAATTTCACGAATTATTCTTTTGTTCATTGGATGTTTTTATAGTTGAAAATTTTGAGCCTCTTATCTTTTGTATTTCTTAAATTTACATTTAAGGTTTTTTTCCTCTGACATAATCATTTTGTAATTTCGATGTTGCGGTTTGCATTTCGCGGGCGGGGTTAGCGCTCGGAAAGCTATTTCGAACTTGTTGGTGCTCTTTCGGACTTTGTTTTGAAAAAGAGTCACCACCTAATTTTTAGGAAATTAGGAAAACCAGTTTTGAAGGGTTTATTCAAATACAGTGAAAAAACCTTCGTAATCCAAAGTTCTAGGTAAGGATTCTGGTGATCCCCTAGGGAAGGTATTAGGCACCCTAGTATTAAGGATCCGTATTATACGGTTGATCTTCGAATTCCAGTGTGTGATTGCTTCAACTGTTTATTTTGTGATTACTTCCGCATTTAAAAGACTGTCATTATTGCATATCATTTGGTTTTTGGAAAGAGAATTGAATATATTCCCCTTACATATGGGTACTTTAGGTTCGGATTTATAATATCCCGATAAGAATAATTTTCTTTAATGTACAAGGATAGTATATTTTGTTTACAAAAGGTACAAAAGGTTTTGGTTTTACAATATACATAAGTAAGTATATATCATTTTTCTATTCATGCTTAATCCCACACTTAACTTCGGTTCAACCCGTATAATGCGTTAGAACGTCTTATCCCAAAACTTCGTATTTACGAACGTTTTTACTTAATTTGAACAAGCTTAACTTGTGAAAATGGTTTGTTTTAGTATTATGAATTTGTGGAGAAATGTGTATATAAAAAATTGATTTTCTGAGTTTGGGCTTAAAGCTTAAAATATAACGCTTTTATTGAAATGGTTGCATTTTTCGTTTGGGCCTGACCCAAATTCTTATTTGCTTTTTTTTTTTTGTTTCCTTATCTAAAAATCAAATGAGGTTCAGTCCCAAAAATCTTTATTTTATGTTGGGCTTGGGCCCAAAATCATTTATTGGTTCCTGGCGGGCTTCAGCCAAAAAAAACTCTATTTTTACTATTGGGCTCGGCCCAAATCATTTGACTTGAATTCGGTTTTGGTCCAAAAAATTGTACAAATGTATTCCTTGATTTAAAACATGATCCGATTTAAGAGAGAAATGTCATATCATTTGTGGTCTTAAAAATCCCTTTGTCCTTCTATTTTAACTTGTATTAGTTATCCATTTAACTTTGAGAAATTGTTATGCTATATCCGGTTTTTTGAAAATCCTTTGGGGACTTAAGGTCAACTAAATGACATAAGCACCGGTGTCCTAAGATGACTAGTTCAAACCATAAAGATTCCAATAAAATATATGAGTTTTTTCAATCATTACAAATACAAATACAACATTTTTTTAAAACTGAGAAAAAATAATAAAAGAGCGAAGGCAGGTTAGGGGCGTACCTCGCCCCTAGTTGGCCATTTTCACCCATGGCTGGGCCTTGTGCGTATATTTATAATATTAGCTTCCTTTCTTCATCTTGGACCCTTTATGTAAAAGAATTGCCTGTTGGGCCTTAGCCCAACAGGTTGGCTTTGGACTCGGCCAAGTGGCCATGCGGTGAAGAAGAGGAAAGAGAAAGGAACCCGGTTAGAAAAATACTACTGATCTTACCAAAATTATACGCATACATAATATGTAAAATGGACATATATGCATACATAACTATGGGGGCTTATAGGGCGTAGAACCCTAAGTTCGATTTTTAAAGAAAGGGCCCTATTCGACACCTGTTCCCCTCTCTGTGTTTAGCTAAGTGTAAACATGGCCAGCTAATAGACTTAGAATGGGCCAGGCCCAATCACATACTTAATCGAGATTTTGTCTAAGTATTGAAGCTTAAATGAGCTGTCTACTCCCTTTTCCATTTGATATACACTTCCTGAGGCCCCTATATACACATTACATATACATGATATACCTGATGAATACCATATAGGTATATACACTTCATCATCATTGTTCCTTTTATCAATACCTATGTACATCACTACATATATTCCTTCTTGAACTTAGACTAAGTCTTAAATCTGCTCTTAGTTATTAACCTCCTAACCATCTTTCAATCTCTAAATAAGGATATCAATCCTAAACTAAGGCAAACTTAAGTTCAACTAATCAAGCTAAACATTAGGTGAGTCATTCAAACAAATTTAATACAGACTCAAGCCTCTGGCAATTTGTAGAGCAAACATAGAGAAGTCAAATTAGACATATTGTTGCTCATGATTTTGAGCAGGGTCAAGAAGAGAACGCATTCACTCAATGAATCAAGCACAAACAAAGGGGCCATAGGGGAGGGAAAGTTCACATTATCCATTAAAAAAATAGAATACAAGGATATAAAGCTATCAGTTCAGGTGAGCAGAAATGGCACAAGAAGGGCAGGGTTGCAATAGGTTCAAATGACCACAAGTCACCTATAGATGACCCTTTACTTCAGTCCGTTTAACAGTAACAAGATCATGTAAAAGAGGAGGGTACAACACTCATATGAATTGCCACTTAGGTAATATGGAAAGAAAAGCCATGTTTCTACAAGATCTTCACAGAAAAAGAATGGCACAAGGACTCAATACCCTTCCATACACAACCTCATTATCAGTATCTCACCTTAACCTATACTCTTTGTTTTTAGAATTCAATCAAACTACTTATATATAAACCCTCTACTTATTTTAAACAAGGTTATTTGGACCAGACAGTCCCAAAAATTTAAACAGCTTTAGCATTTCGTATCATAAAGGGACTTAGACCTCAAAGCTTTTACCAAATCCCTTTTTTTTTTTTCAGAATTAGCAGCCTGAAATGAACAATCTCTTCCTTTATTTTTAACAACTTGTCTTGAAAAATTCATTTTAGATCCCTTTCTCCTTTTGGTTTACTGATAGCAATTGCAGAATTAGGAGTGTGGATAATGTTAACATACACGCCATAGGCATGTAGGGCATACCATGGCACCCCTTATCCGGAAGGAAGTGCTATGATCCAAGTTATACTTGGTTCATGCTTAACCCTCTCTTTAAGGTACCTTTCAAAGGTTCCCCCATGTCAAGTGGTTTATAATTCACTTATACACACTTAAACTTCCCCAAATGCTATCTTTAAGCCAAGTCCGTATAATCATTCTAACTTAATTTATAAAGGTACTACTGACTAATCATGATCACGGATAACCATAAGCTAACACAGTATTATCAGGATTCCACCTTAGCTAAGCATACTCACATCAATAACACTCTTAAACCAACAAATCATCACTCAAATTAAACATAGAAGACTGCAAGAAATTTATCACAAGATAACCTCAACTAAGCATAATTCATATCAGTACTACTCCTAAACTAAGCATATTATCACTAACAGTCAAACCAAGCATAGAAAAACAATCTAACCTCAACTAGCATAACTCATATTAGCAATGTTCCCAAACTAAACAGATCACTAATACTCAAACTAAACAAAGAAGACTCTAAGAAAAATAAACACGATAAATCGTTAACTTTTTGATGTGCAGCCGCGAACAAAATTGAATCTGGAGCCTTAGTGCTTCCAATCCAAGAACTCAACCACACAAACAGAAAAGAATTAAATTTTAGAACTAAGAAAGGACTTCACTTTTAAAGCTAAGTCTATAATTTTACTAATAGCTTAAATTTTGGGTTAAATACTCAAGATTCAAGCTTTGTGGATTCTAAAACTTTTTTTTAAGTGTGAGGGTTGGGGTTCTATTTATAGAACCCCAGAACTATTGAAACCCCCTAAAACAACAATGTGGGACTTGTAGTTTTTTCATATGCAAAACGCTTAATTCATGAAATCTATGGCTAGGATTTAAAGAAACCATACACATAGGTCGGATTTGACCTATTATAGGTCGATCTAACCCAAACCCTTGTGAACCAATATCTATCTTTAAAATTCAAAATAGGACAATAATAAACAAAAATATGCAATGTTTGAGACTGTGTGTTACCCTTTCTGATGCTTCAAGGGTTGTGTTTGGTGAAATGGAGCAGAGAAAACGGAGCTAGCAATTAATGCAACACAAAACGGGCGTACAAATGCTGAGAGAGGACTATACGCTCTGCGCGTTGCCAGTTTCTGCATGAGAGAGATGAGGCAGCACCAGGTTTTGCATGAAAGAGGAAGGGAGAGACGAGAGAGAGTATAGAGGTTGTGTTTGGTGTGGAGTAAAAAGGAAAAGAGAAGGAGAGGTTTTTCCCCATAAGCTGAGGCGTGTTTATTATGTTGGGTCTATCCACTTTATTGGACTATTGTCACGACCCAAACCCCGTGGGCCGCGACTGGTACCCTAACTGGGTACCCATACGTACCTACCCGATCGAATTCGAATCATACAGATTTTTTTTTTTTTTTTTAAAATAGAAGTTACAGAAGTAGGCTGATACAACTACGACACGCGCGCAAACATATATATATATCTGAACATACAGAAACATACGGATAAGCCGACAAGGCTAACATACAGACGAAACCCGTAACCCACACATCTATCTACAGGCCTCTATAGACATACGGAGTCATATGACGGGACAGGGCCCCGCCGTACCCAGAATATCCATACATACAGAGTATACAGAAGACAGGAGATATATACCAAAAATATACGCTCTGGATCAAAGGAGCTCTTCAAAATAGCTGAATCAGAAACCTACGCTGGCGGCGTATCACCTGGCGCTTCTGTACCTGCGGGCATGTAGCGCAGCCCCCGAAGAACGGGGGTCAGTACGAAAAATGTACCGAGTATGTAAAGCAGAACATAACAGATATAAACATAGTCCGAACCGGAGTCACAGAAATATAACGAACAGAACCATAAATCAGACTGACGGACAGAGTCATGATCCAGACAGACATACAGAATCGTGTTCTTTACAGATAAACAGAATCATGGTTCGGACAGACAGACGGAATCATAATACGGACAGATGAGCAGAATCAGAATCCATACGGACATACAGACATAGTCGTAATTCAGACGGACAGACAGAAGTATGTCGGACAGAATTATGCATGCAGAGTAGTACAGAGTCATACAGAATCATACAGAGGCATATGCTTATATAAATATAGATGGCACACGCATACATTCATACAGATCCCGGCCCTGTCTGGGGGCGCGGTAACAGAACCCGGCCCTTTTAGTACGGGACGCGGTGGACAGACAGAATCAGATCAGATCATATGCCATCCTGGCCGTCATCCCCATACACAAATCATAATATCATACAGACATACAGATCCCGGCCCGTACGCCGAGGGACGCGGTGAACAATGCAGAGAAATATGCACGATAACAGAACCTGGCCCGGGTCGCAGTGAAAGAATGCATTGAGACAGACACGAACCGATAAATGAGAAACTACTTACATACAGACTCAACATACAGACTCGATCAACCTGAAGGGTGCCAAATGGCGAGTCAAATCATAGTATCCAGATAGTATGCATAGTACGAGCCTACATCCTAGTCGGGAAGGCACGACAGATTATTATCAGAATCAGAATCTCAGATGTTCAAAAATCATTTCGTATAAATCGCACAAAAATGGTTATATCATACACAAAATAGTAGTCCAAAGATTTTTAGAGAAAATCGGACAAAACGGAAATATTTAAAATTTTACAGAAGATATCTGGCCTTGTGGGCCCGCCTCGGACCAACTCGAGGCTACATAGGTAAATTATTGCTAATAGACCTTACGAGGTCATCCATAGTCGTTTGGAAGTGTTCCGACTCCGTTTGGGGAAGTTTTGTACAAAAATTCACTTTAAAGGCAATTTGTAAGAAAATAGCTTCAATTGAATTGAAGGAATTGGAGCGGTTTTCCGTCTCGAATTCCGGGGAACGGAGTCGTACTTAAGGCTCGCGGCCGAGCCTATCACATCCAGAACATGCCTAGGAACATAGGGAAATGCTTCACATACCTCGATAGCGCCTTACGCTCGCTTGGCGTCAACCCAAATTTCGTCCAAAATCTGGAAATGGTCAAGTTTACCATTTGTTAGTTTCATTCTTTCCATATTCCAACTTTACACATACTTGCCTACCGAAATTTCGGCAGCATTTCCTCTGTATATACGACATCCCCGAGACTTAGCTCGGCTCAATTCATCAACACAACAACCCAGAAATGACATCAAAACATCAATGGACATTAAAACATACACTAAGGCATCATTAGCCATCTTTCGACATAACGAAACATTTTTCGTTTCAAACTTGCATTTCCAAACCAAACTTATTATTTTCATATCCATTATCCATCAAAATCATTACGACATACACCGGAGGCATCCATACCATTTTCACATAATATTCATAAGATACACAAACATTCCAACTTTCCATTAAATCACTACTTTTCCAATCTTTTCCTAACTTTCAACATACAAGTTCATAACACATTTCCATCTTCCAAATTCATCAACAATAATCATAATTTGCCTCTTGATACCTTCATTTCCATTTTTACATAAATCATAACAAAGTTGCATACTTTCCTACAACAACTTGATAACCATTTTTCCAAAACAATAAAGATTGTTATCTTTTCCATTCACTTCACCATAACATACTTAATATACAAACAAGATCAAATTCATACTCCATCAACACATGACCATACCACACGGCCACCTCCTACATTCTTCAATTTTCACTAATTCATTCCACTTCCATTTCTAATACAATTTCCACCACACTACAACTAAATTACAACATGAATTCAAATCATCCAAGACATGTAATACATATACATATATTCGGCCAACATGCATATCTTTCCACACACAAAATTTCCATGTTTTTCATTCATTCACACATACTACAACATACATAAACCATTTTTAACATAACAAAAGCATTAAATCCTCACCTTTCTTCAAGTTCTTCACTTGGAGGATAGAATTGCTTTCTTGCCACAATACTTATACCAACTTGTAGAGGGCTTTGCACTTAGTAATATTCCCACAAGAACTTGATTTTTAAACCAAAGATTAGGCCTCAAAAATTTTTTCTTTCTTTTTCTCCTTCAAACCCGAAATGCCCCTTTCTCTTCCTCTCAATTCTTTTTCTTGAAGCTTCTTTGGATAAACATGTATTATTACCTCTTTATATTAACTAGTCATGTGACTAATCACATGACTTATGGCCATGGATTTTGGGCCAATATGGCCGGTTGGGCCTCCAAGTTTGGGCCTTGTTCTCTTATTTTTTTTTTGAGTCCAACTTGGCTAATTTTGTAATTTATGGAACAAGTTTCCAAAATTCCAATTTTGCCCTTGGCCTCCTTCCGTAATTCCACACCAACGTATTCATAACCTACACATTCATACCAAGAAATGTCCAATAGTGGCCTTATTCATCACAAGTCCATTTATCTTGAATTTTTCGAATAAGCGAAAATGTCGGATGTAACAACTATGCTCGGTCCAATATTTTAAAGAAGAAGAAAGGGGCCTCGTATTCGTATATAGTGCATATATATATGTATGTATGTATGTATATTCAGAGCATACACGTGTATAAAGGTAAAATGGGTAGATTAAATAAATGAGTAAAGTTAAAAATATCGATTATTGACCATAATATTATAATTAGGACTTAATTAACCTATTAATTAATTCAAAATACGGTCAATTATGCAAATGGGCTTAGTTTTTGCAAATATGACCTCTAAAAATGCATGGTTCACTTTGTTTGTCATCCAAGGATTCTGAGTAATTAAAATAAATTACGGGAGGTCAAAAATTAGGTGTCAACAACTGCCCCTTCGGTGTTCGGGGATGGCAGGACCATCCTTGAGCAACGAAATTTGACTAACCCTATTTTTTACTAACCCGACTCATTCTACTTCTCATTTTTATGCAGTTTTTAAATATGTACGGTCGGACCCTAGTTTATGAGTTTCTTACATATCTCAGGCTATACAAGAATTCAGGCCACTTGTAGTTCGACTTGACTAAGGACTTTAAGTGATTTGAAAGGAAAGTCCTGAGATCTGCGGTGTTGTGATTCGGATTCGTCAGGACGACTGTTAGAATGTGATCGACTCTCTAATCTTGAGTCCACCTACATATCCCTAGCTTCTGGGAATCAGGTCACATGTAGTTCGACTCACTGGGGAAGAGTATATCCCTTATGCAGGAATACCTTCAGATTTCCCAGTTTGTACCAGACCGATCGAGGTTTTTAGTAAAGAAAGTAAATATCAGACAAAATTGTGGCTGAGTCTGAGATTGGATGGCTTCCAAATCCTCGCCGGAGACCTTGACTCTAATGGGAACCCTATATTGACCGGCTACGTAAGAAAAAGTTCCATGTTTGCTCCACAATCATTCGAATCTAGTTCGGTGAGCCGACTCCTTTATGGTGGCTGTATACATGTTTATCGAATTTGACAGCATTGTAGATATTCCTCGTGGTGTAAACATGTTTCTTCGATAGGTAGCCTTTGTGGCTGTTGCTTTTTTTTGCGCAGATGGCCTTTGCGGCTGTTCGTATGAATAGCCCTTTAGGCAGTTTGTATGAATGAATGACCCTCGTGGCAGTTTGTATGAATGACCCTTTTGGCTGTTTGTATGGCAGTTTGTATGAATGACCCTTTTGGCAATGCTTGCATGAATGGCCCTTTTGGAAATGTTTGTATGAATGGCCCTTTTGACAGTTTGTATGAATGACCCTTTTGACAGTTTGTATGAATGGCCCTTTTGACAGTTTGTGTCACGACCCGTCTATGGGGCCGCGACGAGCGCCCGGTGCTAGCCCACCCGGGCACCCCTTGGCTTACACTTATACTTACATCTAGGTGAGCCACATAATTAAACGTACATCTCTGTTCATCATTCATGCTAGTCCCATTGGACGACAATGCTTTCATATCATAGTTGGCATCTATACCATGTCAATGTACATGAGCCGACAAGGCTATCAAAATGATATACAAAATATAGGCCGACAAGGCCAGACATACCTAACCATATACACATGTCTACGAGCCTCTACGGAGAGTATGTCATATCACATAAGCGGGACAGGACCCCGCTATGCCCATAATTATATACATAAAAGAATAAGTACCCAAAAGCTATGGCTCCGAATGAAGTGGAGCTCTGCTTTGTAGTCTCTGAGAATGTAGCTACGGATCAAGTCTGTCTCCCTGTCCACCTGCGGGCATGACGCAGCGTCCACAAACAAAAGGACGTCAGTACGAAGAATGTACTGAGTATGTAAAGCATGATCACTATTAACATAGAAACATAATGAACAACATGAAGAATAGCAAAAGATGGGAGATGGTAATATCATCGTCATAGGAACTTACTTGCCTCACATAAGATCTTTCCATTTCTAATGCGTATTTACGTACATACATTCATATCTGTATCTGTTCCGTATTTGTACTCATATTTGTATACATACCCTTATTCGCATTCATATCATATCATGTTCGTATTCATACTTATATCCATATCATATACATAGCATTTACATAGCATACCCGACCATGCAGGATCGGTGTTTCATACATGCTTGGCCAACCAAGGCTCAAGGTTGCTCATACCTGGCCCTACCAAGGCTTCAGGGTTACATCTACCTGGCCCTACCAGGGCGTCAGGGTTATCCGTACCATCTGCAGAGGTGTGAGTGCGTTACGTGATCATATACATACTTATTTACATATCTTACCCGACCTCGTAAGCTCAGGGTTTCATAATAGTCATACATAGGCACCTATACATAATAGCTCATAAGCATCTTTACTAATTACATCATTATCACAATCGTCATCAATATCATTTTTACTATTATCGTCATTCATCACATTTATCTTTATAGGCTTACTCGTCATACGATAGATTTAGTGAAATCGTGGCGTATCGAGAATCGTGAGCTTACTAGCTCGGAAGATCAAATCATTTGAAGGATATCATAGTCTCATAGAAGATTTAGGTATTTGGCCAAAGAACCATGCCTTATGAAAGAAGGGTTAGCCTTACATACCTTTCCGTTGAACTATTCTACACTTGCGTGTTCTCCTCCAATGCTAGCGTTTCTACCTTCATTAAAGTCATACTATCATTAGAATCGATAGCTAGCATATATGACTAAAACTAGAGAAAACCGGACAACATATCCTTTATTTATACGACAGTCCTCCATAACGTATATCAACTCCCAAATGTCAATAATACATTCACAATACCATAGCAATAGTCATTATTCATCCACATTATCCACATTTCTTAATTTCATTTCAATTACTCACATCCATGGCTATAACACATGACTACGCCCATTCACGTACATTGCTCATCTCATGTTCTCAACATCATTTATAACATATTTACATCACAATACATCAAGACTTGTAACTCAATTCAAACTATTTCTCAAAATGGCACTATTCCACATTCATGACCCATTATGCCATACCCTTCTACAATCCAAGTATTTCAACTCTTAGATACCTCAAACAACATATAAATACCATAAATCTTACCTTAGATATCGTAGGAACAAGCCTTGGTTGATAATACCCCACTTGAGCAAAAACCCTAGTTTATCTCCATTGGGATTTCTTGACTTGAATGACCTTTAATGGGTTTTATTATACTTGATTCACTTAGTTTATGTTATCGATCCTTAATAATCATTGAATTCTTGTGGAATAGATGTAGAGAGATGTTTTAGAGAGAAGGGGTGAATTGTAGAAATGAAATAATAAACTTGGTCCCCTTTTTAATAACCCAAAAATCTGATCTGAAGTGAACAGTCGTCGAAAGTGCACAGTGGTCGTAAACCCAGTTTACGGGCCGTATTTCCGTTTACGGTCCGTATTGCGTATTTAAGCATAACAGAACCAGAAAGTATGTTGGGGATCATGGTGATTTACGATCGCAGTTTACAGGCCGTATTTCAATTTACGGTCCGTATTCCAAGTCGTTTTTAACCATTTAGACATTTGACAGAAAGTTGAAGTTTTGGAAGTTAAAATACGACATGGCAGTTTACGGGCCGTATACCACTTTACGGTCCGTATTTCATTTTACGTTCAACTGGCCAAAGTGCAAATCTGCAACTTTACACATTCTCAGAACTTATAGTTAATCATTATGGAGTATAACCTATCCCTTATTGCAATTGCCTTTGGAATCTTACTTAGGGTCATCAATGTCATTTCGTACTCATGGAAATATCGTATACTCGTACTTCTCACTAGTTCATTCACTTGCGTACCAACGGAAATTTTTCGAGGTGTAACAGTTTGTATGAATGGCCCTTTTGGCACTTTGTATGAATAGTCCTTTTGGCAATGCTTGCATGAATGGCCCTTTTGGCAATGCTTGCATGAATGGCCCTTTTGGCAATGCTTGTATGAATGACCCTTTTGGCGATGTTTGTATGAATGACCCTTTTGGCAGTGTTTGTGTGAATGGCCCTTTTGACAGTGTTTGTATGAATAGCCCTTTTGGCAGTGTTTATATGAATGAGCCTTTTGGCATATTTGTATGAATGACCCGTTTGGCATGCAGATGATAGATATGCTCCTTTTGGCATCCAGATAACAGATATGGCCCTTGCGGCTGGATAATCTTTATTTCGTCCGTTATATCGGCTTTGACCCTTGTGATCTTGTATGTCTTTCAGTCGAATATGTCTTTGCCCTTCATTTGTTTTGTTGACCTTTTTGGTCAAATATGTCTTTGTCATTCATTCCTTGTGACCGTTTTGTCAATTTGACGTCTGGTTGAGTTTGCCTTTCGTCTTCGTTGCGGATAAGCCGGTGGACGTCTTATCCGCCTTTCTTTTTGAAAGCCTGCATCCACAGAAAATTTGTTAATTTCGTAAGAATTTGATTAGTCTTATCGTCCTCCTGTCTGGTGTCTTCTCTTGATATTCCTCTGAATCCGGTTGGGGTCGGTATTTCAAGAGATGGTTATTAGAGCACTCTTATGCTAATTTTTTGAAAAAATTAGAAATAAAGTTATGAAATGCGTGTTTTCTTTGAAAATCTTTGTTTCATTTTAGATGCCGTGACATGTGTTTTTTTGAACGAGGTCTTCTGGTCTTCCAGGAGATCTTGTTGCTGAGCTCCTGAATTGGTGGAATTGTTGAGATCTTTCTCAAAAATTCTGCCCCAATTTCAGGTCTTGATTCGATTGACTCTTATGTCATTTCGCAGTGCAAGAATGTTTTAGGGAACCTTAAAAATTCTTCCCCAGTGTACGGTCTGGGCTTGTTGTTTTCTTTGTTGATTGCTTTTGATAAGAATTTTTGAGGTTTCCTAAAAAATTCTGCCCCAGTGTAGGGCTGACATTGGCCGACTCTTGCGTCGTTCCTTGCATTTTGATCCTGCTGATTCATTTTGATTTCGTGACTTTGAGGTTTCCTAAGGGTTTCTTGGGTTTTTCTTTTGTGACAACCGAGCTCGAAAGCGCCTACCTATCCTGTCGCAGCAGGAAATCAGGTCGAACGTAGTTCAGAATAAAGCAATTGAGTTTTGGATTTTACTAATAATGCAACCAGGTCCGATGAGGAATGCCTACGTATCCCACTGTGGGGAAGTCAGGTCATTGCATAGTTCATTAGATAGATGATTATTTTTCCCTATTCTATTACAAAAGTACGATTACAAGCAAAAGATACGATTGCAGGGAAATGATAATGTGATTATAAGCAAATGGAGTCCTAAATATGGTATCTCTTGAGTGCGTCTGCATTGATAGCTTTGGGCCATTCTTGTCTATCCATCTCGGCTAGGACCACGACTCCTCCTGAGAGTACTTTTCTGAACATGTATGGTCCTTGCTAGTTTGGTGTAAATTTCCCTTTGTATTCTTCTTGGTGAGGGAAGACTCGCTTAAGTACGAGTTGTCCAATTTGGAAGAGTCGAGCTCTAATCTGTGTGTTGAAAGCTCGAGATATTCTCTGTCTATATAGCTGTCTGTGGCATACTGCCACCATTCCTTTTTCGTCGATCATGGCCAGTTGCTCGTAGCAGTTTTAGACCCATTCTGCATCATTCAGTTCTACTTCTTGGATGATCCTGAGTGAAGAAATCTCCATTTTTGCGGGTATGACCGCTTCTATGCCGTACACAAGGAGGTACGGGGTTGCTTCGGTAGATGTCAGGGTTGTCGTTCTGTACCCTGACAAAGCATAAGGTAGCTGCTCATGCCAATTCTTATAGCTATCGATCATCTTTCGCAAGATTCTTTTGATGTTCTTGTTGGCAGCCTCTACGGCTCCATTCATCTGTGGCCTGTAGGCAGTTGAGTTCCTGTGAGTTATCTTGAAATGTTCACAGATGTCTTTCCTCAGGTGACTGTTCAGATTGGCTCTATTGTCCGTAATGATAGACTCGAGCACACCGAAGCGTCATATGAGATTGTTCTTGACAAAATCAGCCACGACCTTTTTGGTTACTAATTTGTGAGAAGTTGCTTCCACCAATTTGGTGAAGCAGTCGATGGAGACTAAGATGAAGTGATGTCCATTGGATGTCGGTGGCTCGATGGGTCCAATGATGTCCATCTCCCATGCCACGAATGGCCAAGGCGAGCTCATGGTGTGTAGTTTTGTTGGAGGAATCTTGATTAGGTCTCCGTGTTTTTGGCATTGATGGCACTTTTGCACAAATTTGCAAGAGTCATGCTACATGGTCATCCAGTAGTATTTGGTCCTCAAGATTTTCTTGGCCAGGAAGAATCCATTCATGTGGGGTCCACATGCCCCTGCGTGCACCTCTTTCAGCAATTTTGTAGCCTCTTCGGCGTCCACATATCTGAGTAACCCGAGGTCAGGTGTTCTCATGTATAACACTTCTTTGTTCAGGAAGAATCTGTTGGCTAACCTCCTGATGGTCTTCTTCTAATTTTCTGAGCTTTCTAGAGTATACTATCCTTTCTCCAGGTATGCCTTGATGTCGGCATACCATGGTTTGCCATCTGGCTTGACCTCGACGTCGGCGCAGTGAGCTTATTCATCTTTTAGTGTGATCTTCAACGGATCAATATAGGTACTGTCGGGATGCTGTATCATGGAGGCTATCGTAGCTAATGCATCAGCAAACTCGTTTTGAGCCCTCAGAGTATGACCGAAGTCGATGCTTTGAATTTCCCACATAGTCTCTCTACTAGATTCACATATGACAGTATTTTGTCATTCTTGCTAGCCCAATTTCCTTTCACTTAGTTGATGATCAAGTCGGAGTCTCCGATATGTTCATGTCCAATGCCATTCTGAGGCTGAGAATAAATGTTTCGTATTCGGCCATGTTATTGGTACACCTGAAGTTGAGCTTTGCGGCCATCAGATAGTATTATGTTGTTTCTGATATCAACACTGCTCTGATGCCAGAACCTTTGTAGTTGACTGCTCTATCGAAGAATAGTCT
This sequence comes from Lycium barbarum, assembly GCF_019175385.1. Classification (NCBI taxonomy): domain Eukaryota; kingdom Viridiplantae; phylum Streptophyta; class Magnoliopsida; order Solanales; family Solanaceae; genus Lycium; species Lycium barbarum. The sequence continues at coordinate 31,094,063 of NC_083337.1, forward strand.
CCATCCCGAGTATGGCTCGATTTCTTTTTCCTCCATAGCCATTACTTCTTCGTCAGGGAAAAAAGTCCATAATGGTTTGAGTTCATCATCGACGGGACTTTCTGCCAGCAAGTCGGCTAATGCCTTTCCCTTTACTGCTTCTGTGCTACATATACGATGTCGAATTCGCTTAGTAGCATCTGCTATTTGGCTAACTTTCCAATGGGAATTGGTTGCTGAGAAATATATCTTAATGGATCCATTTTGGAGTTGAGGTGAGTGGTAAACACTGACAATAAATGCCTCAGCTTTTGGATGATCCATGTCAGGGCGCAACATGTTTTCTCTACGAGTGTGTACCTTAACTCGCAGGATGTGAACTTCTTGCTCAGATAATAAATGGCATATTTATTTTTGCCTTTCTCGTCATGGTGGGCGAGTATACACCCAAAAGCATTTTCTGATATTGACAGGTACAGTAGCAGTGGGCTCTCTGGCCTGGGTGGCACTAGGACGGGAGGATTGGAAAGGTATTTCTTGATTTTGTCGAAAGCCTCTTGGCACTCCTCCGTCCATTTTGTAGGAGCTTCTTTCTTGAGAAATTTGAGGATCGGTTCCACGATCAAAGTTGATTAGGCGATGAATCGCCCGATGTAGTTCAGCTTTCCTAAGAAGCTCATGACTTCTTTCTTAGTTTTGGGAGGTGGTAGTTCCTAAATCGCCTTGATTTTCGTAGGATCTAATTCAATGCCTTTCCGGTATGAACCATAGCAACTTACCCACAAGTACTCCAAATGCGTGTTTTGTCGGCTTTAGCTTCAGATTGAACTTGCAAAGTCTGTTGAAGAACTTACGCAGGTGTGTAGTATGTTATGAGATTTCCTTTGACTTTATGATGACATCCTCCACATAGATTTCAGTCTCTTGATGCATCATGTCATGAAATAGGGTAGTCATGTCTCACATAAATGTGGCACTGGCATTCTTGAGGCCGAATGACATTACCCTGTGGTGGTAGACTCCCGAAGGGTTGATGAAAGCTGTCTTTTGAGCTTCTTCTTCACTCATGAGTATCTGATGGTACCCAGCGAAACAATCCACAAATGACTGCAGCTCATGCTTGGCTATTGCACCCTGTATCTTCGAAGAGCACTTATCAAATTTGAAACATAAGTACGTTGAGTCATGGTTAAGTAAAACCACTTCGGAATATAAGGAGAAAGTATTATTAAATATATTTAATGAGTGAAGGATGTATATAAGATATACCGGAAGGTTTTATAAGGAAATGAGTGGAAGAAATGGAGTAGTACGACTTTGGAGAAAGGATGGGTAAAGTTTCGTGTGAAAATTTTGGTCCAACTTAAGGGAAGCATATCTCTTAGCAATAGAAGTTTTTTAAGGTGTTTCAAAAGCCTAAAATGAATTTTGTCAAGTCTAGTTTCCAATTCAACAAACCTCTCGTCTATAGGATTTCGGAGTAGAGAATTATGGACGTTACAAGTTTGGCTGACAGAGCAGAAACTCGTGCTACAGTAAATTGCTACAGTGACCCCGACCTGAATTTGAACCTTATAAAAAGGCCAAAACCCCAGTTTTTTCACCAAAAATCAGATTAGGAGCTCAGAAACATATAGGGGTATTTATGTCATAAAGAAAGTGAGGAATTGGAGTGATTTTGATTAGTCGAGGCTCGGGTAGCGCATAATCGTAATTCTAGTATTGTTGTGCAGTGGATTTTGACGTGGATTCCAAGTGGATATTGAAGATATTGCTATTTCAACAACAATAAGGTATGAATCTCTCTTTATTAATATTACTTTTGGTTTATTCACGAAGATAAAGTGATTAAATGGTTGTATAATAAAGTTGTTGGTTGTGAAAATTGGAAAAATGTCGGGAGGGATATTTTATGCTACATATTTGTGTTGGAGAGATGATGCTGCCGAAATTTTGGCAGATTCTAGAAAGGTTTACTTGAAAGTTTAGCACAAGTATACTACGATGAGTCTAACGATGGTGTGTATCCTCTTAAATGTAGACTTGCGAGCTCGAACGAATAAGTGTAGATAATTGGAGGTTGAACAGGTATGTTAAGGCTCGTCCCTTGCTTTCAAAGGCATGATTCCTGTGTTATGATTCCATAAATGTTTCCATAACCTCCTTGTTTTCAAAAGCTAGAAGTTCATGATTTTTAAAGCTTCTCATGATGTTAAAGATGAGAATGATTCTATGATGATTATAACGATGATGATGATTTTATGTTTAAAAGTTCCAAGCTTATGATTTCAATGTGAGTATGAGAATGTTGAGCTATGACATGATTTTCTCGATTTTATTCATTGTTGTTGATCTCACCTTATAATTATTGTTCCTTCAAGGTGAGAAAGAGCGATGATGATTATTCCTCTAGCCTAGGACTTCTGCTCAGCTGCTTGGGGAGCTCCATCGTTCTGGAGCTTGAGTCATTTTGGTACAGATCCTTTTGACATAGACTTATGCATATCCGGGGTTACGGCGGGGCCCTGTCCCGTCATACTTCACTGTTATACTCTTAGAGGTCTGTAGAAATATGTGGGTTGTATATATGTTTTCGTCAGCAATATCGACGTAGTTCATTTTGGATATTTCTATATATAGTGGCAGCCTTCTCGGCTTGCATATTTGGTTATGTTTTGGTTATCTGTGACTCCTCAGGAGACCGGTTCATTCTGATATATGACATTGTGAGTCAACAACATGCTTTTTACAAATTTAAATATTGTCCTTGGTTTCAGTTTGATTATATCTAGCAAGTTCGTATATGTCACGACCCAGCTAGGGGCCGCGACGGGTACCTGGGGCTAACCACCGAGCACCCCTCATTCTACTACTCATCATGCTCATTAACTACTCTTTTATCGATTTTATACTCAAATCATACGAAAGTCATGCTTCATTTGTAAACAAAAAAAAATAGTTTCATATACATAGGCCCTTTTGGCTACCAAAATAATATATACAATTATACCATAGTGACCTTGTCAGACCACATAACCCAAACTGTGTATCTACGAGCCTCTACTGAAGTACAAGACGCATAGATGGGACAGGACCCCGTCGAGCCCAACATATACAAATATACACAAAAGGATAATCAAGCACCTCTGGAGCAAAGGAGTGCTTTCAATCAGCTAACAGCTCTTACGAGTCTGGCTCAAGCTCGCCTCCCTGTCTACCTGTGGGTATGAACACAGCGTCCAAAGAAAACGGACGTCAGTACGAACATTGTACTGAGTAAGTAAGGCAAGAATGAAATAAATACAATAGGAGGATCATGAGCCATAAGAGAAAGACATAACCTGCAAGAGTGTCATAAGCAATTACATTTCGTACATATATCATACTTTAGATAATCATAGTACATATGTCATCACATCATATATCTCGTCACATCACGTATCTCGTCATATCACATATCTCATCACATCACAATCCTCATCGTTATCCCGCGTCCGGGTAACCATCATATGCCGCCCACTAGTGGTGATCATTCCCGGCCCTCTAGGCTCGGTGTAACATCGCAGCCCGCCTTAGCGGTGACATGCCAGGCCATCTATGCACGGTGGAATCTCATCATCACAAAATCAATCATTACCCATCACTATTACACATCTCATGAACGTATCATAATCTTATCATAGCTTGGCATTTTCATACATAACATAGGCATGTTATAAGCAAGCATCATTAATCATCTTATAAACATATCATGAATTAGCATTATTTCACATTTAGCATTAGGAGCATACATTAGACTTTGAAGACAACCATATCTATGTCGGGGTGACGTAAGGTCGTAAGCCCCCGATTATATTATGAACATTTATGAGTACTTTGCCTCACCTTGAAGGAAATAGTGCATAAGGTGAGTGTTAACAACAATGACATCATTAGCGTTGTGTGATCATCATATCATGAACTATCGAACCTCTATACTTTAACTTATTATCATCATTATCATACTCGTATGTAATTTAGTATATTTAAGGACTCATAAGTTCCATCATATAGGAGGATCACGGAAAGATTGAAAGATTCATGCCTTTGAAGGAAGAGATAGGCCTTACATACCTTCGACTTTTAACTAAGCTATCACTTTCTTGTTCTCCTTTAATGCACACGTTCTACCTTCAAGAGAAGTTATATCGTCATTAGCTACACAATTATAAGAACGAGATTTCTAAAGCTAGGGAAAATTGGGCAGCACTTCCTTTGTTTATACTACTTTTCCCACATTCCATATCAACTTCCAAACGTTCACAACAACACTCACAATATTACAATCAACAATCATCATTTATATACATTGACCACAGTCCACCATTTCTCTTCAACTTCTCCACATTTATGGTTATAGCTTACTATCGCGTTTTCTCATGTATCACACTTATTTCATGGCCTAAATGTCATTTATAACGTATTCATAATTACAACAACCCAACATTTATGATTCAATCCAACTACCATCCAAACATGACACTATTCACTCATTAATGACCCATTTCCTATGTCTTTCTACAATCCAAGTATCATAACCTTCCAATACCTTAAACAACATGGTATAGTCATGAAACATACCTTAGATGATGATTGAACAAGCCTTGAATGGAATTTCTCCTCTAGCACCAAAACCCTACTTCACCTCCCTTGGGTTTTCTTGATTTGGATGAACTTTAGTGTGATTCTTACACTTGATTTCGTGGGTTTCATGTAGTTGACCACAAATTTCCTTTGAATTCTTGTAGTTGAAGAGTAGAGAGGGTTCCAGATGTTTCTTGAAGTGTGGAGTGAAAATGAAATGAAATGGAATGAAAAAGGGTCCCTTATACTTAACTTAAAAAATCTGGCCGACCATGTTATACGGACCAACATACGGTCCGTACTATTTATACGAACCGTATGTGTGGCTGTATGTTTGGTCCAGTAGCTGGTGCCCTCCTTGGCCAATTATACGGTCCAACATACGGCTGGTACAATTTATACGGTCCGTAGGTTGGGCCGTATAATGCCTAGTGGTTCCGTTTTCGTTCTCGTCAACTCGTTTGATCTCCGATCCTTATGGAACCTTTTTAACACTTGTTTAGCACCTCAATACCAATCTAAGGGACGTTATTGCTCTTCTCTAAGACATCATTATGCCATCATAGACTCGTTGCTCGAAATTCTTACCCGATACACAACATATGATTCGTTTTCCTTGGCAACTTTCTTTCCTTGCATTATATGCCTTTTAAATCTCGTTGAGGGTCATCAAATACTATTTCTTACTCATCAAAACATCGCATAAGATATGTCCTTTGTTAGCCTATTCACTGTACATATACAGGGGATTTTCCAAGGTGTAACATTCTTCCCCCCTTTTGGAACATTCATCCTCGAATGTTAAAACACTCGGAAATTCTACGCAAATTTTGCCAGAGTTTCCCCTGTAATATGGCCCTATCACCTGTCACAACAACCCATAATATCATTGCCTCACAGGGCCATTGTCACGACCCAGCTAGGGGCCTCGACGGGTACCCTAGGCTGACCACCGAGCACCCCTTATTTCCGCACTTGTCATAGTCATTTACGCTTCTTTATCATTCACGATTGTATGAAAAGTATTTTTTGGTGGAATACACAATTAGTCTATATATATATATACAAATGCCTCATTAGGCCATCAATATAATATATATAATATATACATGCATGCTGTAATAAACTTGTGAGACCATCTAACCCACACTACGCATCTACGAGCCTCTATTGACATACTATACATGTAGACGGAACAAGACTCCGTCATGCCCAAAATATACATATGTACCAAAAGGATAATCATAAGCACCTCCGGAAAATGGAGTGCTTTCAATCAGCTGACAGCTCCTAAGAATCTGGATCGAGCTCGCCTCCTTGTCTACCTGTGGGCATGAACATAGCGTCCAAAGAAAATAGACGTCAGTACGAATGTTGTACTGAGTATGAGAGGCATGAACAATAACCACACATCAAGAAAGTAAATGAGGCATCAAGTATGGAGCAACTGTACCTGACTGGGAATCATATGAAACGTAATGCATGCTGACTTACTTTTATGCTTATCATCATCTCATGTATGCATATCTTATGTATATATATCTAAACTGCCCGACCATATAGGTGTGGTGTGATAATCAGTAACATTAGCCTGCGTCCAGGCCTCCCGCATCCGGGGTACCATCTCATGCTGCCCACTAGTGGTGTCTGCCCATGCCAACTGGCCATGGTGTATCGTATAGCTGCCCGCTTTCGCGGTGACTGCCCGGCCAACTAGGTCCGGTGTAATGTGATGATAACATGCTCATTATAAGATACTTATAATAATATGCTTATCAAAATATACTTGTCATTGTACATGCATAAAGGCTCTAGAACAACTGCATTCTATCGAGGTGACGTAAGGTCGTGAACCCTCGATTCCATTATGAACATATATGAACATTCTGCCTCACCTTGAAGGGTTAGTATATAAGGTGAGTGTATACAAGGAACAACATCATTTACTTTATAAGAACGTCATATCATATCTCTTGACTCATATAGCTATTCATGATCTTAGGCTCTTGGCTTTCCGGGGTATAGGGGAATCATGGAAAGGGAGAAGAATCATATCATGTGATTCATGCCATAAAAAGAAAAGGACTAGCCTGTTATAACCCGTATTTTGTACGTTCAGATAATTCAAGATGATTGCGAGAAGTTAAGGGCAAAGCTATTTTTCAAAGTTATTTTAATACACAAGTTGTTATGAATATTATTTATGAATATTATTGGTATGAAAATATTGAGAAAGGCTAAGGGTGAAAAGAAAAATTCGCAAGATGGCTTATAGAAATATTGAGGAAGGCTAAGGGAAAATTTGGAATTTGGAAAATAATTTTTCATGAATTAAAAAAAAAAATGGGCTTGAAATAAAAGGCCATGTGGCCGTCCAAGTTAGTTGGGCCAAAGCCCACATGGATGCTTAATGTGTATAAATAAAATATGGCCCATGGAGTATTGTTCATCTTCTTTTTAATTCAAGACACTTGAAGAAGTTCCAAGAAGAGAGAATGTATAGTAGTATTCGGCCATGGCTCCAAAAATTGAGCCATGGAGAATTGACCAAGAAAAATTGTTTTCTTCTAGCTTTTCTACCAATTGGGACGTCCTTAACAACATGGAGTGGTTGTTGGAGCAAGCAAATCATTTAATTGTGCAAACATATACCCCTAGCCAAGTGAAGAGATGTGTGGAGAAAGATATGTGTTCAATCTTCTTTTATATGTGTTATGGATGATTTGCGAATATTGTAGTTTGTAGAAATGGATGAAATTCATGAAATATGGGTGTGGAGGTCATGGCCGAATAGGGTGTGTTGTGTAGAAAAGATGAAATGATTTTATTTAGTAGTTTGATTGTTGCGTTGTGGATTCCATGATGTAAAATGAATGAAAACCATGAATTTAGTGTGTTGGAGTGGTGGCTGTGTGGTGTGGAGCTTGGCCGTGTGTGTGTGTTGTGTTGTATAGGGATGGTGAATTAATTTTATCTAGTATTTTGGTTGATGTCGTAATGAATTCTATGATGAAAATGAAAGTTTAATGATTCTAGTGAAGTTGTAATGGTTGGAGAGTTGTTTTAGAAGTTAATGTGAGTTGAATATAGTCATCTTGTATTTATGGAAGACAATGTTGTTAGTATGTGAATTGTTGGTGTAATTCATGAAGTTGGAAGAGAAGAAACGTGTTGTTATTGTTCTTGTTGAATTTGAAAGGTTTCGGGTGAAGTAGTATGTTGATTGGGTTGTTTTGAATATTTTGTGAATTGTTTGAAGTATTCTTGAATCATGTTAGAATGATTTCGGATTAATACTTGAATGTGGAACCATTGGTGTTAGCTTGAATATATGCGATTAAATTGAATATAAATGAAATGCCGTTGACTTGTGTGACAAGAGTTGTTAATGTTAGAATACATTTTGGGATTGATCGTTGAAGTTGTTAGCATGATTGTTGGTAATGTTGTTGGTAATTTGGCCGAGTTAAATTCTCGGATTGTTGATTGATCATTTGGTTGAGTTAGATTCTTGGGGTGATGTATTTACAGGGGAAATGGTGCCGAAATTTCGGCAAGTTATAAGTGAATTTATTTGAGAAACTAAGGCAAGTGTATGACGACGAATCTAATGATTATGTGAATCTTCTTGAATGTAGACTAGCAAGCTTGGACGAATAAGCGTAGCTAATAGGCCATGGAGCAGGTATGTAAGGCTTACCCTTTCTTTCTTTTGGCATGTCTTAGAGCCAAATAAGGTATGATATGCATCTTGGGGCTACTCTATTCTGTGATTCCGAGTTTGTTTATGATTTGTATCCACCTTTTTGATATGTATCTATGATTTCCGAAGCTCTATCTGATATGTTTCCGAGTCTGTCTATGATTCTTATTCACTCCTAACATGAGTACGTTCGATATAGTTGAACTTATTGTATGGTTGAATATCGAGATGAGCGTAAAGAGTTTTGTTCCTAAAAGAGTTCTGTAAGTTTTAATGTCCCTAACTTTCGAAAAAGATCTCGGATTTGCTTTGAAACGTTTGTAAAGGTTCTGTATGTTTCCGAATGACATTCGAAAGAAAATTGATATGACTAAAGTTTTGATTTTCAAATGATAGTACGTTTGATTATCCCATTGAGTCTTTGATACATTTTGATACACACATATGGTTCTAGAAGCTCTATCTGAGTTGATCCATAACGATATTCGGAAGACACTTAACATGATTGTTGCTTTGATTTTCCAAAATGGCTTCTGAAATGTACGTAGAAGGTTCTGTACTTCAAACGCTCGTAACTTTCCTACACTAAGTCGGATTGACCCGAAACTTGTTTCTGAGCCTTCAGATGTCAGTAAGTGTACCTATCTATCGAGTTTTGATTTGTGTGCATATGGTTTCGCACTACTCTGCTCGTGCAAGCTTCAGTATGTACTTCACTGCGCCCCGGGCCAGGTTCTGTTATCGTGCGCCTTCCTCTGCAATATTGACCGCGTCCCTCTCCCTTGCGGGTCGGCTTCTATTATATGTATATCTGTATATGATGATATGATGATATGGGGATGGCGGCCAGGATGGCATATGATGATTCTGTTCACCGCGTTCTGCAATAGAGGGCCGGGATCTGTTATCTGCATATATGGTATATGATTCTGACATGCATTGACAATTTTGTTCACCGCGTCCCTCACTAAAGGGCCGGGATCTGTTACATGCATAGATGATATATGATTTTGGCATCTCATCATTCTGTCCACCGCGTCCCTTACTAGAGGGCCGAGATCTGTTATATGATTCTGTTCACCGCGTCCCTCACGAGAGGGTCGGGATCTGTTATATGCATATATACGGTATATGATTCTAGCATACATGATTTGTGTTTGGAAAGTAAGCATTTTGGCATTCTGTACCTTTTGTACTTCTTCTGACATACGATATCGGCATACATGATCTGTGTCTGGAAAACAAACATTCTGACATTCTAGACCCGTACTTTTTCTGACATATGATTTCGGCATATATGATCTGTGTCTGGGAAACAAACTTCTGATATTCTGGATCTGCACTTTTTCTGACATATGACCTCTTCATACACGATTTGTGATTGGAAAATAAGCGCTTTGGTAATCTGGATAATGTACTCACTCTTGTACTGTTTGTTTCGGATATGGTTCTGTTTTCCGTATTTCATGCTTTACATACTCAGTACATATTCCGTACTGACCCCCTTTCTTCGGGGGCTGCGTTTCATGTCGCGCAGGTACACCCAGATGAGTTGAAGCTATTATAGAAGATGTTCCAGCGAAGTTGGCAAACTCCGTTTGCTCCTGGGGTGTTGCCGAGTCAGAGTATTATGCTATGATGTTTGTTCGAAGTTAGAGACTTTGCAGACAGAGTCGTGGGTATAGGATGTCAGTTTTGTAAGCGGCTCCATCCGCCAATGTGTCGTTCTGTGTTATATGATAAATTCCATATGTTTACAGATTTTGTTTGATTTGAGAACAACGACAAAGAATATTTCTGAAAGCATTTACTATGTTTGTCATTTTTGTTTGATTAAGAGTCCAAGAGATTACGTATGTAATAAGAGTCAGCGGGTTCGCTCGGCTCCGAATATGGGGTCGGGTGCCCATCACACCCTATTAAGATTAGGGTGTGACAAAGTGGTATCAGAGCAGGTCTGTCCTAGGGATTGTCTGCAAAGTCGTGTCCAGTAGAGTCCTGTTTATGGTGTGAAGCCGGCCACATTTATAAACAGGAGGCTGCAGGGCATCTAGGGATTGTTGACCTTCTTTCTGTCTTAGATCGTGCGATAGAGCCAAGTCATAGGAAAATGAAATTCCTTATATAAGCCTTACATACGACGGAAGGAGGTAAGTGATGATATGGAAAGTCAAAAAGGTAGGTTTTGATATACTTGTTCTGTTATCTGAAATTGGAAGTTCTGGATGGCTAGAATGTGATATATAGTCGTATGCTCTGTAAGGCATTGTTGGTATTTGCTGCATACAGATTTTGAATGGTAAGAATTTGTAAAGGAGACCCGGTCAAAATATTTTCAAAATCAGGTTATTTCATCTGGAACACCTAACAGGAAGAGCGTGGAAGGGAAATATCGTAAATAGCCAATAAGCAGGATGTAATATTTTATAGGAACTGTGGATTTGGGCATGGCGTGAAAAGTGAATGTGAGAAAGACGATTAGCAGTCTGAAGGATTAAAATATATAATATTCGAGGTTTAGTAAGAACAAGGTCTGCTGGAGGATTTAGAGAAAGTCGACAATCAGTTTTGCTGTAGATTATTATGTAAGGATGGTGAGTGGAAATCCGAATAAGCTGGTACCTGAGTACTTACCAGTAATGGCGATGAAGGTATATTCGTTACCATCGGTAATATGGGAATCTAGGACAAAAGGTAGTTATACACGAAAGTGAAAGGTGAACACTGGAAATTGAAGAGGGTAAAATAGTAATTATAAAGGGAAAGACGTGTTACGAGAATGTCTCGGAATCTGTAAGACTTTGACTTGCTCCAAATCATGTAATAGAGGTCATGTGAGGAAGTGAACGCGATTATATCAGCATTAAGGCACCGGATTCCATCGAAGTTTCGAGGTTAAGCGTGCTAAGGTGGGAGAAACTTTAGGATGGGTGACCCCCTGGGAAGTGTGCAAGAAATTCTATATATTCTGACATAAGAGACAAATGAGAAGCTAGAGTGGCCTAAGGGAAACTAGAGTATACAGGATGGTTAGAGACCATAAGAGGTCGCGTAGGACGAGGCAGACTAGACTGGTGGAGAGACAGGAAGTGCGTCACAGCTCTGGAATTAGGATAGGCTTAAATAGCGTTTGGAAGTATTTTGTGGGTGAATTGATAGTAATTATATATATATGCATATATGAATGCGTATGATATCTTATATATGATTGTATCGGCGGACATGTGAGTCCCAGCAACCGACGCTACGGTAAAGAAGGCATTAATCAAGTAAGGGTACCGAAGTTCGAGTGACAGCAAAAATAAATGGTACAAGTGTTACAAGGTAAGCCGCTATTATTTTCACTACAGGTTAAGATTGGAAAGTTTTAATACAACGATATTTGGAGAAGAAAGTGAGTGAGTAGATGGAAGATAAAGAGATCAAAGTGTCGGAAGAAAATGAAAGGTAAGAAACCTCAGTGAGCGAAGCTCCCGAGAGAAACTACCGGCTAAGCACGAGGCTATTTGGGTAAGAATTCAAAGTAGGCATGCGAAAAGGATAAAGAGTGGTAGTATAGAACAAAAGAGGAATGTGTGAGGCTTGAGAACTAATTTCAATAAGTAGGTCTGAAGAAATAGTGGATATGACAAGGAATGTGAAGTAAGAGAAAGAATAATAAAGCCTTGTGACGATGTTAGAAAATTCCGGCCCTTGAAAGGTATACAAGGAATAAGCATGATGGGTTGACACTGTGGATTGGGAAATTAATGGTATGGGGCAAGAATTCATGTGAGTCTGAAAGATTTGATCTTAGAGAGAATGGAAATGAAACGCAAGGAACGTGCGTGGGGAAACTGCTCAGTCGTAGCACCATAAATGCGGTTAAAGGTTCGATGAGTGAGGATAGAGAGAGGGTAAACTGTAAGGGTTCTGTACTAAGAGCAAAAGTAACGGGACACTTGAAAAATATGGACGCATAGCTGCAACGCAAGCACATAGTTAAGAGGAATTACGAGTAAGTGAGCTAAATGAGTGACAGGACTAATAATGGATGGTAAGATATGGGAATAATTGACCAGAATGATGATATAGATAGGAAATGAAAAGAAAGACTTATGGTAAAAAGTTTCGATATGTTGTGCACAGAGTTGGAAAGAAAGATGAGGAGTAAGGTATAACCGAAGACTTCACAAAAGGACTGTTGGCGTATAAGGAGCCCCTTAAAGGGGGGGGGGGGGGGGAGACCATATTATATTAGGCTTAAAAAGGAATCACAACATTTTCAGGCGCCAGAAGAGGAAATTTATTAGCTCGGGGCTAGAGTATAAAACATATTGGCACATCAAGAGGATATCCAAAAGAAGTAGAAACAAATTGACGATGAGGGTACCGTGATGCCGACATGAATTATGATATGTTTAGACCATAATTTAAATCCCCCGTATCGAGCAAATATTGCGCAGCACCCAAGTATGCAGCAACGTATTTTAAAAGGGTAACAAAGAGAGCAAGAAAGGTCTACAAGCTAAATTCACAAAGGATACTGGAAAAAATGATTAGATTCCGAGGATATTTCGGACAACAACGACTATTATAATTAAAGTACCAACGATTGGTAGTTTGGAAATTTTGAGGGAAGAAATGATGCTGTGCCTATGAATGAAAAAAAAAAGAGTTCATCGGATACTAGAAAATAGTTCATGGGCCATTAATTGTACGGAATATGAGAATATACGCTATGGAATTATATGAACCATCGACGTGAAGCGATGCTCAATCATATTTGTAAGAAATCCACACTGGAGAGCCAACAAGGAATAGCGATGGACGAAACGAGCGCCAATACAAAGAGACCACAGACATGGCTTCTGTTGAGGTGTAGTGACGAAACAACAACAGAGAAGAAATGACCTGGAAAGGACAAGGATAGGGAATTGGCGCAGCGGATTTGAAAACCCGTAACATGGAATGAGAACTCATGTAAAAGACCCAGGAGTTTGATTATAAGGAAAATAAGGTAAAAGATAAGGAATGGGCACGAAGGAAAGGACAACTATAAGAGGGACCCCCCCCCCCCCCCCGATGTGTCATAAGACCCTATAAGATCAGTTGAACATTCGAGGATGAATGTTCTAAAGGGGGGAGGATGTTATAGCCCGTATTTTGTACGTTCGGATAATTCAAGATGATTGCGAGAAGTTAAGGACAAAGCTATTTTTCAAAGTTATTTTAATGCACAAGTTGTTATGAATATTATTTATGAATATTATTGTTATGGAAATATTGAGAAAGGCTAAGGGTGAAAAGGGAAATTCGCAAGATGGCTCATAGAAATATTGAGGAAGGCCAAGGGCAAATTTTGAATTTGAAAAATAATTTTTCATTAATTAAAAAAAAAACGATGGGCTTGAAATAAAAGGCCATGTGGCCGTCCAAGTTAGTTGGGCCAAAGCCCACATGGATGCTTAATGTGTTTAAATAAAATATGGCCCATGGATTATTATTCATCTTATTTTTAATTCAAGACACGTGAAGAAGTTTCAAGAAGAGAGAATGTATAGTAGTATTCGGCCATGGCTCCAAAAATTGAGCCATGGAGAATTGACCAAGAAAAATTATTTTCTTCTAGATTTTCTACAAATTGGGACGTCCTTAACAACATGGAGTGGTTGTTGGAGCAAGCAAACCATTTAATTGTGCAAACATATACCCCTAGCCAAGTGAAGAGATGTGTGGAGAAAGGTATGTGTTCAATCTTCTTTTATATGTGTCATGGATGATTTGCGAATATTGTAGTGTGTAGAAATGGATGAAATACATGAAATATGGGTGTGGAGGTCATGACCGAATAGGGTGTGTTCTGTAGAAAAGATGAAATGATTTTATTTAGTAGTTTGATTGTTGCGTTGTGGATTCCATGATGTAAAATGAATGAAAACCACGAATTTAGTGTGTTGGAGTGGTGGCCGTGTGGTGTGGAGCTTGGCCGTGTGTGTGTGTTGTGTTGTATAGGGATGATGAATTAATTTTATCTAGTATTTTGGTTGTTGTCGTAATGAATTCTATGATGAAAATGAAAGTTTAATGATTCTAGTGAAGTTGTAATGGTTAGAGAGTTGTTTTAGAAGTTAATGTGAGTTGAATATAGTCTTCTTGTATTTATGGAAGACAATGTTGTTAGTATGTGAATTGTTGGTGTAATTCATGAAGTTGGAAGAGAAGAAACGTGTTGTTATTGTTCTTGTTGAATTTGGAAGGTTTCGGGTGAAGTAGTATGTTGATTGGGTTGTTTTGAATATTATGTGAATTGTTTGAAGTATTCTTGAATCATGTTAGAATGATTTCGGATTAATACTTGAATGTGGAACCATTGGTGTTAGCTTGAATATATGCGATTAAATTGAATATAAATGAAATGCCGTTGATTTGTGTGACAAGAGTTGTTAATGTTAGAATACATTTTGGGATTGAGCGTTGAAGTTGTTAGCATGATTGTTGGTAATGTTGTTGGTAATTTGGCCGAGTTAAATTCTCGGATTGTTGATTGATCATTTGGCCGAGTTAGATTCTTGGGGTGGTGTATTTACAGGGGAAATGCTGCCGAAATTTCGGCAAATTATAAGTGAATTTATTTGAGAAACTAAGGCAAGTGTATGACGACGAATCTAATGATTATGTGAATCTTCTTGAATGTAGACTAGCAAGCTTGGACGAATAAGCGTAGCTAATAGGCCATGGAGCAGGTATGTAAGGCTTACCCTTTCTTTCTTTTGGCATGTCTTAGAGCCAAATAAGGTATGATATGCATCTTGGGGCTACTCTATTCTGTGATTCCGAGTTTGTTTATGATTTGTATCCACCTTTTTGATATGTATCTATGATTTCCGAAGCTCTATCTGATATGTTTCCGAGTCTGTCTATGATTCTTATTCACTCCTAACATGAGTACGTTCGATATAGTTGAACTTATTGTATGGTTGAATATCAAGATGAGCGTAAAGAGTTTTGTTCCTAAAAGAGTTCTGTAAGTTTTAATGTCCCTAACTTTCGAAAAAGATCTCGGATTTGCTTTCAAACATTTGTAAAGGTTCTGTATGTTTCCGAATGACATTCGAAAGAAAATTGATATGACTAAAGTTTTGATTTTCAAATGATAGTACGTTTGATTATCCCATCGAGTCTTTGATACATTTTGATACGCACATATGGTTCCAGAAGCTCTATTTGAGTTGATCCATAACGATATTCGGAAGACACTTAACATGATTGTTGCTTTGATTTTCCAAAATGGCTTCTGAAATGTACGTAGAAGGTTCTGTACTTCGAACGCTCGTAACTTTCCTATTCTAAGTCGGATTGACCCGAAACTTGTTTCTGAGCCTTCAGATGTCAGTAAGTGTACGTATCTATCGAGTTTTGATTTGTGTGCATATGGTTTCGCACTAATCTGCTCGTGCAAGCTTCAGTATGTACTTCACTGCGCCCCGGGCCAGGTTCTGTTATCGTGCGCCTTTCTCTGCATTATTCACCGCGTCCCTCTCCCTTGCGGGCCGACTTCTATTATATGTATATCTTTATATGATGATATGATGATATGGGGATGGCGGCCAGGATGGCATATGATGATTCTGTTCACCGCGTTCCGCAATAGATGGCCGGGATCTGTTATCTGCATATATGGTATATGATTTTGACATGCATTGACAATTTTGTTCACCGCGTCCCTCACTAAAGGGCCAGGATCTGTTACATGCATATATGATATATGATTTTGGCATCTCATGATTCTGTCCACCGCGTCCCTTACTAGAGGGACGGGATCTGTTATATGATTCTGTTCACTGCGTCCCTCACGAGAGGGTCGGGATCTGTTATATGCATATATACGGTATATGATTCTAGCATACATGATTTGTGTTTGGAAAGTAAGCATTTTGGCATTCTGTACCTTTTGTACTTCTTCTGACATACGATATCGGCATACATGATCTGTGTCTGGAAAACAAACATTCTGACATTCTGGATCCGTACTTCTTCTAACATATGACTTCGGCATATATGATCTGTGTCTGGGAAATAAACATTCTGAAATTCTGGATCTGCACTTTTTCTGACATATGACCACTGCATACACAATTTGTGATTGGAAAATAAGCGCTTTGGTAATCTGGATAATGTACTCACTCTTGTACTGTTTGTTTCGGATATGGTTCTATTTTCCGTATTTCATGCTTTACATACTCAGTACATATTCCGTACTGACCCCTTTTCTTCGGGGGCTGCGTTTCATGCCGCGTAGGTACACCCAGATGAGTTGAAGCTATTATAGAAGATGTTCCAGCGAAGTTGGCAAACTCCGTTTGCTCCTGGGGTGTTGCCGAGTCAGAGTATTATGCTATGATGTTTGTTCGAAGTTAGAGACTTTGCAGACAGAGTTGTGGGTATAGGATGTCAGTTTTATAAGCGGCTCCATCAGCCGATGTGTCCTTCTGTGTTATATGATAAATTCCATATGTTTACAGATTTTGTTTGATTTGAAACAACGAAAAAGAATATTTCTGAAAGCATTTACTATGTTTGTCATTTTTGTTTGATTAAGAGTCCAAGAGATTACGTCTGTAATAAGAGTCAGCGGGTTCGCTCGGCTCCGAATATGGGGTCTGGTGCCCATCACACCCTACTGAGATTAGGGTGTGACAAAAGCCTCACATACCTTATCGCTCAGTTAAGCTATCGTTCACTCGTTCTCCTTCAGTATCACATCGTTACCTTCACGAGAGAATGCACATTATAGTTAGTCAGTCAACCATAAGAACACATCGCTATTCTAGAGAAAATTGGGCAGCATTTCCTTTGTTTCTACTACTTTTCCCGTGTTCTATTTCAACTCCCAAACATTTACAACAACACTCACAATATAGTATCAACATTCCTCACTTATCTACACTTAGGAAAATCCATCATTTTTCTCTAATTTTTCCACATTTAATGGTTTTAGCTCATCGTCATAATTTTACTTACTTCACACCTATTCCATGGTCTAAACATCATTTATAGCATATTCATAATCATAACGTACCAACTTTCATGATTCCATTCAATTATCATCCAATGGTGCCACTATTCACTCATTCAAGACCCATTTTCCATGTCTTTCAACAATTCAAGCTTCTTAGTCTCCTAATACCTTAAACAACATGATGAAGTCATGAAACTTACCTTAGATGATGGTGGAACAAGTCTAGAGTAGAATTACTCCTCTAGCACCAAAACCCTTCTTCACCTCTTTTGGAATTTCTTGAAGGAGATGACTTCCAATTAGGTTTCATACACTTTGCTTCACAAATTTGGTGTTGTTGATCATTGATTTCCTTGGTGTTCTTATGGTTGAAGTGTTTAGAGAGTTCTAGAGCTTTCTTGAGTTGGAGAGTGGAGGGAATGAAATGGATGAAATGAAAAATGGACCCTTACACTTAAACTTAAAAGCTGGTCGAGCCAACTTATACGGACCAACATACGGTCCGTACTATTTATACGGACCGTATGTGTGGCCGTATATTTGGTCCAGTGGCTGGTCCTCTCTTTGGCCAACTATACGGTCAAACATACGGCTGGTACAATTTATACGGCCAGTATGTTTGGCCGTATAATGCCTCACTAAACCAACTTTGTTTTCGTCGACTCGTTTGATCCCCGATCCTTATGGGACCTTCTTAACACTTGTTTAACACTTCAATACCAATCTAAGGGACTTCATTGCATGTCTCTAAGACACCATTATGCCCTTACAAAATCGTTGCTCGTTATTCTTATCCGATATACAACATACGACTCGCTTTCCTTAACAACATCCTTCCCTTATCTCGGATGGTTTTGAAATCTCGTTTAGGGTCATCAAATACTATTTCTCACTCATCGAAATACCGTATACGCCATGACCTTAGTTTTCCTATTCACAGTACATGTACGGGGAATCTTCCGAGGCGTAACATTCTTCCCCCCTTTTGGAACATTCGTCCTCGAATGTTAAACAGTCGGGATTCTACAAAAATTTCGCCAGAGTTTCCCCTGTAACCTGGCACTACCAACCTGTCACAGCAACGTATAATATCATCGCCTCACAGGGCTACATCACAGTATTGACATATCTATGGCCACACACGACCAAAAGCATAAAAAGTGAGCGTACATACCTCATAGTGTTGGTGTCTCATCTTGAACCTCTTCAGAGGGCTGGAACAAATGTGGGTACTTGGATTTCATCTTCTCTTCCGCTTCCCAAGTCATTTCTTCCCTGTTGTTGTTTCGCCATAGAACCTTGACTGAAGCGACCTCTTTATTCCGAAGCCTTCGCACCTGTCTATCTAAGATGGCAACCGGCACTTCTTCATATGTCAATTTTTCTGTCACTTGGACATCGTCACCCGGAACTATTCTTATTGGGTCTCCAATGCACTTGCAGAGCATCGAAACATGAAAAACTGGGTGTACGGACTTGAGCTCTGAAGGCAAGTCCAGTTCATAGGCTACTCGACCCACCTTACGGATGATTCGATAAGGTCCAATGTATCTTGGGCTCAACTTCCCCTTTTTACCAAATCTCATTACTCCTTTCATAGGCGAGACTTTCAAAAATACCCAATCATTGTCCTGAAATTCCAAGTCTCGTCGGCGATTGTCCACATAAAACTTCTGGCGACTTTGGGCTGTAAATAATCGATCTCGTATCACCTTGACTTTTTCGACTGCTTGTTGAATCAAGTCGGGGCCTATTAATTGTGCTTCTCCGATTTCAAACCATCCAATTGGGGATCAACATTTCCTTCCATACAAAGCTTCATATAGAGCCATTTGGATACCAGAATGATAGCCGTTGTTGTATGCGAACTCAATAAGGGGTAAATGCTCGTCCCAACTTCCACCAAAATCCAGCACACATGCTCGTAGCATATCTTCCATGGTCTGAATAGTACGTTCAGCTTGTCCATCAGTCTGTGGATGAAACGCCGTGCTGAGCTTAACTTGAGTACCCAACCCTTCTTGGAAGGACTTCCAAAACATGGCTGTAAACTGTACCCCTCTATCTGTAATAATGGCCAAGGGAATTCCATGAAGTCGCATAATTTCTTTTAGATACAACCTGGCATAGTCTTCTGTCGAATACGTGGTTCTGACTGGGAGGAAAAGAGCTGCTTTTGTGAGCCTGTCCACGATCACCCATATTGAATCATACCTACCACGGGAATGGGGTAATCTCACAATGAAATCCATGTTGATAAATTCCCATTTCCAAGTAGGAATTTCCATTGCTTGCAACAAGCCCCCTGGCTTTTGATGTTCGGCTTTTACTTATTGGCAATTCGGGCATTGTGCTACAAAATCTGCTATGTCTCTCTTCATGCCATCCCACCAGTATATCAATTTGAGGTCATGATACATTTTAGTCGCACCGAGATGAATAGAATACCGAGAATAGTGTGCTTCCTCTAAAATCCGTTGGCACAATTTTGCCGCATCCGGTACACATAGCCTGCCTCGATATCTAAGGATCCCATCTCTGAAAACTTCAAATGGAGACTTTTCCTTTTCACGAGATATATCTCGGTATCGGCTTCTGAGAATCTTCATATTGCCGTTCCTTCACTTCTATATTCAAGGATGAAACTGTGGGGTCATTAATGTTGATGCCTGTACTACCCGAATCAATTGCAAGAATTCCAAGACTTGTTAATCGATGGAGCTCCCGAACCATCTCCTTCTTTTCTGAAGGAACTTCACGTAAGCTACCCATTGATCGACAGCTAAGAGCATCGGCTACTACGTTAGCTTTTCCGGGGTGGTACAAAATGTCCACATCATAGTCTTTCAACAATTCTAACCACCACCTCTATCGCAGGTTCAACTCCTTCTGTTTGAAAATATTCTGGAGACTCTTGTGATCTGTATAGATATCGACGTGCACACCATACAAATAATGCCTCCATATCTTTAAGGCATGAATAACCGCGGCCAATTCGAGATCATGAGTTGGATAATTCTTCTCATGTTTCCGTACTTGTCTCGAAGCGTAGGAAATAACCTGCCCATGCTGCATCATTACACATCCTAGTCCCACACCAGAAGCATCACAATACACAGCATAGCCATCTGGCCATTTTGGAAGTGTTAGTACTGGAGCTGAGGTCAACCTGTCTTTCAACTCTTGGAAACTACGCTCGCATGCATCGTTCCACTAAAATTTTGCAGACTTCTGGGTTAGCTCCATCAATGGAGCTGAAATAGATGAAAAGCCTTCTACGAACCTTCTATAATAACCTGCCAAACCCAGAAAACTACGAACTTCCGTAGGCGTTGTAGGCCTTGGCCAAGTCTTCACAGCTTCTATTTTCTAAGTGTCAACTCGGATGCCATCATCTGAAATAACATGACCTAGGAATTCCACAGAATTTAGCCAAAACTCGCACTTTGAGAATTTTGCATATAATTCCCGAGCTCAAAGAATGCCAAGAACAATTCTTAGATGATCTGCATGTTCTGTTTCTGTGCGAGAATACACTAGAATATCATCAATAAATACTATCACGAAGAGATCCAAAAATGTCCTGAACACATTATTCATTAGATTCATGAACACTGCCGGGGCATTTGTCAACCCAAGCGACATCACTCGGAACTCATAGTGGTCATACCTTCTTCTCTAACTCTCACTTGATGATAACCAGATCTCAGATCTATCTTGGAGAACCACTTATCACCCTGTAATTGATCAAACAAATCGTCGATTCTGGGGAGGGGATACTTGTTCTTTATTGTTACCTTGTTCAGCTGTCTGTAATCGATGCACATCCGTAGAGATCTGTCCTTCTTTCTCACGAACAAGACTGGTGCTCACCACGACGATGAACTGGGCCTTATAAATCCCTTTTCAAGCAAGTCCTTCAACAGTGCCTTCAGCTCTTTCAATTCTGCCGGAGCCATTCGATAAGGAGGAATAGAAATGGGCTCAGTGTTCAGCAATACATCAATAGTGAAGTCAATTTCCCTCTCAGGAGGAAGACCTGGTAGTTCGTCTGGAAATACATCTGGGAATTCATTCACTACCGGAACAGATTGGAAAGCTGACGACTTTGCCTCGGTGTCATGAACCCGAACTAGATGATAAATATAGCCTTTAGCTATCATCTTTCTTGCCTTAAGGTAGGAAATAAACCTACCCTTTGGGGATGCCGTATTACCCTTCCATTCAAGTACGGGCTCTCCCGGAAATTGAAATCGAACCATTTTCGTTCGGCAATCAACATTAGCATAACATGAGGCCAACCAATCCATACCCATAATTACATCGAAATCTATTCAAGCTCAATCAAATCGGCTTTAGTCTGGCGATCACATATCACAAAGACACAATTTTTGTATACTTTCCTCGTCATTACCGGATCACCAACCGGAGTGAATACCTCAAAAGATTTAATGGGCTCGGATTTCACCCCAATACAATCCGCGACATACGGAGTAACGTAAGAGAAAGTAGAACCCGGATCGATCAAAGCATATACATCACGGGAAAATATAGTCAATGTACCTGTGACAACATCTGGGGAAGACTCAAGATCCTGTCGCCCAGCTAAAGCATATACGCGGGGCTGAACGGCACCTGAAGTAGATGCTCCCCCTCTGCCTCTACCTGCTGTAGTCTGAGGAGTCTGTGCTATCGGGCGTACTGAAGAAGACCCAGCTGCTGATCCTGTAGGCTAAGTCTCAACTCTACCTCTTGCTGAAGGGCAATCTCTCATCATATGACCAACCTGCCCGCAGGCGTAGCAAGCATCCGAACCCTGACGACACTGTCCGGAATGCAGTCTACCGCACTGGCTGCACCGCGGTACTGAGGATCTCCTCTGAATAGAATCTCCCCTAAACTGAGAATCTGAGGCCCTCGAACTCTGGCCCTGTCCTGTCTGAAAAGAATGATCAAACCTCCTATCTGAGAATCTGGGAGGCGCACTAGTTGCTGACTGACCGGAGTGCCTAGAATGCATCTGTCTCGGTCCCCCTCTATATTCACTGCTCGCTCCCATAGATCTATCTCTCTTACCTTGCCTTCTGTCATTATCACGATCACTTCTTTGCAGCTGTTGTCGTTCCTCAAGATTCTGGGCATGTGCCTGTATTCGGGAAATATCCATCCCGTCTTGCAAAGAGGCCGTCAGACAATCTCTAAACAAATATGGCCCCAAACTACTCACAAATCTGTGTACACGATCGCCCATATCGGCCACCATAGTCGGGACATACCTGGCCAGAGAATTAAACTGCATGCTATACTCCCGCGCACTCATGCTTCCTTGCTTTAGATTCAAGAACCTGTACGCTTTAGCTCGGCGGACCTCGGGTGGAAAATAATGGCGAATGAAGGCATCAACTGTTACGTCCCGTATTTTTTATACATTGGGACAACCCGGATTAACTATGATAATTCAAGGCCAAGACTATTCCGGGATTTGAAGTCGGGACTTCCGACCTTTGATTTTATTTTGAGACATAAGTTATATATGAAATTGATGGCATTGAACACTTAGGAAAAATTGAGACCACAATTCATAAAATTGGAATTAAAAATCTTGCCCAAAAATGGCCTTGTAGCCGTGTGGTCCACAAAAAGGTCCCACACATTGTGTGGCCAATTTTAATTGGTCCAACACATTGTGTGGGCCAAAGGCAATAAGGAGATATTTTAAGGGACTTAAAAGATGACTTCAAGTCATCTTCTCATCACTTTATCACTTAGAAAAAAAAATGAGAGAGAGAGAGACAAGCCATGGAGGCTCACGGCTTGGACATGGAAAAAATCAAGTCCAAATTTTGCCTCTCCAAAATTAATTCTTTGGTACAAACCCACTAATTAGAGGTCCCTAAGTAACGTGGAAGTGTCGTTGGAGCGAGCAAGCCATCAAATTTGTGGATTTCAAACCCTAGCCTAATGGTGGAGTAAAGAAGAAAGGTAAGAATTTCTCTTGCTTTATGAGTTGTGAATGTTTTGTGCACAATGTGGTATGTTAATATGGATGGAAATCATGAAATATAGCATGTTGGAAGTGGGTTGTGTGATGGGTGTTCTAGCCGTGTGTATGGGTGTGGTTATGTAAATGGGTGTTGTGACAAAATTGATGAATTAAATTCCTTGTAGCATGTTTGATTGTCGTAGAGCGAAGAAATAAATTAGAACCATCTATATGTATATATGTGGGTATGGCCGTGCATGGTCCCAAATGTTTGGCAAAGAACTCATTAATATCGCTTAGCGTCGAAATGGTTATTGTGATGACTTCTATGTTGGAAATGAGAGTTAATGTCCTGAATTGATATGGTAAGCGTTGCGGACTGATTTGGAGAACTTGGTGCACTTAATGAAATCCTTATAAATAAGAACCATTAACATATGTATATGTGTAGTGTGGACGAATGTGAGTCTTATAATGTGTCGAAGATCGCATTACTATCGCTTAGTATTTTAGTTGTCGTCGCTACGAATTCTAGTTGGAAATAAGTGTTTAAGTGACTCAAGAATGATGTTGAGATTTGTGGGCTGAATTGAGGATCATTGCGCGTTTGATGTAATTCGTATATCTATGAAAAGTATATCGATATATTGTGGATCGTGATACAAAATATGACTTGAAAATGAGGAAAGAAAATAGGGGGCTGCTCTCGGCTAAGGGGACTGTTTTCGGCCACTTGGAGAAAAAATTATTTGATTGTTGGAAAAATTATGTGAATTGTTTAGAATGTTCTTGAATGTTGTTAGTATGGATTTGGGTGAATAATCGAATGTACGAACGATATTGTGGCTTGAAAGTAAGCCATTGAGTTGAATAATTGGAAATTTGTCGAATGATGAAAAAGAGAGCTATTAATGTTATTTTGCCTTCCGAATTTATTATTGATGTTGCTAGGTTGGTTATTGTGGTTGTTGTTGTTGATTTTGAGCGAGATAAATTCTCGGGATGGCCTATTTACAGGGGAAATGCTGCCGAATTTTCTGCAGAATTTAACGATTAGTTGGAATGAATGGCTTAAGTGCCCTTAGCTAATGTTTGGTATTCATTGGCGTATTTGTAGACCTTGGGGAGCCCGAGGTGTAGATTGGAAATTACTTTAGCTTGCATTATTTCATTTCAATATCGTTTTGAATCTTTTAACCTTATCTGACTCCCTTTTTTATGCTTCTATTGAGCCGAGGGTCTCTCGGAAACAGCCATCCTACCTTGGTAGGAGTAAGGTCTGCGTACATTCTACCCTCCCCAGACCCCAAGATGTGGGATTTCACTGGGTTGTTGTTGTTGTTGTTGTTGTTGTTGTTGTTGTTGTTAGTTTTTCATAGGCTAAGTTAGAGCCTTAAGGAAATTCCAAATCCGACATCCGAGCATGTTATGATCCGAATATGTTCTTTGGCATTCTTATGCATGATTTGATGAAATATGAATCTTTATGTATTTGAAATAATTGTTCTCCGAACTTTGCACCACCCAAAGGGTTTCACTTTAAAGAATTCTTAAATTTGGAATGTCATATCTTTCGTATAAATGCTCGGATTGCTCCAATATTTTTATAAGAGTTTGCATTATGTATAATGAGTATGTTTTCCATAAGCGGGCCCGACTTGGGTAAATTCCCGTCCGTGGGTCCCGCGACTTCCCTTTATGTAATTCGGGAACTTTTGAAAGATTAGTATAACCATTATTTCGATTTTCAAATATGACCATTTTGCTTATGTTTGAATTTATAAAAATGATTTTATGCATATAACTACTCACGATTCTATTCGTGCATTCTGTTATTCCTTTCGCCGAGTCCCGGGCCGGTTCTGTTGTCGTGCGCACTTTCTTATACTCCGGAGTTATGCTGTGTTTATGGTTCACCGAGCTACTCGCAAAAGAGGGTCGGGTTCCACTTATATTTGGTGCTATGCTGTGTATGGCGTTATGCGGTGATGTGATACGTGACAGGGTTACGGAGATTTGAAACTTTCTGGTGTTATGCTGTGTTATGGCGCCATCGACGGGCGGGCGACCATATTCTTCTGTACCCTATGCATGACTTATATGTTTGAAACTAAACATTTTGATATGATTGGATTTGCACTTATGTTCGGCACTTCTGTTTCGTTTATGTCTCAGGTTTGATTTTTGTATATTCTGCTTTGCATACTCAATACACATTTCGTACTGACCCCCGTTCTTCGGGGGCTGCGTTTCATGCCCGCAGGTACAGACGCACAGTTTGGTGATTCACCAGTTTAGGACATCCCCTTCTGCTGTTTGGAGTGCTCTTCTCATTTCAGAGCATATAAGTTGGTATATATAATTGTTCGCCGAGTATGTATATATATTTGTTCAGGGGTACAGCGGGGCCCTGTCCCGCCATATGATTCGGTTGTCTGTTTAGAGGTCTGTAGACGTAGTTGTGGGTGTGTGTGCCTACTTCTGTTCCGATGTGTTTGTATGATGCTATTCGTTATGGCAGCCTTGTCGGCGTGCATTTGTATCTGTGTTTTGGGCCGTTGTGCCAATTGACAGCCTTGTTGGCTTTTGACATATATGACAGCCTTGTCGGTTTTTGACATATTTGATAGCCTTGCCGGCATTTTGAGATATGTGCATATGTTCGGCGATGTACATTCCGCCGCCTCTTTTGATTCTGATATGATGTTTTGTACGCGCAATCGCGCAAGATAATATTTGTTCCCAACTCTGTTTAAAAATGATGGATATGAAATCCGTGTTAAGCTTTGCTATGATGATTTAGTTTGTATGTCCGTTTGGGTGCCCAAGTAGGGCACCAGTCGCGGCCCACGGGGCTGGGTCGTGACATCAACAAACCCTTGCCAAACGGAGGGAAGTGCATTTTCTGTCCTCGATGCTATCCAGTTGTTATACCACAATACCGCTATATCGCGGAGTCTATAAGAATCCAACTCTACCGATTCGGTCTCAGAAGCATGCATAAGTTTCAACGTCCTCAGCATCTCTTCAATGAAGCCTTGTGGGTCCTCATCTGGCTTCGACCCGAATGATTTCGGAGGATTTAGAGTCAGGAAATCACGGGCTCTCGTACTGGCGGAACGATCACCCGGGCCCGCACTCTGCCGTTGTGCCTGGGCGGCAACCAATTACGTCAATAGATGAATAGCTTCGGTCACTTGTTGACCCGAAGCAACTGGTGGAGGAATTGGGAATGAGGCTCCTCCTTCTCTTCTACATTGGGCGAGGCCTCATTTTGTGATTCGCCCTCCTCTACATTCGCTGGAGGCTCTCTTTCTGCCCGCCTCTTTGTCGTAGCTTTGCCCTTCTGGGTAGCTGTAGCTTTTCCCTTTGGCGGCATTCTGAAATCACAACACACTTTTAGGAAGAATAAAATCTTATGCATGGCTCTATCGCACGATCTCATAAGAAGAAAGATGGTCGTCTTCCTAAATGCCCTGTGGCCTCTTGTTTATTAGCGTGGCGCGCAATACACCATAAACAAGACTCTACTAGACACGGCTCGTAGACACTTCCTAGGACTGAACCGCTCTGATACCACTTCTGTCACGACCCAGCTAGGGGCCGCGACGGGTACCCGAGGCTGACCACCAAGCACCCCTTATTTCCTCACTTGTCATAGTCATTTACGCTTCTTTATCATTCACAATTGTGTGAAAAGTATTTTTTGGTGGAAGACACAATTAGTCTATATATATATATATATATATATATATATATATATATATATACAAATGCCTCATTAGGCCATCAAAATAATATATATAATATATACATGCATGCTGTAATAAACTTGTGAGACCATCTAACCCACACTACGCATCTACGAGCCTCTATTGACATACTATACATGTAGACGGAACAAGACTCCGTCATGCCCAAAATATACATATGTACCAAAAGGATAATCATAAGCACCTCCGGACAATAGAGTGCTTTCAATCAGCTGACAGCTCCTAAGAATCCGGATCGAGCTCGCCTCCCTGTCTACCTGTGGGCATGAACATAGCGTCCAAAGAAAACGGACGTCAGTACTAATGTTGTACTGAGTATGAGAGGCATGAACAATAACCAAACATCAAGAAAGTAAAGGAGGCATCAAGTATGGAGCAACTGTACCTGACTGGGAATCATATGAAAAGTAATGCATGATGACTTACTTTTATGCTTATCATCATCTCATGTATGCATATCATATGTATATATATCTAAACTGCCCGACCATATAGGTGCGGTGTGATAATCAGTAACATTAGCCCGCGTCCAGGCCTCCCGCGTCCGGGGTACCATCTCATGCCGCCCACTTGTGGTATCTGCCCATGCCAACTGGCCATGGTGTATCGTATAGCTGCCCGCTTTCGCGGTGACTTCCCGGTCAACTATTATAATAATATGCTTATCAAAATATACTTGTCATTGTACATGCATAAAGGCTCTAGAACAACTGCATTCTATCAAGGTGACGTAAGGTCGTAAACCCTCGATTCCATTATGAACATATATGAACATTCTGACTCACCTTGAAGGGGTTAGTATATAAGGTGAGTGTATACAAGGAACAACATCATTTACTTTATAAGAACGTCATATCATATCTCTTGACTCATATAGCTATTCATGATCTTAGGCTCTTGGCTTTCCGGGGTATAGGGGCATCATGGAAAGGGAGAAGAATCATATCATGTGATTCATGCCATAGAAAGAAAAGGTCTAGCCTCACATACCTTGTCGCTTACTTAAGCTATCGTTCACTTGTTCTCCTTAAGTATCACGTCGTTACCTTCATGAGAGAATGCGCATTATAGTTAGTCAGTCGACCATAAGAACGCGTCGCTATTGTAGAGAAAATTGGGCAGCATTTCCTTTGTTTCTACTACTTTTCCCGTGTTCTATTTCAACTCCCAAACATTTACAACAACACTCACAATATAGTATCAACATTCCTCACTTATCTACACTTAGCAAAATCCATCATTTTTCTCTAATTTTTCCACATTTAATGGTTTTAGCTCATCGTCATAATTTTACTTACTTCACACCTATTCCATGATCTAAACATCATTTATAGCATATTCATAATCATAACGTACCAACTTTCATGATTCCATTCAATTATCATCCAATGGTGCCACTATTCACTCATTCAAGACCCATTTTCCATGTCTTTCAACAATTCAAGCTTCTTAGTCTCCTAATACCTTAAACAACATGATGAAGTCATGAAACTTACCTTAGATGATGGTGGAACAAGTCTAGAGTAGAATTACTCCTCTAGCACCAAAACCCTTCTTCACCTCTTTTGGAATTTCTTGAAGGAGATGACTTCCAATTAGGTTTCATACACTTTGCTTCACAAATTTGGTGTTGTTGATCATTGATTTCCTTGGTGTTCTTATGGTTAAAGTGTTTAGAGAGTTCTAGAGCTTTCTTGAGTTGGAGAGTGGAGGGAATGAAATGGATGAAATGAAAAATGGGCCCTTACACTTAAACTTAAAAGCTGGTCGAGCCAACTTATACGGACCAACATATGGTCCGTACTATTTATACGGACCGTATGTGTGGCCGTATATTTGGTCCAGTGGCTGGTCCTCTCTTTGGCCAATTATACGGTCAAACATACGGCTGGTACAATTTATACGGCCAGTATGTTTGGTCGTATAATGCCTCACTGAACCAACTTTGTTTTCGTCGACTCGTTTGATCCCCGATCCTTATGGAACCTTCTTAACACTTGTTTAACACTTCAATACCAATCTAAGGGACTTCATTGCATGTCTCTAAGACACCATTATGCCCTCACCAAATCGTTGCTCGTTATTCTTATCCGATATACAACATACGACTCGCTTTCCTTACCAACATCCTTCCCTTATCTCGGATGGTTTTGAAATCTCGTTTAGGGTCATCAAATACTATTTCTCACTCATCGAAATACCGTATACGCCATGACCTTAGTTGTCCTATTCACAGTACATGTACGGTGAATCTTCCGAGGTGTAACAACCATAACACAATATCAATATATCTATAGCCACACACGACCAAAAGCATAAAAGTAAGCATATATACCTTATAGTGCTACTGTTTCATCTTGAAACTCTGCTGGGGGTTGAAATAAATGCGGGTACTTGGACTTCATACTCTCTTTCGCTTCCTAAGTCATTTCTTCGTGATTGTTGTTTCGCCATAAGACTTTGACTGATGCTACCTTTTTATTTCGAAGTCTTCGCACTTGCCTGTCTAGAATAGCAACAGGTACTTCTTCATAGGTTAGCTTTTCTGTCACTTGCACATCATCTATCGGGACAATATTTGTGGGATCTCCAACACACTTGTGGAGCATCGAAACATGGAAAACTGGATGAACTGATTCATGCTCCGAAGGAAAGTCCAACTCATAGGCTACATGACCCACTTTGCGAATAATTTGATAGGGTCCAATATATCTAAGACTTAACTTCCCTCTCTTGCCAAATATCATCACCACTTTCATTGGCGACACTTTCAAAAATACCCAATCATCAACCTAGAATTCCAAGTCTCGTCGGCGGTTGTCCGCATAAGACTTTTGACGGCTTTGCACTGTTAACAATCGATCTCGGATCACCTTAACGTTTTCCACCGCTTGCTGAATCAATTCGGGGCCTATTAATTGTGCTTCTCCTGTTTCAAACCATCCAATTGGGGATCTACACTTCTTCCCATATAAAGCTTCATAAGGAGCCATTTGAATACTATAATGATAGCTATTGTTGTATGCGAATTCGATTAGTGGCAAATGGTCATCCCAACTACCACCGAAATCCAGCACACATGCTCGTAGCATATCTTCCAAGGTTTGAATAGTACACTCGGCTTGTCCATCGGTCTGCGGATGGAATGTCATACTAAGTTTCACTTGAGTGCCTAGACCTTCTTGAAAGGACTTTCAAAACTTTGCTTTAAACTGTGCTCCCTGATCTGTAATAATAGATAATGGAATACCATGAAGTGGCACAATTTCTTTAAGATATAACCTCGCATAATATTCTGCTGAGTAGGTAGTTCTAACCGGAAGAAAATGAGCTGCCTTTGTTAATCTATCCACGATCACCCATATAAAATCATACCTGTCTCGAGAACGAGGAAACCCCACAATGAAATCCATGTTGATCACTTCCCATTTCCAAGTAGGGATTTCTATTGCTTGCAATAAGCCTCATGGCTTCTGATGTTCAACTTTTACCTGTTGACAATTTGGACACTACGCAACAAATTCCGCTATGTCTCTCTTCATGCCATCCCACCAGTACATCATCTTGAGATAACGATACATTTTGGTTGCACCTGGGTGAATAGAATATCGAGAACAATGTGCTTCTTCTAGAATTCGTCGGCGCAATTTCGCCACATTCGGCACACATATCCTGTTTCGGTATCTAAGAATTCCATCCATAGAAACTTCAAATGAAGACTTCTCTTTTCCATAAGATGTGTCTCTGTAACGACATAATTGAGGATCTTCATATTGCCGTTCTTTCACTTCCATGTCCAAGGACGAGATTGTGGGATCATTGATACTAATCCCCACATTACCCGAATCTATTACACGTACTCCAAGATTAGCTAGTTGGCGGAGCTCATGAACCATCTCTTTCTTTTCCGGAGGGACCTCACAATAACTGCCCGTTGATCGGCGGCTAAGCGCATCAGCTACTACATTTGCCTTTCCGGGGTGGTACAAAATGTTCACATCATAATCTTTTAACAATTCTAACCATCGCCTCTGCCGCCGGTTCAACTCCTTTTGCTTGAAAATGTACTGAAGACTTTTGGGATTTGTATAGATATCAACATGCACACCATACAAATAATGCCTCCAAATTTTTAAGGCATGAATAACCGCAGCCAATTCGAGATCATGAGTTGGATATTTCTTTTCATGTTTCCGTAATTGTCTCGAAAAATATGCAATAACTTTTCCATGCTGCATCAGTACGCATTCTAATCCGACACCGGAAGCGTCACAATATACCACATAGCCATCCGACCCTTCTGTAAGTGTTAAGATCGGAGCTGAGGTCAATCTGCATTTCAACTCTTGGAAACTGCGCTCACAAGCATCACTCCACTGAAATTTGGCTGACTTCTGGGTTAGCTTCTTCAACGGGGCTAAAATAGATGAGAAGCCCTCTACGAATCTTCTATAATAACCTGCCAAACCCAGAAAACTACGAACTTCTGCAGGCGTCGTAGGCCTTGGCCAAGTCTTCACAGCTTCAATTTTCTGAGTATCAACTCGAATACCATCATCTGAAATAATATGGCCCAAAAATGTCACAGAATTTAGCCAAAACTCTCACTTTGAAAACTTTGCATACAATCCTCGGGCTCGAAGAATGCCAAGAACAACTCACAAATGATCTGCATGTTCTGATTCCGTGCGAGAATACACCAGAATATCATCAATAAATACTATCACAAATAAGTCCAAGAGTGGCCTGAATACATTGTTCATCAATTTCATAAACACGGTCGGAGCATTTGTCAACCCAAATGACATCACTTTGAATTCATAGTGGCCATATCTCGTTCTGAAGGCTGTCTTGGGAATTTCCGCTTCCCTAACTCTCACTTGATGATAACCCGACCTTAAGTCTATTTTAGAAAACTACTTGGCACCTTGCAATTGATCGAATAAATCATCGATCCTTGGGAGAGGATATTTGTTCTTTATCGTCACCTTGTTCAGCTGCCTATAAGCGATGCACATTCGTAGGGAAACGTCTTTATTTTTCAAAAACAAGACTGGTGCTCCCCACGGTGATGAACTGGGTCTAATAAACACCTTTTCAAGCAAATCTTTCAACTGTGCCTTTAGCTCTTTTAATTCTGTCGGAGCCATTCGATAAGGAGGAATAGAAATAGGCTGGGTGTCCAGCAACACATCAATGGCGAAATCAATCTCTCTTTCTGGAGGAAGACCTGGAAGCTCATCAGGAAATACATCTGGGAATTCATTCACTACCGGAACTGATTGGAAAGTTGGCGACCTTGCCTCGACTTCATGTTACCGGAACTGATTGGAAAGTTGGCGGCCTTGCCTCGACGTCATGAACCCGAACTAGATGATAAATATAGCCCTTGGATATCATCTTTCTTGCCTTAAGGTAGGAAATAAACCTACCCTTTGGGGATGCTGCATTACCCTTCCATTCAAGCACGGGCTCTCCCGGAAATTGGAATCGAACCACTTTCATTCGGCAATCGACATTAGAATAACACGATGCCAACCAATCCATACCCATAATTAAATCAAAATCTAACATTTCCAGCTCAATTCAATCAGTTTTGGTCTGGCGATCACATATCACAACTACACAATTTTTATACACTTGTCTCGCTATCACGGGATCACCAACCGGAGTAGACACCTCAAAAGGCTTGATTGGCTGAGGTTTCACTCTAATACAACCAGCAACATATGGAGTAATATAAGAGAATGTAGAACCTGGATCTATCAATGCATACACATCACGGGAGAATATAGACAATATACGTGTAACCACATTCGGAGAGGACTCGAGATCCTGTCATCTTGAGTGGCACCTGAAGTAGATGCTGCCCCTCTGCCTCTACCTCGACCTACTGACATCTGGGGAGTCTGCCTTACCGGGCGTACCGATGAAGAACAAACTGCTGAACCTGTGGGCTGAACCCTACCTCTACCATACCGCGAGGGACAATCTCGCATCAAATGCCCAGTCTGTCCAAAAACATAACAAGCATCTGTGTCCTGGCGACACGGCCCTGAGTGTAACTTCCGGCATCGGCTACATCGTGGAACTGGTGGTCTCCTCTGACTGTAATCACCCCCAAACTGAGAACCCGAAGCTCTCGAACTCTGACCCTGTCCCGAAGGAAAAGAGCGATCAAATCCCCTATTCGCGAATCATGGAGGTGCACCGGGTCTTCATCCGGCTTTGGCACGAAGAATTTCGGAGGATTTAGACTCATAAAATCACGGGCTTTGATACTTGCTGCCCGATCACTTGGGCCCGCATTTTGTCGTTGTGCCTGCGCTGTGACCAATTGTGTCAATAGATGTATGGCCTCGGTCATTTGTTGACTCGAAGCAACCGGTGGAGGGATTGGAGCTGGAGCTCCTCCTTGTTCTTCCACATTAGGCGGGGTAGAAGAAGGGTTAGACAAGGACTCATTATGTGATTCGCCTTCTTCTACATTCATCGGAGGCTCTCTTTCTACCCGCCTCTTTGCTGTAGTCTTGCCATTCTGAGAGGCTGTAGCCTTTCCCTTTGGTGGCATTCTGAAATCATAACACACTAATAGGGAAGATAAAATCTTATACACGGCTCTATCGCACGATCTCATAAGAAGAAAGATGATCATTTTTCCTAAATGCCCTGTAACCTCTTGTTTATTGATGTGGCGCGCAACACACCATAAACAAGACTCTACTAGACACGGCTCGTAGACACTTCCTAGGACTGAACTGCTCTGATACCACTTTTGTCACGACCCAGCTAGGGGCCGCGACGGGTACTCGGGGCTTATCACCGAGCACCGCTCGTTCTACTACTCATCATGCTCATTAACTACTCTTTTATCGATTTCATACTCAAATCATACGAAAGTCATGCTTCATTTGTAAACAAAAAAAAATAGTTTCATATACATAAGCCTTTTTGGCTACCAAAATAATATATACAATTATACTATAGTGACCTTGTCAGACCACATAACCCACCTCTACTGAAGTACAAGATGCATAGACGGGACAGGACCCCGTCGAGCCCAACATATACAAATACACAAAAGGATAATCAAGCACCTCTGGAACAAAGGAGTGCTTTCAATCAGCTAACAGCTCCTACGAGTCTGGCTCAAGCTTGCCTCCCTGTCTACCTGTGGACATGAACACAGCGTCCAAAGAAAACGGACTTCAGTTCGAACATTGTACTGAGTAAGTAAGGCAAGAATGAAATAAATATAATAGGAGGATCATGAGCCATAAGAGAAAGACATAACCTGCAAGAGTGTCATAAGCAATTACATTTCGTACATATATCATATTTTACATAATCATGGTACATATGTTATCACATCATATATCTCGTCACATCACGTATCTCGTCATATCACATATCTCGTCACATCACAATCCTCATCGTTATACCGCGTCCGGGTAACCATCATATGCCACCCACTAGTGGTGATCATGCCCGGCCCTCTAGGCTCGGTGTAACATCGCAGCCCGCCTTAGCGGTGACATGCCCGGCCTCTAGGCACGGTGGAACCATATGCAGCCCGCCTTAGCGGTGACATTCCCGGCAATCTAGGCACGGTGGAATCTCATCATCACAAAATCAATCATTACCCATCACTATTACACATCTCATGAACGTATCACAATATTATCATAGCTTGACATTTTCATACATAACATAGGCATGTTAGAAGCTAGCATCATTAATCATCTTATAAACATATCATGACTAAGCATTATTTCACATTTAGCATTAGAAACATACATTAGACTTTGAAGACAACCATAGCTATGTCGGGGTGACATAAGGTCGTAAGCCCCTGATTATATTATGAACATTTATGAGTACTTTGCCTCACCTTGAAGGAAATAGTGCATAAGGTGAGTGTTAACAACAGTGACATCATTAGCGTTGTGTGATCATCATATCATGAACTATCGAACCTCTATACTTTAACTTATTATCATCATTATCATACTCGTATGTAATTTAGTATATTTAAGGACTCATAAGTTCCATCATATAGGAGGATCATGGAAAGCGTGAAAGATTCATGCCTTTGAAGGAAGGGATAGGCCTTACATACCTTCGACGTTTAACTAAGCTATTGCTTGCGTGTTCTCCTTTAATGCACACGTTCTACCTTCAAGAGAAGTTATATCGTCATTAGCTACGCAATTATAAGAACGGGCTTTATAAAGCTAGGGAAAATTGGGAAGCACTTCCTTTGTTTATACTACTTTTCCCACAGTCTATATCAACTTCCAAACGTTCACAACAACACTCACAATATTACAATCAACAATCATCATTTATATACATGGACCACAATCCACCATTTCTCTTCAACTTCTCCACATTTATAGTTATAGCTTACTATCGCGTTTTCTCATGTATCACACTTATTTCATGGCCTAAATGTCATTTATAACGTATTCATAATTACAACACCCCAACATTTATGATTCAATCCAACTACCATCCAAACATGACACTATTCACTCATTAATGACCCATTTCCTATGTCTTTCTACAATCCAAGTATCATAACCTTCCAATACCTTAAAAAACATGGTATAGTCGTGAAACATACCTTAGATGATGATTGAACAAGCCTTGAATGGAATTTCTCCTCTAGCACCAAAACCCTACTTCACCTCCCTTGGGTTTTCTTGATTTGGATGAACTTTAGTGTGATTCTTACACTTGATTTCGTGGGTTTCATGTAGTTGACCACAAATTTCCTTTGAATTCTTGTAGTTGAAGAGTAGAGAGGGTTCCAGACGTTTCTTGAAGTGTGGAGTGAAAATGAAATGAAATGGAATGAAAAAGGGTCCCTTATACTTAACTTAAAAAATCTGGCCGACCATGTTATACGGACCAACATACGGCCCGTACTATTTATACGAACCGTATGTGTGGCCATATGTTTGTTCCAGTAGCTGGTTCCCTCCTTGGCCAATTATACGGTCCAACATACGGCTGGTACAATTTATACGGTCTGTAGGTTGGGCCGTATAATGCCTAGTGGTTCCGTTTTCGTTCTCGTCGACTCGTTTGATCTCCGATCCTTATGGAACCTTCTTAACACTTATTTAGCACCTCAATACCAATCTAAGGGACGTTATTACTCTTTTATAAGACATCATTATGCCATCATAGACTCGTTTCTCAAAATTCTTACCCGATACACAACATATGATTCGTTTTCCTTGGCAACTTTCTTTCCTTGCATTATATGCCTTTGAAATCTCATTTAGGGTCATCAAATACTATTTCTTACTCATCAAAATATCGCATACGCTATGTCCTTTGTTAGCCTATTCACTCTACATATACAGGGGATTTTCCAAGGTGTAACAGTATACGAGTGTCCATCTCGAACAATAGTCATGGCCCATCGGTTTGGGTCGTGACATTGGCGTCGTTGTCAATGAGAATGTGGATGTTCGGAGAGGGAAATTATCTTTTGGACTAGCCGGTTGAGATCCCGGTAGTCCATACAGATTCGGCTCTTTCCATCCTTCTTGGGTACTGGCACAATGTTGGCCAACCTAGTGGGGGTAGGATGTTACCTCCACTATCCCAGATTCAATCTGTTTTTCCACTTCGTCTTTGACTCTGATACTCATGTTCGATTTAAATATCCGGGTCTTTTGCTTGACCAGAGAAAACGTTCTTTGATGGGTAATATGTGGGCCACCATCTCAGTGATCAGTTCTGGCATGTCGGCGTATGACCAGGCGAAGACATCCACATATTCCCTCAATAGAGCTATGAGCTCTTCTTTCTGTGGCGCTTCCAAATGCGCGCTGATTTGTGTTTCTTTGACATTCTCTTCGTCACTGAGGTTGATTACCTCGGTTTTATCCATGTTTTCTTTTTTCATATCTTCCAATTCCTCTACCAAGACTTCTGGCATCATCGTCTCCTCGTCGTATTCCTCGTACTCTTGTTGATCATTCTTTTCATTTGTTTCACGACACGTCATGAAATTTTCGTTTGTTTTATTATTGTTATTACTGAAAAAGTGAGGCAAAGTAAAGTTAGGTTTTATTATTGTTCATTATGCATGGTTATAGGGAATGTTTTACAATTATTAGTAAAAATAATATTTTTTGTGTAAATCGAGACTTTCATTGATTCGAAAGTAATTGATTACAAACTGTGGTCCTAGTCCAGAACAATGTCGGGCCATTCCTATTTTTTAACGTTACGAGGTAATTTTGAAAAAGGGGCAATTATTCGGGCCTCGGCCGAGTCGCCATTTTAGCGAAAGTGTTTTGAAGAAGCCCATCTCTCTACTGAGAAGCCAAGAGGGGAGTGGATGTCCAGTTGTCCAAGCGTTCTCCCGGCCTTAGGCTGCGTATGGTGGATGTCTCCTGGCATTCTTCGATGATTTTGCTGCATTCTTCCTCTCACCACAACAGCTCCAAACCTTCGTCAGCTTCATTATCTCTCTGTATCGGCATCCTCTTGGAAAATGACTGGTACAAACCCGGAATTGGTCAAGGCAGGTTCTTCGTCCTTGGTTCGCTTCGGGTGGATTTTGTGAGCTTCTCCTTGCTAGGATTATATCCCAGACCGAAGTGGTCGTTGTTTTTTTAGGATTGGTATAGGCTAAGTTATGCCCTCCGAATCATTTCCCAAGCCTCTCCCTGTCTCAAAACCATTTCTCAACATTGTGGAGGCAATCATTTTGTAGACTGCGGGCATTGGTTTGTCAACTTTCCCTTCAGCGTGGGTTGCCTCGATATAATACTCCATATGAAAATCTGATCTGTTGGGGTTTCCTCGATCACTGACATGATGTTGTAAAGATACTTCTGTGTATTTTTCCAGCTATGATTACAATTTCTTGACCTTTCCACTCAAACTTCATTTCCTGGTGCAATGTTGATGGCACAACACCAGCAGGGTGTATCCAAGGTCTTCCCAGAAGCAGATTATAATTGGCGGTGATTGCCATAACTTGAAACTCTACTGTGAATGAGGTAGGTCCTATTTGGATGTGCAGGTCCACTTTTCCCAAAGAATCGCTCTAGGACCCGTCAAATACCCTGATATTTGTCCTAGTTTGGCGGATTTTGCCAACATCATAGCCGAGTTGTGTCAGTGTGGCTAGAGGACAGATATTGAGCCCCTCTCCTTTATCCACAAGTACTTTTTCTATTACTTTGTCACGACATTCCGGAGTAATGTAAAGGGCCCTGTTATGGGTGATTCTATCAGCCAGGAATTCTTCTTTGGAGATGCAGATTTTGTGTTCTCCGATGACATGAGCTACTAGCCCGGCCAGATCATCACTACTCGTGCCTGCAAGCATGTGTGTGTCACTTAACACTTTCATGAGAGCTTGCCTGTGAGACAGCGAGTTGACTAGTAATGCCAACACC
The DNA here is from genome assembly GCF_019175385.1 of Lycium barbarum. Classification (NCBI taxonomy): domain Eukaryota; kingdom Viridiplantae; phylum Streptophyta; class Magnoliopsida; order Solanales; family Solanaceae; genus Lycium; species Lycium barbarum. Next base: position 31,132,554 of record NC_083337.1, read on the forward strand.
GTTATGTGTGTCAGTGTTTTCTTCAGATGCTCAATGATTAATAATCCTATGGCTACATAAGCCACAAGAAATCTTTGTCTTCTCCTTCTGTTATCGCTCTTTTCTGGGTGTTTTCCTTTCTTGCGACGTTTTAAGCCAGCTCTTCAGGATTTTAACATCTTCCCGAGAGAGTCATACCTTGGGCCATGGCTGCTCTTATGGTGATCGATTCTTTAGGAGCGGCCCTTATCTGTTGTATCACCCGAGCTACCACTAGCGCTGGGACTAAGGTTCTGAACATCGGTACGACTTTAGGAATCTCGGGTGTCGGGATCAGGACTTTAAAGTTAGGATGCTCCTGGAGCTTGAGGGAAGCCACCGTTTGTTCAATAGACTTAACTATTTAGGGGACTAATGCCCTGCAGGCTACCCAGTCTTCTACCTTCTCAATCAAGTGGACTTCATTGTTTCCATGGTTGGGCAACGGGTTTGTGTTTACATTTGGAGCTGCGGTTTCCAGGATGATCTCTCCCTTGTCATCAGAAATTGGATCTTATGTTTGAGATTTATGCAATCTTCTGTGCTGTGCCTATTGCTCCCCGAGTGATAGGCGCAAGTCTGATCGGCTCTGAAAAATCTATTCCCGGGATGAACCGGCTTTGGAGGGACCTTTTGGATTAAGCCTGCAACATATATCCTTTCAAAGAGTCGAGCCCTTGGCTCAAGTAGTGTAGTGAATTCTCTTGCTGGCTTCCTCTCGAAAATAGGACGTGGAGCATTGTATGCTGGTGGTGGTGGTTGATTTTGGTAGTTCGAAGGTGGATGGATTTGTGGTGGGTTGTTTTGTGGTGGTCGGTAAGCGTGGGCTGCTGTTTGGTGATTTTGTTGTGATGGTTGATAAGTAGGGGCGGGCACTCGGACACTTGGTGGAGCCACGTAAGCCGGTACAGTAGTGGTAAAGCTTGGTTGTGCGTAGAATATATGTAACGACCTGTTTGGTCGTTATAGTGCTTTGACCCATTTAACCTTGTTGACCCTTTCTCCCAATCCCGTTAGTATGACCTATGACTTAATGAAGTCATTGGTTGGATTCTGCAAGGTTCGAGTGTAAATTGAGTCATTGATGGAGAAGCTAGTTAGGTTAGCAAGTTATAGTTGACCACAATCAACGTTGAGTTTGGTTGACCCCGTGTCAACATTTTGGAAGTTCCGACATGTTAATATGATGATTTTGAGCTTGTCCACAAGTTTTGGTGAGGTTCCGAAGAGTTTCAGATGGGTTTGGGTTTTGTCGCACTCTTATTTGATGTTTTCGTCGTAGGTCTGTGGATAGAAACGGCTCTAGATTGATCAAACAACCTTTGTTTTGAGTGAGGTTTGAACCATTAGATCCGTATCGAAATTATGAAGCCATAGCAAAAGGAATCGTTGCGTTTCGCCTCTGTATGAGGGAGTTATGCCCGTTTTCGTTTGGGCTGTTCCAGCAGGTCTGCTGTAGCGGACCTAGGGCCGCCATAGCAGGACCGCTGCAGCGGCCATGGTGACTGCTGCAGCGACCGATGGGGGCAGAATGTCCTCTTTTTATACTCTAACTCCTAACCAGTATCCATAAGACCCCAAAGTCAGTTTTCAAGAGACAACGAGGCAAAATTCATTCCATTCTTTGGTGAAAGCATCTTGGAGGGTAAGTCCCCATCTTTATATGTTCCTTTTCCTTTCTTCTTCAAGTTCCATTATTATTTTAAGGTCCATCAATGGTGGGTGAAAATCCTAGAATCCTAGATTAGTAAACCCTTAAATAATTGGTGAGTTGTTGATGTTGTTGTTGATTAATCATCTAGGAGTATAGATTATCACTTTCTAGGAAGGGAATTTGATTTCTTATAGTTAAAATTGCATGTTGAGACTTAGGGTTCTAATAAAAATGAAAATTTTATCCTAAAATCTGTTTGAAAGGGTAAATTGATTAGAAACCCATGGATTGAAGGTTAATGTTTGTAGAGATAGAAGTTATAATAAATTCACCATTACAGGATGGTTTCATCCATTGAAGAGGGTAGAAGTAAGTGGGTCTTCTTCCCCAGATCGTCGTTCTTGTTTAAATACATGGTTTGTTGCTTACTTATTATCATATTGTTAGACTTTGACCATTATGAGGCGCTTCGGAAATAGAAGGCTCATCTGGAGTAGTTCGTGGCTCCTGTTCTACATTCCAGGTAGGTTATGGCTTACTTTAGTTAGACTTTGATTAGCGAAACGTATGTATTGTGTAGAATTGATGGGAGAAAGCATGATTAAGTCTTCAGACATAGTGTTTTGGTTGGATATTAGCTAGGTTTGTATGACTTCTGATTTTGTGGGCTCGTCGCCATTACGTTATGTACTGAAATATGAGGTGTAGTTGTATTCATACTGTGGTGATTCGGGATAGATTTCTATTAGATTGATTTTTGTTGATGATGGCTTGTTGCCTTGTTATTGTGATTAGACGTATTGCCTATATTGTCGTGTTGTACTCAGTTCTCTCTTATTGTGACACATATTATCGGAGGAAGGAAGGATAATGAGTTTAGGCTTGATTTGCGATATAAACTTATGACAATACGTAGATGAAAACTTGATGTATGATTTACTGTTGATGATAATATTTAGAGAAGTGGATCTTCTTGGTTATACAAGACTTAGTTGTGAGGCGTACTAGCTATATGAGGAAGTAAAGAGGGACATAGAATTTTATGTTGGTTGAGACGGTTTGTATGATTCATTTCATGGTTGAGTTGATCGAAAGTCCTGATATGACTTGTGTCTTTGTGACTTATACCTTTACTGTTGCTTTATTGGTTTGCATTGATTTACCATGTTTACACTCATTTATGCATTCATACACTCATACATGATGGAAATGGTTCGGAAACGATTCATGAAGACTTGTGGCATGATGCCTTGTGTTTGAAATTGATATTGCTAATTGTTCATAGTCTATACATACTAATGAACTGGAATACGTTGAGACATACATTGTGATGTGGAATTAGTGAAGAAGTTAATAAAATCTTCTTATTGAACTTGTGATACTATTTGATTTATGGTACTTGATAATCGCTCATTAAAAGTGATGTGAGCTTGTGGTCCGAGGTTCGTTCCGAAAACGAGTGGTACATGATGTGGATCCGCGACCGAGGTTATTTTCAGAGTAGGGGATTATGGGCTCGTGGTCCGATGTTTATTCCGGAAACGAGAGATACATTGATGTGGCTTACGTCGGAGGTTCTTTCCGAAGCCGAGGTTTATGCTCGTCTCCGAGAAGTGAATCCGGAACGAGTGGTACATCGACACCATGGGTCCCCTGCAGGTTATGACTATTGAGTAATGACATCAGTTAGTATGTGTGTACAGTTAGAGTGATTGGCCAGTGCATGGCATTGCATTGCATTGCACATCATCATATTTTCCATTGCACATCATTACATTTTATTCTGCATTATTATATGCTCGTTTGTTTCTGATTTTAGTATGGATGTTGAATGCCTATTGTGATATAAATTTGACCATTGATTGTGTTAATTTGTGGATTAGTGACTCTACTTAGGGAAGGAACTTGGACTTGTGATTATCAGGTGAGATTATTGAAACTTGAAAGACTTGTGGTTTAGAAGCTTCATCTTAGGCTGTGACTCCGTTATGGGATATTCTATGACTTGGATTTGAGTGGTAAGTGTCTATCTGTTTATCCTGTTGATTTTATACTTTTATGCGTGAACTAATCTTAGTCAGCCTATGATGCTTACCGGTACATAGTTTTTGTACTGATACTACCTTGTTACACCCTTTTTGAGTGCAGATTGTGTTCCAGAGATTTCATCCAGATTACATCTCTAGCTTGAGGATAGTTTACTCGATGAGATCCAAGGTTGAGCTTCTATCCATGCCATGCCACATGAAGATCTCTCTTTCGAGATGTCTACTTTCATTCCAGACATTATTTGTTATATTTGAGATATACTTCATTCTTTAGACATCATTGGTTAGAGTTCTTGTACAACAACTTTCAGATTTTGGGGGTGTGATCGTTAGACTTCCACACTTATATTACCTATTAATTATGACTTTTTATTTATTCATTCATTCACTTATCTATTGACTGTTAATAAATGATTAAAGAAGTTGAAATTGGCTAATGATTACTGGGTTAACGGGTAAGGATTCGCCTACTAGTGATAATAAGGTAGGTGCCCGCACGATCGGTAATTAGGGTCGTGACAATATAGGTGCGGGGCTGTAAAGAGAAGCCGGGTAATTAATAGGAGGTGGAGTTTGGTGAGAAGATTGCGGTTCTTCCCGCCTTTTAGGTTTTGGGCTTAGAATGTGAGATATGCTCGCCACGTCCTCTTTCTTTTTGCGGTAGACTCCTGTAGCAGCTTGGCTGGATGCCTTGTTGAAAAAACTGATGATTTTGCCAGATTTGAGACCATTTTCTATGTCCTCTCCCATCTAAAACAATTCAGCAAATGGCCTCCCGTCCTTGGATAACATTCTATCGTAGAAATTCGGTTGTTGTGACCGGATGAACACAGAGACCTATTCTTCTTCACACATTGGTAGCACACAGGCTGTCTCGGCCCTCCACCAGCTAGCGAACTCTCCATAGTTCTCAGTAGATTTTTGTTTGACCTTCTCGAGGCAGTATTGGTCAGGCACTGTTTCGACACTGAATCGAAACCTTTCAATGAAGGATTCTGCCAAATCTTCCCAAGTGACCCACTAGCGCATGTCTTGGGTTGCGAACTATTCCGCAGCCTCACCTGCTAGACTTCAGCTGGATAATCGCATGATCAGAGGTTCGTTCTTTTTTACACCAACCAACTGGTCGCAGTAGGAGCGGAGATGTGCTTTGGGATTCCCTGTCCCGTTGAACATTTCGAATTTCGGGATCCTGAATCCTTCTCGCAGATCCAATCTGGGTGCATGCATAGGTCATCGTATATTAGGCCTGTGACTTTTCTTGCACTTCCATTGGATTTCTCCAACAGTTCATCCATTTTCCTTTCCATGTTTTTTTGGCACTTCTTATACTCAGCTCTCCAGGCTTTCTCCATTTCCTTGTAGTGGTTCAGTTCCCTGTGACCGGGTGAGGATTCATTCGGGATGTTTGGAGCGTAAAAAGAGACTGTTTTGTAAGTGGGGTGATTTGGGGGAGCTGACGTGGTTTGCATTGTTGGTAGAGCACCAACATGTGGTTGATTTGTTAGTTTAATAAATACCGGTTGAGGAGCTTGGTATGAGAGGACCGAATAAGTGGTTCTCGAAATTTGGGTATACTTTCTTGGTGGTGGAGTGCGGTAAGAAGTACCGACGTGATGTGGATCAACTGGATTTCGTGAAGGTGGGATAGTCCCTGGTGGGTAAATCGGGAAGTGCTCAGGCATTGTAGAGCTGAGTGAAGGGAAGGGAGGAGGAGGCCTCCCTCCTTCAGCCGAGGTATTTTTGTTGGCGTCGGCTGTTTCAGCCTTAACAATCTTGTCTTGGAGGGCCGTGTTGGTACTTAGCAACGTTCCGATCATGTCCTCCTGAGGTGATGCCTCCTGGGATCCTGGGTATTTCCTTCACACAGAGTGAGCTCATTTCTTTCGTTATCTGGGGTACCCGTCATTTTATCTTTTCCTTTGTCATCGTTCGAGAGGGATGCTAACACGGCCTTTGATCTCGTGAAGTATGCCAGCTTGCGGTACTAAACTAATTGGCCTTGTTCTATAAGATAAGAATAACTCAACGGTAGATAAAGTTAGCTATCTGATATTTAATATGAAAGCGAAATTTCACATATTTGTATTTAAAGGCACACTTAGCATATAAAGTCATGTATTAAAGCTGGAATACTGATTGATGTTTTGTCCTAAAGGTTCGGATGTTATGAGCTTTTTTCGTTTGAGTGGATGTTGGTCCAATGGGCATTGTGGTTGACTTACTTTGGCAAACCTTCTTTCTTTTACAAAAGTTAAAATAACGGCGGGGGTGGGGGGGATTATAATTTATATTATATATGGGCCGAGTCTTACGTAGACTACCTACGTATTCCACCAGGGGAAATTCGGCCCTAACGTAGTTCGTTTTACAAAAGAAGGATATATACTTTTTCCAAAATATCATTTGGGCTAACCGTAACTAAAGACATCCCCAGACCAGGACCAATCAGGTCGGCACGATTCCTTACATATTTATGGGGGAGGGAGTAACTTTTTGTGCAAAAGCGGGGGGACACCTAATATCTACCTAAAAAACGTAGCTCTGCGAGTCGTTGTCCTTACGAACTCACTCACTCATGTTTGTCTTTCTTTCTTCTCAGCACTTTGGTTGGAGGATGACCAAGATCTCCCAACTCTGATCTTATGCTCGAGCTCTAGCTTAAAAGCATAGCATTTCTCGATATCATGTCCCATAGCTCCTGTATGGAGCAAGCAAACTTTGTTTTTGTTGGGCCCCACTGGTAAGGGCTTGTGGGTAGGTTCCACAGGTCTGATTTTCCCCAAGATAGCCAAGTTTGAGAAGATGTGAGTATACGTCTCCGCAAAAACTGTGAAGTCATACCGCCAGATCTGAGTTTCGGCGGTGACTCCTTCTCCTGGGACGATAGGGTCATGGACTAGTAGGGTATGTAGCCCCCATAAAGTCCTAATGATTCTATTGTCCATCAGACTAATGATTCTACTTCTCAATCCTAGGCACTCATTCAGATTGTGGCCCGCTTGATTGCGATGGAAAGGGCATCTTTTATAGGCATAAACTAACTCGAGGGCTGGTTGTCACACCCCATTTTAACCGGATAGATTTAAGGGTATGACGTATTGGTGATTCCTGTTTATTTTGTTTAAGGAGTCGCCACCTAATTAATTTAACGGTGAATTAGGACACCTAGAGGTTAACTAAGGCAAAGTTAAAAAAAACTAAACCTCAATTAATAGTCTGCTTAACCAGTGTGATTCTAGGTAAGGGCTCTATATTATCCTAAAGGGAAGGGGTTAGGCATCCTTTAGAATCCGTTAACTTACGGTTATCCGACCCAACTTAGGTTAATTAATTAAGATGTAACTATGATGCTTAAAATTTTAAAGAAATAGGTTGTAAATGTTATTAAGGTTTTGAAGGAAAACATAGTGACATTATTTAAATTAATTTGAAGAAATATCTGGTAGTCCGTTCAAAATAAACTTATAAATGTTATTAATAATTAGAAATGAGACTTGTAAAATATAATGATTTAAAGAGAAAAAAAAAAAAAAACTTAACACATTTAACTTGGAATAAAGTGATATTACATGGATATAGTAGTGTAAAATCTAGATTTGTTAGGGATAGAATGCCAAAGTTTAAAATACTGAAAATGATGCTTTAAAATTTAATTGGTTAGATATGCCTATTTAATATAAACCATTTTAGAAATGGAATGCAGAAAAGTGATAGATTTTCTTGCTCTTTCTTATTAACTTCATTTAACTATATTGAATTCAAAATATGCATAATCGAATTGATAAAAATGTTTCTGTGATATATTTGGATGTTAGTGACGTTTAAAAATTTTATAAACGTAATCTCTTTGGTTCAAAATATATAACTACGCTATTCGCAAATCAATTAAACAAAATAAGTATTAGATAATATAGATGATTTCGAAGCTAATGAAATTAATTGATCTTTCTTAGGTTAACTGCCCTCCCACTAAAGCTAAGTCCCATACTAATCTAATAAGGTTCGTTTGGCTAGGGAAACAAACAAATAAAGTGTTAGTTCCACAAATATAAATCAAATACATGAGAATGAAACAATTGAGTAAATGATATTAAAATGGGCTCAGCCCACTCCAGGACTGCCGAAAACTGTTCCCGTTATTGGGCCTTATCCCATAATTTCCGTTTCTTTTGTTTTGCTGCAGACTGGACTGATTTGAGGATGACTTTGAGAGTATTATGTTGGGCTTTTGGCCCAACACCGAATGCGGAGTACGAGTCCTCGGACTCGCATACGATGGTCATACATAAGAATAAAAGGAAAAGGATTAGAATATAATCAAAAGAATAAGGACAAACATATAGAGATAAAATTTCAGAAGGACAGGTTAAAGATTAATAGCTTGGCTAGTACATGATTCAAACACATCATTGGGACCTCATGACTTTCAAGTTCAATTATTTCGCACGAACAATAACAAAGTGAGCTACTATTCGACCAATCGTATCAACAATGTGGTTGTTTGCTAATGCGATTTCACTGGATAACGCATCAAAAGGATAGCAAACATAATTTACGAACAAGATAGACAAGAAGGAAATGCAGATCTGCAAGGCACATAGATCCCAATGAGCATGCAGTTGATCATTTAAAGTTTGTCTTCATGTAAGGACCTCATTCAATCAATTTTGAACCTATTTCTGGTGTGTCGTTGAAATCTGATCCTTACACTCATCATTAAGGGGGTGACAGTATATGAAGGTTTGAGTATAACAAAGATTGATTATGTCTCAAACATACTCATTGATAATATTAGACAAAGGGAAAATGTTGACTCTCATAAACTGTTACTTGTGAACATTAAATGTCAAATAGATGTCTCCTGATTTTCAAGTCCTATATACACATCTAAGTCCCAATTTGAAAACCTGGATATAGCCATGTTATGCAAAAATTACTAGATCCCATACAGATGTTAACAGACCCAACATAGAGTAAGACCTGGTGGCGATATAAACACGACATGCATTTCGACAATACAGGGGTTAGTAAACACAGAAGGGTACAAGTGATGCCATTAAACATGGTCTTATCTTAAATGTTTAGAATTTAAAACAACACAGCATTTAAGATGAAACAGAAATCCAAAACCAAAGTGTTCATGTAAAACATCTTAGACCTAAGACAAACTCATTTATCAGTGAAATGCAAGATTAGGCATTCTCAGATATCATACACAGATTAACTATTAGGAAACAGGTGGAAGGGACTGCATTTGAATGACAATGCCATACAGGGCCAGTTCTAACTCAGATTGTCATTTAGAGAGAAAACAGACATGTAAGGATAGATCGAACAATTACATAGATCCCTTGCGGATGACCCAGACTAGCCTTGATGCACTCATGAACCACATATGCATTGATGAGTCATATAAAGACATCAAAATAAATACCCAGACCAATATTGACAGTATTTACGCAGGCGACAGGTAGAATGGGGACTAACACGTATTTTATAGCCAGGTTCAGAATAAACGACACATAAATTTTATAACTAATTAATTCTAGCAATAGAACATACGAATCACGACTGACATAGAACCAAACCAATGTATAATCTATTCTCGGCGTAAGCAGACCAACCCAAAATAGACTCTTAAGGCATGTTTGGCTGAAAACCAACGGAACTAGCGACTAGATCATGATTTACTGAAATACATTAGACTATGACAACATCTAAAAAACACATTTTAATCGAATGGGGCTAAACTGAGTCAATATACAGGACTAGATAATCTAAAAAAAAAAAAAAAAACATATAAAGCAGGCTTGACTACTAAACCAAAACTAACTAAAACGGCGTGCCTGAATCACAGGATAACGAACTGAAACAGATACAAGCAACCAAAAATGCGAAAAAAAATAAATGAAATGAATGATTACCTGCTTTGTGTGCAGCGAAATGAGGCTTCGAATCTTCGATCTACACTCGAACACTACCAAATTCGAGCTCGCGATGTTCGGATTCGCAGAAACACCACAGTAATCGACAGAAAACAAGATTGATTTGATATTTTGACTTGATAACAAAACAAGATAAAAACTGTTAATCGAACTCGTATTTTAGGGGATTATAGGTGGCTAACGGACTTAACTTTTTAAGGGATTTTGGGCGACTCCTACTTAGTTCGAATTTTTCTCCGTTTCTTGAGGGTAATTTCCTGAACCTGAAAAATTCCCTTCCCCTCAACGATCATAGAAATCAATATTTATAGGGGAGATCTAGGGTTTCTTTGTGAAGGAAAGAGAGAGCGGCGTGGGGAACAAAATTGAGTGGGGATGACAGTGGTGTGGGTGTCGTGGTGTAGTGGAGGGTGTCAGAGGAGTGGTGGGAGTGGCGTCAGACGCGTGGTGTAGTGGAGTGATGGGTGTGACAGAGGTGTCGGAGGCGAGTGGGATGTCGGTGGTGAAGTGGGGATCACGTGGTGAAGTGGGGGTATGGGTGTAGTGATGGAGGATGGATGGTTGCTGGTGATGGAGGTGGGTGGCGACGGAGATGGGAGATGACGACGAGAGAGAGAGGCGGAGGAAGGTGGGGGGAGGTGAAGCGGCGGTGATGAGGTGGGAAAGAAATGAGGGGAAACCCTAAAAGGGTTCCCCTTATTTTCACTGAAATGGGTCAGACCCGGTTCATTTACGGACCGGGTCAATTTTTAGACCGGGTATTAAAAGAATGGGCTAACGAATTAAAACACGGACTGGTCTAAAAATTAAGGTAAAAAATATAGGCTGGTTAAAAAATATTTATGAATTGATTGGACTTTGATTTGGAATCCGATAAATCAAAATACGGACTGAGTGCAAGAAATAGTTTGGCTTCTAAATTTAAATAAAAGACTTGTTTAAATAACTTCTGTTAAAATATTGCTCAATATGGAATATGTCGTCATTAATGCTTAGATAAAAAATGGCGTTGTAATAGCAGTGCAATAATATTGCGAAAAATCCACAGTAAAATAAATACTATTATTTAATTATGCAAAGATAAATGCGATGCGTGTGCGTAAGCTGGTAAAATACTGAAATGATAAAAATTGTGAACTATAATAATAATAATAATAATAATAATAATAATAATAATAATAATAATAATAATAATAATAATTAGTAACTGTAATATAATAATGAAACACCAGCTTTGATAAAAGGCTAATAGTTAAAATATAATATATATTTTTTTTAATTTTCCATAAAAATGTTAGAAACATAAATAGGTATTTTGGAAGAGAGGCGGGACAAAATTGGGTGTCAACAACTTGTCCCTCTTTGCCCGGTAATGATGAAAAAGTTGTCGGGCAAAGACGTTGACTCAGTAGCCTATTTTGTCCCGGCTAAAGGAAATTCGAGAGGATTGTGACCGAACTCTGGTCTCTGAGTTGCCTACATATCTCGGGCTGTACGAGAATCAGGTCGGGTGTAGTTCTGGGAAGACTACGACACCTTATGACTAATAAACCCCAATTGGCGCGAGACTTGCAAAATATTGTCCCAGTGTTGAATTAAGATAACACTGGGTATTGTGATAGAAACTTGAGAATTCTGAAGATTGAATTGCAAAAGAATACTTGTGATTAGAGACGAGTGTTCGAGGTAGATCTTTGACCCGTGTCAGGAAGTCTGATTGTCTTTCCCGACGAATTGCCCCAGTTCGCTGCCGAAGAAAAAGTTCCACGATTTGATGTGTGATGCCAACTTTGATATTGTCAAAAGCCATCAGCTAAAAACAATTGTTAGCAATAAAGAAATATATGTAAATAAGCCAGGGTTGGAGAAGTTACACTTGCAACCCCTGTTTCAAAAGTTGAATCCACATTCGGAGGTGGATGCTTGAACTGAAATATAAGATACCCGCATTCGGAGGTGGGTGCCTGAACTTGAAATATAAGATACCCGCATTCGGAGGTGGGTGCCTGAACTTGAAATATAAGATACCCGCATTCGGAGGTGGGTGCCTGAACTTGAAATATAAGATACCGGCATTCGAAGGTGGGCGCCTGAACTGAAATATAAGATACCCGCATTCGGAGGTGGGTGCCTGAACTGAAATATAAGATACCCGCATTCGGAGGTGGGTGCCTGAACTTGAAATATAAGATACCCGCATTCGGAGGTGGGTGCCTGAACTGAACATTGAAATACCCGCATTCTAAGGTGGGTGCCTAAATTGAAAATTGACATACCCGCATTCTAAGGTGGGTGCCTAATTTGAACATTGAAATACCCGCATTCTAAGGTGGGTGCCTGAATTGAACATTGAAATACCCGCATTCTAAGGTGGGTGCCTGGATTGAAATTGACATACCCGCATTCTAAGGTGGGTGCCTAAATTAAATTTTGAAATACCCGCATTCTAAGGTGGGTGCCTAATTTGAACCTTGAAATACCCGCATTCTAAGGTGGGTGCCTAATTTGAACATTGAAATACCCGCATTCTAAGGTGGGTGCCTGGATTGAACATTGAAATACCCGCATTCTAAGGTGGGTGCCTAAATTAAATTTTGAAATACCCGCATTCTAAGGTGGGCGTTTAAAATTGAAAATTGACATACCCGTATTCTAAGGTGGGTGCCTAAATTAAATTTTGAAATACCCGCATTTTAAGGTGGGTGCCTATATCATGTCCACTTCCCATGGTGCAAAAAATGTAAATCCATATCCACTTTCAGGGTGCAGAAAAATAAATCCAAGTCCACTTTCACAGTTCAAAATATAAATCTACGTCCGCATTTCACGGTACAAAATATAAATCCACGTCGACTTTGACGTCCGTATTATATGGTACAACAGTAAATTTACATCTACTTTCACGTCTGCAATATACGGCGCAAAAATAAATTCACTTTTACTTTCGAAAACATAAATCTGTATCCACTTTCTACAATTATATGTATATTTTTTTTTTTGTAATATAATTCTATTTCCACTTCCATGCTCGCATCCACAATGTAAATGTAAATCCACGTCCACTTTAGAGATAATATCGTAAAAAGATATCCACATCTTACTCCATGTCCCATTGTGACGGAAGTTAAATATATAATTAACCCCCACAATTTGATATACGATGCAATATTTCGATCTTGTTATCTTATTAACATACTTCATTCTAAAAGAATTTGATAATGATTTGAACATGTATGAAGTGATGACGAAATTGAGGAATTCTAACCAATAACAGGTGATCAAGGTCAGTGTCCATGATTATATGTATTCGATCCATCGATGAATGTCACGAGCTAAAACAATTGTTAGTGATAAGAATCAATAGCTGGGTCTAAAAGAATTATACTTACAACCCTTGGTTGAGAAGATGAACTTGTGTCCACTGTTGCAATTGAAATTTCGTGATGAGTGGAACGACGCCCACCGTTCGGCATAAGCTACCTTTGCATCCACGCTGAAGAGTATTTGCATTTTGAAGAAAGTTAACTTTTTGATCACGCCCATAATTTAATACATGCACCGTGTTCATGTTAATTGGACCTGTCTCAACAAAGAAAAATTGTGAGTTTAAAAGAAAATTGGTTGACTTGTGCATGTCGGGGAACTTGGCCCTTGAATTGACTTTTGTCTCGGTCGCGTCCACGTTCTTCGATGTCTCACCACATATCTTGCTTTGCCGGGGAGTTTCAGTTATAAAAAAAATTTATTTTGAAAATAAAAGTAATGAGATTTGGATGACTTTGAAAGGAAATACTTAGTGGCTCTAATATGTAACATGATTAAGAAGACTCGATTTTTGAATTTACTCACATTTTAGAAATATGGATGGACTTTTGTTTAAGACCACTTTTATGCTACTTCTAAAAATTTGTCCCAGTTTCAGTCTTAGAGATGCTTGATTCTGGACAATTGAAAAATAAGAACTTATAATGAAAGTTTTCGAAAGTGATTTGACCGACTTCGAAATTTGTCCCAGTTTCAAGTCCTGGAAACGCTTGGTTCTAAACGATCGAAAAGTGAGAAAGTTGTAATGAAAAAATTTTGAAAGTGATTTGACCGATTTCAAAAATTTGTCCCAGTTTCAAGATACTAAAACACATGAATTTAAACGGTGGGAAGACCAAGTCTTGTATAAAAATCCTTATGTATTTTATAGGAACCAAAATGTTTGGACAAACTGAAGATAAAAATTTTAAGATAGAAGGGCCGAACCCGCCTCGGGTTGCCTACGTATCCCAAAGGAATCAGGCCAGACGTAGTTCGTGATAAAAATAAAGACTTTTGAGTTTTTTTTTGTTTTTTTGTTTTTTTTTTAATAAAGGGGGCCGAACCCTATGTGGGTTGCCTACGTATCCAAAAGGCAATCAGGCCACACGTAGTTCCACCCATACAACAAAACACTGTAATATTTTGGAAAAGTGGCCGAACCCGATGTGGGCTGTCTACGTATCCAACAGGAAATCAGGCCAAACGTAATTCCAACCACAAAACAAAGACGCTGAAATAATTTGAAAAGAGTGGCCGAACCCGATATGGGCTGCCTACGTATCCAACAGGAAGTCAGGCCAAACGTAGTTCGTTCATACAACAAAAACACTGAAATATTTTGAAAAAGTGGCCGAACCCGATGTGGGCTGCCTACGTATCCCACGGGAAGTCAGGCCAAACGTAGTTTCAACCACAAACAAAGATACTGAAATGATTTGAAAAGAGTGGCCGAACCCGATGTGGGCTGCCTACGTATCCAACAGGAAGTCAGGCCAAACGTAGTTCGTTCAAACAAAATGACAGAATCTTAATTTAAAAAGGCCGTAACAAAACATAGAGGCAACATGACAAAAGGAACTAAATGTTCTAGTTGATGCCTCCGGCCTACTACAAAAGGAAATTTAAACTGAAAATACTGAAACTCCCGACGAACCGGGGCTAAGATAGAAGTTCAATTTTGCAACTCAGGTCCTGGCTCAGCAGCCTATAAAGTCAATATTTCAGCAAAGTCTTTGATTATCATAGCATGATCATCTTCATCTTCCACGAACAGGTTTTTGACTCCTTCCACGATATCATCATAGGCAACTTCAACAATCCGATCTGAAGGTTTTGAGAAAGTTTGATCAATGGTAGGAATAGGTTTTGGCAATGCAATCTCCTTCATTTTATTTTTTCGTGCTTTCTTCACTTCTTCCTCAGTTGGCTCATATCCCAAACCGAATGTAAACTGTTGCGTAGGGAGAACGACTGGCTCAACCCGCCCATTTAGTGTTTTCCCTAGCCCAAATCCAGGTTGGTACCCATTTCTCACCATTTCTTTTGCAACCACAATTGCGGCGCATGATCTTTTGAACTCTTGAGTTTGACATACTTCACTCTCCTTAGTGACATTCACAACCTCCCAAGCGTGGTAAGCTGCTCCGTCGAAACCTCCTTCTGCCTCGATGAATGGAGTGGATTGCTCTATATAGAAAGACGTGTCTCCTTCTCCATGTATACATATTTGTTGTTGATCCCACTCGAATTTGACAGTTTGGTGCAAAGTAGATGGTACAGCCCCAGCCAGATGAATCCACGGCCTACCTAACAGCATATTGTATGACGTGGAAATGTCAAGTACTTGAAAGTCCATAATGAATTCAACAGGGCCAATCAACACTTTCAACTATATTTCCCCAATAGGACGCCTTGGAGCCCCATCAAATGCTCGAATATTCATATCACTGGTCTTGAGCTCGCTAACATTATATCCGATCTTCTTCAGACTTGTTAATGGACAGATGTTGAGTCCAGAACCCCCATCAACTAATACCTTAGCCACAAACATGTTACGACACTTGACAGTTATATGGAGTGCTTTGTTATGCATGCATCCTTCCGGCGGCAATTCTTCATTATCGAAGCTGATTCGATGACTGTCAAGCACGAGCTCAATCCTCCCAGCTAACGCCTCACTAGTTGTTTCGCTTGGAACATATGCTTCATTCAAAATCCTCAACAGTGCATTTCTGTGCATATCTGAACTCAAAAGCAAAGAGAGAATAGGAATTTGAGCATTGGTCTTTTTCAACTGATCCACAACTGAGTACTCACTAGCTTTAATTTTCCTCAGAAATTCTTCTGCTTCGAATTCAGTCACGACCCTTTTGGGAGGTACGTTGGTTTCCTTAAGTTGCCCCAATCTAACTAGTTCTTCTGGAGAATAGCACCTCCCAGACCTTGTCATTCCTGACGTCTTAACCTTGTCAGTGATCGTGTCCTTTCCTCGACACTCCATCACAGGTTGTTGATAATTCCATGGTACGACTTTTGTATCGAGCACTGGCAACTGATTTGGTGCTCGAACTACTTCCACAGGTATTGATAAAGCTCCTAATATCTCGACAGGCACACAACCCCTTATCACTACAGCCGGAGAAGCAACGGCTACAAAATCATGATCCTCCACACGATCCACAGGCACTATAAATTCGGCTGGGTCGTCAACATTTTCATCTATTCCAATCATATTTATCGTGGCCCCATCATGGGTCGGGAGTGGATTGTTAACCACATTTGGTGTTGGTGGTTTGACCGTGATCTGTTTTGCTTCAATAAGATCCTCAACCTTATGCTTCAATGCGTAACAACGATCAGTGGAATGGCCTTTTACCCCTGAATGATATGCACATGTTTTAGTGAGATCAAAGCTTCTGGGTAATGGATCTGGAATTCTACCTTCCACAGGATATACTAAGCCTGAAGCTTGCAGCCTTTCAAAAACAACGCTCAGTGGCTCTCCTAATGGTGTGAAATTGCGAAACGGTTTATTTGGGCGAGGTGCGGATGCATTGTTTGGATGATGAGGTTGTGATGGTGGAGCTGGATATGTTGGTGGTCGTGGAGCTCAATATGCTGGTTGTGTGTTGTAAACGGGGTAGGATATTTGTGGTGATTGAGGTTGGTAAGATGACAAAGTTTGGTCGTATGGATATGGAGAATATTGGAAATATTGTGAGTGATGAGCGTTAGGCTGGTATCGCGGGGATCGTTGATGGTGGTACGAGGTGTTTCCCAAAGCCATTACTGAGGCTGCTTCCTTTTTTTTTTTTCTTTCCGCTTCCGAGAGTACCTGTTTGTATAGCCCTACTAGTAGACTGCAAAGCCGCAAGACTCGTTATTCTCCCTGTTTTAATGCCATCTTCGATCATGTCCCCAGCTTTGATCACTTCTGCAAAAGTTTTTCCACCCATTGTCACCAAACGTTCATAGTATTCCGGTTCTAGTGCTTGAATGAAGAAAGTAACCATTTCTGTCTCCTCCATGGGTGGGTGTACCCTAGATGCTTCTTCTCTCCACCGTATAGCATATTCTCGAAATGATTCGATCGCCTTTTTCTGCAACTTTGTAATTGAGATTCTGTCAGGAGCGATCTCAACATGAAACTTGTAGTGATCCACAAAAGCATTTGCCAAGTCATCCCAAGTACGCCATTTGGTTGTATCTTGCTTAGAATACCACTCCAAGGCTTTTCCACTCAAACTCTGATTGAATAGTTTGACTCTTATCCCTTCATTCTTCCCCACACCAATCAACTTTTCACAATAGACCTTCAAATGGAAGAAAGGGTTCCCCGACCCATCAAACTTCTCAAATTTTGGAATCTTGTAACCTGGTGGCAATTCTACCTCAGGAAATGCACATAATTCTTCATATCTTACGCTTTGGTTACTACCAAGTCCACGCAAACTTCTCATGGCATCCTCCAAACTTTTGAGCTTCCTATTTATAATTTCATCATTAATTGACCGTGCCTCATTTTCAACTTCGACATAATGATCAACATCTGTGCGACATTGTCCCTGGATTTGTGTCATGGGTGGAGCTGTGGTATAAGTATATACTGGCGGAACTTGATGTGCATTGGTAACATCATGTGCCGGCGGTATGAACTGGTTTTTGAAGAGGTGGCTGTAAATAAAAGGGGAGCATTTTGAGTGAGGGGTTCGGAACGAACCGGCTGAGAGGTGGTAAAATAATTTGCTTGGTTAAATTCGTCCAAATTTGGGAATGGAGGTGGCATAGGCAAAGTCTGACGAACCCCATGAGATGGAGTCATATGTGGTGGCGTTTGAGAAAATGACCGGTTGTGAAGTACCATGTGACTTAATTCAGCAACTCGTCGCTCCAAACGAGCAATGATCTCCAAATGTGTTTCTGGTTGATTAGAAGATGTGGGATCACTCGTGATCGGCAAACTAAGAGATGGCTCAGATGAAGTGGTTGCATTGATCAAACTTTGCTCCATTTTAGAACGAGTCTTTTTAGTTAACCAGATGATTAGTGATGAGTCAGAGTCTGATTTTTTGGCTCTAGACCGTGTGAAATATGGATGCTCCGCCAGTTCCCTTTTAGCACAAGTCAACCTTTTATTTTGGAAAATAAATTTTAAAAAAAGAAAAATGATAAAACAAAAAAAGAAAGAAAAAAAAATGAGTCAGTATACGGTAAGGACATATTATTGCATATAAACACATTATTGCACATAATACATCGCGTTTTATAATGCAAGGGACCTCTTTATGCCAGAGGTAGGCCTAACGAATATTTGAAGGACAAACATGTCTTTTATGTATTAATCCACAACTCCTCCTAAAAGTAATTTGCAAGAACAAGAATTATTACATGCCAATAATACATCTCAAAATCAACCTAAGATATCTAATACTTCAACTTCACTAATTTCCTTTGGTTGTCTTCAACCTCGGGCATTAATTAATGCTCCACGGCAACCTACAACAAAATGTCAGTTTCCTTGAAATATTTATCTATAGAGTATTAGGTCCACATATTCCACATATTTGTCCTTCAAATAATGCACATAAATAGTGAAAAGCGTCACTTAGAGTCATAGACTCATTTGGACATTTGGTAAGGTTGACTAATGAACTTAATACACCAAGGGTATTAAGCCTCCTAGGTTTAAAATGATGCATGTCCTTACAAGGTTTTGTTTTTCGCTCTACCTAGGTAGACTAAGAATGGTTTTCCTATGACACAAGGCTCCCCCAAGCGGACAACTTGGAAGTGGAAAGTCCGTGGCCGTCGACTGCACCGCCGATCGACTAAATCCACAAGATCAATCCAACTAAAGGGGTAATTTAGTAGTGCACGGGCGCAAACTGCGAAGCCGCTTTAAGTGTGTGAATATGTGTGAGTTTTCCAGTAGTAGAAGAAATATGAGCGGAATGCCAATTTAAGGAAAGCAATAACATACATATTACATAGAAAATGCATATAAAGAATAAAACAATAATAAAACATTTAAAAACATATAAAGCAAAAAATACAAGAAAAATAAAGCAAAACAAACAAAACATCCAACAAATTATTTATTAACCTAAGTTGTTATGGTTAGAGCCTAAAGGTCCCCAGCGGAGTCGCCAAGCTGTCACACCCCATTTTAACCGGATAGATTTAAGGGTATGACGTATTGGTGATTCCTGTTTATTTTGTTTAAGGAGTCGCCACCTAATTAATTTAACGGTGAATTAGGACACCTAGAGGTTAACTAAGGCAAAGTTAAAAAAAAACTAAACCTCAATTAATAGTCTGCTTAACCAGTGTGATTCTAGGTAAGGGCTCTATATTATCCTAAAGGGAAGGGGTTAGGCATCCTTTAGAATCCGTTAACTTACGGTTATCCGACCCAACTTAGGTTAATTAATTAAGATGTAACTATGATGCTTAAAATTTTAAAGAAATAGGTTGTAAATGTTATTAAGGTTTTGAAGGAAAACATAGTGACATTATTTAAATTAATTTGAAGAAATATCTGGTAGTCCGTTCAAAATAAACTTATAAATGTTATTAATAATTAGAAATGAGACTTGTAAAATATAATGATTTAAAGAGAAAAAAAAAAAAAAAAAAACTTAACACATTTAACTTGGAATAAAGTGATATTACATGGATATAGTACTGTAAAATCTAGATTTGTTAGGGATAGAATGCCAAAGTTTAAAATACTGAAAATGATGCTTTAAAATTTAATTGGTTAGATATGCCTATTTAATATAAACCATTTTAGAAATGGAATGCAGAAAAGTGATAGATTTTCTTGCTCTTTCTTATTAACTTCATTTAACTATATTGAATTCAAAATATGCATAATCGAATTGATAAAAATGTTTCTGTGATATATTTGGATGTTAGTGACGTTTAAAATTTTTATAAACGTAATCTCTTTGGTTCAAAATATATAACTACGCTATTCGCAAATCAATTAAACAAAATAAGTATTAGATATTATAGATGATTTCGAAGCTAATGAAATTAATTGATCTTTCTTAGGTTAACTGCCCTCCCACTAAAGCTAAGTCCCATACTAATCTAATAAGGTTCGTTTGGCTAGGGAAACAAACAAATAAAGTGTTAGTTCCACAAATATAAATCAAATACATGAGAATGAAACAATTGAGTAAATGATATTAAAATGGGCTCAGCCCACTCCAGGACTGCCGAACACTGTTCCCGTTATTGGGCCTTAGCCCATAATTTCCGTTTCTTTTGTTTTGCTGCAGACTGGACTGATTTGAGGATGACTTTGAGAGTATTATGTTGGGCTTTTGGCCCAACACCGAATGCGGAGTACGAGTCCTCGGACTCGCATACGATGGTTATACATAAGAATAAAAGGAAAAGGATTAGAATATAATCAAAAGAATAAGGACAAACATATAGAGATAAAATTTCAGAAGGACAGGTTAAAGATTAATAGCTTGGCTAGTACATGATTCAAACACATCATTGGGACCTCATGACTTTCAAGTTCAATTATTTCGCACGAACAATAACAAAGTGAGCTACTATTCGACCAATCGTATCAACAATGTGGTTGTTTGCTAATGCGATTTCACTGGATAACGCATCAAAAGGATAGCAAACATAATTTACGAACAAGATAGACAAGAAGGAAATGCAGATCTGCAAGGCACATAGATCCCAATGAGCATGCAGTTGATCATTTAAAGTTTGTCTTCATGTAAGGACCTCATTCAATCAATTTTGAACCTATTTCTGGTGTGTCGTTGAAATCTGATCCTTACACTCATCATTAAGGGGGTGACAGTATATGAAGGTTTGAGTATAACAAAGATTGATTATGTCTCAAACATACTCATTGATAATATTAGACAAAGGGAAAATGTTGACTCTCATAAACTGTTACTTGTGAACATTAAATGTCAAATAGATGTCTCCTGATTTTCAAGTCCTATATACACATCTAAGTCCCAATTTGAAACCCTGGATATAGCCATGTTATGCAAAAATTACTAGATCCCATACAGATGTTAACAGACCCAACATAGAGTAAGACCTGGTGGCGATATAAACACGACATGCATTTCGACAATACAGGGGTTAGTAAACACAGAAGGGTACAAGTGATGCCATTAAACATGGTCTTATCTTAAATGTTTAGAATTTAAAACAACACAGCATTTAAGATGAAACAGAAATCCAAAACCAAAGTGTTCATGTAAAACATCTTAGACCTAAGACAAACTCATTTATCAGCGAAATGCAAGATTAGGCATTCTCAGATATCATACACAGATTAACTATTAGGAAACAGGTGGAAGGGACTGCATTTGAATGACAATGCCATACAGGGCCAGTTCTAACTCAGATTGTCATTTAGAGAGAAAACAGACATGTAAGGATAGATCGAACAATTACATAGATCCCTTGCGGATGACCCAGACTAGCCTTGATGCACTCATGAACCACATATGCATTGATGAGTCATATAAAGACATCAAAATAAATACCCAGACCAATATTGACAGTATTTACGCAGGCGACAGGTAGAATGGGGACTAACACGTATTTTATAGCCAGGTTCAGAATAAACGACACATAAATTTTATAATTAATTAATTCTAGCAATAGAACATACGAATCACGACTGACATAGAACCAAACCAATGTATAATCTATTCTCGGCGTAAGCAGACCAACCCAAAATAGACTCTTAAGGCATGTTTGGCTGAAAACCAACGGAACTAGCGACTAGATCATGCTTTACTGAAATACATTAGACTATGACAACATCTAAAAAACACATTTTAATCGAATGGGGCTAAACTGAGTCAATATACAGGACTAGATAATCTAAAAAAAAAAAAAAAAAAAAGCATATAAAGCAGGCTTGACTACTAAACCAAAACTAACTAAAACGGCGTGCCTGAATCACAGGATAACGAACTGAAACAGATACAAGAAACCAAAAATGCGAAAAAAACTAAATGAAATGAATGATTACCTGCTTTGTGTGCAGCGAAATGAGGCTTCGAATCTTCGATCTACACTCGAACACTACCAAATTCGAGCTCGCGATGTTCGGATTCGCAGAAACACCACAGTAATCGACAGAAAACAAGATTGATTTGATATTTTGACTTGATAACAAAACAAGATAAAAACTGTTAATCGAACTCGTATTTTAGGGGATTATAGGCGGCTAACGGACTTAACTGTTTAAGGGATTTTGGGCGACTCCTACTTAGTTCGAATTTTTCTCCGTTTCTTGAGGGTAATTTCCTGAACCTGAAAAATTCCCTTCCCCTCAACGATCATAGAAATCAATATTTATAGGGGAGATCTAGGGTTTCTTTGTGAAGGAAAGAGAGAGCGGCGTGGGGAACAAAATTGAGTGGGGATGACAGTGGTGTGGGTGTCGTGGTGTAGTGGAGGGTGTCAGAGGAGTGGTGGGAGTGGCGTCAGACGCGTGGTGTAGTGGAGTGATGGGTGTGACAGAGGTGTCGGAGGCGAGTGGGATGTCGGTGGTGAAGTGGGGATCACGTGGTGAAGTGGGGGTATGGGTGTAGTGATGGAGGATGGATGGTTGCTGGTGATGGAGGTGGGTGGCGACGGAGATGGGAGATGACGACGAGAGAGGGAGGCGAAGGAAGGTGGGGGGAGGTGAAGCGGCGGTGATGAGGTGGGAAAGAAATGAGGGGAAACCCTAAAAGGGTTCCCCTTATTTTCACTGAAATGGGTCAGACCCGGTTCATTTACGGACCGGGTCAATTTTTAGACCGGGTATTAAAAGAATGGGCTAACGAATTAAAACACGGACTGGTCTAAGAATTAAGGTAAAAAATATAGGCTGGTTAAAAAATATTTATGAATTGATTGGACTTTGATTTGGAATCCGATAAATCAAAATACGGACTGAGTGCAAGAAATAGTTTGGCTTCTAAATTTAAATAAAAGACTTGTTTAAATAACTTCTGTTAAAATATTGCTCAATATGGAATATGTCGTCATTAATGCTTAGATAAAAAATGGCGTTGTAATAGCAGTGCAATAATATTGCGAAAAATCCACAGTAAAATAAATACTATTATTTAATTATGCAAAGATAAATGCGATGCGTGTGCGTAAGCTGGTAAAATACTGAAATGATAAAAATTGTGAACTATAATAATAATAATAATAATAATAATAATAATAATAATAATAATTATTAGTAACTGTAATATAATAATGAAACACCAGCTTTGATAAAAGGCTAATAGTTAAAATATAATATATATTTTTTTTAATTTTCCATAAAAATGTTAGAAACATAAATAGGTATTTTGGAAGAGAGGCGGGACAAAATTGGGTGTCAACACTGGTAGTCTGGCTCGAGTGGTGCAAGGTATCCCAATAGCTCGTATCTTCTCGAACACGTCCTTACAATTGACAAGTCGAGGAGCCACTCGCAAAGGGGAAAGATTAGGCTTTAAAGGCTGGGGCCCACCAGATGGGTGCTTGAGGGTCCACTCTTTCAAAGCTTTCCAATGCCATGGTGGATGCAGCTAGCACTGGCTCAGGTGAGGCTGCGTAGAAAACAGATCCTTCGTCTGTGAGATCGTAGTAGTCAGACTCATCGTCCGCATCACGCCCTTCTAGCTGGAACTCAGGGAATATTCCAAAAGGCTCCAGGTCTCCCTCAACTTCTATGCCCACAGGTTCAGACTTTTCTTGTTCCATATCCTGGGGCTCAACTTCCTCTGGTTGCTCTTCTTCAGCTTTTTGTGGTTTGGAGGCTTCCTCTTGAGGCTCTGAATCTTCTTGTGGATCTGACTCTATCATCCATGGGTAAGATTCAGCTCCCTGGTTCTCATTTCCTTCTTCTGGGGTTCCCTCTCGAGGTGTCTCTGTGCTCATTTCTAGTGGTATGTAATTCATTACCAACTCCCTCACTTCCTCGGAGACATTTTCCTCATAGTACTATTTTTGTGGTATCCCTTCCGGTGGGTTACCAACCACATTCAGTAACCTATCAACTTCTTCAATCTTCTTTCTTATCCCTTGAAGATGCTCTTCCATTCACTGAACCTTGAGTCTCAGCATCTTAGCAGTTTCTCGTAGGGTGAGCATGTTCTGATCTCCTTGGTTGGCCATTTGTAAGTCAACCTTTTTTAGTGGAGATGAACTAGGGTAAGTCTTGAGTCAATTGGTTTTATTTTAAGTATGTAATTTAAAACATTGGATCGATCGTATTCAGGCTTTACTACATGATGGCACATATAGCAAGTAGTCATGTGAAGCACAAGCAAGCAGTTATGTAATTTGTAAACAATTATATTACTCGTGTTCCTAAGGCTTTTCGAGCCAAGGCTGTCCTAATCGTTTGAAACATGAAAGTGCCATTTGTAAAGATGAACCATTGCCCAAAAAATCATCATTCATTAATAACAATATCTTCTCCGAAGGGATTACAAAAGATAATGAATTCGACATGGGGCTATAATAATAAAAGCATTAAAATCAGCAAAGTCCTCCTCCAGTGGTTGATGCCAAAGCTTGACCTGTTTTGGCCTTTTCGGGCCTTCGAAGGGCGGTCTGAATGTGAAGATGCGTCTAATACAACTCTATTCTGACTATCACAGGATCCGACTCTTCCAGAATCTTAGCTAAACACTCATCCGTACTTTCTAAACACTTTTTCAGGCGATCCTCTTCTCGGACATCATGATGAAGTATAGGCCCTGGGATAGCTGTGCGGGCCAAATGACCTTGCAGCCATTCATAGTGGCTCGGGTCACATCCTGCTTCGAACTTGTCTGGGGCTAAGGTGTCTGGTCCCCACCTCACACGACCATTCCATTCTCTGAGAATTATCCCAACATTCTTGATTTTCTGTTCTGTATGTTCAATGATGAACTGCTCATGGTTCCCTACTTGGGGTATTACTTGCCTTCTCCCAAACTGCCTCAAAACCCAGGATGGATAGTAGGGGCGAATTCCTCGGACCCCGACTAATGGCACAAATGGGAAATTTTTGCCCCGAACTACTATGGATTTAGATATGAAGTCGGCGATCATCCATTGAATCCGATCTTCAGTCAAATCAGCGAAAAAATTAGTCTAACCATTTTTGGACACAAACCCAAGATCTGGCCAGTAATCTATGAGGCGATCTATTATGTTCTGTCGACTCAAACCCTGAACCTCTTTGGCCATGTTGAGGTGTTTGATAATCCACCATTGCAGCAGCATATTACATTCTTGGAAGTATCGAAAATGATTCTGGCATTTGTCTAAGGCCCGGAAGATGTCCGCCAAGATGATAGGGGATAGATCGAAATATATGGTTTCTTGATCTTTGGCTATGCCATAGAAGATATCCTGAGCTAACTAGATCACTCGGGTTTCTATAGCCAGCGATTCATCTTTCGCGAACACCATAGTACCCAGTAAGGCCTAAGGGTCTGACGGCTTCCCACTCTTCTCGACTTTTGAACTCCCTTTGATACAAAGTATACCCAGTAACAACCCCGAATCTTCGATACAGGTCTCTGAAGGCTACAATGGGCCCGTGTGCCTAAGGTTCTTCGGTCAAAGCAAGGCACTTCAAAATCTGGCCAATGGATGGATTCTGAGGAAATAGTAAATTATGGTCCCGCTTATGTTGTCTTCTTAGACAGGTTCCATTGCTGTCTATGGCATCCCTAATCTCCTCTAGGGTCGGAGCCATCTCGACATTACTAAAACGGAACAACATTTCCTTGTCATCCTAATACCCGGCTAACACTTCTATTAGCTCCGGGCGACCTTTCATGGTCATAATAGAGGGTAAGTGACCCAAGGTGCAACTAATGGTCCGACGATAAGTATCTCCTAACCATTCCCACAAAGCTCTGAGCAGGTCCGGGGCCTCAAGGACTATGTCAAACCAAATCTTTCATTCCATCTACAAAACAAAACACAGTTAGGATTCCTCTCTTCCCGTAGGACAATTGGTTCAACACATAGGCACACACATATTCCCATGTAGCACATAAATGAAATGCGATTTCTTCGGGTCATAGACCGTCCGAACACAAGGTAGTCTTCTTAATGAGCCTTAGGTAGGTCTGATATACCCAAGGCTCGTCTAAGTACGAATGATCTAGTTTGGTTGGGATTTGACTTAGTTCTATCCCAATTACCACTAGATTGGGCTTTGCAAGTGATCAGAAACACGAACGGACAACTGGGGCTGAACCGTTAGGGCTGTTGGACGACCGCGAACCAACTCCGCCTCATATCGGTTCCAAAGAAATATTTTTATTTTATAGTGAATGAACGACCGTGTGCTCCGCGAAGTCGCCTTTGGAACATAAATTTAAAATAAATGCCAGGAGTGGCGGAGTTATGGTATGCATGCAATGACAGTTATAATTGCTAGAAAATAAACACATAAACAGTTAAAGCAAATAAATTCATATTATACTGGTATCCTTATGGTTAGAACCTTTAGTTTCCTAGCAGAGTCGCCATTTGTTACAGTTCGCATTTCGCGGGTGGAGTTAGCGCTCGGAAAGCTACTTCGAACTTGTTGGTGCTCTTTCGGACTTTGTTTTGAAAAAGAGTCGCCACCTAATTTTTAGGAAATTAGAAAAACCAGTTTTGAAGGGTTTATTCAAATACAGTGAAAAAACCTTGGTAATCCAAAGTTCTAGGTAAGGGTTCTGGTGATCCCTTAGGGAAGGTGCTAGGCACCCTAGTATTAAGGATCCGTACTATACGGTTGACCTTCGAATTCCAGTGTGTGATTATTTGCTTCAACTTTATTATGTTTACTTCCGCATTTAAAAGACTGTTATTGTTGCATATCATTTGGTTTTTGGAAAGAGAATTGAATATATTCCCCTGACATATGGGTACTTTAGGTTCGGATTTATAATATCCGGATAAGAATAATTTCCTTTTATTTACAAGAATAGTATATGTTGTTTACAAAAGGTACAAAATGTTTTGGTTTTATAATATACATAAGTAAGTATATATCATTTTTCTATTCATGCTTAATCCCACACTTAACTTCGGGTCAACCCGTATAATGCGTTAGAACGTCTTATCCCAAAACTTCGTATTTACGAACGTTTTTACTTATTTTGAACAGGCTTAACTTATGAAAATGGTTTGTTTTAGTATTATGAATTTGTGGATAAAAGTTTATATAGAAAATTGATTTTCTAAGTTTGCGCTTTAAGCCTAAATTATGACACGTTTATTGAAAGGGTTGCATTTTCCGTTTGGGCATGGCCCAAATTCTTATTTGCATTTTTTTTTTGTTTCCTTTTCTAAAAATCAAATGAGGTTCAGCCCCAAAAATCTTTGTTTTATGTTGGGCTTGGCCCCAAAATCATTTGTTGGTTCCTGGTGGGCTTCAGCCCAAAAACCCTCTATTTTTACTACTGGGCTCAGCCCAAATCATTTGACTTGAATTCGGTTTTAGTCAAGAAAATTGTACAAATGTATTCCTTGATTTAAAACAGGATCTGGTTTAATGAGAAATGTCATAACATTTGTGGTCTTAAAAATTCCTTTGTCCTTGTATTTTAACTTGTATTAGTTATCCATTTAACTTGAGAAATTGTTATGCTAAATCCGGTTTTTTGAAAATCGTTTGGGGACTTAAGGTCAACTAAACGGCATAAGCACCAGGGTCTTATTACGACCAGTTCAAACCATAAAGATTCCAATAAAATATATGAGTATTTTCAAGCATTACAAATACAAATACAACATTTTTTAAAAAATGAGAAAAGTTAATAATAAAGCGAAGGCAGATTAGGGGCGTACCAAACCCCCTAGTTGGCCATTTTCACCCATGGGTGCGCCTTCTGCGTATATTTATAATATTAGCTTCCTTTCTTCGTCTTGGACCCTTTATGTGAAAGAATTGCCTATTGGGCCAAGGCCCAACATGTTGACATTGGACTCGGCCTAAGTGGCCATGCGGTGAAGGAGAGGAAAGAGAAAAGGAAACCAATTAGAAAAAATACTACTGATCTTTCCAAAACTATACGCATACACAATATGTAAAATGATGGACATATACGCACATAACTATGGAGGCTTATAGGGCCTAGAAGCCTAAGTTCTATTTTTAAAGAAAAGGGCCCTAGTTGACACCTGTTTCCCTCTCTGTGTTTAGCTAAGTGTAAACATGGCTAGCTATTAGACTTAGAATGGGCCGGGCCCAATAAACTACTTAATCGAGATTTTGTCTAAGTATTGAAGCTTAAATGGGCTGTACTCTTTGTTTTCAGAATTCAATCAAACTACTTATGTATAAACCCTCTACTTATTTTAAACAAGGTTATTTGGACCAGACAGTCCCAAGAATTCAAACAACATTAGTATTTCGTATCATAAAGGGACTTAGACCACAAAGCTTTTACCAAATCCCTTTTTTAAGAGTCAGTAGCCTGAAATGAGCAATCTCTTCCTTCATTTTTAACTTGTCTTGAAAGATTCATTTTAGGTCCCTTTATCCTTTTGGTTTACTGATAGCAGTTGGAGAGTTAGGAGTGTGGATAATGTGAACATACACCCCATAGGCATGTAGGACATACCATGGCACCGCTTATTTGGAAGGAAGTGCTATGATCCAAGTTATACTTGGTTCAGGCTTAAGCCTCTCTTTAAGGTACCTTTAAAACGTTCCCCCATGTCAAGTGGTTTACAATTCACTTATACACACTTAAACTTCCCCAAATGTCATCTCTAAGCCAAGTCCGTATAATCATTCTAACTTTATTTATAAAGGTACTGCTGATTAATCATGATCACAGATAACCATAAGCAAACACATTATTATCAGGATTCCACCTTTGCTAAGCATACTCACATCAATAATACTCTTAAACCAACAAATCATCACTCAAATTAAACAAAGAAGACTGCAATAAAGTAATCACAAGATAACCTCAACTAATCACAAGATAACCTCAACTAAGCATAATTCATATCAGTACTACTCCCAAACTAAGCAGAGAAAAACAAGGTAACCTCAACTAGCATAACTCAAATTAGCAATGCTCCCAAACTAAACAGATCACTAATACTCAAACTAAACAAAGAAGATTATAAGAAAAATAAACAAGATAAATGGTTCCTTTTTGATGTGCAGCCGCAAACAAGATTGAATTTGGAGCCTTAGTGCTTCCAATCCAAGAACTTAGCCACACAAACTGAAAAGAAATAAATTTTAGGACTAAGAAAGGACTTCACTTTTGAAGCTAAGTCTAAAATTTTAATAATAGCTTAAATTTTGAGTTAAATACTCAAGATTCAAGCTTTGTGGATTTTGATTTTGATTTTTTTTAAAGTGTGAGGGTTGGGGTTCTATTTATAGAACCCCAGAACTATTGAAAACCCCTAAAACAATGATATCGGACTTGTAGTTTTTTCAGATGCAAAACGCTTAATTCATGAAATCTACGGCTAGCATTTAAAGAAAACACACACATGCAGTCGGATTTGACCTATTCTAGGTCGATCCGACCCAAACCCTTGTGAACCAATGAGAATCAATCTTTAAAATTCAATATTGGAAAACAATCAACAAAAATATGCAATGTTTGACTTTATATTAACACAAAATGCGAAAAGAGAGTGTGTGTTACCATTTCCGATGCTTCAAGGATTGTGGTTGGTGAAATGGAGCAGAGAAAACGGAGATAGAAATTAATGCTACCCAAAACGGGTGTACAAAAGCTGAGAGAGGACTATACTCTCTGCGCGTTGCCATTTTTGGCATGAGAGAGATAAAGAGGCGCTAGGGTTTGCACGAAAAAGGAAGGGAGAGAGGAGAGAGAGTATAAAGGGTGTGTTTGGTGTGGAGTAAAAATTAAAAGAGAAGAAGGGGTTTTTCCCCCTTAAGCTGAGGCATGTTTTTTGGGCTGGGACGGTCCACTTTATTGGACTGGGCTCGACCCAAAATTTTAAAGAAGAAGAAGGGGGACTCATATACGTATATAATGCACACACACACACACATATATATATATATATATATATATATATATATATATATATATATATATATGTTTATTCAGTGTATACACACATATAAAGGGTAAAATGGGTAAATTAAATAAATGGGTAAAGTTAAAAATATCGATTATTGACGATAATATTATAATTAGGACACAATTAACCTATTAATTAATTTAAAATACGGCCAATTATGCAAATGGTCTTAGTTTTTGCAAATATGACCTCTGAAAATGCATGGTTCACTTTGTTTATCATCCAAGAACTCTGAGTAATTAAAATAAATTACGGGAGGTCAATAATTAGGTGTCAACATTCGACAAAGCTCTTAAAATTTATAGTGCATAAACTCTTGAACGAAGAAGGGGATAGAGATATTGTGTAAGGAGATTTGGAGCCCTCCGAGAGGTTTCACGATTTTGGGTACTGTAGGAGTATAAAGGTCGAGGAGGTGAAGGGGGTTGTTCGCAGGATGCGCAGTGGAAGGGCGATGGGTCCTGATGAGATCCCCGTTGAATTTTGGAAGAACACGGGCAAGGCCAGTTTGGAGTGGCTGACTGGGTTGTTTATTGTCCTTTTTAAGATGGTAAAAATGCCAGAGGAATGAGGATAAAGTACAATGATTCTTTTGTACAAGAACACGAGTGACATTCAGAGTTGCAACAACTATCAGGGCATCAAACTGCTAAGCCACACCATGAAAGTTTGGGAGAGAGTGGTGGAGATGAGGGTGGGAGATGCGTGTCTATCTGCGAGGGACAGTTCAGTTTCATGCCGGAACATTAGACTACAGAAGCCATTCATCTGATTAGGAGATTGGTGGAGCATTATAGGGAGAGGAAGAGGGACCTGCATATGTTATTCATCGATCTTGAGAAGGCATACGACAAAGTTCCCCTAGAGGTTCATTTGATATTCTTGGAGGATAGAGGGGTACCTGTGTCATACACTCTGTCATGACCCAAATTACTAGGTCATGATGGCGCCTATGTTTTCCCTTCCCTATAGAAGCCAACCCTAGACAACTTAAACAGTTTAAATCCAAGTAAAATCCATTTCTCACCGAGATAACATCAACTAGATACATGTTATACAATTTTTGTGGAAAATCAAATGAAACTTGACAACACCCCAAAACCTGGTCATAAATGTACATAAGTTGCTAAGACTCTTTACAACTTAATGAATGTCATGACACAACCTGAGGGCCATGATGGGCACCCGAAGCTACCCTACCGAGCACCTCTTCACATACATCTCAAAATCATATCTAGCTGGACCACAACGATAACTCATAAATATCATAAACTGTAAGGGCATGAGTCCAAGAGATATATTCATATCTATGTAATCACCATCAACAATGCCTATATATACAAGCTGACAAGGCTGCCAAAAATAATATACAAAAAGTGAACCAATGAGGTTATAGAACATCTAACCATATACATCTGTCTACGAGCCTCTACATGGAGTGTATAATATAATAAAGACGGGTTAGAACCCCGCCATGCCCATATATGTGCACAAAAGAATAATATCAGCTGAACCACAACTCCGAAACAAATGGAGCACTCCTGTACAATCGCTGATGAAGCAGCCCAGGGTCTGGTCTGTCTCCCTATCTATCTGCGTGCATGAACAAAGAGTCCATAAATAAAAGGACGTTAGCACAAATAATGTGCTGAGTATGTAAGGCATGAGTAACAAAATAATGAGGGTATGAAGAAAACAAGATCAATATGTACCTCTGAGTGCCTCTTAAGGCGAATGTCATGCATGCTTAGCTTTAAAAAAAAAAAAATCATATATACATATATAGTACCGTACCCGGCCATATAGGCTCGGTGTTATCATCATATCATCATCATCTTGCGTCCGAGGCATCCTGCGTCCGGGGTAACATCATAACGTACCTACTGCAGTGGTGTGCACGTCTACGTGTCGTACCCGACCGACTATAGCGTGGCTCGGTGTGAGAAAATAGCTATATATATGTAAAGCATGCATGAGAGCCCAAATAAAACGTTACAACTCTATCGGAGTGACGTAAGGTCGGTAAACCTCTAATTTGTCATTATGGAATCATCATCATAGCTATATCTTACCTTGACGGAACAATTACTATAAGGTGAGATCAAAAACAAAGAACAAGATCAATAATCATGGAACAAAGTTCAATAATATCATGAGAACATCAAGAACTATAAGCTTTAGTATTTCTAGAAATGGAGTCATCATAGAGGACATTTGTATATATGTTCGTATCGAAGTGATCATGCCATAAAAAGGAAAGGGTTAGCCTTAACATACCTTTTCGTCCCCTTAATTACTTAACGTTTTCCTCCTAAGCTCACAAATCTACATTCAACAGGATTCATACTAGAGTTAAGTCTTGAAAACACGCATAAGTTCAAACTAGAGTAATTAGTGAGCTAGCGGAATTTGGGCAGTACTTCCCCTAATTTATCTACATCCACCAAATTCAAAATCAAATCCCAATCAACAATAACAACATCAACAATACCATAGTCAAAAGATTTCATTCAAACTAAACTTAAATTAATCCAAAATTCCTTTTCAATTTCAACTCATAGCCATTAACTTCAATTTAATACCTTGTGACTTCTCCACTATGATTCTTTTCCTTTCCAAGACTTGTTAAACCTTTTACTAAAATTAATCACATAAATAAGATGAAGATCATACCTTATAATAGAATAACTGCACCTCGATCAACTCCTTTCAAGACCAAATTCATCACAACATTGAGTAGAGGGAACAATAATCATCTTCCATGGATTCTCTTGGGGTTTTAAGGTTTAATCTTCTCTTGTGATTGTGTGGAAGGTTTTGGAATGATGTACAACCTTCAAGAACACTCTAATAATATGGGGAGATAAGTGTGGAAAGTGGATATGAAAAATGGGATCTTTTGGATATTAAAAAGGCCTTAACCCCCCCCCCCCACCACCCCGTGTTGCGGGGGAGATGCGGCCCAGCAAGTTGGGACTTGTGTTGATACCTAATTTTTGACCTCGCGTAATTTATTTTAGTCACTCAGAGTCCTTGGATATCAAACAGAGTGAAATATGTATTTTAGAAGCCAAAATGATTTTATAAAATTGTTCAGATAATATTTTACCATTCTTAATTGGTAAGATAATTTCTATAAATATTATAAATCATTTATAAATTAATTTACACATATCATAAATTTACCATAATTATTTACTTAATTGTCTAAATTGCTGAAATGTCAATTTGCAAGTAGTTTACCTTGTTTAATGCAAGGAATCTGGTTAAATAAATAAATTAATCATTTTACCCCTCAATTATTGTTTAATCAATTTATTAGAAATTTACCATAATTAATTGAGTATTTAATTGTGATAAATTCTGAAAATTTCCCATTGAATGGCTATAATTGAAATGATCAATTAATAGTCCAAATTATGACCCAATTGAAAGTCAATTCCATGAATTTAGGTCATTATTTTAAAATTAGCCTTGTTAATTTTTATTTAGTATAATTGTGACCTCACATGAAATGCTAAACTCATTGGTCTGACTAATTAAGGCCATTCTCGCAAAAGTTGCTTTAAATGGCTAATTGGACCAAATGAGGCTATAATTGAAATAGCCTGGTCTTAAGACCAAGTCAATTAAAGGACATATTTGCAAAATTATCCTTTGTTTGCTTAGTTAGCTTCCATTTAATCGTGATTGAGAGTCTAAATTAATTAAGCCTTTTCCTAATTTTGGTTATTTATTAAAACAATTGCCAAAAACCGACGTGTATACACATATATACACAGATATACATGTAATATACATGGATATCCCATGTATATATGTATACACACACACCAGCCCATCTCCCCTCTCTTTCTAAACAGACTAGGCCCAATCCTGGGACTTGACCCGACCCAGCATGGACTTAAAGGGGGTAATACCCCTTACTCCCTTCCTCATTCCCTCGTCCAAACAGGCCCTCCATCTTCTCTCTCACCTAAAAGACAAACCCTAGCACGACTTTGAAGTTCTCTCTCTTTTTCCTTGTCACCTTCAATAGTTATGGCAATATTTCAGTCCCAAAAAGCGATTGCTAGGTCTGTGTGGCCGAAAATGGAAACGTATTTAATATTTCCTCCACTTTTTAGCAAACCCAACCCCAAACGAGGTATTAGTATTATTTGTTTTCAATTTATTTCTTACTTTCTTGCAAAACAAACGGTCAACACTATGAATCTTTAATGGTTCTTGTTTGTTCTTGATTTTAAATATCACATCCTAATTGGTCCCTGATGATTTTTTGAGATTTGACCTCTGTGGTTAAAATCCGACCATTGATATATTATTTGATGAACTAGTAGCCCTGCAATGATGAATTGTGAGGAAGAAATCCCAAATTTGGGATTTGTCCCACATAAGCTACATTAGGGTTTTAAGGATTTAGGGGTTCTATAAATAGGGCCCCAATTTTCATTATTCAACACACCTTGCACTTTATATTTCACTTGCAAAACCGAATACTTAGGGTTTCTATTATTATTTGCTTAAGACCTTTAAATTTCGGTTAAGTTCAAATTTTAAAGGTTTAATTCTGTGTTTGTGTGGTCTTTTGTGTGATTTTTGAGCATTTGGGGGGGGGGAACAACAAAGTTTCTAATCCAAATCTCTTCAAGACTGCACATCAAAGAGGTAATCCCCCTTCCCTTTTATTTTTCTACATTTTAATTCAGTTTTTTAGTTGTTTGTATTCTGTTTATGTGCTGGTTTTAGTTTAATTTTTAGCTAAATATGTTCCTGTGCCATGTTTGTTTAGTTTAGGCAGTAGAGTATGTGTTTGTATGACAATATTGGTTTAGCCGGTTTAGTTTTTATTTAGGTTTAGCCTAGTTTGTTTTAATATGCCTCATGTGTTAATTTAGATTAACTTAGCCTATACTAAAGCGTGTTCTTATATTGTTAGTTTATTTCAACAAAGCATGTTTATACATTATCTTGACCAAGCTTGATCAGATTAATCCTTACGTAATAAGGCTTAGTTTTAAAACATGTTGTGAAGTACATAATGATCTAATTCCTGTTTGATTGTCCCTTTAATACATAGTGCAGTCTTGTTATAGCCTTGTTTAGTCTATATTAGATATATTAAGAAGGGAAATGACACCAAGAGGTTTTAAACATCTTGATGGTCAAATGCTAGCTTGTTTTGGATCTTGTTCTTTACCCAAAGTGTTTGGTCTTTTTCTGCCTCATGTCTTGCATCACTGGAATCTCTATGGAACTAAGTGACAAATATTAGATTAATGATATGCCTATATTCCTCCAAAATCTGTGCACTAAAGATCATCCTGTCTTTGCATATTCTCTGAATGTGAGTCTGTGTGACCTGTTGTCTTGGTTTGATGTATAAATCTACTAAGCCTGACTGATATGTGCCTAATGGTATTGTTGATTTTTTGTTATAGTTTCTCCTATTTGAATATTGGACCTAACTTCATTAATCTAAATGCATGTTGAACTGGTTCCTAAGTCCCTTTGTTAGCAACAAGATTAACATACTAATCCACCTCTTTGATTCTGGACTAACTTGTATTAATGATTGACCCTTGACAAATGCTTATACTTGTTCAATGTTTAAACTTAGCCATTTATGACTCAAATTTTGAAGCACTAGACTGTTTCCTCGGTACTGTGTTTTGTTTTGAATCAAACTATGTCCTCACAATGAAACCTTATATTTATTGGACCTGAAATTGCATATTTGAAATTGAAATGACCTATTGCTTAACAGCGTAGTATCCAAGACCTATGTATGCTTCCTGAATCATTTTGTGCCAAGCTATAAGGCTTATACTACTTGGTTCTAGTGTTAATCTAGTGTCATAAGCCTTAGAATGTGTTAAAAGGATTTTGAGTTTAATCTGCTACATCTCTGAGCCTACTTTAGTATTCTGTTGAAGCTTTGCAATAAATATTTGAAGTTCCCTATGAGATAAACCTTCTGAATGGGTTGTTTGATCATGTTGTTAACTGAAACCTATTCATGCCTATTTAACAAGTCAAATGAGTATACCACCTAGTGTAATATTTGTTTGAACTTATATAAAAAATGAGATTGCTATATCTTGCTCCTTACTGAAAAGAACAACAAAAAATGCATGTTATGCCCATGTATACTAGGTTTTCCTATGCTTGATTAGTATGAAACCAACTGGGCCTTATTTGATCGAGTCCACTTTGGAGAAAATACGTAAGGGAAGCTAATATTTGATATGAAGGCCCAACTATGGGTAAAAATGGTGAAGGCCCAGCTATGGATAAAAATAGCCTACTGGTGGGCATAGGTAGGCCCACCAGCCTAAACTTTCCTCCTTTTGTGTTACTTATTTGTACAAAATGTATTTGTAAAAACACTCACATATTATTGGAACCCTATGAATATTAGAATTAGGAAATAGGTATTATTTAGGTAAGTCGCCTAAAAACACTTTCAAAAATCGGTCAACTTTTAGAATTGTGTGAACTAACACTTAATGGGATTTTTGCTTAACTATGGTCTTTTTTATATATAGTAAGAAATAGTCTTCCAATGAAACAAATAAACTTTGGATTATGAGCTGGTAATAAACAATGGATTCTTGTTATAAACTTTGCATTGGAAAACTGGAATTAAGTTGAAAAGAGTTGAAAATTATTTCTATTTAACAAGAAATGATTGTGTAACGGACCTGTTGAAGTGAACAAGATCTGGACATTTTTATGAAGTAAAAAATGGACTTTGCACTGGAGAAATTTTGGGCTAAAATGAACGGACCATTTTCGAGAAAATACTGGATTTGGACTTAAGCAATTTCTGAAAAAAATGACTGTATTGGGCCTGGAAGCCCACAAACTGTTTCGGACCGAAAAAGGGCACTATTGGACCGAGTATGATATGAGATGGATTTGGACTTAGAATATTTTACCTATGGGCTTTAATGACTAAAATTTGACTTAACTCAATATGACTTGTGATTTTTCTTATATATATGTATAAAACAGAGATATACTCCATACTTTCGTGTATATATATATATATATATATATATATATATATATATATATATATATATATATATACGTGTGTGTGTGTGTGTGTATAAAATCCGTAAGGAATAAACTCATTTTATTAGGACTAGAATAGTAGTCACTCTACTCGGGAGAAATCCCGGGTGTGTCCTAGCCCGACAATACAGTGAGTTGAACACTTACGTTGATTTTTTAAACCAAAACCTCTTTTATAAGGGGACTTTTTGCCATTTTTCTTCAAAAATTATGATATGAATGAGAATGATAATTTTGAGGAAACTTAAACAATTTAAGCAAATAAAATACAAAAAATCACACATTGAAGCTCGTAGGTCAACCGTATTCTACGGATCCTTAATACTAGGGGTGCATAAAACCTTCCCTAGGGGATCACTAGAACCCTTACCTCGAAATCTGGTCCAAAAGACTTTTTCTCGTGTTTGAAAAACTCTTTAAACCCGATTTTTCTAGTTTTCCTTGAAATAAATTAGGTGGCTACTCTAAAAACTAAATATCCAATTTAGAGCACCAACAATCTCGTAGCAATTTTTATGCCTTAAACCCGCGTAAAAGCGAACCGTAACAAATGGCGTCTCCACTGGGGATTTTCTAGGTTCTAACCATAAGGGTTTCAATATAATATGATTTTAAATGTATTTATTTGTTTATGTGTTTAATTTCCACAATTATAACTGTTATTCATTTCATATCATAAACTCTACCACTCCTGGCAAAAAGCATGATTTCAAAGGGGACACGCGGGATTGCGGTCTAGCCTTCACTAAAAAAATCGAAACACCAACACATTGAACGTTAAGTTGGTGAGCGGTCACCCAACGGCCAACAACGGTTCACCTCGAGTAGTCCGCTCGGGTCCAAGGTCAATTCGGAAAAAAACCACTCTTGCATATGCATAGGTTAGAGCTAAACCAAATCTAAATATACAGTAGACTAGGTGGTTTGCATATTTTAGACGTATCCAAGCCTATTAGGAAGACTACCCCGTGTCAAGTACGGTCTATGACCCAAAAAACACTGAATATCATATTATGTGCTATTTAGAAACATGTAATGTGCCTATGAATGGAACCATTGCCTAGTTGGGGGGGGGGGGGGAATTAACCTTGACTTCTGCTTTGTAGATGTCGATCAACTTGAATTTTGACATGGTTTTAACTACACCAGAGTTGCTGCGTATTTGGTGGGGCCAAATGCCCCCGGATGAGAAAAAGGGGATTTTATGTCATGTAGGAAATATGACATCCATCATGACTATGACAGGTTGCAAAGAATTGATAGAAGTAATTATCGCATTTTGGGACAGAGATAAGATAGTTTTCCGATTTGGGGACGACGTCGAGATGACGCCGACTTTAGAGGAGTTTAGGGATATGTTGACTAGTGTAGGCTCTGGATTGAAAAGAAGAAAGAAACCCGACCAAAATGCCTTAATCCCAAAAAAAACCCACCTACTCCCAAATTTGCAAAATGCTTTCCTTGAACTACGCTAATTGGGCCCATCGCACCACCATACTATTTAGAGAGCTATACAAAAGGTTTGGAAGCCCAAACGGATTTGTGGAGCATCCCGAGGAATTCAAGACATATGCTGAATGGATGGCCATCACATCTTTAGCTTTCTCCATTTGCTTTCTGGGAACCATGGTTTTTCCCAAAGATTAGTCCTTAGCCATATACACCCAAATCATTTCGGTCACCCATGCCATCTTTTACGGCATAACCCAACAAGAAGAAACTAAATACTTTGACATAAGCCCAATCATCCTAGCCAATTTATACCGAGACTTGAGCCTCTGCCGGAACAATTAAATATACTTCCAAGGTTGTAACTTACTTCTAAAATGGTGGATTCTCAAGCACATGATCAAAGTTAGGGGTGAACAAAAGAGACAAAGTTGGACATTCACCTTTTTCAGGTTAAAAGAGGAAAACGTTCAATGGATGTTCCCTAACTTCGTGTCCGGTGAAGTTGTGGTTAAGGGTAGAAAGTGTCCATTCTTACAGCTTATGGGAATATGAAGGATTCACCCTTATGCACTTGCCAGGGTCTTGAGACAATTTGGGAGGATTCAAGTCGTGCCCCAGATCGGAGGCATGAGAGATTTTATCATTGAATATGAAATCGATAGAATGCTGAGGGCTTTGGATAGCATATGAGAATGGAAGGGTCGCATGATTTAGGGTCCCAATACATTAGTCGAAGATAGGTTTCATCCGAGTTGGTTAAGGGCCGACTTACAAGGTACACTTACTGCTAGGCCTATTCTCTACAGTTGTGTGCAAGATAAAGATTCGCAAGCCAAGATTCGAGCCTGTTTTGTTCAGAGGAGATCTGATGACAGAGATGCCAAGTATTTAGAGAAGATTAAGCATGACAAAGCCGTCACAGAGAGTCTGAGACATGAATTAGAGCTTACTAATGAATGTTTGGTTGAGCTCGATGATCTAATGAAGAAGACTTTAGATGATGTTGCTCCATTGACTTTCACACAGAAGGGATTTCTGATGGAGGCCACTTTGACATCGGCCCATCTTCATATCCAGACTACCCTCCGAAAGGCGAACAAGGCCAATACCGACTGAGATCGGGCTTCATCATCCACCACCGGAGGACGCTTTTGCTGATTTACTTTATGCACTGTCTTTACTTTATCTTTTGTACGCTCTCGAGGAAGAATATTATTATTAATAATTACGGGGCAATGGTTTGATTCAAATGACACATTTATGTTTCAAACGATTAGCCTGTTTAGGAACGCGAGTAGTGTAGTTTTATAAACTGCTTTGTGTGACTTACTTGCTTTCATATGTTTCGCTTAAATGCTTAATTGATCTCAAGTACTGTCCAGTAACCCAAAAAAAAAAACAATGAACAGAAAATACCCGTACTAAGTCTAGCAACCTTCTCAAAATCTGAAGATGAACACAAAGAACGCACAAGAACTGGAAGTTATGAGAAAGAATGAGGTCTCGCTTCCTCGAAAAATTCAGGATCTCAAAAAGCAAATCCGTGCAGTCAAGGCCAAGATCAAAGAGGCTGATGAGTTAATGGATTCGGTAGAATGTCCACCCAAGGAACCAATTGGAGCTCAAGAAGAGAACATCCTGGACAAGGGAAAAGGATCCTTACTGAATACATCCCGATAATGGAGGAATCTGAAGAGGAAGAAATGAAATCGGACCCGCAAGAGCCTACTTGGACATCAAGGGAAGATGCCTCCGCTGCACTACTTAGCACGAAATAAGAAGGAACTTCTGTTGCGCCATTAAGTCCCCGAGGAAGCCCGAGGAACGAATAGAGTATGTCTGACCAGCCTCTCCCCAATGGTGGGGCATTACGCTTAAGGGGATGGATTGTCTCTATCGCGTCTCGCCTAAGCACATAAAGAGCGAGGAGATGATGATCAAGTTTCGTAACAAAGGGA
Organism: Lycium barbarum; assembly: GCF_019175385.1. NCBI lineage: Eukaryota > Viridiplantae > Streptophyta > Magnoliopsida > Solanales > Solanaceae > Lycium > Lycium barbarum. Next base: position 31,173,085 of record NC_083337.1, read on the forward strand.
TAGTCAGTATCAGCTTTGACAGGTTGCCACTGTGTGCTCCTATCTTAGTGCACAAGAGGTGCCCTTATCATCGGGATCAGGCTGGGCACACCATCAATGAATGTTTGGCCTTCAAGATAAGGCTCATCAATCTGATAGATAAGAAAAGCATCACCAAGATGTGGGGCCCACAATCACTTTTGGTCCACGAAAACATCTCCCCAACCGAAGGGACTATGTTGAACACTCATATTTGGCGTTATGACTTTATGGTATTTAAGGACTCTTATGCTAGCCTCTTTCAGAAGCTGGTCCGTATCGGGAAGATTAGCCCCATCAGAACCAGAAGGGCTCAAACTAAAGGTGTTAGCCACCGCAAAATGCATCTGTACCATTCTGGAGCTTTGGGACGCGACGTAGAAAAGCGTGACGCGTTCAAGTTTGAAGTGGAGAACTTGGTCCACAAAGGAACCATTTGGTTGGTGCTCCTATCTCAGTATTAGAATTTAGGGCCTTTAGGGCCGGAAAAGGGTTGAACGGACAAACAACCTGTTTTGACCTCAAAAGAAAGGTCACCTTTTGGGTAGTTTTAGGGGATCCCATTTTGTGTACTTAATACGGATTTGTCCCCCCTATTTTATGTAAATGGAACTTTGCCGACCTATTGTCCTGAGGAGGGATATGCAGGAAGCCCCTATAGGGCCTGGTCACAGGTAGGTTTTAAGGTAGGGAGTCTTATCTGATGTAAACCGAACTACGGAAGGTCCTAATTTCCCGCGGAGGGATACGTAGGCAGTCTACGTAAGACTCGATCCTATATATTATAAATATTATATTCCCCTCACTTAACAAAGCCCAAGTACCCAAGACCCGGTACAAGGGATCAATCGAGCATTTAAATCAAACATATGATTATTTATGTGCTAAGTGTTTTTAAGTGCCATCTATGTGTGATATCTTGATTATATTTTTATTACCTTACAAAACTAACTCTGTTTACCTTTGAGTTATTCTTTTCTTATAGAAAGAGAGGTTACTTGTGTTCACACTGGCATATTTCACAAGATCCAAAGCTGCAATAGCATCCCTACCCTGACAAGATAAAGGCAATGAAATGATGACTGTTATATCTGAGAACGAAACTACCCCTATTGACATTTCTCTCAGAGAATGGCCTCTGCGTGAACTGCCTGAGTCATCACCTACTGAAGACGCCATGAAAATGATGTTTCAGAAAATCGCCCATCTTCAAGAGGAAGTGGCGTGAAACAAAGCTGCTAATGCTGGGCCTCTTGGCCCTTATTAAAGAAAGAAGGCCTTCACCGTTTTTCCCATCTCTGAATTGACCATTAGCTGATCACTTTCCCACCCAGTCCACTGTGAGTACCATACCATTCACCCTAATTCATGAGGGTCACATTGGTACTTCTTACCATACCCCAGCACCACTTAATGCTACCCAAATTCCTGGAACCGCTCACTTTATGCCCTCTTACCCAGCACCACAAAACACCCATCCCGACATCATCATACAACCAAGGATAGTCTCACTACCAACTGCCAAAACTACCCCTGCTTACCGAACTCGCCCTGCTGTTTCCGTCCACACACCTGTCACCTCAGGCCCCTTTTCACCCGATTAAGAAGTTGATCACTATGAGGAGATGGAAAAAGCATGGAAGGCCGAGCAGGAAAAACAAGAAGAAAGGCTCGAGCGGAAGATGACCCCAATGCTGGAGCGAACCATAAAACCCGCTCACATAGACACAGGCCTATGTTATGACTACTTATGTATGCATCCAAATTTAGATTTACCCAGAGGCTTCAAGGTGTCACATCTCTAGCTATTTAATTGGGCTGGTTATCTGAAAGCGCATCTACGGGCCTACTGTGACCAATTGGTCGGTGTCCGAAACAACCAAGAGCTCATCATGAGGCTGTTTAGCCGATGTTTGACCGGGGAAGCCTCAGAATGGTTCACGGCGCAAGATATACGCCGTTGGATTATAACGGAAGACATGGTTGCAACCTTCATGGAAAGATTTCGCTTTAACATGGAAACGGTACCAAACAGGTATTATTTGGAAAAAGTCAAACAAAAATCCACCGAGAACATCCGTGAGTATGCAAGTAGGTGGAGAACAGAAGCTGCCCGGGTACAACTGCCAATGGGCGAGGAAGAACTGGTGTCGGTCTGCATCCGTTTGTAAGAATTGGATTTCTATGACAAGATGCTTTCAATGGCCGAAAGACCATTCTCGGAACTGGTCAAAATGGGAGAAGCCATAGAAGATTGTCTCAAAACTGGCTCAATCATAAGTATGACCAGATAGTCCTCAGGGTCAAGCTCAACGGGGTTTATAAGGAAGAAGAAGGAAGACGTGGCAAGCATATCTCACACTCCTAGCCTAAAACCCAAAAGAAGGTAAGAATTTCGGATGGAAGCATATGCTTCACCTCCCCCAAACACTTATATACCTGCTCCTTACAATGCGGTGCCCGTATATACTTACAGCTGACCTTCCAATCACCACTCCCAAATTACCAAACCCCACAAAATACCTTTCAATCACCTCCCCCGAATTACCAAGCTCCACAGCCAAATTATCAGACTCCCCCACCCACTTACCGTCCTCCACAAAATAACCAACCTAATACCTACCAAAATCAGTCGCCACCAAATGCTTATAATGCGCCATGTCAGAACTTCGAAAAGAAGCCTGCCCGTGTGCTCACTTCGCTAATGGAATCACGAATTGACTTGTTCAAAAGATTGAGCGCTACCGGGATGATCCAAACGCTTCCTCCAGAGGTCGTTAAACCAAAGAACTGGTTCTACCAAGCTGACCAAACATGTGCCTACCATTCTAATGGCATAGGACACAATACTAAGGACTGCATCAATCTCAAGTACAAGATACAAGACATGATCGACCGGAGGGAGATTGTACTCCTCTAAATGTGAACACCAACCCCTCGCAGGCAGGTCCACAATCCAAGAACCTGTGAAAGAACTTGAGCGCACAGTGCCGTCACTTTCCCTACAAGAATGCCCTGTATTCAAAGTATCAATCCTAAGCTACTTGTGCATGTGGTTCAAGTAACCCCTGCACCACCTTAAAAAGAATTTGTGGTTCAAGTCGCTACTGCCCACGGAATTACAAGATCGAGAAGGTGCTATACTCCCGAAGATCTAACCCAAGGGACACCTCAATGAGAGGGAAATCAGAAAAAGGCGATCACTGAGGGTGAAGATGAAGATTTCTGACGCCAGATGCAGCCTAAAGAATACTTCATTGTGGAGCACCTAAAGAAAACACCAGCCCAAATTTCGGTGTTGGCACTTTTACAAAGTTCACCCCACCATCGCCTTGCTCTAATGAAGGTGTTAGAGGAAGCCCATGTCCTAGCTGGGACGAGTAGGGAAAATCTAGCCGAAATGGTCACCCATGTCATGGAGGAACACCAAATTACCTTCACAGAAAAGGAGTTGCCTCAGGAAGGCACCGATCATAACAAAGCACTGCACATCACTGTCATATGCTGCAACAAAGTAGTGACTCGCGTGCTGATAGACAACCGAGCGGGACTCAATATTTGTCCCGATTCAATCCTGACTCAGTTGGGATATGACCTTGGAAAGGTTCTTCAGAGCCACACTAATATAAGTGCATTCAACGGAGGCCGATGTGATGCCACCGGAGCAGTGGACCTGGACGTTCAAATAGGTCCAGCAGAGTTCACTACCAAGTTTCAGGTTATGGAAATACCTTCCAATTACAATCTACTCTTGGGGAGGCCATGGATCCACATGGCAGGACTAGTACCATATTTACTTCATCACTCTTTGAAATTCGTCTAGGGAAAACAAGAAATGATAATCCATGGAGATGCAAGCATGCAAAATTATCTGGACAATTCTGTGCCCGTCATCAAAGCGGCACCTAAAGGGACGAATTTCAGTGTAATGGAACTCGTAGGGGCTGCACAAAAAATAGAATACCCCGAGACCCCCATGCCGACAGTATATAAGATAATTGCTTTGACTATGCTCTTGAACGGGTTCGAGCTCGGGAAAGGTCTGGGAAAGAATTTGCACGGCATCACTAAGCCAATTCCCTTTCCCCAAGACAATTTTCATTTCGGACTGCGATATGTCCCAATTGAAGATGAGATACCTACCAAAACGAGGCAAGAGGTCGCAGATCTTCGTAAACTAATTACCAACCTGTACCAGTGATTTCCTAGCCGAGTGCCAGTTCCAAATGATGCTAACATTGAAGAAGGGGTAGGGATGCTATTCCAAGAAGAAGATTGTTCGGTCATCTTAGAAGAGTATGTAGAAATACCCACCATAAGAGACGCATATCCGGGGGAGCAACTGTCCAATTGGACCTTTACCTTGTTACTGGCTCTTCGGTAGAGAAAGATGAATTTATTTTCAAAATAGAGAGAATAGGTCGAGGTCCGATTACTCACTTTTTATCATTCTATGTACCTCGTTATATTTTCAAAAATGGAAATGACTTGATCCAAGCTAGGACCACAGTTCGCACTTTTATTAATCTAAATCAAAGTAAGCCTCGATTTAATTAAAACATTTTTATTTATTACGCATGCATGTTTTACACTAACATACTTTGCTTTGAGTCTTTTCAGTAACAAAAATGATAAAAATGACCCTAAATGTCATGACATGTTGCAAAACGAATGAGTCAAGCAGTATAGAGGAAGAAGAGTACGAGGAATACGACAAGACCACAATGTTACCTGAGGGTCTCGCCGAAGAGGTAGAGCAGTTAGAAAGTGAGGAGAAACCAAACATGGATGAAACAGAGGCCACAAATCTAGGTGACGAAGAGAATGTCAAAGAGACAAGGATAAGTGGACACCTAGAGACGCCGTTAAAAGAAAAATTGATAAAATCTGCTGAAGGAGTACGTAGATATCTTCGCATAGTTCTATGCCGATATTCCAGGGCTAAGTACCAGCGTAGTATCCCACAAGTTACCTATCAATACGGGTTTCATTCCTGTAAAATAGAAAACCCGACAATTCAAGCAGGACCTCAGTATCCGCATCAAGGACGAGGTAGAAAAGCAAATCATTATCAAGTCAAGAGAAATTGAAGTGTATGTGGATGATGTCATTATCAAGTCAAGGGAAACTTTGGAGCATACTACTCATTTGAGGAAATTCTTCCATAGGCTCCGAAAGTTCAACTTGAAATTGAACCCGGCTAAATGTACGTTCGGGGCACCGGCCAAAAAATTACTGGAGTTTGTATTCAGCCGAAGGGGCATAGAGCTAGACCCAACAAACATCAAAGCAATTCAAGAATGACCTTCTCCCAAAACCAAGGAAGAAGTCATAAGATTCATGGGAAGGTTAAATTACATTGGGCGATTGATAGCTCAATGCACCATCATTATGGAGCCCATCCTCAAGCTTTTGATGAAAAACACTCCCACGAAATAGACAGAAGAGTACCAAGAGGCATTTGATACTATCAATAGATACCTGTCCAATCCACCAGTCTTGGTACCACCAAGGCCTGGGAGCCCACTGTTGCTATACTTATCAGTTGCTGAAAATGCCTTCAGCTGAGTGTTAGGACAACACGATAAAGAAGGGACAAAGGAATGTGCCATTTACTACTTGAGCAAAAATTTCACTGCCTGCGAGACAAGATATACGCTAGTGGAGAAAACCTGTTGCGTTTTAACTTGGGTGGCCTGGAAATTGAGAAATTATTTGTCTTGCTATACCACTCACCTCATATCCAAGTTGGATCCATTGAGGTATATCTTTCGTCAGCCAATGCCCATCAGGAACATGGCCAAATGGCAAATGCTGTTGAGCGAATTCGACATTGTATACATAGCACAAAAGGCTGTTAAACGACAAGCCTTGGCCGACCTGCTAGCTGAAAGTCCTATGGATGAAGAGCTTGAACCCCTCCGTACTCATTTCCTAGACGAAGGGGTATTGGTCATAGAAGAAGAAGCAACAGAATCTTACACTGGCTGGAGATTGTTCTTCGACGGAGCGGTGAATTATAAAAGTTCCAGAATCGGAGCGATTCTAATATCAGAAATGGGCAACACTACCTCATGACCACAAATCTCAAATTCCGTTGTACCAACAACATGGCAGAATACGAGGCCTACATCGTAGGCCCCTGAATGGCACTTGACATGAACATCGATGAGTTATTGGTCATTGGAGAATCCGACCTGCTGATTCATCAAGTACAGGGTGAATGGGCCACCAAGAATGAAAAGATCGTGCCATGTGAACTTGGCACAAAGATTGTGCAAGAAGTTCAGAAAGATTAAATTCTGACATACGCCGAGAGCTCAAAATGAATTTGTCGATGCCTTGGCCATAATAGCATCAATGATCCAACATCCTGAAAGCAGTCACATTGACCCGCTAAGGATAAGCTTGAAAGAAGAGCATGCCCACTATTGCAAGTGGAGGCTGAGCCAGATGGCAAGCCATGGTATAACAACATCAAGTTGTAATTGGAAAGACGGGAGTATCCCGAAGGCATTACAAGTGGACAAAAGAAGACCATCAGAAGAATGGCAAATGGTTTCTTTCTGAAAAAAAGGAAGTATTATATAAACGGATTTCGAATTTGGGATTGCTACGATGTGTAGATGCTGAGAAAGCCACTAGATTACTGGAAGAAGTACATGCAGGGACTTATGGACCCCACATGAACGGATTCGTATTGGCCAAGAAGATTCTCAGAGGTGGGTATTATTGGATGACTATGGAGAGTGGTTGTTGCAAATATGTGCAAAAATGCCATCAATGCCAGATCCATGATGATTTAATCAGAGTACCACCAAGTGAGCTTAATGTTATGAGCTCCCTATGGCCCTTTGTTGCTTGGGGCATAAATGTCATTGGATCCTTTAAACTCACAGCCTCAAATGGCCATCGATTCATTGTAGTCACTATTGATTACTTCACCAAATGGGGGGAAGCGACATCTCACAATTCAGTGACAAAGAGAGTGGTAGCCGACTTCGTAGGAAACAACATCATATGCCGGTTCAGTATACCCGAGTCCATCACAACCAACAATTGTGCAAATCTGAATAGCCATATAATGAAGGATATCTGTGAGCAATTCAAGATCACTCATCGGAACTCGAAAGCTTATCGTACACAAATGAATGGAGCCGTAGAAGAAGCCAACAAAAATATCATGAGGATATTGAGAAAAATGATCGACAATTACAGAGGTTGGCACCAGCAGTTGCCTTATGCTTTACTGGATACCGTACTACGGCTAAAACTTTAATAGGAGCAACTCCATACCTGCTAGTCTACGGTACTGAAGCAGTCATACCTACCAAAGTTGAGATACCTTCTTTGAGAATCATTCAAGAAGATGAGTTGGATAATGCTGAATGGGTCCGAGCTCGATACTAGCAGTTGGCCTTAATCGATGAGAAAAGGATGGTTGCCGTATGCCACGGTCAACTATACTACTAAAGGATGGAAAGAGCCTTCAACAAACGAGTCAGGGCTCGACTTTTCCAGATCAGGCAAATGGTGCTTAAGAGGATTTTCCCACTCCAAGATGAACATAAAGGGAAGTTCGCTCCCAACTGGCAGGGTCCTTACATAGTCTGCAAAGTACTCTCCAGAGGAGCAGTAGTACTAGCAGAAACGGATGGACAAGAGTGGCCGAAGCTGATCAACTTAGATGCAATCAAGCGCTACTATGCATGAAGACGAAGTTTCTCAGTTTGTAATAGTACTCTTTGCTTGTAATCTTTATTCTATTTTCTTGTATTAGTTATTTCCTTTTGCTTGTAATCGTTTTATAATAGATAGGAAAAACAAAACAACTTTTATAATATTAACTACGCAATGACCTGACTTCCCCACAATGGGATATGTAGGCAGTCCATTTGGGACCCGGTCGCATTATTATTAAAACCAAAAACTCATTTACTTTTATTCTGAACTACGTTCGACCTGGTTCCTGCTGCGACAGGATATGTATGCGCTCTTTGAGCTTGGTCGCGCCAAAAGAAAAACCCAAGAAACTCCTAGGAAGCCTCAAATATTGAGATACCGCGAAGAACATCAAGATTGCTACGTCCAATTCGGGCCGAATTTTTTAGAAGATCTCAAAAATTCATGCCATCGGTGCGCTTTGAGGAGTCAGCCAACCCAGAGTTTAAAACTGGGGCGGAAATTTTGAGAAAGATCTCAAAATTTCTCACATATCACCACTTTATAAACTGGGGCAAAAATTTTGAGGGACCTCAAAATTTCCTTGATAAAGAAGATTCGGCGAGAGTTCGTCGGGCAAGGTTCAAACAGGGACAAAATTTTTGAGAAAAGGTCTGAAACATTCTACGAAAGAAAGAAAAGACCCCGGTCTCCGAAAAGGGGATTCCCCTCATTCGAAAGCACATGTCATGACATTGACCTTTATAATTCTAAAATAATGCATTTATTTCCTCACAAACAGGCATCTATATATTTCTCACAAAATGATTTTCTGCATAACAAATTAATCTTTCGATAAGAGAGCCAGAGGGTCCTAGATCCAGAAGCCGAAGATGAGAAGGTGCCGGCAACACGGATCAACTTAGAATAGGAAAAACTAATCTATTTCTGATGCAGGTCTCCAGGCGTCAGGAGGAAGGTCCTTTTTTCCAATTTTGTTTCATGTACAGAGAATGGTTCGCCAAAAGAAGGCTCGGATAGCTGCAGAAATTAGATTTCGAGACAGATATCTAGCCACTGGGGCTATAAAAGGACAAAAACGCCATAAGAGCGCATTTCTAGCCACGAGGTCTATGCAAGGACAGAAACGCCATAAGGGAAAATATCTAGCCATGAGGGCTATAAAAGCTTTAAAATGCCACAAAGGCCCTTATCTAGCCACAAGGGCTACAAAAGGACAAAATGGCACAAGGGAAAATATCTAGCCATGAGGGATACAAAATGACTAAAATTGCCAAAAGAACAAACATTTGGCCAAAAGTGTCGCCACAGAACAAATGATACATCTGACCACGAGGGTCACAACCGACATAAAGGATGAAAGAAAGTCGATTTTGCCGAAGGGGCCATATCTGTCATTGCCATCATATTTTCTTATTTGCTGAGGGGGCCATTGCATGTTTACTTTCCTGTTGCCGTGAGGGCCACTTCACGCCTACTTTCTTGCTACCATGAGGGTCATTGTACGTCTACTTTCTTGCTGCTGTGAGGGCCATTACACGTCTACTTTCCTGTTGCCGTGAGGGCTACTGCACGTCTACTTTCCTGCTGCTGTGAGGGTTATTGCACGTCTACTTTCCTGCTGCTGTGAGGGCCATTGCACGTCTACTTTCCTATTGTCGTAAAGGCCATCGCTCTTCTACTTTCCTATTTCTGTGAGGGCCATTGCACGTCTACTTTCCTGCTGCCGTGAGGCTATTGCACGTCTACTTTCCTGCTGCCGTGAGGGCTAATGCACGACTACTTTATTGCTGCCGTGATGGCCATTGCATGTCTACTTTCTTACTGCCGAGTGGGCTGTAATATTTTCTTATTTGCTGAGAGGGCCATTCATTCATTCAAACATGCCGAGAGGGCCATTCACTCAGTTAAACATACCGAAAGGGCCATACAAACATACAGAGGAGGCCAGTTCATCCATACAAGCTATCAGATATAATTAAGACAACAAAGCGATGAAAACCAGTCAGGAGACCGAAATATTCGGTCAAAGAGACAAGTGATGTAAATCCAATCAGGGGACCGCAGTATTCGCTCTAAGAACAAAGCAATGTAAAATCGATCAGGAGACCGCAGTATTTGCTCAAAGAGACAAGCAATCTAAATCTGGTCTGGTGACCGTAGTATTCGCTCTAAGAACAAAGCAATGTAAAACCGGCCAGGTGACCACGCACAAGAACAATTATCTGCTTATGTGATAATTTGTTTTTTGTTATTCCGCTACCGGTTGGGCACACACCGGCACACACAAAGGCACTCCCG